>NC_057813.1:494445955-495148401 GCF_018294505.1 Triticum aestivum
CTCCATTCCAAAACCACCTCCTCTCCGCCCCATCATCTCCATTCCAAAACCACCGTCTTGCCTCTCCCTCTTCTGATCTTCTCTCCATTGCAAAACCACCTCCTCTCCTCTCCATCATCTCCATTCCAAAACCACCTCCTCTCCTCTCCCTCTTCTCTATTGCAAGACCACCGTCTCTCCTCCCATCTTCCAAAGCTAGCACCGGACCACTCAGAACAACATCTATGGAGAGGATGCAGCAGCGAATCAGGCAGATCGCCGGCGGCGACCAGGCAAAGTTAGCCAGGTTGAAGGAGATCCTTAGTTGGTTTGACAATGAGTGGGAGATTTCGAGAATGGTGCGGGCCATGTGGCAATGTATGCGAAAGAGCAAGACGGCGGCGATGAGGGCGGCGATGTACATGTACTCCTCGGTGGCAGTCACGCCGCAGTCCTCTGAGTTCATCGAGTATCTCCTATGGGCGATGGAGCAGACAGATTCGCTGAGGTGACAGTCAGGCGGAGGTGGTGGGCGTACAGGTCGAAGGTCGAGCACCCAGAGGATAACGAATCGATCGAGTATGGTGTACCATTCATGAGGGTGCAGAGCCAGCCGGAGCCACTGGAGTATTCGTTCTCCCACCGCAAGAGGAGGCCGTATGTCGCGACGTCGCTTCCCCGACGTTCTCCACGGTTCCCTCGACGCTCGCCTCATTTCGACCACGACGGTAGGGTTTAAGGTAAGCTTCACACTAACCTAATCTTCCACCTGCCTATGCCTACAATCAGTGTGACAGCTAATGAAAATCATGCTTACAATCAGTCTCCGAGTACTACGCCAATCACCCTAAAATAGCTCTGGACCTTTGGGTCAAAGTTGTGACACAGTGTACAAATAAAGAAAAATAGATTGGTGCTTCTTTCAGAAAAGAGTACTCCCTAGAAAACTGCCAATATAAGCTACTAGTATTTGGTTAGAGGATTTGCTGCCGAGAAAGATCTGTCCACATAGAGCCACACATCCCACTGGTTGTGGTGGATGCCAATGCGTGCATGCAGCATGGTTGGTGTCGGTAATTTTTACTTGGCACACCTCGCACTCTGCATATATGCCGGTTCCATACGTAAATTTGTGCAGTTCCACCAAAATGTAGTTGAATAACCCTGTTTGCACAGATAATGAAAAAGTGTGATTACATTATAGTGGCACTAGTTGATGAAACACACAAAATAAATAGAAGAAAATATTGTGATAGTATCATAGTATGCCATGCTGCAAGGGCAAGATGGGCCCTGCGACGCCTCATACGGTACGCCTCATACTGGACATCGTCCCAAGTCTCCCAGATACACCTTCTGCCAGTGATGAACATCAGTGTACAGCAGTAGTACAAGGAGGCGCCTTGAGACATTCAAATCTCTATTTTTTTACATATCAACTAAAATTAAGCACCCCAGTTTGCAGAAACGCTTAAACATTAACAATGGGACTAGTTGATGAAACATACTTTAACAAAGAGAAGCACTTTCTTTATCTACATTGGAAATGAAATGATAGAGATGACACTCGCTCTATTTTAACTGTATTATTACTTCATTTTATCAGTGACACTAGGGTCGAGCAGGTGGCAAACGAGGTGTACCGTGCGTCGCAAGGATGGAGGCCGGGGGTGCTTAGACTGGGATGCTGAAGCTGGCTCTTTCAGTCACCAACATGGATGATTCAATTCATGGGACCTTTTGGTGCAGTTCACCTAAAATGAAGCAATGTCCCATGAGCTAGTAGCTTCTTCTTCAAAAAAATTTTAAGAAAAGGGCTCCAGCCCCGGTTCCATTTCCATCAGAAAACGAAACCCACAGAGCTTCTTCTTCATTAGTTGCAATAAAATTGAGCAACATCAAGGTTGGTTGTGAAGCACCTGGAATGCTCAACTATAATTTGGATATCATTTGTGCAGTTCAACTAAGATCGAGCGTGAAATGTATATCTCTGTTTGCACAAAAAAGGTGGAAAGGAGGGTGACTAACAAGTAACAAGTGATGAAACATGCATCAAATGAAAAGAAGCATGTTCCTTATCTGAATGGAATCCTACAAGGACAGTAGCGATTTCTAAAGCAGTGGCATTGCTAGATATTAGTGTGGGCATCAGGATTAACTACGACAACTATTAAATACGACATTACTTTGGGCACGGGAGAGTAGGCGGACCAGGACAGTTGCATTTCTAACGAAAAGAACCAACTTATCTTAATGGGAAATTTTAGCAGGACATGTAAAGAAGTGCCATTGATTCATATTACTGGAGGCATTACATTGAAAACAAGATTGGTTTAACATGTCCTTACTTTTAATAGTGCGACTGCTACATTTTACCAGTGGCATTACATAAGAGTGGCTCGGTGCAACAAACATCAGAAGAGGATATCTGGGTTGGTCCCATTTTTGCTCGGTATAGCTACCTTATACTATGTGAGGCTAGCAAATCTAGTGCTGGACTTCCTCTGTTGACTTGTCCCCAGTCCCCACTTTCTTTCCTTTTTCAACCAATAGATCGGGTTTATATTGAGTTTGTACCACATTTCCCTTTATTTCCCTATTAGACCTAGAGACCGGTTGGATAGCCAGTCTCTGCTACTTTTCGCCCCCATTATTTCCTCTTTCGACCAAGTCCTAGATTCAGGTAACAAATCCTCCCCCACCCCCACCCCCTTTCTTCCTTGTTTGAACCAAGTAGTACTAGATTCGAGTGCATGAACTAGTTTTACCTCTTAAACGTAAAAAAATTAGGTGGTTTTCGAACAGCCGATCGATCCTATCTACGAGGGGGCCTGAGAAATAGTAAAAGTTACAAATGCAGCGACGTCAGGAGCTCGGGAAGTAGAGCAAGGCCGGTTTCGAAGGAATTTATACCTGATGGTCGCCGGGATGTCGCTAGGTGGGCGGCGGGAGGCTGGATCTGCCCACACTACGGCAGCGAGGAAGAAGAGGTCGGAGGCCCTCCCTCGCCAGCGGTGCTTGGGAGAGAACGGCAAGGCAGGCTGATCGGGATGCGCGCAACAGTGGGTAAGAGCCGTCGCCGAGGACAACCGCGTGAACGTTGCACCTTCTCACCTTCGCCGGCGGAGAGGATCCGGCTGGATTTGTGACCAGCGGTGAGCAGAGAGAGAGAGAGTGTGTGGCCACCGCTGTCGTGTTTAGATCTGGAGAGGCCGAGACGGTGTGAAGAGAGCAACACTAGCAAGCAAGCGCGGAGGCTCCTGCCTATATAGTGGAGTAGTACTTAGTTTTCTTTTGTCTACCGGAGCCGGCTTGACCTCGTCAATCACTGTCGAGAAGTCTTCATGCACGTGGCCCGGAGGCGCAGTTGTCATTGTTTTGATCTGAAGCGCCGGATTATAACATATAACACGAAAAATGCCACATGACAAGAAATCATAACCTCACTGCCCAAAGGAGACAACATGAATCCCGACGGACAAACTAGACAAGGAACAAAGCTCAAATTAAAGATAAACTCATAGAAAAGGGGTCCGTCGATAGATGTCTAATTAACATAGCCGGCTTGATCTAGATGGCAGCCGAGTAGTCACTGTTCGTGCATGTGCCCCCAATGACTAGCCCAACTCAGTTGTCGCTATTTAACCCTCGTAGTGATCCGAAGCACATGACACATAATTTTGCGAGATGACAAGAAACCTTTTTTTAGATTTCTCACCACAACTATAGCCATGTACAACACAGCCTGCATGATATGTAGACGATAGCCAATCTAGGCATGTCTGCTGGAGTCTGGTCACATGCATGGACGAACTGATCTTCCGTGTCTTGCAGGGATCGTCCAGGCACCAATGTAGTACAACACTTCTCTAGTACTATCGCTCGTCTCCCTCTTCTATTAAGTCACCCGACTTGCGGGGCCGGGGAGTCTGCCTATGGTCGGTTCTCAATTGTCGTCCCACATGTGTGTGCGAACGCAATATCACGCGCGTTCCATTCGGAGAGCAGCGTGCTAGACCGACCGACCGTCTGGGGTGCGACGCGAACACGACATGCGTGCTGTATACTCCGTACATGTGTACCACCGTTTTCTAGACGCTTTGCTCCATGGCGCGGGCGCAATCCATGGATACAAAATTAGTATACTATATACTATTTAAAAGTCGAGGGCGGGGCTTTTCCTGCCCGGTAGGCGGCAGGACAGTTTCGCCTAGTCGGTTCGACAGAGACACAAAAAGTCGAGGGAGTAGGCTACTGCAAACGTAGGGCTGTGTGATTTGATAGCGAGTTACTGCTGGACAGGTGGGGCCCCGTGATTTGACTTGCCATTATCATTTTAACTGCGGCGCTACGACCGGCGTGAGTCTCCCGATTCCTGACCACCTCCATACAGGTGCCTCTCCCAATGCTCCACCATGTAGTAGTAGAGGCTGGCTCTTGCATGAGAGCGCACTTCTCCACTTTTTCCTTGCCTCTCTTTCCTCCACACATGCAAAAATGCCATGTAAAGCGCACTATTGTACTTACTTGCTCCTACAGGTGCTTAAGCTTGCCACATAGGCATAAAGTCTGATGTGGCAAGTTAATCAAGAAGAGAGAGACTAGTTTGGTGACCCAAGGAAGAAACGGTGCTAAGTGCGTGTACCTAGGTGAAAAGACAATTTTGAGTCTATAGATAATTAAATGAAGCAAACTTAGCAACACCATTTCATTGGAAGAGGTCACTCCTTGGCAAATGCAATAAATACTAGTACTCCCTATGTCCCATTATATAAGAACGTTTTTGACACTACACTAGCTAGTGTCAAAAACGTTCTTATATTATGGGATGGAGGGAGTACGAAGAAAGAGATAGAGAGGAGTAAAAAATACACTTATAGCCAACCTTGTTGTAGTATGAGTGACTAAGTGATGACTATGTATGACATGCCAACATCAGATAGCCTAACGCACCGTGTTAAATCTCCAAGGGCGCGACCACGCGAGTGACGCAACGGTCGTGGTAGGCGCGACCATGATACGGGCTATTGGCAGCCCTTGGATCTGAGATCAAACGGTTGCATGCTAAGTTGCTGAAAATTTTAAGAATAACCCTCCAGGATAGGATATTAACCCATAGGTCTAGAATCATGCCATGCAACCGTTCGATCTCAGATCCAAGGGCTCTCCGAAGCCCGTATCATGGGAGAATGGAAAGCCACTACACTGCCGTTCGCACGCTGGCAGGTCGCTCCTACTCTTTCCCGCATGTCCTTTAATACTACGGTGTTTCACTCCTAGTCATCCCGTCCATTCACATTACGGCAGTTCCACTAATCCTAACCCTCCTCCCAAATCCGTGGTGTCCCAAATCTCCCCGATCGGCGGTGAGTACAAGGTTAGAACCATCACCGGTGATGAGTTCAACGTCATCTACACCCGTACTTCCACGATGGTGAAAGGATGCCTTTCTCGCTTCAGACGCATGTTCGAAAACTCACATGATGAGTGGGTCGCTGGGCTAGATGTTGAGTACACCACAGTCGTGGGACGACAGAAGGATCTAAAGGATGAAGAGAGGAAGAAGCCCGCCGTGATCCAGGTTTGTGTACATAATGTTTGCTTGGTCTACCACATATGCCATGCCGACGTTGAGTGCCAGGATTTTAAGAACTTCCTCAAGGACAAAACAGTCAAATTCGTTACTGTAGACTTTAAGAACGACAAAGAAGTCCTGCGTCGGATAGGCCTCGTTGTAGGCAACCCCTTCGACCTCCAGAAGGCTGGTGCCCTCTCGTCATCCCTCAATGCTGACCCTGGCAGGAGCCATGGTTCATCCTTCGTACCGCAAACTGGAGAAACCTCATTACACGTTTCATCGTCATGCATGACAGCGAAATGTACTAGATATAGACCACATCCACTACACTACAATGGATGGCTACCTTTGTTTCAATATCTACAAGGGTTGGATGAAGAGCAACAGCCAAGTTGGCGGTTCAAGCAAAGAAGTATCGTCCAAGAGGAAGAGGGACAAGGACGAAGTCGAGGACGTGGACGAGGACTCCGAGTAAGGTGGCAGTGTCGTTGCTCATGGCGGTTCTAAACTTGTAATGCAGTGTCTACCGGATTAGTTGCATAGTTTAATTTCAGGTGTGCTTAGTTTAATTTGAGGGGTGTGTTGTGCTGAGCCCCCAGCAGAACTATGTTATGTTTCTTCTCATTACTTTAACTCTTCAGTATGTACATACTAGTACTAGTATTTCTTTAATAGAATTTAGCACCCCAATTAAGCACGTACTAGCTTTTTTAATAGTATTATATGCATAATTTGGCGATGAGCGCTCTCTATATGTACCACCTTTTTAAAAAAATTCAATTTTTGCTCCATGGCGCAATGCATCGATAGTGGAGTACTACTGTACAAAAGTATACATTTTTAAAAGGCTAGCATACTGTTCATCACATATATATATATATAGCCAGTTAAATTCTCAACCTAGAACGACGTGCATGCCATGTAGTAAACCGATCCGGAGGAAGTATAGTAAAAATGAGGTGATTTTACCCAGCGATCGGCGGGGGAGCATGGCATGTCATGCGGTCCCACGTGTCATGATGTACCAAGGCGATGTGCGTGTCCCTCTTGAGGTAGAAGCAATACTAGTACGTGGTTTGAGATGATGTCAAACCGAAGTGTAAAATAATGGTTGCTTCATTCATCTGGGAAGGTGCGGCATTGTGATTTGACGTCTCATTGCTCATTACTAACACTGGGCCGGTACGAGTGGGGTGCGTCCCCCTGCTGTTCTGCACTGTTATTTGGTGCTTGACACGTCGACCCGGTTGCACATGAGATGACCCCCACATCCTTTGTCAAAATAAACAACACCCCGATCAATGCATTTCACTCTTTTGTGCAACGGACGGGCACCTTACTTGCTCCTACAGGTGCTTAAGCTTGCCACATAGGCATAAAGTCTGATGTGGCAAGTTAATCAAGAAGAGAGAGACTAGTTTGGTGACCCAAGGAAGAAACGGTGCTAAGCGCGTGTACCTAGGTGAAAAGACAATTTTGAGTCTATAGCTAATTAAATTAAGCAAACTTAGCAACACCATTTCATTGGAAGAGGTCACTCCTTGGCAAATGCAATAAATACTAGTACTCCCTGTGTCCCATTATATAAGAACATTTTTGACACTACACTAGCTAGTGTCAAAAACGTTCTTATATTATGGGACGGAGGGAGTACGAAGAAAGAGATAGAGAGGAGTAAAAAAATACACTTATAGCCAACCTTATAGCCAACCTTGTTGTAGTATGAGTGACTAAGTGATGACTATGTATGACATGCCAACATCAGATAGCCTAACGCACCGTGTTAAATCTCCAAGGGCGCGACCACGCGAGCGACGCGACGGTCGTGGTAGGCGCGACCATGATACGGGCTGCTGGCAGCCCTTGGATCTGAGATCAAACGGTCGCATGCTAAGTTGCTGAAAATTTGCAGAATAACCCTCCAGGATAGGATATTCACCCATAGGTCTAGAATCACGCCATGCAACCGTTCGATCTCCGATCCAAGGGCTCTCGGAAGCCCGTATCATGGGAGAATGGAAAGCCACTACCCTGCCATTCGCACGCTGGCAGTTCGCTCCTACTCGTCCCCGCACGTCCTTTAATACTATGGCGGTTCGCTCCTAGTCGTCCCGTCCATTCACATTAGTACATTACGGCAGTTCCACTAATCCTAACCCTCCTCCCAAATCCATGGCGTCCCAAATCTCCCCGATCGGCGGTGAGTACAAGGTTAGAACCATCACCGGCGATGAGTTCGACGTCATCTACACCCGTTCTTCCGCGACGGTGAAAGGATGCCTTTCTCGCTTCAGACGCATGTTCGAAGACTCAGATGATGAGTGGGTCGCTGGGCTAGATGTTGAGTACACCACAGTCGTGGGACGAGAGAAGGATCTAAAGGACGAAGAGAGGAAGAAGTACGCCGTGATCCAGGTTTGCGTGCATGACTTATGCTTGGTCTACCACATATGCCATGCCGACGTTGAGTGCCAGGATTTTAAGGACTTCCTCGAGAGCAACCTAGTCAAATTCGTTACTGTAGACTTTGGTAACGACAAAGAAGTCCTGCGTCGGATAGGCCTCGTTGTAGGCAACACCTTCGACCTCCAAAAGAATCGGCTGGTGTCCTCTCGTCAGCCTTCAATGCTGACCCTGGCAGGAGCCATGGTTCATCCTTCGTACGGTAAACTGGAGAAACCTCCATACACGTTTCATCGTCATGCATGGCAGCGGAATGTACTAGATATAGACCACATCCAGTACGCTGCAATGGATGGCTACCTTTGTTTCAATATCTACAAGGGTTGGATGAAGAGCAACAGCCAAGTTGGCGGTTCAAGCAAAGAAGTATCGGCCAAGAGGAAGAGGGACAAGGACGAAGTCGAGGACGTGGACGAGGACTCCGAGTAAGGTGGCAGTGTCGTTGCTCATGGTGGTTCTAATGCAGTGTCTACCGGAATAGTTGCAAAGTTTAATTTCAGGTGTGCTTAATTTAATTTGAGGGGTGTGTTGTGCTGAGCCCCCAGCAGAACTATGTTATGTTTCTTCTTGTTACTTTAACTCTTCAGTAAGTACATACTAGTATTTCTTACATTTCATCTTTTAGTTGGTATAGTACTACCACTCGTTTCTTCACATTATATACGTACAATATATATGGCCAACATCATATAGCCAGCAGTTTAGTTGTCAAAGAATTTCAGGGTGCTTAGTTTTGTCAAAGAATTCCAGGGTGCTTAGTTTTATTTGAGGGGTGGGTTGTGCTGGACACCATTATTGTGACTAGCCTTTTTAATAGTACTATATGCATAATTTGGCGACGAGCGCTCTCTATATGTACCACCTTTTTTTTTCAAGTTTTCCTCCATGGCGCAATCCATCAATACTACTGCTATACAAAACTATACATTTTTTAAAAGGCTAGAGGGCGGGGCAGTCTAGCTTGGTCGGTTTCACGAGAGGCGAGGGCCTTTGTGATTTGACGGCTCATTACTGCTGGAAGGCGGGGCCTTGTGATTTGACTGCTCGTATAAATGCGCCGACGACCTGATCGAGGAGGAGCAAAGAACCGTGCGGTATACTCAAGTTTTCCACTGGAGTAGTACTGCGACGGAGGAGCACGAAACACGGCAGCCCAGTGCCATATGGCGATAAAAAATGATCTAATTTGCTAGTCATCTCATTGTTAGCATTGTTCTATTAAAAAAAAAAAAAAACCATTGTTCTATTCATGCCTCGCAGAGAACGTGACACGTGCGGCGAAACACCCGAAGCAAAAGATGAAACACAGCAGCAAAAGAAGAAGGAAGATTATCACCCCAAATGATCTAATTCGCCGCGGAGTCGTAACTGCTTCTTCATCGCCTCCACGACCTCCATCTCCTTGCGCGTCTCCTCCGCCATCTTCTTCATTCTGTCCATGACGCGGGATTTCTCGACGCGAGCCTTCATCATCTGTTCCACGGCCGCATTACGTACCTTGACAGCAGTCGGGTGCTCTATGCGGAGCTTCGCCAACTCCTCCTTCTGTTCCATGACGAGGGTCTGTAGCATCTTCATCGAGGAACTACTATTCTCATGCAGCTTCTTCCAGCCGGCGTTCTTCTCCTTCAACAGGTCGATCTCGTGGCAGAGCTTCGCCTTGTCCTCCTGAAGTCGCAGGATTTCGCCGGTCGCCTTCTTCTCCGAGGCAATGCTCTTCTTCAGCAGCATCACCAAGCCGGCGGTCAACTCCCCCTGCTGATTGAGCTCAGCGGGCATGTCGTCGAGGCTCTCCGTCAGCAACTCCATCAAGCCTTGGATGCACTCCTTCTGCTTATTGAGGTGCTTCTTGAGCTGATCGGGCATGCCATCGCGGGATAACGACTCCAGCTCCGCCGGCTCGGCATGTTCGCCTCCGCGGCTAGGGCGCTCCTGGGAGCCATCGCCTGCCCGTGAGAGATCTTTCGAGGTCTCTGCGTGGCGGCGAGCCCTCTCTTTTTTTCCGCAGCCTTGGTTGCCGCTCCCTTGTTACGAGTAGTTCTCGACCTAGAGCTCTGCTCACCGGCCATGGCAACGACGGACGAAGAAGAAGCACTTATGAGGAGGAAAGGTAGAGTAATTTTCGGTTAGGTAGTTCCCCTTTTTATAACCTAAGTACTAGCACTAGTAGTACTAATACCTGCATAGTGGGAACACGTTCAGGTTTGGTACGTACTAGTAGGTGTGAGCAGGCTTTCGAATGTGATGGGAACAAGGTAAAGATTAATTGATGGTTTTGGTTTCGAGGCCCGAAACGGCTCCCGATGAGTTTAGCGGAACATAAATTTCAAGTACTACACTGCTCAAATGCGTAAATATTATGTTACTGTCAAAAATTGGCACAAAATACGAAGGAGACCAATGGAAGTACTACTAGCAACCCACGATTTAACTACTCGCATGCGCGCAGTGGAGTAATAATGTCTTTCTTCCGCCCTCACGTCCACTCAATTTGCATGCGCTGTATTAATTGACCATCAATGAAGTGAACGACTTTACACGCGTCAAATTATCACATGGGGTGGATCTTGGTACAAAATTGCATCCGCCCGTGTACCCGCGTGTGCGTGCGAGGGAATGAGTGCGTGCGTGGCGTGCGTGCACATCTTCGCTTCGTGCATGTACCGCCAGTATGGCTCAGGGAGGACGAGTACATTCTTCTGGAACCAGCAGCACGTCACTGTGATCAATCCACGCAAGGAGGTCGCGACAACGCCTCCACATGTGCCACGTGGCTTCATGAACTGTAAGAGAGACACTGTGTAGCGTGCCATTGGTATTCTAATTTACGTGTTTTGCACATACTCGAAGTACTAGTAAGGTACACGTGCATTGCACGCATCAGATTTTGCAACCAAATTATGAATAAATACCACACTATAGCATGTAAGCTCTGAGTCATATATGCGTGATGTAGCCCTTCGTTTAATTCTTATAGTTCATCTCATTCAAAATCGATTAGTTTTTATAAAAAGCTAAGAACGCGTGAATAGAAAAACATGGGATTATAGTGGAATGTCGTCTTGAATCCTACATGATTGTACGAGTGTTTGATTGTGCATAGAAAAAACGCAGAATTCCTTCAAAGAGGTTTGAGTGGATGGGATGTTTCCTATGAAATCTAGTGCAAATGAATCATGTGGAAAAATTCCTATGGTTTACAATCCTACGAATCAAACAACCAAGATAGGAAAAATTCCTAATGATTAGAATCCTCCAAAATTCCTTTGAGAATCCTTTGAATCAAAGAAGCCCTTAATGGCTATGTTATGATTCATTCGAATTGCTGAGTTGTAACAGCATAAAGTAATAAACAAGTAATTGCATTCAAAGCCTAGAAAAAAAAGTTTGGGCAGATTATGATACAGTAAAGATTCTAAAACAAAAGAGAACCACTGACTATTAAGTCACATGAGTTGCAGGTATTGTGGGGGCTTGGTGCAGGGCTAGTTCAACCATTAAGAGAGTTGCGTGCAGAGTGGCGAGCCTGAAAAATAATGTGGCATTCTAACCTCGAGGAGGTGAGACTTGACGTGGTAGATAGTGATGAGGGTGAGGCCTACTCACTGGACTATTTGCGATCTAGATAACGAGCGGATTGAAGGGGTACGTTGGATAATAATTAATGAAGAACCTATATAGAACTATATATGAACAGGTATATTGATGAGAACGAAACATATACGATTATCGTTGCGCTATGACACCTGCTTGAGAATACTAAGGAATGTGGCACTGAGATGAATGCCGGGTAGGGAGGGGGATGTGTGTGGGTGTGTGCCTTCATGGGAGACCGACCTGAAGAAAAAGATTGCATGCGTGCGATAGATAATGCCGATGGTAGTGTGTGTGCATGCATGCACGAGAGAAAGTTAGTGGTACAATTATAAAGAGAAGACTACTGTGTGGGTGTAAAAGAATAGGTGAGGTCATAATCAATGTAAAGTTGAATTCAAATATTTGAATAAGAGATCCTGATGTTTGAAACCCATGCATGCATGAATATAACGGAGATCTGCGCGGTGTGCTTTGGAAATGAGCATGTTGTAATGTATACACATTGAACAAGATCAGACTGATTTGAATTTGAGATACCGATGGCAGACATCATTTGCCCATGTCGCATCCGTGCATGTAATTGGAGGTGATGGGCGGCTTTCGCATCACATATCTATATCTATACCCCTATATATATTATATTATATATATTTTTACATTGTGAGCGGGTAACTTTAACTTTGAAAGATGGTCATTGGATGAGGCAAATCCGAAGGTCCAAAGATGGCAAATTTGAGCACTATTAGCCGTGGGATATCATCTAGATTCCACCAGATTTCGCCGCATGTATAATCTAGAAGACTCCATGGTTGAACTTAAGCATAATGCACAAACATCAAAACACAAGCACTTCTTATTTGTTCTAGAATCTTCCGTATCATAATTGCCCAAATGTTTTTCTACATGATTTGCCATTATTTGTTTTTACTTTATGTCTTACAACGCACAATTCCATGAATCTTAAAATAGATTAGCTTTCTTATAAAAACTAGATGATTTTGAATGAAATGAACTATAAGAATTAAATGAACATCTACATCATGCATATATGACTCAAAGCTTGCATGCTATAATGTGGTATTTATTCATAATTTGGTTGCCAAATCTCATGCGTGCAATGCACGTATACCTTACTCTAGTCTAAATGGTGTTTGTGTGTGTGTTGTGCGTGTTGAGGTGCAAATTGTCTTTTTTTGGTACACGTTAAGCTTGTTCTTCCGAAATTTCAAGCCGCGCCTTGTTATGCCGAAAATTGAAGCTAGCGTCTCTGTCTATCATGCTGCGAAACTCCCGCCTCTTCAACCCGCGCCTTGTTAGCCCGAAATATTTAAGATATATCTTTGTCTTGTTGTGCTTTGACAAATCCCTCCATCTCAACCCACGCCTTGCTATTCCGAAATTACAACGCGCGCGAAAACTCCCACCTCCTGTGAAATCCCGACAAGCGAAATGCTCGTGGTACCCCTGAACCGAAAGAACCGCCTCAAATCGGTGGGGGCTACTTTCGTAACTTACCCCACATTTCGGACAAGCGCTCTCTAAGCCATGGTTCCCCACTGCCATCCCATCCGCCCACCCATTCGTACACCGAGGCCGCGAAAACCCACGACGAAACCCCGCACCCTGCTCCGTCCGCTACCCCGACGATGTCTTCCACAACAATACCTCGATGTCCCTCATCCACCATACCGGATAAGGATCCGTCGTCGATCTCATCGTCCCGCCGGTTCAGCCACCCCATCCTCCACCTCCGAGGAGCTGCCCCGACGTTCCCCTCGTCTTTCGCGCCACCTCCATTCCCACACCACCGTCTTCACCTGCACCACCAGAAGAGCATCATCATCACCATTTCCTCGGATGAAGTTGCGGCCTAATCAGCGCCACCAAAGAGGTTGTACACTAATCGCTGCATTTTCTTCTTGATTCGATCTCACGGTGCTGTCGGCGCTCGGTCCCGAGCCGACACGGCGCGGCTCCATCCACGGCGGCGTCGCCGGCCACTTCCTCCACGGCGTCGCTCCCTCGGCAGCGACGTCCACATCAGTAGGAGCTGCTGCTGCTTTAGCTCTCGCTTGCGCTGCTGCTCTGCTCTTGCTCTCGGTCCCCTACCTGGTCTGCTCTTGCTATTGCTATTGCTCACGCTGCTGCTCTCACTCTTGCTCTTGCTTGTGATGCTGCTCCGATTTGGCTACACTTCAGTCGACTGAATCGACTTTTGGGTCAGTCGATTTCCAAGGGGTGGGCTCGCCTGGGTGAAGGAAGAACTAGTCGCAGCGGGGAGGGGGGCTCGCCGGAGACGTACCCCACTATCTATCTTAGGGTTCAGGATGGGGCGGTGGTCGCCGGCGGTGGCGGGGCGGTGGCGTGGGGATCGCCGGAGAAAAAGCTCGGCATGGGGGGGCCTAGAGGGATGGCCGGGGCGGTGGAGGACCGGTGGTGGGGAGTGTTTTTGGGGCAGGCGGGGCGGCGCACCACCGGCCGCGGGCGGCGGGGGGCTGCTGTTTGGCCGGTGGTGGCTGGCGGCTCAGGGGGGTGGAGGTTGAAGATGAACCGCAGGCCCTTGATTTCGTATCCAACGGCTGCAAAATCGACTGACTAGAGATGAAAAAGTCAGTCGACCGACGTGTAGCCTCACCTTGCCAGTGCGTTCAGTTTCGACAGCAAAATTCAGTTTCGACAGCAAAATTCTGTTTCGACAGTTAGGTTCAGTTTCGAGAGTTAAGTTCAGTTTCGGCAGTAAAGTTCAGAGATGAGCAGCTGATGTATTTTACATCTAGTAGTTTTTGGTTATGTATTTTACGTCATGTATTGGAGATGCTATTAGAATTCCACTCAGGTTAACGTTGTTCATTGTCTCTCTTGTCCTGCTTCAGCCTCGGCGTCGTACAACTCACTGGAGCTGCTCCAACGACGAAACCCTCCATCACAGCGGAGCAGTACCTCGGGCTCCATCTCCAGACGCCTAAGATCTTCTTCCCCTCCTCCGACAGCAAAGTCAGCCGGAGCATCCTCACCGGCCAACCCAATCACGCTGAGATTGACATGGCTTCACCAAAGAGGTTGTACACTTGTTGCATCTCTTTTGTACTCTACATGTTATATATATTGTCCACTGAGCACTCGTAGTAACGGGAAATACGATTATTTTATCCTACTATATGACAAGCAGTGAGGTATCAGGAAACTTAGCTATCTGTGATGGACTCTCTTGAACGCCATCATTATTTATCTCTGCGCGTTTGAGCTATGCATTTGTCGATGGGCCTGGGAGTTGAGCTAGTATGGCAGTGGCCTGGGTCCAAAGTAATAGAAGTAGCACAAAAACATTTTTTTAGTGTAGGATTTTCCTTGCTCAAGCCTGCCTACTAGAATCACCAGTGCTTGAAAGGAAAAGTGAATGAAAAACATAGGAATTGGAAAGTTTCCTATGGTACTACTTTTCATGAATTTGGTGCAAAGGAATGGAGCAAAGGAAAACTATAGGATTTGTTCCTTTAGTGTCTCCTTGAAAGAAAAACCATAGGAATTCTAATTTCCACTTCTCCTCCTTTTCATATTCCTATTCATCAAGCACAGACTAAGAGATAGTAGCATATTAGCATTATAACCGTATATTTTCTTGTGGTTTGACTTAATTTCACCATGCTTTTTTGCATCCTGTGATCTTCCAATTGTTGTGAATCAAACACCTAGATTGGCAGAAATCCTGTGTTTTTAAATTCTCTGTTTTGCACGTGCATTCCTATCCTATTCTTGTCTATTTCCTATCCCTACATTGTTAGAATCCTCAAATTCAAACAAGCCCTTACTCAATTACTTCTGTTACAGATATGTGTCAAAGAAAACCTTGTGTGGTTTGTCCTGCTCCTGCGGCACTGTGTTCCACCCCAGCTCAGCTGCTTCAACGACGGAAGGGTTCACCATAGCAGGGATCCGGTCTCCAGACTGTCTTTCGCCGCCTTAGATCTTCTTCCCCGCCGCCGGCAGCCACGACAACTGCATTACCATCATCAACTGAGCAGATGACCTTGAGGACTACACGGGTCCGCAAGAGAGGTCGCACTCTTCCGTGTCTGCTTACGTTATGCGTCGCTTAATATGATGACATGCTACATTATCATCGTGTTCACCTATTAGACTCCGAGTCAGGCCCAAACTAATGCTGAAACTTGAGTTTTTAAATGGTTGTGGGGTACATATTGGGGCAGCAATCAGTACTATCGGTCTACTATCTGGTTAATCTCCGGTGTCTACTATGAGTTTCATGTTGGGTGCAAACAAACATTAAAGGAGCCATTATCTGTATTTTTTAACTAAAGCTATTATCTGCCTGCTATCATTGGTTTTGGGTCTATCCACAGTTTGCTACCATCACTCTGGATTTGTGCATGAACTCCTTACATAATCTCACTATGTTTTATTCCTATGCATGCCAGTTATTGTACACAATGGAATTGATCACGTAGAGGAAAAGAGACGAGCCTTGTGTGGCAATAAAATTTCATGCAGACGTCGTTCCATGGTGGGCGCAAAGGCAACCCCCCCTCCACCCATTAAGGATCGTAATCAAGAGGAAGATAACTGTTCTGAGGGGGATTCAGAAGGAGAAGACCACTCCTATTTACCCCATGACGTATTCGCTCTAACTTGGCATGCTGATGTTGGTAATATCATGCAAATGGTGCCTTGCATTGCTTACTGTATACATTAAAGATGTAATCTGCTTAGTTTAGACATGCTTTGTGTCAATGCCATCTGTTTTGTTTCTTTATCGTATATGTGAATCATGCAATGCCATCTTGTCTAGCCAGGCATCATATATGTGAATTTTGCAATGCCACCTGGTTAGCCAGTCATCTTATATGTGAATTATATCATGCCATCATTTTTTTATTATGTGTTAATTTTTTCAACAATTTTAGTACATTCAATTACTCTTCCTGTGCATCAGCCATTCGGCACGGTCATGGAGAAATCTGGAGTGGAAACAAGGTCTTCAGAGCAGACAATGCTATCTGACGAAGTGCATGTCTTGCTGGTTACCGATAGCTCCTCAGAGGAGGATTCAGAGACAGATGACCAGTCATATTTACCCCCTGAGGTGCATGCCCTAACTTGGCAGGGTTATGTTACTCATATCATGTGTATGGTATCTTGCATTGCTATGTCATTTGCTTAGTTTAGACATGCTTTGTGTGAATGCCACATGTTTAGTGTCTAATTACCATATATGTGAATTATGCAATGTCATCTTGTTGCAAGACATTATATATGTGAATTATGCAATGTTATCTTGTTGCAAGGCATTATGTATGTGAATTATGCAATGCCATGCTATTTAGGCAAGCGTCATATATGTGAATTATATCATGTCATCCTTTTTTTGTATTTCTCATTGCTTTTGTCGACAATGTTTGTATATTCAACTGCTCTTCCTATGCATCAGCTATTTGAATTGGTGATGAGAAATCTGGAGTGAAAACAAGGTCTTCAGAGCAGACAATGCTACCTGCTGAAGCAGATATCTTGCTGGTTACAGATAGCTCTTCAGAGGAGGATTCAGAGGCAGATGACCAGTCCTATTACCCCCCTGAGGTGTATGCTCAAACTTGGCAGGGTTATATTACTCATATAATGCATATGTTGTATTGCAATGCTTATTTTTTACATCATATACACAATATTGAATGCCATCTCCTTAGTTGACACATCATATATGCAATTGCCCTCTGCTCACTTCCTTAGTATATAAATCATATATTTGAATTATGTCATGCCATGATGTTTACATAGACAGCATGTATCTGAATTATGGCATGCCAACCCATTTTCTAAAGACATAATATAGTTATATCATCTCATTCTGTTTACATAGTCATCATATTTTAAATTATGTCATTCTGTCCATGAATATCATGCCATCATGTTTCCATCGACGGCATGTTTGTGATTTATGGCATGCCAACCACTTTAATAGACACTTCGTATAGTTATATCATGTCATCCTGTTTACATAGTCATCATATTTTGAAGTATGTCATTCTATCCTGTTTAGTTAGCCATCATACATGTGAAATTGTGTCATGCTATCCTGTTTAATTAGCCATCATATATGTGAAATTATGTCCTGCTATTCTGTTTGCTTAGACAACATAAATGTGAATTATTTCATGCCCTGTTTTCTTCCCTACTATCCATTGCACCTGTGTATCTTACAATGTCTGTACATTCAATTACTTTTATTGTTTATCAACCATTTCAATTGGAGGGAGTGATGGCAGTATCTGTGGGAGTAAAAACACGGTCTTCAGAAAAGATCGTGCTACCTGTCGATGCAGATAGAACCACGATTGTACTTGCCCAAGAATTAGCCCCACCACACATAACCCACACTCATGCAGATTGTACCCCTACCCAGTTGGACAGAGAACTAGCTACACCCCTTCTAACCCCAACCCCAGCAGATAGACACCCAGTTCCCGTTGACACAGCACCGTCTCCACCACAGAGCACCCAAACATGAGTAGTTAGTAAGGCAACTGCAGTGCCCAAATCACGAGGACCACCACTCCGAACCGAAGTCAACGCTTAAAGCAGAAGAAGAATTGTTCTCAGGTCAGGTTCCATAGCTATGGTTCATACTACTTTGCTCTTACATAACTGTATTTACTGATACAAACCAATTTCGAATTTGAAAGATGCAATTGAAACTCCAATGGCACAACAGGTATGTTTTAAACGTGTTTCTTCAACGTGTTTGGCTGTTTGCTGTTGTAACTTGCTCTATGTTGATTTCAGTTTCAATTGAATAAACAGTTATGTTCTCATGCCATGCACATTACAAGTGTTGTTATTGCTGTGTAGTTTCTCACACTTATATTCTGTCTATGCTGCTTTGTCTTAAATAGATATGATTCAAACTGTATCTATCTTGATTTGGCAACATAAACTAGAATGATATAGACCATACAGTGACCATACTACATAGATATATGTTTGTTTCATGCTGTTATCCTGTCCACCTTACTACTGAACTAGTTTACCAAAATGAGTTTCATATACTACATTGTAAACCTGAGATGTGTTTGTTTGTTTCCCTTTTAGAACGCGGATAAAATATTGGAGAAGAGTACCCTGTTATGCAATGGTAAAGGAAGTAATGCAGATAAGGTTCAAGATAGTGAGACATCCTTGTTGGTCTCCAAGAAAGCTGATAAAAACTATATTGAGGACACTGAGACAACCCCAAAGTCCTGTCTTGATGTAGTGTTCGAGTTACTGGCTACCACTGCTGGCACCAGCTCTTCGAACTTGTTGCCTGAATCAGTTCGACTTCTTGAGTCTCAACTTCAAGTTGAAAGACATCGATCAGATATTATGCGACAGGAAGCCGAAGGACTGACGAAGTCCCTGCAGAATTCAGATGCATACTTTCTGGTGCAACAGCAGGCGCTGGAGGACTTAAGCGCCAAACAAGAGAAAGTTAATAAGCTTGCTAAGCATCTTGCCGGCATTATGGGTACCCAGGATATTGTTTCTTGAGCTCTTCTGAAGTGGTTTCAGTTCTGGACTTGTTTTGCTATGGCGTTTATATGCTGCTGTGTTCCCTATATTTGCACTGGTGGCAAACTTTGATGCCCAGTGGATGTAATATGTGTAATAGCCGTGATAGCCTAGTGTAAGTTGCTTTCTTATTTATTTCCTTGTTTTCTTGTTTATTTTTTTGCTTGTAGTCAGTGCAGTTCTTTTTCTGCGGATTGCTAGTGGCTGCAACAACCTATTTTTTAAAACTAGGCCACAATAACCATGGGCTAATATTAACTGTAGTGACACTGCACCTACGGGCCGTAGAAACAGTGGGCCTTCTACAGGCCGTATAAACAGTGGGCCTTCCACGGGCCGTAGAAACAATGGACCTTATATGGGCCGCAGAAACAATGGGCCTTCTATGGGCCGAATCATCAATGGGCCTTATACGGGCAGTATGATCGATTGGCCAAACATGGGCCAATAACAGGCCGCATTATGGCCGTAAACGGGCTAGAGTTGGAATCATCCGTTCATGGGCCAACCATAACGGGCCATCGTTAATAGGCCGTATTTCATGATGCTATGAAAACGGCCCAACGTGTTAACGGACCACAAACGGGCCGACTGTAACCACGGGCTGAATTTGGCCCATAAGCAGAAAATGACAGTAACGGGCCATAAGTAAACGAATGCTGGAAATGAGCCCAAGAATAAATGGGCTCTGAGAAGGCCGAAAGATAACATGGCCTAGAAACGGCCCAACGGAATAACAAGCCCTTGATGGGTATAAAGTGATACATTGTTCATTACGGGCCAGTTTCACCACGGGCCGTTAATGGGTGTAAAGTAATACACTGTTCATTACGGGCCAGTTTCACCATGGGCCGTTAATAGGCCAAGAGTTACATAGGGCCTCATATGGGCCGAAAGACGTCATGGGCCATACATGGGCCAGAAGTGAAAACGGGCTGGAATCATATTGGGTGGCCCAGATGACGCTACTGGGCCTAATTCGGATAGGGCGTAACGAGCCTTGGGTTAGCGAGTTGTAAATGGGCTATATGCAAACAGGCCGTTAACAGGCTTTACATGGGTCGGCCCATCACCTTTTGAACAAGTCAAATGGGCCGGCCTCTTCACAGGAATGGGCCTCTGTTGGGCCGTGCCATGTGTCGACGTATCATAGGCGCCTTCTGTCCAATGAGTGGATGACATCTGTCCCAACGGTGAGCCGACACGTGTTTCCTCCAACCAATGATGATTTTACACGTGGAAAATCCCCATTGGTCGGGGCTCTTAACGGGTTATCGGATCCAAAACCCGACCCGATAGCTTAACGGGGTTCCGTTACGGTGGATGCCACGTGTCGGTCACCCTTGACGAAAGCACTTCTGTGACGCGCGATTTATCATCACGGAAGTGGACACTTCCGTGATGATAATTTTGGTAATGTCATGGAACGCTTCTACGACAGCACAGGTATGACTATCTTGATTCTGTCATAAATTTGTCATGGATGTACATGCATGACAAAAAACGCGACCTACTGTGACAAACATGTATCATCACGGAAGTGTATTTTTTTGTAGGCTTTGCGCACTTTTCCCCACAAGACTCGAACACATCCATGATCGGAGGATCGAGACATAGACTTTCTGAAGCATTAACTCCCTACACTAGGTAGACAGTACCACCTACAACCCACTACATCTGCTAGTCTACCTCTTCAAGAGCTCACACAACTTACTCAACTATGCCAGAGTCCATATTGGCTTGTGGCTGCACACGGAAGTTTCTAGCATGAATAATCTTATGATCCCTTTGAGCCTGGGTGGCGAACCGTAGGATAATCACACGGGTACTCCGGGATATCCTAGGACAACACTGGACTCCAGGTGCCCTGACAACCACTGGGTACTCCAGGGCGCCTCAACCAATCCACCCAGATGTGTATTTAAGTAGCCACCTTAAGTTAAACATTGATTAACAATACTCACATATGTCATGGATACACTCACCCAATCCACGTCTACGAGCATAGTATAGCAATCCTGAGCATAACGTAGAAGTAACTCCCAAAAGTTTGATAATAAAAGGGTAATAGGTTCTACCTCACCATCTACTTCCAAACCCACATGTTACTCAGATCCTAACGATGCAATGTTTGAGGGTGGTAACTAATGCATAAAAACTGGGTAATAAAGAGGTATGATCAAAGTGTTACTTGTCTTGCTGATGATCCGCAAAACCTAGAGACTCGTAGTAGCACGCTTCGCACTCTGTGTATTCTATCGCAAACAAACAATAACATACATAAGCACTCAACAAGAAGCACGGGTAAAACTCAAATAATAAGATCTAACCAGAAAGCTCAACTGAAGAACTCTGGTTTGCAAAAAGAATCAACTCAAACAGAGCAACGAAACTCAAACTACGAAAGAAACAATATCTGTTTACTAATATGGACTAAAGTCAAATTTTACAGTACCAAAATCTTATTCAAGTTGGTTAAACAGAAAGAGGGCTTCGAGATGAAGATCTAGGCGCTTGTTTCACCTGATTCGGATAAACGAGCGAAAAGATAAACTAAAACAAGGATCGGGGCAGAGATCGCGATCGAGAATAATTGCAGAAAAACCCTGGAAAAATAAAACGTGACGAACAGGCTAACGAACGAATGTTTGCTGTCTAGAGATAATTGACGAACAACGTTCGTTAAAACGAACATATGGACGAACGTCCGCTATTTAACTAAACCTAAAAAAACGAACGGATCTGAAAACTAGATCTACGGTTTAGAAAAAAACCGATCGGTTTTCCCGAGAAAATCGGACGGTGGCGGTGGCTAGCTCGGTGGCGGCGGGATCGGTGGCGGGGCTCCGTCGGCGGCGGCTTCGCGTGGTGGTGGAGAAACGGCGGCGGCGGTGCTAGGATTGGGGGATGGCAGCGCTGACGGGCGGCGGCGGGGAACGGCGGTGGCGGCACTAGGGTTGCAGGGCTGGCGGGTGGTGGGGTCGCGGGCCTCTGCCTTTAAGGGCCGACAGGGTGCAGTGTCTAGGTCAGACACGGCCCGGTAAGTTGGTTCACTTTTTTTTTATAAATCCTGACGCAGAAAAACTAATAAAATAAATACTGAACAAAGTCCAAAATCCTGAAATAAATTTTCACGGTTCTCTAATAATATTGCGGACAAAGTGAACATTTATTTGGGCCTCTAATGCAATTTTGGAAAACACATTTTTTCCTAATTCAAATAAAATAGCAATAAAAGCCCAAATAAAATTTCTTATTTGATTTTAGTATTTTTCCTCCAACATTTCTTTATTTTGGAGAAGTCATTTTATCCCCTCTCTTTTATTTTCATATTAGAAATATTCAAAGATAAAAAATGATTAAAACCAAATTATCCTCTTTTCAAATTTTGAGAAAAACTCAAATATGAAAATAACGAAATCCCCAACTCTCTCCAAGAGTCCTTGAGTTGCTTAGAATTTCTAGGATCAACCAAAATGCATTAAAATATGATATGCAATGATGATATAAGTATAACATTCCAAATTGAAAATTTGAGATGTTACAAACCTGCCCCCCCTTAAGATGAATCTCGCCATCGAGATTCGGGTTGGCTAGAAAATAGGTGTGGGTGGTCCTTCAGTAGGTATTCCTCACATTCCCAGGTGGCTTCATCCTTAGTGTGGTGGCTCCACTGAACTTTGCAGAACTTGATAACCTTATTGCGTGTGACTCGCATGGCAAACTCAAGAATCTTCACTGGTTTCTCCTCGTAGGTCAGATCGCTATCCAACTGAATCGCTTCCAGTGGCACTGTATCTCTCACATGAATATCGGCCATCTCTGCATGGCACTTCTTTAACTGAGAAACGTGAAACGCATCGTGAACTCCTGACAATCCTTCCGGCAATTCCAGCTTGTAAGCAACTTCTCCCATACGCTCCGAAACTCTATATGGTCCCACAAAACGTGGTGCTAACATTTCCTTAACTCCAAAACGCTTAAATCCTCGAAGTGGGGACATGCAAAGATATACTCTGTCTCCGACTTCGTAAACTGTCTCTTTGCATTTAGAATCTGCATAGCTTTTTTGCCTGGACTGGGCTACCTTGAGTCTATCGCGAATCAACTTAACCTTCTCTTCAGACTCCTTAATCAAATCTGGTCCAAACAACTGACGGTCTCCAACTTCATCCCATAGCAACGGTGTCATGTACCTCCTTCCGTACAAGGCTTCGCAAGGGGCCATCTTCAAACTGGCTTGATAACTGCTGCTATACGAGAACTCCGCATACAACAAGTTGGCGTTCCAACTAGATCCATAATCTAGCGCACAAGCTCTCAACATGTCCTCCAGAATCTGATTGACTCTCTCGGTCTGTCCATCTTTCTGTGGATGAAAGGCTGTACTGAACTCTAGCTTGGTTCCCAAAGTCTCATCCAACTGATTCCAGAACTTTGAGGTAAACTGGGTTCCTCTATCTGATACAATGGTCCCTGGAACTCCATGCAGACATACGATCCTGGTCATGTATATCTTTGCCAACTTAGCACTGGTGTAAGTGGTCTTCACTGGGATGAAATGAGCTACCTTCGTCAACCGATCGACTACAACCCATATCGAGTCATAGCCTGAACGTGTCCTGGGCAATCGTGTGATAAAGTACATGCCTAACTTGTCCCACTTCCATTCGGGTATCGGCAATGGCTGTAGCAATCCTGCTGGCTTCTAATGCTCTGCCTTCACTCTCTGACATACATCACATAGTGCTACATACTCCGCAATATCTTTCTTCATTCCGCCACCAGAAATTGTCCTTCAAATCCATATACATCTTGGTGTTTCCTGGGTGAATCGAATACGGCGAATCATGGGCCTCCTGCAGAATCAACTTCCTAATCTCTGGTTCATTAGGCACATATACACAATCCTCAAACCATAAAGTATCGTGCTCATCTGTGACGCCCTCGATTCAATCGTACACTAATCATACACGCAAATGTGCACGATCAAGATGAGGGACTCACGGGAAGATATCACAACACAACCCTAGACACAAATAAAATAATACAAGCTTTATATTACAAGCCAGGGGCCACAAGGGCTCGAATACATAGCTCGATACACAAGAGTCAGTGGAAGTAACAATATCTGAGGACAGACATAAGTTAAATAGGGATGCCTTAAGAAGGCTAGCACAAAAGCAACATGATCGAAGAGGCAAGGCCTCCTGCCTGGGACCTCCTAACTACTCCTGGTCATCGGCGGCCTCCACGTAGTAGCATCCATCGGTGGTGGCATCTGGCTCCAGGGATCCACCATCTGGTTGCATCAACCGGAAAGAAGAAGGGGGAAAAGGGGTCGCAAAAGCAACCGTGAGTACTCATCCAAAGTACTCGCAAGCATCAGATCTATACTCTGTATGCATTGGTATCAAATGAAAGGTTTGAATCTATGGACTGAACTGCAGAATGCCAGAATAGAGGGGAAGGCCTAGCCTATCGAAGACTAGCATCTTCAAGCAGCTCCAAGCATCTTGTAGCATGTAGAAGAGTACAGAATAGCAGTTTAATATTTAACAAACATGTTGTAACATTAATGCCCAGAGATCCTTCCTCGACTCCCTGTGAGAAAGCAATCCCAAAGCCACATATCTCAAGTATCCATTTGTAGTTGTATAAGATTAGGATATAAGTCTGAACGTCTGTTATTGTGGACATGGCTATTAATAGATAATCTTCCCTGCAGGGGTGCACCATGTTTTCCAACACGCTCGATCATATTGGCCGGACACACCTTTCTGGGGTCAATTCCTGGCCTCGGAATATCAACATGTCGCAGCCCTACATAGGCTCAGCAGAGAGGTCCCCGTCGGTCTACCTCCTAAGAACTCCGGGGTTTGGGCCCATAGCCCGTTGCACTCCGGGTTGTTGCGTACAGGGCGGGTCCAGGCTCGACCACTACATGATGGTGCCAGCCCAGCCGTGCCGCACTGCTGAACTGGACGTCTGACAAAGCTTTAGCTGATACCACGACGCCGAGGCCCATAACTATTCTCGCATGGTGGTTGGTGCGTAAAGGCCAGAGGCCAACTCAGAACAAATACCCAAACCATAGTGTATTATTAGCTTGTGGAGACGAGCAGAGACTCACGATCGAAGTGACCCCGTCGCCCCGTCTCGTGGACTTACGACAAGGGCCCAGAATGCCCGGTCGTGCCACGTAACCATCTTGCGGGTGCTCTCTGGGCCCGCCCACCTTTCACCAAGGTCTCAAGTAAAGTCAAGGTAACCGTGTGTCCAAACATCAAGGGGAAAACCTGATGAATCACCCCCGGTGGATTCCACTCAATGTAATCATCAAGGTGAACGTAAGAGGGACCACCCTCAAGGTTCACTCTTGAGGTGTTGAACGACATAGCCGTATCGGGAATGGTGAAAGAGGAAATCACCCTCGATGACCATGACCGAATAGCTACACTACAGAATTAACATCAGGAGTGTGTTATGAGGGATCACCCTCGGCACTCGATAGTAGCTCTACAGAGTCGAGCAACAAAAGGGGCGTGATGTGATGTGAGGTGTCGGGCTCTGGTCATTGACCACGCTGATCGAGTCGTCGATGATGAAGCAGGGGCGACAAGGACAAGGAGGGGGTCACTGATGGATCACTAACCAACCTATACTAAGAAGTTTAGGATAAGAAGGTAGGTACAACAGTAGGTTACAACAGCAGGCTATGCATCAGAATAGGAGCAATCAGTAACTGTAGCAAAATCTAATGCAAGCATGAGAGTATAGAATGGGCGATATCAGGATGATCAAATGGGGGCTTGCCTGGTTGCTCAAACAAGAAAGAGGGGTCGTCGTCGACGTAGTCGATCACAGCGACATCGGCAGCCATCATGGGATTTACCGAAGAGAAGAGGGGGAGAAAACAGTAAAAACATAGCAAGCAAGAGCATAACAGGACAACGGGCAGAGCTAGATGTGTTCTAACGCGACGCTAGGCGATACTGGCGAAGGGGGAAACATCTAGGAAAGATTTCCCGGTTCCGAATGTCTGTCAGACAGATGAACCAGAGGGGAAAGGTTTCATGTTCACTATGCTAGGGATGTGTGGCAGACGAACGGAGGGCATATTCGGATTTGTCTCGTCGTTCTGAGCAACTTTCATGTACAAAGTTTTTGGATCCGAGTTACGGTTAATTTACTATGATTTTTCAAAGTTTAAGCAATAGTCTGAAATTATTATTAATTTAATTCAAAATTAGAATTATTGCATCACCATGAAGTCAGCATGACGTCAACAGTCAACAGAGGGGTTGACTGGTCCATCTGACACGTGGGTCCCACTGGTCATAGACTCAAGTTTAACTAAATCGGGTTAATTAGACTAACTAAGTGATTAGGCCAATTTATTTTAATTAGATTAGTTAAACATGATTAATTAACTTAATTAACTCATTAATTAATTAATTAATTAATAATTTATTTATTCTAACATTTATTTATATTCTTTTTTAAAAAAATCGTTCTGGGCGGGGCCCTTCTGTCATTGGCCTAGGGGGCCTTAACGGGTCGGGCAAAACGGGCGCGAGCGCCAGCCCGCAGGATGCGGTTGCGGGCAACGGGCGCCTGGGCGCGCACTCGCCGGCAGGGAGTGCGGTGGGGCGAGGCCAGTGGCCAGGGTGGTGCTCGCGCATGGGCACGGGCAGGGGGAAGCGAGGGCGCGGCGATCGTGGGCGGTGCACGACCCGGTGTGGCGAGGCGGGGCAGCTAGGTAGCTAGGTAGTCGGGCGGTAGCGGGGCATGAGCGACGGGGAGAGAGGAGAAGGGGAATGGGCGGCGCTCACAGCGGACCGTAGGGGAGCGGCAATGGGCTCGGGGAGGTCTGGTGAGGTAGGGCGACGATGATGAGGTCCTGCGGCGAAGGGCGGTCGCGGATGGGGCATTGAGGTGGTGGGGCGCCGAGTCGGTGTCGGGGAGGCGACAGGCGACGCCGGGCTTCGGTGAGGTGCCGCCGGCGTGGTGGCGTCACGAGGGAGGACGAAGGCGTGGCGGGGCGACGACAGGTGACGGAGCCCAGTGGCGGGGGCGTCCAGCAAGGCGGGGTGATACGTCTCCAACGTATCTATAATTTTTGATTGCTCCATGCTACTTTATCTACTGTTTTGGACTATATTGGGCTTTATTTTCCACATTTATATTATTTTTGGGACTAACCTATTAACCGGAGGCCCAGCCCAGAATTGCTTTTTTTGCCTATTTCAGTATTTCGAAGAAACAGAATATCAAACGGAGTCCAAACGTAATAAAACCTTCGGGAACGAGATTTTCTCACCGTACGTGATCCACGAGACTTGGACCCTACTCCAAGAAGTGCCAGAGGCGGTCACGAGGGTGGAGGGCGCCTCCCCTGGGCGCGCCCCCAGCCTCGTGGGCCCCCTGTTGCTCCACCGACGTACTCCTTCCTCCTATATATACCTACGTGCCCCCGTCAGATCAAATACGGAGCCAAAAACCTAATTCCACCGCCGCAACTTTCTGTATCCGCGAGATCCCATCTTGGGGCCTGTTCCGGAGCTCCGCCGAGAGGGCATCTACCACGGAGGGCTTCTACATCAACACCATAGCCTCTCCGATGAAGTGTGAGTAGTTTACTTCAGACCTTCGGGTCCATAGCTAGTAGCTAGATGGCTTCTTCTCTCTTTTTGGATCTCAATACAATGTTCTCCCCCTCTCTTGTGGAGATCTATTCGATGTAATCTTCTTTTTGCGGTGTGTTTGTTGAGACCGATGAATTGTGGGTTTATGATCCAGCTTATCTATGAATAATATTTGATTCTTCTCTGAATTCTTTTATGTATGATTGAGTTATCTTTGCAAGTCTCTTCGAATTATCCGTTTGGTTTGGCCAACTAGATTGGTAGTTCTTGCAATGGGAGAAGTGTTTAGCTTTGGGTTCAATCTTGCGGTGTCCTTACCCAGTGACAGAAGGGTTGCAAGGCACGTATTGTATTGTTGCCATCGAGGATAACAAGATGGGTTTTTTATCATATTGCATGAATTTATCCCTCTACATCATGTCATCTTGCTTAAGGCGTTACTCTGTTTTTAACTTAATACTCTAGATGCATGCTGGATAGCGGTCGATGAGTGGAGTAATAGTAGTAGATGCAGAATCGTTTCGATCTACTTGTCTCGGACGTGATGCCTATATACATGATCATACCTAGATAATCTCATAATTATTCGCTTTTCTATCAATTGCTCAACAGTAATTTGTTCACCCACCGTAGAATACTTATGCTCTTGAGAGAAGCCAATAGTGAAACCTATGGCCCCGGGGTCTAATTCTCATCATATCAATCTCCATTACTTTATTACTTGCTTTGTTTTTACTTTGCCTTTTACTTTTTACTTTGCATCTCTATATCAAAAATACCAAAAATATTATTTATCATCTCTATCAGATCTCACCCTGGTAAGTGACCGTGAAGGGATTGACAACCCCTAATTGCGTTGGTTGCGAGTAGCTATCGTTTTGTGTAGGTACGAGGGACTCGTGTGTGATATCCTACTGGATTGATACCTTGGTTCTCAAAAACTGAGGGAAATACTTACGCTACTTTACTGCATCATCCTCTCCTCTTCGGGGAAATCCAACGCAGTGCACAAGAGGTAGCAAGAAGAATTTCTGGCTCCTTTGCCGGGGAGTTTGCGCAAAAGTCAACCATACCAAGTACCCATCACAATCCCTATCTCTCGCATTACATTATTTGCCTCTCGTTTTCCTCTCCCCCACTTCACCCTTGCCGTTTTATTCGCCCTCTATCTCCCAATCTCCTCCTTGCTTTCTCCCGCCTTGCTTTTGTTTGTCGCTATGTCTGAAACTAGGAAGATTATCGTCGATATGGACAATAATGATAACATGGAAAATCCCGAGGCTCCGGCCGATGAACCCCCTATCTTACATACTAAAAAGTTTTGAATCGGTAGTGGTAACATTATTGGCAAAGGTGTTATTCAAGATTTCTTTACTTGTGCCGGTGCTTTACCTTCCTTGGGTTGTTCTATTCTTCATAGAACTAGTAGTCTTGCGGACGCTATCGCTATGCTTGTAGTTGAACTTGAAAGACAATTTATGCATATGCATCCTTGCATACAAAGAATTTTTCTAGAATTTTCCAATATTGAGCATTCTTCTGTTAAGCGTGCTGTTACTATCTTCCTGGCCCACGAGTTTAGATTTATCATAAGAGAGGCCAAATAAATCTTTGCACACTATAGGGTGGACGCCGGTCGTCCTCCCATAGAGGCCATCCTCTATGATCAAGAGGAATTAGGCGTTTTCAATCTTTGAACTATGTTGTTTTTAATGGAAATCTTAGAAAAAAGGTTCCTATCAATGTCTTGGTTGATTGCATCAATGAACTCAATAATGATTTTGCTCTTCGAAACAATGAGCTAGGTTACTGTCTTGAGTATAGGCTCACAAAATTTTGCCAAAAGAATGCTTTTAGTGATGAAATAGTTGTGCATTATGAAGGGCCAAGGGAGGAACCCGTTCCTCCTATGATTGATCTTGGGGACATCTGTCCCACTAAATTTAGCCCTTTTGATTACTTTTGCTTGCCTCAAAGAAAACTTGCCGCCGAACATAGAGAATATGAGATGAGTTTTTAAGATCTATCCTATTATTATGGCAAAACCTAGATCTATCTTCGCTTTTATGCCTAGCTAGGGGCGTTAAACGATAGCGCTTGTTGGGAGGCAACCCAATTTTATTTTGTGTTTTTTGTTTTTGCTTCTGTTTAGGAATAAATAATACATCTACTTTATGTTTAGATGTGGTTTTATGTTTTAATTAGTGTTTGTGCCAAGTAGAACCTATAGGATAAGCTATGATGATAGTTGATTTGATTCTGCTGAAAAACAGAAACTTTGCGCTCACGAGAAAAATTCAATAAATCACAGAAACGTGATTTTGCATTGATTCTTTTTCTTCTGATCAATAAACAAATTTTCCAGTACGTCCTATTTTGGTAGAATTTTTAGAGTTCCAGAAGTTTGCGTTAGTTACAGATTGCTACAGACTGTTCTGTTTTTGACAGATTCTGTTTTTCGTGTGTTGTTTGCTTATTTCAATGCATCTATGGCTAATAAATTAGTTTATAAACCATAAGGAAGTTGGAATACAGTAGGTTTAACACCAATATAAATAAATAATGAGTTCATTACAGTACCTTAAAGTAGTCTTTTGTTTTCTTTCACTAACGGAGCTCACGAGATTTCTATTGAGTTTTGTGTTGTGAAGTTTTCAAGTTTTGGGTGAATTCTTTTGATGGATTATGGAACAAAGAGTGGCAAGAGCCTAAGCTTGGGGATGCCCATGGCACCCCCAAGATAATCCAAGGACACCAAAAAGTCAAAGCTTGGGGATGCCCCGGAAGGCATCCCCTCTTTCGTCTACTTCCATCGGTAATTTACTTGGAGCTATATTTTTATTCACCACATGTTATGTGTTTTGCTTGGAGCGTCTTGTATTATTTGCGTCTTTGCTTGTTAGTTTACCACAATCATCCTTGCTGTACACACCTTTTGAGAGAGCCATACATGATTTGGAATTTGCTAGAATACTCTATGTGCTTCACTTATATCTTTTGAGCTTGATAGTTTTGCTCATAGTGCTTCACTTATATCTTTTGAGCGTAATAATTTTTGCTCTAGTACTTCACTTAGATCTTTTAGAGCACGGTGGTGGATTTGTTTTAAAGAAACTATTGATCTCTCATGCTTCACTTAGATTATTTTGAGAGTTGTTAATAGCATGGTAATTTGCTTAAAGATAATATACTTGGTATTCAAGATATGTGAAACTTTCTTTTGAGTGCGTTGAATACTAAGATAAGTTTGATGCTTGATAATTGTTTTGAGATATGGAGGTGATAATATCAAAGCAATGCTAGTTGGGGTGATTATGAATTTAAAGAATGCTTGTGTTGAAGTTTGTGATTCCCGTAGCATGCACGTATGGTGAACCGCTTTGTGGTGAAGTCGGAGCACAATTTTATTTATTGATTGTCTTCCTTATGAGTGGCAGTCGGGGATGAGCGATGGTCTTTTCCTACCAATCTATCCCCCTAGGAGTATGCGTTTAGTGCTTTGGTTTTTGATGATTTCTAAATTTTTGCAACAAGTGCATGAGTTCTTTTGATTAATGTTGAGTCCATGGATTATACGCACTCTCACCCTTCCACCATTGCTAGCCTCTCTAATACCGCGCACTTTTTGCCGGTATCATACACCTACCATATACCTTCCTCAAAAAAGCCATCATACCTACCTATCATGGCATTTCCATAGCCATTCCGAGATATATTGCCATGCAACTTTCCACCGTTCCGCTCATATGACATACATTACTTTTGTCATATTGCTTTTTGCATGAACTCGTAGTTGACATTGTATTTGTGGCAAAGCCACCCTTCATAATTTTCATACATGTCGCTCTTGATTCATTGCATATCCCGGTACACCGCCGGAGGCATTCATATAGAGTCATATTTTGTTCTAAGTATCGAGTTGTAATTGTTGAGTTGTAAGAAAAATAAAAGTGTGATGATCATCATTATTAGAGCATTGTCCCAGTGAGAAAAGGATGATGGAGACTATGATTCCCCCATAAGTCGGGATGAGACTCCGGACTTTATGAAAAATAAAAGAGGCCAAAGAAGCCCAAATAAAATAAAGAGGCCAAAGAAGCCCACCAAAAAAAATTAAAAAAATATGAGAGAAAAGGAGAGAAGGGACAATGCTACTATCCTTTTCCACACTTGTGCTTCAAAGTAGCACCATGATCTTCATGATAGAGAGTCTCATATGTTGTCACTTTCATATACTAGTGGGAATTTTTCATTATAGAACTTGGCTTGTATATTCCAATGATGGGCTTCCTCAAAGTGCCCAAGGTCTTCGTGAGCAAGCAAGTTGGATGCACACCCACTTAGTTTATTTTGTTGAGCTTTCATATGCTTATAGCTCTAGTGCATCCGTTGCATGGCAATCCCCACTCACTCACATTGATATCTATTGATGGGCATCTCCATAGCCCATTGATACGCCTAGTTGATGTGAGACTATCTTCTCCTTTTTTGTCTTCTCCACAACCACCATTCTATTCCACCTATAGTGTTATGTCCATGGCTCACGCTCATGTATTGCGTGAAAGTTGAAAAAGTTTGAGATTATTAAAGTATGAAACAATTGCTTGGCTCGTCATCGGGGTTGTGCATGATTAAATACTTTGTGTGATGAAGATAGAGCATAGCCAGACTATATGATTTTGTAGGGATAACTTTCTTTAACCATGCTATTTTGAGAAGACATGATTGCTTTAATTTGTATGCTTGAAGTATTATTACTTTTATGTTAATATGAAATTTTGTCTTGAATCTTTCGGATCTGAATATTCATGCCACAATTAAGAAGATTCAAATTGAAATTATGCCAAAGTATCACTCCGCATCAAAAATTCTTTTTTATCATTTACCTACTCGAGGACGAGCAGGAATTAAGCTTGGGGATGCTTGATACGTCTCCAACGTATCTATAATTTTTGATTGCTCCATGCTACTTTATCTACTGTTTTGGACTATATTGGGCTTTATTTTCCACTTTTATATTATTTTTGGGACTAACCTATTAACCGGAGGTCCAGCCCAGAATTGTTGTTTTTTGCCTATTTCAGTATTTGGAAGAAACAGAATATCAAACGGAGTCCAAACGGAATAAAACCTTCGGGAACGAGATTTTCTCACCGAACGGATCCAGGAGACTTGGACCCTACTCCAAGAAGTGCCAGAGGCGGTCACGAGGGTGGAGGGCGCCCCCCTGGGCGCGCCCCCAGCCTCATGGGCCCCCTGTTGCTCCACTGACGTACTCCTTCCTCCTATATATACCTACGTACCCCCGTCAGATCAAATACGGAGCCAAAAACCCAATTCCACCGCCGCAAATTTCTGTATCCGCGAGATCCCATCTTGGGGCCTGCTCCGAAGCTCCGCCGGAGAGGGCATCTACCATGGAGGGCTTCTACATCAACACCATAGCCTCTCCGATGAAGTGTGAGTAGTTTACTTCAGACCTTCGGGTCCATAGCTAGTAGCTAGATGGCTTCTTCTCTCTTTTTGGATCTCAATACAATGTTCTCCCCCTCTCTTGTGGAGATCTATTCGATGTAATCTTTTTTTTGCGGTGTGTTTGTTGAGACCGATGAATTGTGGGTTTATGATCCAGCTTATCTATAAATAATATTTGATTCTTCTCTGAATTCTTTTATGTATGATTGAGTTATCTTTGCAAGTCTCTTCGAAATATCTGTTTGGTTTGGCCAACTAGATTAGTAGTTCTTGCAATGGGAGAAGTGTTTAGCTTTGGGTTCAATCTTGCGGTGTCCTTACCCAGTGACAGAAAGGGTTGCAAGGCACGTATTGTATTGTTGCCATCAAGGATAACAAGATGTTTTTTATCATATTGCATGAATTTATTCCTCTACATGATGTCATCTTGCTTAAGGCGTTACTCTGTTTTTAACTTAATACTCTAGATGCATGCTGGATAGCGGTCGATGAGTGGAGTATAGTAGTAGATGCATAATCATTTCGATCTACTTGTCTCGGACGTGATGCCTATATACATGATCATACCTAGATAATCTCATAATTATTCACTTTTCTATCAATTGCTCAACAGTAATTTGTTCACCCACCATAGAATACTTATGCTCTTGAGAGAAGCCACTAGTGAAACCTATGGTCCCCGGGTCTATTCTCATCATATCAATCTCTATTACTTTATTACGTGCTTTGTTTTTACTTTGCATCTCTATATCAAAAATACCAAAAATATTATTTATCATCTCTATCAGATCTCACCCTCGTAAGTGACCGTGAAGGGATTGACAACCCCTAATCGCGTTGGTTGCGAGTAGCTATCATTTTGTGTAGGTACGAGGGACTTGTGCGTGATCTCCTACTGGATTGATACCTTGGTTCTCAAAAACCGAGGGAAATGCTTACGCTACTTTACTACATCATCCTCTCCTCTTCGGGGAAATCCAACACAGTGCTCAAGAGGTAGCACGGGGTTCCGCAGAGGAGGTCCGGCGAGGGAGGAGAGGACTCTGGGCGGTGGGCGGCGGCGGGGTTGGGTGCCAACGACGGGGCGGCTCGCCCGATCCCGATCCAGATCGGATCGGGGGAGGGGGAGAGAGATCGAGGGGGAGTGGGGGAAATGTGGATCGGGGGAAGTGGGGAGAGTAGGGATCGGGCCTAGGGTTTGTCGGTGGTGGTGGGGGGTTTTGCGGGGAGAGGTGGGCTGGCCTGGCTGGGGGGGCAGTTGGGCCAAGGCCCAGTGGGAAAAAAAGGAGGGTTCTCTCCTCTCTTCCTTTTTTAACCTTTTATATTTCTGCTTTATTTAGATTAGGGCATCAAACCACTTGCAAAAATATTGGTCCACCATGAGTATTAACAAATGAAAATTTGCCACATGATGAACATTTTATTTTAGACATTTGAAAACTTTTGAGTTTGACTTGATTTAGAATTTTGAATAAAGGGGGGGAGTTGAAACATAGCGAGTTTAATAACATTAATCATGATGACATGCAATCATTAGCAGAGAATTAGTGTAGCTTAATTATCCGGGCATCACAATTCTCCTCCACTATAAGAAATCTCGTCCTGAGATTTAAGGGGTGGAGTAAGGGTGAAAGACTCGAAAAGGACGAAGCTCAACACGAGATAGGTACTTGGGAGCTATCTCGGTGAATGTGGCATAGAGGCATCTCTCGAGTTGAAATTCAAGCAAGTCATCGAGAGCAAGGTAAGGAGGTGCAATAAGGAGCTTCAACCGGGTAGGCAACCGTTCGTTGCCTAAACAGAGGGTGAAAGTGGTTCATAGCAATGCGAATAAGAATTGCATCTGATACCAGAACAGATCACAAGGAAGGTGGCTTGCGAATTACATATGAAACCAAGTGTGAGAAACAATTTTAGAAGACAGAGATGTACAGGAGAGTCAGGTTTCGTTCTTGTGGAACTGTGGGTTATGGGCCCACCATGTGGGTTAAAAGCAAGAAGGCGTTACATTTTGCATGGTCATGAGAGCAAGGCAGGTCAGAGGACAACCTGTCAATTATGTTGGCAACAATGTTGGTACCAAGGGCGAGGGACGAAGAGAACCATTTTCCTGCTCGTTAAGACGAGGCGGACCAATAGGCAAAGTTCTCGTCCATCGGTGGCTACTGGAGTCATCAACAATAGTAACAAGGTCTTACTGACAGAGTTTGTACACCGAGGTGTTTACATAAGCAGGGAATTATCACCTCAGATATGTTAGGTCTAAAGAAGGGTTAAACAAAGCAATGGAGACCTAAATCAATTACCGGTGTTCTCAAGTGTTTAACAATGCAGAACCCGTGGAAAATTTGAATCGGCGAGAATAATAGTTGATGAAAAACTCATAAGAAGTTATGAGTTCCGTGATATTCTCGAGATACCAGAGGGTAATACTCGAAGGTAGAACCAGATAGAGGTTGGACAGAAGAAAAGATCTGCAGAAGACAAGTACTTTAACTCGTGCGAGAAATGAGATCAAAGAAGAACAATCTGGTCGAAACCACGGTGGCAAAGGACCAAACATAGATACGAGATGAACTTATCAAAAGGGGATTATTATTATTTGAAGAAGCTTCCATGATAAGTTCCACATCGGGTCCATGGGCATGAACACAAAGGATCAAGGTCGATTCCCACTTCTCTAATGCACAACTTTTCATTTACTTCTTGTCTTTAATAAAGTTGTATAATTGAAAATTTATCCAAAGAAATGCCAGTAGATATAACCCGCATAATCTACAGGTTCACACAGTTTAGGGAAGCCATAGATTCAACCCATAGGGGCATCTTAGGAACATATACCACAACTTCACGAGTAAATAAAGTCCGCAAGAAGGGTATGTTTGATAAGGGATACAATTTACCAAAGGCATTACGTATCCGAGGAAAAGCTCACAAGGTTATTGCATATGAAGGACGCTGTCGGATAGAACCCCACAAAGGATCTGGTGCTTCACAAGGGATCTGATGTGAGCATCGGTACCCCACGAGAAAAAGAAAGAATGCAAGGATATCAGATTATAGAAACAACTAACTAATTCAATGCTCGAATGCAAAGGGAATTATGATTTCCAAAACGGGGGATCAGAAGAAAAGGCTCTGATCAAAGACAAGTAAGTTGAATAGACATAGATTGAAAATTAATCAAGGTTTGATTTGTCGAACACCAGCTCGTGTCCGGGAAGATGTCTGATCCGGAAAGATAATCTATAAGGATCAACTGATGATTGCGACACAAACATATCAAATCGAAAGACACAAGATGATAATGACAAAGGACGTCAATGGGTACTGCTAGGCATATAGAATTAACCAGAGTGTAGGCAGGTAAGACCTTCTAGAGCAATAGGCTGTAGAGGTCATCGATAGCTAGGATTGTATCACAAAGTATCTTATGAAGCATAAGGATAACTAGGGATGGACGGATACTTGATAACAACGAGTAATTATCTGTAGGGGTATTCATGCGACAAGGAACTGTAAGGCAGTAGGCACAAGGTATTCTCGGAACAAATAAGGATAAATTCAGTGTATCTTGTAATAATAAGATCAACGAGGATTGACTGTATGAATGACAATGTAGGTAGTTACACCTTAGGATTTATCGGTGGTAGGGATCGCAACAGCGAAAGGCACAAGGGTCTCGGGAACACATGGAAGAGTATCTCCAGAATCTTCTAATGCACCAAGCAATAATCTGGAGTGAGGGGCTCTCCGGGAGAAAGTATTTACGAGAACCTAGAGTTATTGTTAGCAAAACCATTTAACCCCGAATAGGAGAGAGATCAGATTCCCAGAGCATAGACGAGGAATAAAAGATCCTAATACCACCCAATGGCGACGTGGGCTAGTAAGCCACACATCCATGTTAGTAAATCAGTTTTTCAACGACTAGACTCAACTTCGGCCAAGGAGTTGGAAAGGGGGATCCTACAGGCAGTCGGCTTTGATACCAACTTGTGACGCCCCCGATTCAATCTTACACTAATCATACACACAAATGTGTACGATCAAGATCGGGAACTCACGGGAAGATATCACGACACAACTCTAGACACAAATAAAATAATACAAGCTTTATATTACAAGCCAGGGGCCTCGAGGGCTCGAATACATAGCTTGATACACAAGAGTCAGCGGAAGCAACAATATTTGAGGACAAACATAAGTCAAATAGGGATGCCTTAAGAAGGCTAGCACAAAAGCAACACGATCGAAGAGGCAAGGCCTCCTGCCTGGGACCTCCTAACTACTCCTGGTCGTCGGCGACCTCCACGTAGTAGCATCCATCGGCGGTGGCATCTGGCTCCAGGGATCCACCATCTAGTTGCATCAATCGGAAAGAAGAATGGGGGAAAAGGGGTAGAAAAGCAACCGTGAGTACTCATCCAAAGTACTCGCAAGCATCAGATCTATACTAAGTATGCATTGGTATCAAATGGAAGGTTTGAATCTGTGGACTGAACTGCAGAATGCCAGAATAGAGGGGAAGGCCTAGCCTATCGAAGACTAGCATCTTCAAGTAGCTCCAAGCATCTTGCAGCATGTAGAAGAGTACAAATAGCAGTTTAATATCTAACAAACATGTTGTAACATTATGCCCAGAGATCCTTCCTCGACTCCCTGCGAGAAAGCAATCCCGGATCCACATATCTCAAGTATCCATTTGTAGTTATATAAGATCAAGATATAAGTCTGAATGTCTGTTACCGTGGACACGACTATTAATAGATAATCTTCCCTGTAGGGGTGCACCACGTTTTCCAACATGCTCGATCAAGTTGGCCGGACACACCTTTCTGGGGTCAATGCCCGGCCTCGGAAGATCAACACGTCGCAGCCCTACTTAGGCTCAGCAGAGAGGTCCCTATCGGTCTACCTCCTAAGCACTCCGGGGTCTGGGCCCATCACCCGTTGCACTCCGGGTCGTTGCGTACAGGGCGGGTCCAGGCTCCACCACTACAGGAAGGTGTTGGCCCAGACGTGCCGCGCTCCTGAACTGGACGTCTGACAAAGCTTCGACTTATACCACGACGCTGAGGCCCATAACTATTCTTGCGTGGTGGTTGGTGCGTAAAGGCCAGAGGCCAACTCAAAACAAATACCCAAACCATAGTGTATTATTAGCTTGCGGAGACGAGCATAGACTCACGATCGAAGTGACCCCGTCGCCCCGTCTCGTGGACTTACGACAAGGGCCCAGAATGCCTACCCGTGCCACGTAACTATCTTGCAGGTGCTCTTCGGGCTCGCCTGACTTTCACCAAGGTCTCACGTAAAGTCAAGGTAACCGTGTGTCCAGACATCAAGGGGAAAACCCGAGGAATCACCCCCGGTGGATTCCACTCAATGTAATCATCAAGGTGAACGTAAGAGGGACCACCCTCGAGGTTCACTCTTGAGGTGTTGAATGACAGAGCTGTATCAGGAATGGTGAAAGAGGAAATCACCCTCGATGACCACAACCGAATAGCTACACTACAGAATTAACATCAGGAGTGTGTTATGAGGGATCACCCTCGACACTCGATAGTAGCTTTGCAGAGTCGAGCAACAAAACGGGCGTGATGTGATGTGAGGTGTCAGGCTCTGGTCATCGATCACGCTGATCGAGTCGTCGATGATGAAGCAGGGGCGACAAGGACAAGGAGGGGGTCACTGATGGATCACTAACCAACCTATACTAAGCAGTTTAGGATAAGCAGGTAGGTAAGACAGTAGGTACAACAGTAGGCTATGCATCAGAATAGGAGCAATCAATAAAAGTAGCAAAATCTAATGCAAGCATGAGAGTATAGAATGGGCGATATCGGGATGATCAAAGGGGGGGCTTGCCTGGTTGCTCAGACAAGAAGGAGGGGTCGTCGTTGACGTAGTCGATCACAGCGGCATCGGCAGCCATCATGGGGTCTACCTAAGAGAAGAGGGGGGAGAAAACAGTAAAAACATAGCAAGCAAGAGCATAACAGGACAACAGACAGAGCTAGACGTGTTCTAACGCGGCGCTAGGCGATACTGGCGAAGGGGAAACATCCGGGAAAGTTTTCCCGGTTCCGGACATTTGTCAGACAGATGAACTAGAGTGGAAAGGTTGCATGTTCGCTATGCTAGGGATGTGTGGCAGACGAACGGAGGGCATATTAGGATTCGTCTCGTCGTTCTGAGCAACTTTCATGCACAAAGTTTTTCGATGAGTTACGGTTAATTTACTATGATTTTTCAAAGTTTAAACAATAATCTGAAATTATTATTAATTTAATTCAAAATTAGAATTATTGCATCATCATGACGTCAACATGACGTCAACAGTAAACAGAGGGGTTGACTGGTCAATCTGACACGTGGGTCCCACTGGTCGTAGATTCAGGTTTAACTAAACTGGATTAATTAGACTAACTAAGTGATTAGGCCAATTTATTTTAAGTAGATTAGTTAAACATGATTAATTAACTTAATTAGCTCATTAAATAATTAATTAATTAATAATTTATTTATTCTAACAATTTTTTATATTCTTTTAAAAAAATCGTTCTGGGGGCGGGGCCCCCCTGTCATTGGCCTAGGGGGCCTTAACGGGTCGGGCGAAACGGGCGCGGTTGTGGGCAACGGGCGCCTCGGCGCGCACTCGCCGGCAGGGAGTGCGGCGGGGCGAGGCCAGCGGCCAGGGTGGTGCTCACGCGTGGGCACGGGCAGGGGGGAAGCGAGGGCGCGACGACCGTGGGCGGTGCACGACCCAGTATGGCGAGGCACGAAGCGGGGCGGAGGAGACGGGACGTCACCGTTGGCAGACGCGGTCGGCCAGGCGGGGCGGCTAGCTAGCGGGGCGCGAGTGACGGGGAGAGAGGAGAAGGGGAACAGGAGGCGCTCACAGTGGACCGTAGGGGAGCGGCAATGGGCTCGGAGAGGTCCGGCGAGGTAGGGGCGACGACGGTGAGGTCCTGCAGAGACGGGCGGTCGCGGATGGGGCGTTGAGGTGGCGGGGCACCGAGTCGGTGTCGGGGAGGCAACGGAGCGACGCCGGGCTTTGGTGAGGTGGCGCCGGCGTTGTGGCGTCACGAGGGAGGACGAAGGCGTGGCGGGGCGATGACCGATGACGGAGCCCAGTGGCAGGGGCGTCTAGCGAGGTGGGGCTCCGCAGAGGAGGTCTGGCGAGGGAGGAGAGGCCTCCAGGCGGCGGGCGGCTGCGGGGTTGGGTGCCGACGATGGGGCGGCTCGCCCGATCCCGATCCAGATCGGATCGGGGGGAGTGGGAGAGAGATCGAGGGGGAGTGGGTGAAAAGTGGATCGGGGGAAGTGGGGAGAGTGGGGATTGGGCCTAGGGTTTGTCGTTGGTGGTGGGGGGTTATGCGGGGAGAGGTGGGCCGGCCTGGCTGGGGGGGCCAGCTGGGCCGAGGCCCAGTGGAAAAAAAGGAGGGTTCTCTCCTCTCTTCCTTTTTTTAACCTTTTATATTTCTTCTTTATTTAGATTAGGGAATCAAACCACTTGCAAAAATGTTGGTCCACCACAAGTATTAACAAATGAAAATTTGCCACATGATGAACATTTTATTTTAGACATTTGAAAACTTTTGAGTTTGACTTGATTTTGAATTTTGAATAAAGGGGGGTTTTGAAACATCGCGAGTTTAATAACATTAATCATGATGACGTGGCATCATTAGCAGGGAATTAGCAGGGAATTTCTACCTGGACTGGGCTACCTTGAGTCTATCACGAATCAACTTAACCTTCTCTTCAGACTCCTTAATCAAATCTGGTCCAAACAACTGACGGTCTCCAACTTCATCCCATAGCAACGGTGTCCTGCACCTCCTTCCGTACAAGGCTTCGAAAGGGGCCATCTTCAAGCTAGCTTGATAACTGTTATTATACGAGAACTCCGCATACGGCAAGTTGTCCTTCCAACTAGATCCATAATCTAGCGCACAAGCTCTCAACATGTCCTCCAGAATCTGATTGACTCTCTCGGTCTGTCCATCTGTCTGTGGATGAAAGGCTGCACTGAACTCTAGCCTGGTACCCAAAGTCTCATGCAACTGATTCCAGAACTTTGAGGTAAACTGGGTTCCTCTATCTGATACAATGGTCCCCGGAACTCCATGCAAACATACGATACTGGTCATGTATATCTTTGCCAACTTAGCACTGGTGTAAGTGGTCTTCAATGGGATGAAATGAGCTACCTTCGTCAACCGATCGACTACAACCCATATCGAGTCATAGCCTGAGTCTGTCCTGGGCAATCCTGTGATAAAGTCCATGCCTAACTTGTCGCACTTCCATTCGGGTATCGACAATGGCTGTAGCAATCCTGCTGGCTTCTGATGACTGCCTTCACTCTTTGACATACATCACATAGTGCTACATACTCCGCAATATCTGTCTTCATTCCGGTCCACCAGAAACTATCCTTCAAATCCATATACATCTTGGTGTTTCCTGGGTGAATCGAATACGGCGAATCATGGGCCTCCTGCAGAATCAACTTCCTGATCTCTGGTTCATTAGGCACATATACACGATCCTCAAACCATAAAGTATCGTCCTCATCCTCATGAAATCCTTTAGCCTTTCCTTTGCTCATCCTTTCCTTTATCTCTGCAATCTCCTTGTCAGTCTTCTGTGCTTCTCTGATCTTATCCATCAACGTAGACTGAATTTCCAACGCTGCTACATAACCTCCGGAACTATTTCCAAACATAGCTCGCGAAGATCCTCTGCTAATTTCTTCGGTAATCCTCCGGTCATGAGTGTATTGACATGACTCTTGCGACTCAACGCATCAGCTACTATGTTAGCCTTTCCAGGATGATAGTGCAACTTCATATCATAATCCTTTACGAGCTCTAACCATCTCCCCTGCCTGAGATTTAACTCCTTCTGCATGAAGATATACTTCAAACTCTTGTGATCCCTGTACACCTCACAGTGGTTTCCGATGACAAAATGTCTCCATGTCTTCAATGCATGCACTACAGCTGCTAACTCCAAATCGTGTGTAGCATAATTTAAATTATGAGGTTTAAGCTCTCGTGAGGCATATGAAACAACTCTTCCTTCCTGCATAAGCACTGCTCCAAGTCCTCAACGTGAGGCGTCGCGATACACTTGATAATCCTTGCGTTGATCTGAAAGAATCAACACTGGGGCTGTAACCAAACATTTCTTCAACTCCTGAAAACTGGCTTCACACTCCTTAGTCCAATTGAACTTGGTGTCCTTCTTCAACAACTCTGTCATGGGCTTTGCAATCTTGGAGAAATTCTCAATGAACCTCCGGTAATATCCTATGAGTCCAAGAAAACTCCGGATCTCTCCAACCGACTTGAGTGCTACCCATTTAATCACAGTGACAACCTTGGTGGGGTCTACTACTATTCCTTCTCTGGATATAACATGTCGGAGGAATCCAACTTCCTTCAACCAAAACTCGCACTTGCTGGACTTGGCATATAATTGATGTTCCTTGAGATTCTCGAGAACCAATCGCAAATGCTCCTTATGCTCCTCTTCATTCTTTGAGTAGACCAATATATCATCAATGAACACTACGATGAACTTACCCAAAAACTCCATAAACACCTTGTTCATCATGTTCATGAAATATGCAGGCGCGTTAGTCAGACCAAATGACATAACGGTATACTCATATAGCCCGTACCTTGTGGTAAAAGTTGTCTTAGGTATATCCTGCTCTTGAATCTTCAGTTGGTGGTAACCTGATCGCAGATCGATCTTGGAAAATAGTTTAGCTCCTTGCAACTAGTCAAACAAATCATTGATCATCGGCAATGGGTACTTGTTCTTGATCGTCACTTCATTCAGCACACGATAATCAACAACCATCCTTAATGATCCATCCTTCTTATCCACTAGAAGTACTGGTGATCCCCAAGGTGACGAACTTGGGTGAATATAGCCTTTATCCAGTAACTCCTTAATCTGCTTATTAATTTCCTCCAAATCTTGTGTGGGCATCCGATACGTCTCTTAGATATTGGCCCTGTGCCTGGCAAAAGCTCAATCAAAAACTCAATGTCTCTATCCGGTGGCATGCCTGGCAACTCCTCTGGAAATACGTCAGGGAAATCATTCACCACTGGTAATTCCACATGTACAACTCCTGATAAGGAATTCACTTGAGTCCTCTTCGGCACATGCCGGGATACATACTTAATCCTTCTTCCTTCTGGGGTGGTGAGCATAATCGACTTACTGGCGCAGCCAATGTTCCCTCCATACTTTGATAACCAATCCATGCCTAATATTACATCTAGTCCTTGTGACTCCAATACGATTAGGTATGAGGGAAACACGTAGTTACCAATCCTTAATGCTAACCAATCACACCATAGGATAGCAATATACTCTGCTCCTGGTGAGGTTACTAACATGGGTGACCTAAGGGCTTGGGTTGGCAAGTTATACTTATCCATAAATCCCCTTGATATGTATGAATGTGATGCACCAGTATCAAAAAGAACGATTCCAGTAAATGACTTAACCAAAAACTTACCTATAACTGCATCGGGTTGCACTTCAACCTCCTCCACGCTAACGTGGTTCACTTGTCCCCTGTTGAAAGGGCTGGGCTTCTTCCCAGAGCTTCCATTGCCATTTCCATTCTTTGCTTCAGAACACTCCATGGTGTAATGTCCATTCTTCCCGCACTTGAAACAAGTAATGTGACTTAGATCCTTCTTGGCGGGCATTGCTGGATTGGAACGGTTCTGGCCATTGCTTCCTCCATTCCCATTCCCATTCTTGGGGCCACTATGGTTATGCGAACTTCCTCCATTGGAATTATGGCCTCAATGGTTATGGTGAATGTGTCCTCCCGAGTTCGGGGTAAAACGTGGTCTCTGCTGAGCTCCTGAATTGTACTTCCTCTTGTGGGTGTCTATCTGTTGTTGCTTCCCTTCAATAATGAGAGTTCTATCTACCAACTCCTGGTAGTTGTTGAATGTTGCCACCATCAACTGCATGCTCATCTCATCATTCAGTCCTTCCAGAAACTTCTCCTGCTTTGCAGCATCTGTAGCAACGTCATCCAGGGCATAACGTGCTAACTTACTAAACTCATCCACATACTGGCCCACTGTGCGTCCTCCTTGGCGCAAGTTGCGAAACTCACGCTTCTTCATGTTCATAGCTCCTGCTAAAACATGGGCAGTGCAGAAAGCCTGCTGAAAATGGTCCCATGTAACAGTGTCAATGGGGTAAGTGGCTGTGAAATTCTCCCACCATGATACTGCGGGTCCATCAAGCTGGTTTGCGGCAAAACACACTCTCTCCACATCTATGCATCCTCCAGTGGTCATGTCCCTTCCAATCTTGCGGAGCCAATCATCTGCAACAATCGGCTCGGTGCTACTAGAGAAAACCGACGGATTCAGCCTTAGAAAACGGGGCCAAGTGATCAATAGGTGGTGGTGGTGGTGGGTTGTTGTTGTTGTTGTTGTTGTTGTTGTTGTTGTTGTTGTTCCCCTGGTTCTGATTCTGGACTAGTAGCTGCATCAAAGTATTCTCCTGCTGGATCAACTGAGTGAGCTCCGATGGAAAAGCAAATCCATTATCACATCTCGAAAGCATCTGATGGGTTTAGAAAAAATGAGAAAACATAATAGAATAAGGTCTAGAGGGAAAATACTACCCATATGCACATGAGACAAACACAATCATATCACTTCAATCAATTCAAACAAGGGCATACAATCGTTCTAACTATCGTTACAAAAGTGCTCGGACTATACTATATACATGGGGGAATACTACTACTGATATGGTGGTCGACTAGAAGTTTTAATCGGTAGAAGACTCCATGATATCGGCTCCAGCTTCATCAACATAGTCATCATTGCTATCGTCGGGGTCTGAGTCGGTGTCGTCGATGATGATGTAGTCCTCCAAACGAATGTCTTTGGAATCATCGTCATCTCCTCCTGGCGCAGGGTCTGCCATGAATACTCCTAGCTTCCTTGTCAGATCATCATTCTTCTCCACTAGTATCGTCATTTCCTCCTCATATCCTTCGCATGTAGACTTGATTTCCTCCTCCAGCTCTGTGATCCTGGTCATTGCCTTCTTCAGATATATCATGCATGCACACATCTGGTTCCCCTCGCGACGAAAGTGTTGGTTTAACTCCTGGATGAAAGCTGCAATGGACATGTCCCTCCTGGTGCTGATCATCTCCCGGCCCATTGCTCATCTCGGTGCCCACATATCGGGTAGATTGTATCCTTGAGATCCTTGTGGTAAACTTCTTCAATGCGTCCCATGGTGATGTGGGCTGCCATGCTCTTTCCTAGGCTCCAGGTTGGTGCATCAAAGGAAAACTCTATGGGCTCAGTGACTGGCATGAACGTCCTTCCTGGAACTTGAACTCGAATCATCCAATGCTCCTACTCTTGTAAAGTGGCGATGTAGGTCCTGGTGAATCTTGGTATTCCGATATTCAGGTACCTAGTAACTTCCTTCAAGTGTCGTCCAAAAGGAGTGTCTTCATCCGTTTGTGTAAACTTGTTCCTTGCGTCCGCCATCCTATAGAGTAGAAAATGAGTGGAGTCAAAAAAGAGAAGAGAGTAGTGACCTATGGTTTTAACTTAGTGGTCGTGTCCTACAGTCAACGTGTGCTATGATACCATCTTGTAGCGACCAGACCTCAAACAGTCTAGTCTATGTGCATCAGTGTCGTCCCTGGATCGGTAATGCTGACACGCACAGTACTTGAGGATTTATAATAGAGTTTCAATCACACACTTATTACATTGAATGTCTCAAAAGAGAACTTATTACAATAATATGGCTTAAGGCCATCTAAAAAGATAACAGCGGAAGTCTTGGAAGATAAAGCGAGTCCATCAAACTCCAACGACATAGCTGAGTGAACGACAACAACCTATGGCACCTTACTCGTCGTCTGGAAAGTCTGCAACATGAAATGTTGCTGCCCGAAACGGGTTAGCACATGGAATATACTGGCAATGTAACACATAGAGTAATGAATAGAATAAATGCTATCACTACATGCATATATGGCTGGTGGAAAGCTCTATGGTTATGGTTTTTGCATAAAGCCAATTTTTTCCTACAACAAACGAATAAATTTTATTTAACTATCATGGTGGTTGATAAACATTGAGAAGGTTCCTCGAACTCAATCCCAATTAAGCATCATCATTAAACCCAACAAATTAATTTAGAGTGATGAGATCAACATGATAATCCAAGAACCAGATACTCAAGATGTCCATAACCTGGGACACGGCTAACCATGATTAGTTTGTACACTCTGCAGAGGTTTGCGCACTTTTCCCCACAAGACTCGAACACATCCATGATCGGAGGATCGAGACATAGCCTTTCTGAAGCATTAACTCCCTACTCTATGTAGACAGTACCACCTACAACCCACTACATCTGCTAGTCTACCTCTTCAAGAGCTCACGCAACTTACTCAACTATGCCAGAGCCCATATTGGCTTGTGGCTGCACACGGAAGTTTCTAGCATGAATAATCTTATGATCCCTTTGATCCTGGGTGGCGAACCGTAGGATAATCACACGGGTACTCCGGGATATCCTAGGACAACACTGGATTCTCCAGGTGCCCTGACAACCACTGGGTACTCCAGGGCGCCTCAACCAATCCACCCAGATGTGTATTTAAGTAGCTACCTTAAGTTAACCATTAATTAACAATACTCACATCTGTCATGGATACACTCACCCAATCTACGTCTATGACCATAGCATAGCAATCCTGAGTATAACGTAGAAGTAACTCCCAAAGGTTTGATAATAAAAGGGCAATAGGTTCTACCTCATCATCTACTTCTCAAACCCACATGTTACTCAGATAATCAACATGCAATGTTTGAGGGTGGTAACTAATGCATAAAAACTGGGTAATAAAGAGGTATGATCAAAGTGTTACTTGCCTTGCTGATGATCCGCAAAACCTAGAGACTCGTAGTAGCACGCTTCGCGCTCTGGGTATTCTATCGCAAACAAACAATAACATACATAAGCACTCAACTAGAAGCACGGGTAAAACTCAAATAAGAAGATCTAACCAGAAAGTTCAACTGAAGAACTCCGGTTTGCAAAAAGAATCAACTCAAATGGAGCAACGAAACTCAAACTACGAAAGAAATAAGATCCGTTTACTAATCTGGACTAAAGTCAAATTTTACAGTACCAAAATCTTGTCAAGTTGGTTAAACAGAAAGAGGGCTTCGAGATGAAGATCTAGGCGCTTGTTTCACCTGATTCGGATAAACGAGCAAAAAGATAAACTAAAACGAAGATCAGGCCACAGATCGCGATCGAGAATAATCGCGGAAAAACCCAGGAAAAATAAAACACAGGCTAACGAACGAACGTTCGCTGTCTGCGGCTAACTGACGAACAACGTATGTTAAAACGAACGTATGGACGAACATCCGCTATTTAACTAAACAGAAAAACCAAACGAATCTAAAAAAACTAGATCTAGGGTTTAAAAAAATCGTTCGGTTTTCCCGAGAAAACCGAACGGCGGTGGCGGCTACCTCGGTGGCGACGGGATCGGCGGCGGGGCTCCTGTGGTGGAGGTGGCTTCGCGCGGCGGTGACGGCGCTAGGGTTGCGGGGCTGGCGAAGGCGACGGGCGGCGGCTCGGCGGGGCGGCGGCGTCGCGGCAGCGGCGGGGAACGGCGGCGGCGGCGGCGGCAAAACGGCGACAGCGGCGCTAGGGTTGCGGGGCTGGCGGGTGGCGGGGTCGCGGGCCTCGGCCTTTAAGGGCCGGCTGAGTGCTGTGTCCAGGTCGGACACGGCCCGATAAGTTAGTTCACTTTTTTTTATAAATCCCGACGTAGAAAAACTAATAAAAGAAATACTAAATGGAGTCCAAAAATCCTAAAATAAATTTTCACGGTCCTCTAATAATATTGTGGACAAAGTGAACATTTATATGGGCCTCTAGTGTAATTTTGAAAAATGCATTTTTTCCTAATTCAAATAAAATAGCAATTAAAGTCCAAATAAAATTTCTTATTTGCTTTTAATATTTTTTTCTCCAATATTTCTTTATTTTGGAGAAGTCATTTTATCCCCTCTCTTTTATTTTCATATTAGAAATATTTGAAGAGAAAAAAATGATTAAAACCAAATGATCCTCTTTTTAAAATTTGAGAAAAACTCAAATATGAAAATAACAAAATCCCCAACTCTCTCCAAGGGTCCTTGAGTTGCTTAGAATTTCTAGGATCAACCAAAATGCATTAAAATATGATATGCAATGATGATCTAAGTATAACATTCCAAATTGAAAATTTGGGATGTTACATCTTCCATGCTAACGTCCCGCCCCAGTTTTGGCCGCACGCCCTAGCCACAGCCTCTCTCCTTCTAAACATTCATACGTGTCGTGCTCGTGGGAGTTTTGCACCATACCATCTTCTGTTTGGTACCCCCCCCTCCTATGATGATCTTCGTGTTTTTGGGTGTCTTTGTTTCCCTAGCATCGCCTCCACCACCCCTCACAAACTCGCACCTCGCTCTGTGGCATGCATTTTTCTCGGATACCCACCAAACACCAAAGGCTACCGTTGTTAAGACCCGGTTTCCCACCGAGTTTTCACTTCACGACACGTTTACTTTGACGAGAGGGTTTTTCCTTTTCACCAGGACCGCCGACGGACGACTCGCCATCACCGCCTGTGCCCACCGGCACTACTCATGGTGGCCGCTCCCGCATGCTCGGGCCTCCTCCTGGCTTTGGCCCCCCTGCCGCGCTTGGACCCCTGGCTTCGGGGTTCCTGGCGCGCCCGGTTCCCCTCCCGGCTATGGTGCCCCTACCGCGCTTGGGCCCTCGACTGGGGCCTCCTCCTCGTCCCGCCCTACGGGTCCTACCGAGTCCGTGACGTTGGACCCGCCGTCTTCGCCTGCCGTGCCAGGCTCTTCGGCCGGACTGGCCGCCCCGTCATCGGCCACCAGGGCGCCCAGGGCTCCCGTTGAGTCTGCAGCCCCGTCAGCGAGCGCGTCTACTGCGCCTGACCTTGGCTCCTCGACAGCCTCGACGGTGATCCCAACGGGCTCTTCCTCAGCCTCGCCCTCGGTTAATCCTCCGCGCTCCCGCTGGCACCACCGGCCCCACCCGCACTGACCCGCATGGTCACCCGTGCTCGCGCTGGTATCCAGTGCCCCAGCACGCGTTACCTCGCGGACGAGTACCTCCTTGCTGCCTCGACATCTAGACCATTGCTTCTCCCGTTGTTAGCTTGAGTCGCGCTTCGCGACCCTCATTGGCTCGGTGCGATGCAGGAGGAGTTTGAGCGCTGTTGCGGAACCGCACCTGGCAGCTCGTCCCACGACCCACTGGCAAGTGGGTATTTGGCCATAAGACTCGTCCCGACGGGTCCCTCGAGCGTTACAAAGCTCGTTGGGTGGTGCACGGATTCCGTCAGCGCGCTGGAGTCGACTTCACCGACACTTTTGCTCCGGTTGTCAAACCGGGCATGATTCATTCAGTCGTTCAGCTTGCGGTCTCTCGCGCGTGGCCGGTGCATCGGATGGATGTGTCGAATGCGTTCCTACATGGCCATCTCTGGGAGCAGGTTTTCTGTCAGCAAGCCACTGGTTTCGTCGATGCGGCTCACCCTGATCATGTGTGCTTGCTCTCCCGCTCCTTATACGGGTTGAAGTAGGGCCCTCGAGCCTGGTACCAGCGCATCGCTGCCTTCCTGCTGCATCTTGGGTTTCGAGCTACCCGCTCGGACGCCTCGCAGTTTGTCTACCATCAGGGCCAGGCGACTGCTTACCTGCTCCTCTACGTCAACGACATCATCCTAATGGCCTCCTCCACCGAGCTTCTTCGACAGCTTACTGCTCGCCTCAGCGCTGAGTTTGCCATTAAGGACCTCGGTCCATTGCACTACTTCCTCGGGATTGAGGTGGTGCGACGCGCCGATGGGTTCTTCCTCCATCAGCAGCAGTACACCCAGGACCTTATTGAACGGGCAGGCATGCTTAACGGCAAACCTGTCCCAACGTCTATCGACACGAAGGACAAGGTCTCTGCACTCGACGGCTCGCCCTCGTCAGGTGCGGCGTTTTATCGCTCCATCGTCGGCACGCTCCAGTACTTGACGCTCACTCGGCCGGATCTACAATATGTCGTCCAGCAGGTGTGCCTTCACATGCACGCTCCTCGCGACACTCACTGGAACCTGGTGAAGAGGATTCTTTGGTACATCCGCGGCACCACGGCTCTAGGTCTCATGTTGACGGCCTCATCCTCGACCGACCTTGTTGCCTACAGTGATGCTGATTGGGCTGGCTGTCCGGACACACGGCACTCCACTTCAGGCTATTGTGTCTACCTGGGGCCCTCGCTCATATCGTGGTCGTCTAAGCGACAACCCACGGTATATCGTTCCAGCGCCGATGCTGAGTATCGTGTTGTGGCAAACGCCATCGCCGAGTGCTCGCGGATCAGGCAGCTTCTCCAGGAGTTGCTCCTTGACGTCTCGACAGCCACCATTGTGTACTATGACAATGTCTCAACAGTCTACCTTTCCGCCAACCCCGTTCATCATCATAGCATGAAGCACATCGAGCTCGACATTCACTTCGTGCGTGAGCAGGTGGTTTCGGACGCGTTCGCATTCTGCACGTTCCTACCACTCAGCAGTTTGCCGATGTCATGACTAAGGGGTTACCGATGCCTACATTTGAGGAGTTTCGGTCCAGTCTATCCGCCACCGGTGACGTATCGACTGCAGGGGGGTGTTGAACATATTATGTAGGCCTACACACATGTATATGGTTAGGATAATCTCCTACCGGCCCCACCTCTAGTTTCCTTGTATATATGAGGCTGAGGGCTTTCCTTTGTACTTATATACGTGCATTGTGCACCCGATCAATATCGAGAGTTGCATTGCCTTCCAACAGATTGGAGTGGAGTAAGTGGGAACCAGTATAGTGCATGCCGTGTTTTCCTGAAACATGCAAAAAATGGACAATTTTTTCAGAGTATGAAGGTGTTTTCCTGCATTACGGTCCAATCACCTTCTCTTTCTCTTTGACGTCAAATGACCCTCTTGAGGGTCATCATGTTAATCTTTTAGGATCACTAACAAATGTCGTATGACTAGTTTTATCAGACATGATAGTGGAGCGGCCAACAAGGAGTACACCGGAAGGGTGATTAATTTGCATGCCTGATTATGGTAGAAAGAAGCCTTTCTGAACATTACTCATCATCGATGTGGGGAGACCGACCTAAGAGGTATGCCTTGGAATGGGATAATGGAACACTATCTATTGTTACTCATTGTGTTTGTATCCCTTTGATGCTCCATTTTGAGAAATAAAATCCGCCTTTTATCGAGAAAAAGAGGTATGCCTTGGGTGCTGAACTTGGAATGGGATAATGGAACACTATCTGTTGTTACATTCTAATTTCAGTTGCTTTTGAGTTTTAGATTTTCCCCCTTTTAGCATGGTAATTTGCTGGGACCTGGGAGTCTCAATTTTAATTATTGCGGGATGGTAATCATATTTATGTCGGTTTTATCTTCTCAGGAGCAAGCAAATTATAGTTCATACTCAACATTTTGACATTCAACATGTATGTACTACAATTTCAGAAGGTCAATAATACCCAATGCATTGCCTTCCATGAACTATCTTGGTCCGTTCTGTGGATGATTTGCTACCAACCCTATTTTAATTCGGTGCCTAGGTACTATTTTATTCAGCATCGGTTGTTAAAACATTCAGTACCTGTGCAGCTTAATATGCAAAACCTGATCTGTGTATTTTGAAGGGAAAAAAGGCTCGTGTAGTATGTGTATGTCTCACTATTTGATTGTTTTTTGAGTATTTGAACTCCATGTTGGCCCATTTGCACAATCTCAATACAGGAAGCATCACTTTTTTTGCCACGGAAATGATGGAAACTAGATATATGGATTACAGAAATTCATGCTAAGTATTGGTCTAGAGCTTGGATGTTGAGCCACTAAACTTGATTGTAAAACTGGGATATTATCTCCCGTTGCAACGCACGGGTACATTTACTTATTCAATAATGGCTTCAGATTCAATGAAAATCGTTAACCGGACTCCCATGATTGCGGTGGTGTATTATTCGGCAAAAAGTAGTATTGTCCCCTTTTGATGTTTTCATTCACATCCATGGTCATATATGCTGCTTGGATGAAACAACCGGTCCTTACTTTTAATAAAAGTTAACGTCAAGTGATTTATTTGGGCAAACCCAAGTAGTTAAAAAAAAAACTCTTCCGAACCAAACAACCATCTGTGAAAAATCCCTAACAATATTGCTCTAAAAAATATCTGTAAAAATACTTAACACAGTAAAAATAGCTTTTAAATGTTCACTGTTTTACATATGTTCACACCATTTTTTCCAAACAATTATGTTCGCATTTTTTAAAAACCTAAAAAAGTTCCATCTTTACTAAAACAAAGTCCATTTAGAAGCGTACAACAAAAAAATATTCTCTTCATAAAAAAACATCGGTTAAAAATGTACCTTTTCCGTAAAAATATAGTATTTTTTTGAGAAATGTTCAAATTTTCATAAAAATGTTAACTATTCTTAAAAAGTGTCCCAAATTTTGTGAAAATGTCAAATTTTATTAAAAATAAGGAATTTTTCATGTTTAACCGTACTTTGAAATTGGATATAAAAATGGTGCACAATGACACATGTTTTTTTTTTCTGCCCGGTGCAACGCACGGGCATCTGTACTAGTAAACGATAATAACAAAGTACTCAATCGACAAGAGACGGACATATGTTATTTTTAGACGTACGACACGAACATCACGATTAAAATCGAGAAAGCGGTTGGTACTTAATTCGGGGCTCGGTAGGGCTGGCATGTTACCGCCACGCACAACCTACATCAAACCTCACAAACCTGTGGTCCAGCTCACGTAGACCACTGACGCGGCGCGCACACTGGACGACGACCGGTCGTGACCGTGCACCACGGATTCGGGCCAAATTATCCACAAACCGCGCCTCGCTGTACAATTTATTTTTCATGCATATAGACCACGTCGTCGTACATGTACCGACCGCATCAACATCCAGCGAGCGACACCTACCGGTCAATTCTAGGGTTTTTCGCTCTCGTTCGTGCTGTGCGACGGCCTGATGAATCCTCGTTCGATTCTAGCAGGAGATCCGAGCCTGTTCTTTCCTCCTCCTAGAACGCTCGAACTCCCACAGAAGATTTCTGGGAAATTTCAGCCCCATACTTCACGCGCTCTGACTCCCGTGACCTCGTCGCCGGTGACTAGCATCACAGCGGTTAATTAGCATTTCTATCGTCAGTACTTGCCGTGCCGTTAGATCTCGATGCCCTTCTCTTCGTCAGGCAGGCATTGGTGATGTTGACCCGCCTGCACCGGTATGAGTGACGGACGACATGGCCGAACTGTCATTGCTGCGTCAAGGAATTGTACACAAGAGTCTCAGATTTCCTCGTCTCAAGGAATTGTTATCTCCAACTTAAGTCAGTCAAGTTGCACGCAGCGATGTGTAATTTATTTTTTAAATGCCGCTGATGTTAGCCAACTGCTTGCTTGGTCAATGAGCTCTAAATTATATTGTTCCTCCGCTGCGCACATTATGCAAATATATATATATATATATTTGTAATCTATATCTATATCTATATCTATACCTACTAATAAAGCAAGGTGTGTTTCGCCAATTTTTTCATTCGTTCACCGCCGATTTTTTTTTCTATCTGAGGTGATACTAAATTCTTATGCGTTCGTCTGCTAGAAAAATACTATTTCAGAATTTCGTACATGGGCCACGCGTTGTGCCCAGCAAAGTCAGCCCACTTATTTTGCTGCACACGCAGCTGAGAAAATTCTATTTTCTGTATAGGGCGACAAATAGTCATAGCTTCACACAGGACAACCAATAATGGGCTTGCCCATTTTTCTTTATTTCTATATCTTACTTCTATTTTTATTCTCCTTTCTCTATCTCCTTTTTCCCTTGCAAGTTTATTTTTCTTACAGAAATTATTCCATAAATTCGAAATACTAGAAAAACGTAAAGAACTTAAAAGAAAATCATTTTTTGGATTTTTTCCTGAATTCCAATTTTTTTGGTATTTTGAAAAATATTCGGAACTTGAAAAAGGTGTTCCATTTTTCCAAAAACATTTATTGCTTTTCAAAATTGTCCGAGATTTCTAAAAAGAAATGGCCATTTTAGAAAATGCTAAAAGATTCAAAAAATATTCTTTGTTTAGTGATTTTTTTCACAATTCAAAATAATGTTCCCATATAAAAGATAAACATTTTCGAAAAATGTTATGAATTTTCAACACATATTCCTGTTTTAAAAAAATGTTCACAAATTCATATAATGTCCATGTTGTTATTAAAAAAATTGGTATTTTCAAAAAATGTTTGTGAATTTTAAAAGATATTCTTGTTTAAATTTTGCTTGCGTTCTTTGAAAGTGTACATAATTTTCAAAAACCTATTTAGAATTTAGGAAATGGTTCATGTTTCCTATAATATTTAGAAACTTCATACTTTAAAATCTTCTCGATTGAAAGGAAAAGTAGATTGAATAATTAATGGAGCTTCTCTGGCATACAATGACGTAACAAAACTCTTAAAATGTCGTCGTGCAATGAATGGAAAAATAGCGGATTGATTACTTCACACCCGGCGAAACTGAGAAGCTAAATGTTCCTTTTCCACGTGCACACAAGGCTTTGTTTGCACATATAATTCTCACTAGCTTCTTACCACGGTAACTTCGTTCGTGTTTTCGCCCATCCGTCCCATCTTTTCAACACATATTCCTGTTTTAAAAAAATGTTCACAAATTCATATAATGTCCATGTTGTTATTAAAAAAATTGGTGTTTTCAAAAAATGTTTGTGAATTTTAAAAGATATTCTTGTTTAAATTTTGCTTGCGTTCTTTGAAAGTGTACATAATTTTCAAAAACCTATTTAGAATTTAGGAAATGGTTCATGTTTCCTATAATATTTAGAAACTTCATACTTTAAAATCTTCTCGATTGAAAGGAAAAGTAGATTGAATAATTAATGGAGCTTCTCTGGCATACAATGACGTAACAAAACTCTTAAAATGTCGTCGTGCAATGAATGGAAAAATAGCGGATTGATTACTTCACACCCGGCGAAACTGAGAAGCTAAATGTTCCTTTTCCACGTGCACACAAGGCTTTGTTTGCACATATAATTCTCACTAGCTTCTTACCACGGTAACTTCGTTCGTGTTTTCGCCCATCCGTCCCATCTTTTCAACACATATTCCTGTTTTAAAAAAATGTTCACAAATTCATATAATGTCCATGTTGTTATTAAAAAAATTGGTGTTTTCAAAAAATGTTTGTGAATTTTAAAAGATATTCTTGTTTAAATTTTGCTTGCGTTCTTTGAAAGTGTACATAATTTTCAAAAACCTATTTAGAATTTAGGAAATGGTTCATGTTTCCTATAATATTTAGAAACTTCATACTTTAAAATCTTCTCGATTGAAAGGAAAAGTAGATTGAATAATTAATGGAGCTTCTCTGGCATACAATGACGTAACAAAACTCTTAAAATGTCGTCGTGCAATGAATGAAAAAATAGCGGATTGATTACTTCACACCCGGTGAAACTGAGAAGCTAAATGTTCCTTTTCCACGTGCACACATGGCTTTGTTTGCACATATAATTCTCACTAGCTTCTTACCACGGTAACTTCGTTCGTGTTTTCGCCCATCCGTCCCATCTTTTCCGCACGTTCTTTTTTTCAGCAAACGTATACGTCAATCATCCAGGCTCGTGAGTTGGTATGTGGTCTGTCCTGGGTTGACGCGCTCCTGTGGGCCGAGCTGGGCTTGCGACGTAACTTTTTTTTCTTGTCCATTTGAAGAGCAGGGATAGTAGAGATCACGGATTCGAACTCCAGACCTCCCCTTAAAGCCCAATCACACAAGCCTATTCAGCTAGCTTATGATTTGTGACAAAAGACAAGGTCGCTCCCAATTTAAAGTCCTACCTCTCTCTTTTGTGCCAAATTCCAGCAGTTTTTATATTTCCGTGATTTGGCAGGAAAATAAGCGAGTTGACACGAGAATAAATAGTGCCTTTGCGTGCACTTTGAAGAGAGAACAAATAAAAGAAGGAAGGAAGAAGGAATGAGGCATGCTGTTAATTTAAAGGGAAACATTTTGATTCATACGGCTTGTTCCCTTCTAATTGTCAGATCGGTCCTCTAGCGTCGATTTTCTTTACATCTCAGAGTCGAGAGGCTCCATTATTTTTCCGTTCCAAGTGATGCATAAATGCCCAGCTCCACCTTATGTGCAGATGGAAGGGAACTGTTCAGTTCATGTTCAATGCCTAAGATAATGCACATGACGTCATGAGGTAATAATTTTGATCCTTTGACTGTCAATTTTAGTAAGTCGTTTTTGTGTAAGAGCATGTATGTGTTTCAGTTAAACCCGGGCATGGACAACCCAGCCCAAAAAAATTGGGCTTCGGGCTTGACATTCGGGCCGGGCTCGGGCCTGATTTTGCAGCCCAAAAGGTACTTCACGCCGGGCTCAGGCTTCTCTTTTCCAGAATTTTGGGCTGGGCTTTAATTTTGGGCTGGGCTTTCGAGCTCCAGGCCGGGCTTACACGTGCGAACACTAGAAAACAACATTTGGTCCAGGTTTTCGGGTTTCGGGCTTGATTTCAGGCCGGGCTCGGGCTTGAGAAAAGAGTGCATGCCGGGCTTCGGGCTGGGCTCAGGCTTGAGAAAAGAGTGCATGCGGGCTTCACGCCGGGCTCGGGTTTGAGAAAAGATGGTCGGGCTTTTACAAGCCTAGCCCGAAACCCGGCCCGGCCCGACGTATGCCCGGGTTTAGCTTCAGTTAAGGGCGCTTATCGAGTAGTTTGCAGGGCACGTGATGTAGCTAGATCTAACGACCTCCCATGGAGCCTGCACCGTCTCTGTCTCGATACTTTCTTGGAGTTTTGTCCTGGCAAACTAATTGGCGTTCGTTAGATTTTTTTTTTTGAACAAGGCGTTCATTAGATTTAACACTTCCATTTGCCTTGCCTGCTGTTATGTGCAGATGTCATGGAAATTTAAGAACATGGCCTCTAGTTGATAACGTTCTTTGTTCTCTTGTGTTGCCGCTAGGACCGCAAAGCTTCATACTATCATTTATCCGTCTCCTAAATTTCTGTTCAGTGAAGCACTTGGGACTTCTGATCAGTTTTGCGTACAAAAATCAATAATTGATTGTTTTATGCGACTGATCTAATCTATATTTGTCAGGTAATCATGTTGTTCCAAGCCTTCAACCATGCGGAAACCAATCCCTCCCCCAGCCTTAAGTAGGTGGAGTGTATATTTGCTGCCCTTGATCAGCACAAAAGCTTTTGAACCAGTGAAGTCATAGCCTCATAGTTATGCCTGCTTAGATTATTGGGCTCCTATTCTAACAAGATAGAAGATACAATCTACTTTGTTTCTAACTCGCGAATGTCATTGCCTAGGTTACACAAGTATGTCATGACATGTCATCTCTAGATATATAAATGTATGTTTTTTTTAATTCTGTAAATGCTAATTGTCCTTGTTCTTGCACGAATATGCAGTGTCAATTTATGCAGTTACATCCCAACTTTGACCAAGACTAGAATTTTGATCAAATATGTTCAGTCTATATTGATACAATGCAACTCAATTTGTCTTGTATTTGTACCATCAACATTTATTAAGTTTTTTATAGATGGACCCGACAACGCGCCCCATCAATGATCTAGTGAACTGAATTAAATACTAAACTACCTACCCCTGTAACCATGCTCTGCAATGCATTTCTGAGCAAATGACTGAAACAGTGGCAAATTATTGCTGCATGTGCTTACTTTGCGGTGTGCTGTCTTCACACCACATGACGCCTCGGAAACAAAAGGAACCTGAGCACATACAAACCCGCACGAGATCAATGTGCAGAACAGAATAGCCGAACGGGAAAGAATAACTGTTTTCGTTGGGAGGGTGTGTGGTGACAGAAAGGTGCAGAAGAACCATCATCAGCATTAAACATATATCAGATTCCCCGGCGCATCGCATGGCCGAACGGCACACACAACATTGGTTGGTTTAACGCTTGAGAGCTGGCTCGCCACCATGTCATTTCTTAGCAAAGATTCGGAAGCCAGGTTTTGTTTGGTTATTTATTATTCATCGACTCAGCTACTAGCGCGGGAAGCAGCTCTGTGGAGCATCAAGGAGCACCCGCGGCTGCGGGAGACGCCAGCCTAGCGCGCCTCTGGCACCACGGCCGTCCGGCGGCGGTGGAGCGTATTCCGGGAGCGCCTGAAGGAGTCGATGCGCTGCTGCTTCAGCTGGTGGTGGAACTTGTTGATGAACTCGTCCGCGCGCGCGTCCACCTCGCTGCCGGCCTCCTGGATCTCCTCCTCCGACGCCGGTTCCTCCACTTTGACCACCAGGGGGCGGCGGCGCTCCGCGTCCGTCGTCGTCGCCAGCCTGCGCACCTCCACCACCTCGGTGTCCTTCTTGGCCACGACGTGCGCGAACGCCGACTTGCGCAGCCTCGCCGGCCGCCGCGGCAGCTCGGCCTCCACTGCCGCCTCAGACATGCTCCTCTCCATGTGCGCGTGCTCGCGCTCACCCGGATTCTCCGGCTCCATCTCGAGCGGCGGCGGCTGATTGTCGGGCTGCCCCAGATCCAGTACTCCGGTCGCCGGGGCCTCAGGTGCGGGGGCGGTGAAGCGAGGCAGGTTGGGCGACCGGTGCCGGTCGAGCTCCATTGACGGCCGGCCGGCCAGGTTCCTCCTCTCGCAGTCAGCACCGGGCGCAGCCCCTTCTCCGCCCTTCGCCGGGGCCGTGGCCATGGAGGTGACGACGATGGTGAAGACGACGAGGTTGAGCACGAGGAACAGCACCCATGGGGTGAACCACCCGTGCACGGTGCTCCACAGCTCAGGGATCGCCGCCGCCTCCAGCATTGCGCCGCTTCTTCTCCTTCTTCGCCGAGTGGGGTTTGGGTTTTGGCGTTTTGGGGGAGGAGGCGGGGTTGAGGAAGGGAAGAGTGGGGCTGCTGGTTATTTAAAGGTGGAAGGAGAAGCGGACAGCCGAAGGCCAGTTTTTTTTTTTTTTTTTTTTTTTTTTGTCTGTGTATTTCTTTTGGCTGAAAAAAAGAGGGTTTTATGATAAGCATTGCAGTTCCTATCTCCATTACACTATGCATGACTTTGTTCATGTCTATTTACTCCATAGACGGTGTGCAAAATAAATATGCAAATATTTAAATGGTTGTTACTCTTTTTTATAGAAAGTTTTGATTTCTACAAACATCGATTAGATGGTGCCACACGTCGATATCGATCCAGTAAATGTTCTTTCGGCGTTTGGACGGACGCAAAAAAGAAACGACTTTTGATGTTGGAGATAACTCGACGAGAAGTGCTTGGACGGACGCAAAAAGAGAAACGGCTTTTGATGTCAGAGATAACTCGGCGAGAATTTTGTGGACCGATATAGTGTCATTAGTGCGGCATTTTAATGTCACGAGAGAGGGTTCCGGAAAAAAGACGTTCTTTAGGATAGCGCGCCACGTGCATGCTGGTCCGCCAAATGTTATTTCAGTGGCTAGACGAATGGAAGGGCAGAACTTCTGTTGTGAGTTATATCTCCCGAATTTTTTCGATTAATGTAGTACTGTTTGTATTTTGTAGATGAAAAAGACACGGTGTAGGAAATGATGGATACATGTTCTCATTGTTTTAATAAATGAAAATGAAAAGTTGTATACTGTTGCAACTCAATGTGAGAAATACTACGGCTTAAATGATTAGCTGATAATGAGATTAAGATACATGTTGTGAGCATTGTAAAAGTTACTTTCTCTGGAAACTAATAGAAGATCTTTTAGATACCTACTTTAGTATCTAAAAGATCGTATATTAGTTTATAGAGGGAGAACTATATCATTTGCGTATTATCTTCGTATTTATTTTTATAATTTATTTAGAGTTTTGCACACTCTAGCCCATGACACTAACTTTGTTGCGAGGAGGATGTTCATAAAATATAAATAGTTTGAAGTTATAAATAATATAAAGCCATACTTGAATGGGATACACGTTATGAGTGCTAATGATAAGATTAAACATTCTAAAAATTGACGCTAAATGTCACAAGACTAAAGTAATACTACATATGTGTGGCACTGCATTTGGTCACATCGATGAAATACGCATGGAGAAATTCCATAGTGATGGATTTTTGAAGTCATTTGATTATGTATCAGCTGACAATTGCAACTATCGTCCAAGATTAGGGTGCCTAAAATACCATTCAAAGGTCATAAGGAACAACCAGCAACGAACTCATTGACAAACATACCTATTACTGATTTGTGTAATCCAATAAGTGTTGTTGCAAGCAGTAGATTTATCTATCTTTTAGGATGACTCAAGCAGATATGTAAATATTTTCTTAGTGTGACAGAATTCTAGATCCTTTGAAATTATTGAAGAGGTTTTCAGAATGAACTAGAAATTATTATATCAAGGAAAAAAAATGTCTTTTTGCAATTAGATCGTGAAAAGGAATATATTTGAGTTATAGGTTTAGGGAATGTCTCATAAGTTGTGAAAAGAGTTTCATAACTCGAAAGTACCTTTCTGCTCTCGAGCTCAAATGAGCTCAGTGAACAGTAAAATCAAAAACAAATAGAAAAAAAATCAAATTTTCTTTTGGAGAAGCATTGACAAAAGTTCTAGTGCTTGCAAAAATTCTTCATGGAATCACATTCCTCTAAGGCGTGGCAAAAAACAAATTCAGTTATTTTGGCAAAAAAAGGTTTTAGGTTCTTGCAAAAATGGGAGAGAGTATCTTATGAGGCCAGACACACGATAAACAACTTTATTCAAAAACCTAGTGAACGTCTTGTTAAGGCTTATGAAAGGTACCATGTTTTACTTGATAATCATCCTCATCATTATTATCCGCCCTGGGTGGACATATCTTTTATGAAGGACTAGATGACTAGTTGATACGTCCATTTTGCATCATGCTTTTATATCAATATTTATTGCATTATGGGCTATTATTACACATTATATCTCAATACTTATGGCTATTCTCTCTTATCTTACAAGGTTTACCATGAAGAGGGGGAATGCCGGCAGCTGGAATTCTGGCTGGAAAAGGAGCAAACATTGGAAACCTATTCTGCACTGCTCCAAAAGTCCTGAAACTCCACGAAACATATTTTTGGATTTATTAAGAATTATTGAGCGAAAGAAATACATCAGGGGGCCCACACCCTGGCCAGGAGGGTGGGGGCGCCCCCCTACTGGGCGCGCCCCTGTCTCCTGGGCCCCCTAGTGGCCCTCCGGTGTCCATCTTCCACTATATGAAGGCTTTTACCCTGGAAAAAATGATGGGCAAGCTTCCCTCCGGAAGGGGGAAATCATTACCAACGTCATCACCAACGATCCTCTCATCGGGAGGGGGTCAATCTCCATCAACATCTTCACCAGCACCATCTCCTCTCAAACCCTAGTTAATCTCTTGTATCCAATCTTGTATCCAAAACCACAAATTGGTACCTGTGGGTTGCTAGTAGTGTTGATTACTCCTTGTAGTTGATACTTATTGGTTTACTTGGTGGAAGATCATATGTTCAGATCCTTAATGCATATTATTACACCTCTGATTATGAACATGAATATGCTTTGTGAGTAGTTACGTTTGTTCCTAAGGACATGGGTGAAGTCTTGCTATTAGTAGTCATGTGAATTTGGTATTGGTTCGATATTTTGATGAGATGTATGTTGTCTTTTCCTCTAGTGGTGTTATGTGAACGTCGACTACATGACACTTCACCATTATTTGGGCCTAGAGGAAGGCATAGGGAAGTAATAAGTAGATGATGGGTTGCTAGAGTGACAGAAGTTTAAACCCTAGTTTATGTGTTGCTTCGTTAGGGGCTGATTTGGATCCACATGTTTCATACTATGGTTAGGTTTACCTTAATACTTTTGTTGTAGTTGCGGATGCTTGCAATAGGGGTTAATCATAAGTGGGATGCTTGTCCAAGTAAGGGAAGTACCCAAGCACCGGTCCACCCACATATCAAATTATCAAAGTACCGAACGCGAATCATATGAACGTGATGAAAACTAGCTTGACGATAATTCCCATGTGTCCTCGGGAGCTCCTTTCTCATTATTAGACATTGTCCAGGCTTATCCTTTGCTGCATAAAGGATTGGGCCACCTTGCTTCACTTTATTTACTTTGTTTACTTGTTACTCATTACTATTTATCTTATCACAAAACTATCTATCACCTACAATTTCAGTGCTTGCAGAGAAAACCTTACTGAAAACTGCTTATCATTTCCTTCTGCTCCTCGTTGGGTTCGACACTCTTACTTATCGAAAGGACTATGATAGATCCCCTACACTTGTGGGTCATCAAGACTCTTTTCTGGCGCCGTTGCCAGGGAGTGTAGCGCTTCTGGTGAGTGAAACTTGGTAAGGAAACATTTATTTAGTGTGCTGAAATTTTCTGTTACTTGTCACTATGGAAACTAATCCTTTGAGGGGCTTGTTCGGGGTATCTTCACCCCGACCAGAAGAGCAAAGAGTTCCTCCTCAACCTACTGAACTTTATGAAAATGTTTATTTTGAGATTCCTTCGGGTATGATAGAGAAACTGCTAGCTAATCCATTTATAGGAGATGGAACATTGCATCCCGATTTACACCTTATCTTTGTGGATGAAGTTTGTGGATTATTTAAGCTTGCAGGTATTCCCGATGATGTTGTCAAAAGGAAGGTCTTCCATTTATCTTTTAAGGGAGATGCATTGACATGGTATAGGCTATGTGATGATACGAGATCTTGGAATTATAAGCGATTGAAGTTGGAATTTTACCAGAAGTTCTATCCTATGCATCTTGTTCATCGTGATCGTAATTACATATATAATTTCTGGCCTCGTGAAGGAGAAAGCATCGCTCAAGCTTGGGGGAGGCTTAAGTCAATGTTATATTCATGCCCCAATCATGAGATCTCCCGGGAAATGATTATTCAAAATTTTTATGCTCGGCTTTCTCTTAATAATCGCAACCTGCTCGATACTTCCTGTGCTGGTTCTTATATGCTGAAGACTATTGATTTCAAATGGGACTTATTGGAAAAAATTAAATGCAACTCTGAAGATTGGGGTTCCGACGATGGTAAGGAGTCAGGTATGACACCTAAGTTCGATTGTGTTAAATCTTTTATGGATACCGATGCTTTTCGTGGATTTAGCGCTAAGTATGGACTTGACTCTGAGATAGTAGCCTCTTTCTGTGAATCTTTTGCTACTCACGTTGATCTCCCTAAAGAGAAGTGGTTTAAATATAATCCCCCTGTTTAAGTGAAAGTAGTTGCACCTATTACAGTTGAAGAAAAGACTATCACTTATAGTGATCCTATTGTTCCTACTACTTATGTTGAGAAACCACCTTTTCTTGTTAGGATAAAGGATCATGCTAAAGCTTCAACTGTTGTTCATAAGAGTAATACTAGAACTTATACACCTCCTGAGAAAATCAAAGTTGAACCTAGTATTGCTATGGTTAAAGATCTCTTGGATGATAATTTAGATGGGCATGTTATTTACTTTTGTGGTGAAACTGCTAATATTGCAAAACCTGATGCTAAGATACATAGACCAGTTGTAGGCATGCCTGTTATTTATGTTAAAATAGGAGATCATTGTTACCATGGGTTATGTGATATGGGTGCTAGTGCTAGTGCAATACCCTATGATTTATATAAATAAATTATGCATGACATTGCACCTGTTGAGTTAGAAGATATTGATGTCACAATTAAGCTTGCCAATAGAGATACTATTAAGCCTTTTGGAATTGTTAGAGATGTTGAAGTCTTGTGTGGGAAGGTCAAATACCCTGCTGATTTTCTTGTTCTTGGTTCTCCACAAGATGCCTTTTGTCCCATTATATTTGGTAGACCCTTCTTAAACACTGTTAATGCTAGGATTGATTGTGAAAAGGATGTTTTTACGATTGGCTTAGATGATATGACTCGTGAATTTAATTTTGCTAAATTTCATAGACAACCTCGTGATAAAGAATTATCTAGTAAAGATGAAATAATTGGTCTTGCTTCTATTGCCGTGCCTCCTACTGATCTGTTAGAACAATATTTGCTAGACCATGAAAATGATATGTTTATGAAAGAAAGAAGGGAAATAGATGAAGTATTCCTTAAACAGTAACCTATTTTGAAACATAACCTCCCCGTTGAAATTCTTGGGGACCCCCCTCCACCCAAGGGTGATCCCGTGTTTGAACTCAAACCTTTACCTGATAATCTTAAGTATGCTTATCTTGATGAAAAGAAAATATATCCTGTTATTAGTAGTGCTAACCTTTCAGAGCAAGAAGAAGAAAGATTATTGAAAACTCTGAAGAAGCACCGAGCTGCTATTAGATATACTCTGGATGATCTTAAGGGCGTTAGTCCCACGTTATGCCAACATAAAATTAAATTGGAGGACGATGCCAAACCAGTTAGAGATCCTCAACGACGACTAAATCCCAAGATGAAAGAAGTGGTAAGAAAGGAGATATTGAAGCTCTCTGGTGATCGGTGTAGATCTCGCAACGTTTACCAAGAAGGTAATGTCGCCAGGTCTTGAGTGCATAGACTACGGCTGCAAGCTCTAGATCATGTGTAGGATAATTCTCCTCATGTGGATGCAACTGTCGAGATGCATAGGCAATCACATGACGATCCTGCATAAGAATGCAACCTAGTCCCTGTCGTGAGGCATCACAGTAGATGATAAAGTCTTTAGCAAAATCCGGTGGCACAAGTATGGGAGCAGAAGTCAGGCGCCTTTTCAGTTCCTGAAAACTGTGTTCACACTGTGGGGACCACTCAAACTTTTTATCTTTCTTGAGAAGTTCCGTGAGGGGTTTGGCTACTTTGGAGAAGTTTTCAACAAAGCGGCGACAATAGCTGGCTAGACCAAGGAAACTCCTAACTTGTTTAACGGTCTCAGGTGGAGTCCAATCGAGAACAGCCTGAACTCTCTCGGGATTGACAGCAATGCCCTTACCAGAAATCACGTGGCCTAGGTAGGTCACTTCTGGCAACCAAAATTCACACTTGGAGAACTTGGCATAAAGGCGGTGCTCTCTGAGTTTTTCTAACACAAGTCTAAGATGTTCGGCATGCTCTTCCTCGTTCTTCGAGTAAATAAGAATATCATCGAGGTAAACCACGACGAACTTATCTAAGTACTCCATGAAGATCGAGTTCATCAAGCGGGAGAATGTGGCTGGGGCGTTGGTTAGGCCAAAGGACATGACAGTGTACTCATACTGACCATAACGAGTGACAAAAGCTGTCTTGGGAATGTCCCCATTTCTGATCTTGATTTGGTGGTAGCCTAATCTTAAATCCATCTTGGAGAAGACTGAGGATCCAGCGAGCTGATCATACAGGTCGTTGATCCTGGGAAGCGGATACTTGTTCTTTATCGTGACCAAATTAACGGGACGATAATCTACAACCATCCGATCTGTACCATCCTTCTTCTTGACGAAGAGGACGGGGCAAGCCCAAGGAGAAGATCTAGGACGGATGAAACCCTTTTGCAAGGACTCATCAAGTTGTTTCTTAAGCTCGACTAGTTCTAAGGGTGCCATCTTGTAGGGTCTCCGGGAGATTGGAGCTGTTCCTGGGATAAGATCTATGACGAACTCTACATCTCTATCAGGTGGAACACCTGGCAGTTCCTCTGGAAAGACATCTGGAAAGTCACGAACTACCGGGATATCTTCAAGGTCTGGAAGAGGGCTGGCATTAAGAGAATAGAGCTGACGCTTTGCAACTCTAGTGGAGACGGTGACTATCTTGCCAGATGGGTATGTGAGCTGAACAGACCTGGTGAAACAATCGATCTTGGCATGATGAGCTGTCATCCAGTCCATACCCAAGATGATGTTAATATCCGAAGACTTGAGAGATATCAAGGAAGCAAGAAATACAAGTCTGTCCACAAGGATTTCATTGCCATAACTTATCCTAGAAGTTTGCCATTTGGATCCAGGAGTTTGAATAAGTAGTGGGGAGGGCATATCACAAAATGACATGTCGTGCAAGCGGGCATAGCTTTCAGAAATGAAGGAATGAGATGCTCCAGTATCGAACAAAACCGATGCCGGATGACAGTTGACAAGGAGTGTACCAAGAACGACATCTGGATCATCATGAGCGGCTTTAGCTGAGACGTGATGCACACGTCCATGTTCAGTGGGAGCTGACTTGGCACTGATCATCTTGCGTGATGGCTTACCATGGCCAATAGACTTCTCGGGCTGGGGTGGAGCAACTCTGGACTGAGTGCAAATACGGGCAATGTGGCCTGGCTCTCCGCACTTGTAACAAATCTTGGAGGTAGGATGTGGACCTGTATTAGAAGGCGGTCCACCAATAGGCCTGGGTGGAGCATACTGCTGAGCTTGATGAGGTGCCACATAAGATGGCCTCGGTACATATTTGGGTGGAAGAGCAGAGTTTGGAACCCAAATCCGGCGCTTCTGAGAGCTAGAACCGAAGGAAGATCCCAAAGCACGAGTGTGCTTACGAGACTCCTCGTAAGTGAGTTGAGCTGTCTCTGCATTAATGGCCTTGTTCACAAGGGCTTGGAATGTATCACAATGATGCAGGTGGAGATCACGACGCAACTTGGGGTTGAGACCCTTCCGGAACCTAGCCTGCTTCTTGGCGTCCGTGGACACCTCTTCTGTGGCATAACGGGCGAGGTTCTCAAACTCTCTACTATAGGCATCAACAGCCATCTTACCCTGGTTGAAACTACAGAACTCTTCTCTCTTGCGATCAATGAGGGCTTCAGGAATGTGATGCTCGCGAAAAGCCTCAACGAAATCCCTCCAGGTGGAAGTCTGGCCGGCTGGAATCATAGCCTCATAGTTCTGCCACCAAAGACTAGCAGGACCTTCCAGGTGGTATGTGGCATAGGTGACCTTGTCATCTTCAGCTACGCTCGCGGAACGCAGCTTATGAGTGATGCTACGGAGCCAGTCATCTGCATCGAGTGGCTCGATGGAATGATGAAAGGTAGGTGGGTGCAAGCGAATGAAGTCATGAATGGTCGCTGACTTATTGGACCGAAGTGCGGTGTTCTCCTCGATACGTGCCAACAAACGGTTAGACTCACGCTTGTTCCTCTCCATCTCTAGCATGAACTCTGTCAACGAAGGCTGATCGGGAGGATCCTCATCCCTACCATCTCCGTGGTTCTGGCTACGAACAACAGAACTTGATGACATCCTGGTGAAACGAAACCAGCGACGGAATCAGCATCAATCTATAGGCTATAGAATGTAGGACAAGGGATTAGTATCACTCGAACTCCTAGAGAAATTTCGGCAGCACAACGGCAGTAAAATGCTCAGAATGAGACATCCTACTAAAATGGGGTGGTAACATACTCATCAACCCTACTCAAGGTTCTGAGATCATACTAAACAGACTACACCGGAAATACTCAAAACTAGGGTATGACTCTGATCAACCAATACTATGGGACTACGGAGTAGTAACACGTGATCCTGATAGACGGAAGAGAAAGCCTAGTTCCTTAACCCCGTAGGAAAAATAGGACGACTCAGATCAGAAGGCCATGAGGTAAAAGAGTAAAAAGAGCCTTACGTTCCAACCCACAATCAATTCCCTTACATAACTAAAGAATTTCTAGACTCAACTTCGACCGGTTTGGCTTGGTAATCCTACAGGCAGTCAGGCTCTAATACCAACGCTGTCAGGACCCCGACTCGATGCCACATCGATCTAGCATGTAACACCTCATATCACTTTGTGGCCTCACGCACGGTATCCCCACGGTGTCGCCTTACCTTTGCCCGGGACCGTTTGCGCATTTTGGCACACGTATATGATGGTGTCGCTAGCATCCATATGATAAAGAGCCCGGGCTGACATGGCTAGTCGTAAACCCAAAGTGGCACTAACTTACAGGGACAGGCATCCATGACCCAGCATCGAACGTGTCGGTCATCAACGAGTGAATCCAGGCTGTAGCACTGGGCTAACAGGACTCCGGTGAACCGGGCTGTAGCGGGCTAGCAGGACTCCGGTATTCATCGCGTGACATTTCCCCGAAGGGACAGACACAGGATCGAAGAAGGACACATGCCGGCCTGCCTAAGTGTTCCGGAGCAGTAGCAAGCTACCAGGGCTCAGTGGAAGCACTAGGAGACATTTCCCGGTAAGAGAGGCTACTAAGAATAAACAACTAGGTAGTCAAATCCCACACATAACAATACACATTACACGTACGCATAACATGCAAGTATGTGTTGTACAACATGGCATCACAGCATAACTCATCAATCATATAGATAAAGGCTCAGAAGAGCCATCATAGCATTTATTGCAAACAGGGGTCACAAAACCCATCATACAAAGCATACAAGCAACAAGCGGAAGCATTACATGTCTGGGTACAGACATCTACAAATGAAAAAGGCTGAAGAGCCTGACTATCTACAACATTCGATCAAGATCGTAGCTGAGGTACTAGCTACTAGTCGAAGTCCACGAGAACACTAGTAAGACCGAAGTCCCCGCTGCAAAACATAAATAAAGCAACATGAGTACAAAGGTACTCAGCAAGACTTACATCAGATCCTATCATACATGCATTTGTATCAAGAGGTAATGTGGGGTTTAGTTGCAGCAAGCCAGCTTTGACTCTGTGGCTATCCTGTTCTACGACTACCAGAAACTCTGGAGGTGAAACAACGTACACGAGTCCACTAATCACCACACAATACACTACTATGGATTCATCCCCGTCTCCCTACGAGAAGGCCATCCATAGCACTCACACTTGTCTTGAGCATTTTAGAGTATCCACTTCAAGTTGTCTATGTAACATGTAAGCATCCAAGAAGTCCATAACCGCGGACCCGGCTATTCGAATAGATCATGTTAACCCTGCAGGGGTGTACTTCTTCACACACGCTCTCGCCACTTACCGCCATGTACACGTCATGTATCTCGGCAACCTTCAAGCGGAAGCCTGGCGAGGGTGTCGGCCACGACCTGACTAACCACACAAGACTCTAATCCAGGTTTATCGCCTATTCGGGTTCCATCCGCAAGGAGATCCGGCCGGGGTTTCACTCACGGCCCCAAACGATGTGTGCAGGGTTCCCAAGCCCACCTCGCCGGATGGATCTACGCTTGGTACACCGTGCCACTGGTGCCTAGTCTGTCCCAAGCCCACCTGGCCGGGTGCCACTTGGTAGACTACTAACACTACCTACAAACACCAGAAACTAGTTGCGACTCCTGGACAGAGACCAAGTTGGTTAATAAGTCGAGAGGGGTCGAGTTACCGGAACCCAATGTGTGGTAGTATCGAGTCATTGGACAACATACATAGAACTCAGTGCTTAAGGACGGTTCCAGTGAGACAACCCACCATGTACTCCTACATGGCCTCTCACCGCTACCTTTACCAAATCGTGTTCACACACACTTCATTCTCAGCATCAGAACATATCGTAACACTCCAATTCATTCCCAATGAATCAGACCTGACACAACTCTAAGCAATAGCAGGCATAGCATGGTAGGAACACATCAGTGGCTTCAATCAACTCCTACACATGCTAGTGGGTTTCAACTATTTACTGTGGCAATGACAGGTCATGCAGAGGAATGGGTTCAACTACCGCAGCACAAAGTAGCAGATGAATCGTTGTTGTTCTAATGCAATAACTGAGAGCAGGAGCGAGAGAGTAGGGTTTTATCGAAATGAACAAGGGGGTTTGCTTGCCTGGTAAAACAACAAGGGAGGCACTGCTTCACTAACAGGTACTCTGGAACGTCTCCGGAGCAGGACCTATCGAGAAGGAACGGTGCCGACAATCAATACACAATCATATGCAACAATATGATGCATGAACATGGCATGTAGATGTGATGCTGTTTGAGCTAATGCAACTAGTATTCAAATGAATGAAGTCCATTTGAACAAAAGGTTCAAATGCAACTCCAAAAATAAGTCTCTTAATATGCCATAATGTGTTTTCTCATATTCAGCATGTATAAGTTGGTTTGTCATGCATGAAACTAGTACAGATGGAAAGGTTGCATTTTTCTGATAATTTTTCATATATAAATTATTTCAATCTGAGCTACGGTTGAATTTCTATGAATTTTTGAAGTTTAAATCATTTTCTGGAATTTTTGAATTATTTTAATTCCAGAAAATATATAATTGCGTCAGCATGACGTCAGCGGTCAACTGGGCTGGTCCGGGTCAAACCTGACGTGTGGGACCCACACGTCAGTGACAGGGGGGTTAAACAGGGGTTAATTTAGTTTAATTAAAAGGTTAGGGGGCACCGAGGCCCACTGTCAGTGTCAGGGGGGGGTTAGCGCGGGTTGACCGGTCAATCCCGCCGGCATTTAGCCGCCGGCGAGGCCGAGCGCGGTGGAGGGGTTCGGGAACGTCGCTCCGGCGACCATTCGGGCGGCGGAGACCACGAGAGCGAAGCCCGCGCTCACGCGCATCCAGTGGAACACGCGGGAGGCTGCGGGGGCGGCGGAGCTCGCCGGAGCAGAGCTCACGGCGGAGGCCGGAGTTCGGCAACTTGTGGCCGCGGCATTGTGGTGCACGGCAGTGGAGGCGGAGGGCTCCTACGGCCTCCTGGCGTCACCAGGAACACGGTGACGCGCGCGGAAGTGACCGGCTTGGGCTCGTGCCACCGTGGCGCCATGGCCGGCGGCGAGGAGCTACGGGCGCGGTGGCGAGATAGCTAGACGGGGCAAACGGACACGGGGAGGAGGGGGTTCGGTGCGGGGGCTCACCGCGGAACCAGCGAGCGCGAGGGCGAGGTCGGGGATGCCCGGTAGCTCCCGAATCGCCGGCGAGGATCCACGGCGGCCGGAGGCGAATTTGGCGACGGCGACGGCTCCATGGGGCACTCCGGCTTGCGTGGCTCGGCGAGGAGGTAGCTGGCGACGAGGCGGAGCTCCTGGGCACGACGGGGAGGCGAGGGGGAGGCGGTGGCTATGGCCACGGCGTGCGGCGGCGACGGCAGCGCTTCGGGCGCGGGGAGAGGAAGAGATGCAGGGGAGGAGGGAGAGCGAGAGGGAGGGGAAAAGGACCGGGGCGGTGCTGGGAGCTTCTGGCGAGGCCAGGGCGCCGAGGGGGAGGCACGCAGCCAGCTGCCGTGGCGCGCATGCACGCGGTGTGCGGCGACCACGCGCCCTGTCCCTCTGGCGCGAGGAGGGGGATGACTGGCGTCGGCCAGTCAGCTGGGCCGAGCTACTGGGCCGATCGGGTAAGTGGCCCAGGTAAGTCTCTCTCCCCTTTTCTGTTTTCTTTTCTAATTTTCTGACATTTATTTGATTTAATAAATATATTAAATCATTTAATTTTATTATGCCAATTTTTGTAGGGGCTAATGGTAATATTCCAGAGCTCCTTTATAAATGACATAATTTTTGGACCATATTTCATATATATAGAAATATATTTCCAATGCAAATATTTATCGAACTAATCCAAATGGCCAAAATAAATATCCATGAGCTCCTAAAAATATTGTTTTGGTTTTTATCTCTGTCCAATATTTTCAGAGGGCAACATGAGCATTTTCTTGGACCCTTTTGGAGAAATTTTTATTTGGGTCATTTTCAAAAATGATTCTGAGGGTTCCACCAATCCTCATTTCAAATTTAAAAGAAATTTAAATATGATGCACAAATAGCTAGCTAGTCTAAGTCATACCAGACTAGGGATGTGACACATATACTCTTTGCATGCTTGCTTGAATTGTGTTAAGATTGCTTGACTTGTCTATCTTTTTTAAAATCTGTCAAGAATTAAAATTGGGAAAAGGATAAGCTTTTATTTAGTCAAGTAGTCTAATCACCCCCCCCCTCTAGACATACTTTCGATCCTACAAGTGGTATCAGAGCTTTGGTCTCCGTTTGCTTTGATTTCCATAGCTTTTGGTGGTCATAGCCTTGGTTTCACAACCTAGGAGAGTATGGCGTCTAGCGAGGGAAATTATCACCGTAGAGGTCCTTACTTTGATGGTACTAATTTTGCTAGTTGGAAGCATAAGATGAAAATGCATATTCTTGGACATAACCCTGTCGTATGGGCTATTATGTGTATTGGCTTGCAAGGTGAATTCTTTGATGGGAGAGAACCGAACCGTGAAGCTAGCGCGGAAGAGTTGAAGATGCTGCAATACAACGCTCAAGCTTGGGATATCCTCTTCAAAGGATTGTGCCCCGAAGAATTCAACAAAATCAGCCGTCTTGAGAATGCATAGGAAATTTGGGATACTTTGATTGACATGCACGAAGGTACCGACTCCGTCAAGGAATCCAAATTGGATGTGCTTCAAAGTCAACTTGACAAGTTCAAGATGAAGGATGGTGAAGGCGTCGCTGAAATGTAATCTAGGCTTGCTATCATCACAAATGAGATTGCCGGCTTAGGAAGTGAAGAGATGACCGAAAAATTCATCATCAAGAAGATCCTAAGAGCCTTGGATGGAAAATATGATACGCGTGCACATTGATCCAAATGATGCCCAATTACAAGAATCTCAAGCCAACAGAGGTCATTGGAAGAATTGTTGCTCATGAGATGTCACTCAAGGATAAGGAAGAGCTCCATAACAAGTCAAGTGGTGCTTACAAAGCCTCATGTGAAGCTCCCACATCATCAAGTGAGAAACAAGCCTTCGATGAAGAATTGAGCCTAATGGTGAAGAACTTCAACAAGTTCTACAAGAGTAGAAGCAAGGAAAGAAGTTCCAAGTCAAGGTCCTACAATGCCAAAAGATCTTTGAGTCGAGAGCGTAATTGCTACAACTGTGGAAGACCCGGACACTATTCCAATGAGTGTACGGCTCCCTATAAGAGAAGAGAAGAATCACCTAAGAGAAGAAGTAGAAGATAAGAATCACCACCAAGAGAGAGGAGGAGTAGAGATGATCGTTATGAACGAAGAACATCCCGGAGAAGCAAGGATTTGGAAAGGAAGGACAAATCATCAAAGAGCTACACAAAACGAAGACATCAAGCTCATGTTGGTGAATGGGTATCCGGCTCTGACTCCGAACATCACTCCGAGAGAAGCTATCACTCTGACTCAGAACATACTCAAGATGAAGGTGTTGTCGGTCTAGCACTCGTGTCAACCAACTCCTACGACATATTTGATTCACCAAATGAGGGACTTGGAAGATGCTTCCTGGCTAAAGGCCCTAAGGTATTACACGCCGAGTATGTAGATTTCAATAGTGATGAAGATGATTTGTTAGGTGATGATGATTTACTTGTTGACAACTCTAGTGATGAATACTATGATGAAACGTCAATTAAGCATGCTAATCAAGATAAAACGAATGACAATGATAAGGAGAAGATTGAGCTTCTAACTAAAGAACTAAACACTCTTAAGTTAGCTCATGAAACTATCTTAGGAGATCATCGAGAATTTTTAAGGACTCATGAGAAATTACGCTTTGAAAAGCTCAAGCTTGAGCAAGAACATGAGTTTTCAAAAGCTATCAATGATGATCTTTGCAAGAGAAGTTCTTTTTACATTGCCAAGCGTTTACTCTTATCTACTTACATGCCTCAAGTCAAGTCTAGTAACAAGAACAAGAAAGATTCTTCCTCTAGTAGTAACAACAATCATCATGCTAAATCCAATATTGTTGCTTCTAGTAGTTCTATTGATTCCACTAATGATTCTCTTAGCCAAGTTACACTTGAGCAAGAAAACAGCTTATTGAAGGGAATTATAGAGAAAGATGTTTACAAGAGCCTTGCCAGAAGTAAGCAATTCGAAGAAATTGTACGCAAGCAAGGAAGGCACCGGAAGAACCAAGGTATTGGTTTTGAACAAAAGTTCAATGCCAATGGAGTTGAGTGGGAAGAAGATCAATACCCCAAGATGAAGTTTGTTCCTCAACAAGAGAAGTATGATCCTACTTCTTTCAAAGGAACACAAGCACAAGATGATCTTCCACCACAAGACCACAAGCATAAAGGCAAGGACAAGCTTCAAGAGGATATTGATGCATTTGAAGAAGCTCCTAAGGCCTTGGTCAAGTGGGTTCCCAAAACTACGTCAAGTTCTACTTCATCAAGTACGACTACAACTCCAAGGATTCCCATCAAGATGGTGTGGATCCCGAAGAAGAAGAACTAGAGAGTTCTTGAGGGTGACTCCGCCAACATACTTCACTCTTATCATTTTGGCAAGGACAAGTGCAATCAACTTCCACATCTTGCACTAGTTCATGGAGTCACAAACCCTCTTGTTGGTAAGACAAGGGACAACGTAACCCAATGCTTTCATGGACATCATCTTGTGTGTGCTACACTCTATGTCTATGGATATCCTTGTTGTTCCTTGTGGGACTAACCCGTGTAGGTATTGAAAGTGCAACTCACTCCAAAGGATTGCTCCAAAAGATCTACATCAACATAGAGCATCCACATCTTCAACACCTACATGAAGTCAACATCGACAAAACCCAAGGTTAGTTCATCCCTCTCTAGGGGATCTCACATCTAGGGGGAGCTTTACTCTAAGAATTGAGCTAAAGCAACTCTAATGATGTGAACACATCAATGCATTATGTAAAAGTGGCAACCCCACTTGAGCTTAAACGATGAGTATGACCTATGATCAAATGTTCTCATTTAACTCCTAAGTCAATATACTCATATATAGATGACCTAGTCATCGCCAATTGCTTGATAGATGCTAGAATTGGTTCTGCATGCTTTGACACATATTTTATCTGCCATTTTATTGTGTGAGCAATTCGTTTGCATATTTTACTCATTCGAGGACATCCACTTGTAGATTTGCTTGTTTGGCTTCTTTTCTTTTTGCCAAGTGGATGAAAAAGAATGCCTAAGAACCCTCTCTAGCTATCTATGCTATTCTTTTCTCAAACTCTATTCATGCTACATCACAAAGTTTGATCAAGTCAGATTCGAACCACTCTGTGTGAGGAGCACTCGGAGTCCCTGATTCATCATAGACTTAAACTTCCAAAACTTCTTTGTGCGATTTGGTCGGACCGATTCATCCTTTTCGGTCATACCGAGATCACTAAGTCGATCTAGGTTTTCAATCTTGGTGCAACCGATTTGAAATTTTCGGTCACACCGAGTTGCAGCAACTGCTTGCAGTTATGCATCTCGGTGCCACCGAGTCGTTCCACTCGGTCACACCGACAGGGTCAGGCTATATATACCCCCGGGCCAAAATTTGGAAATTTCTTCGAATCACTTCGCCCGCGCTCAGCCTGCTCTGCCTCCCTGGGTCTCCGTATCGTCCTCCTTGTCGCCACCGCCTCCCGCCGCTGGTCTCCAGTGCCGTCAACGGAAATCTTCTTCGTCGTTGCCGCCGTAGCAAGTCCTCCGCCAAACTTAGGGTATGGACTTGATCCTTGTGCTATCTCAATCCGATTCCTAGCACATTGGTTTGCCATGTATCTTGCCATGGTTGAGATCATCCTATCCAGTGAAATAGGTTAGTTTTGATTAAGAATTTAGGGTTAGGTTTCCGCCAAAATCATCTCGGGCCGACCAAGTTGTAGAAATCGGTTCCACCGATTTGGCTTAGGTCATTGCACATGTGATTCTCAGTCTGACCGAGAATTGCAAATCGGTGTGACCAAGTTCAGGACTTTGTGAAACCCTAGCAGTCTCGGTGCCACCGAACTGTGACTCGGTCTGACCGAGTTCACTAGTTTAGGTTCCAAAAGCTGCTTCGGTCTCACCGAGTTTACAAACCGGTAGATCCAAAATGCTTTCTGTGGAAAACTAAAACTAAGTTTTAATTCATTCTTTTGCAAAAATCTCCGTACTTTGTGATGCTCATCCCCTCTATCTCATCTATATCTATTCACAGGGTCTGCTGTCAGTATTTGCATGATGTCTGATCAGAGTGACAGCCAGAACAGAGAAGAAGAACAAGTTCACTTGAGTGAGGGCACTAGTCCCTCCAGTTCCTTAGATGAGGGCAGCAGGAGCACTCCCAGCAACTTGCCTAAAGCTGCCACCAGGGCCAGAAAGAAGAGAAACTCAGATTCTGAGGATGAAGATTATGTGGCAGAAGAGGATGAAGCCACCTCCAAGAAGGTGCTAAAGAAAGAGTATGGCACAGCTGCTACCACCAAGCCTGGCTTGAACAGGAAAATCCCAGCCAAAAGGACTCCTATGCTGAAAGTTAGAGGATCAACTCAAGAGTCTGTGAGATCTGAACCCAAAGAGCCAGAAGTGGCTGAAAAGAAAAGGAAAGAAAGAGCTAAGAAAACTATGGCCAGACTAGTTGGAAAACCCTCTATGATGGAAGAAGAGGAAGAGGTTGTTGCACCAGCACCTAAAGCTCAGAAGCTTATGGGAGATGCAATTAGATCAGGGGCTGCTCCATCTAAGCCCAAAGATGCTCCCAGAGCTGCTCCCAAGCCCAAGATTGAACCCAAGAGAAACACTAGGAGCATACCAGCTGCAGAGAAGAACAAGGCCCCGGTGCCTGAAGATGCTGAAGAAGAAGATGTTGATTCACATGTGTTGAGGAAGTTGAAGCCCAAATTTCCAGATCACAATGATGCTCACCCAGTAACTTAGGATATGAAGCTCAGGAAGGATGCAGGTCTCAGACAATGGAGATTGACAGATCCCTATGCTGTCAGGAGAAGGACTATTGTGGACTACAGGTTCCATACAAAGGAACAACAGGACTTCTATGAGACAATGCTGCTTGATAAGAAGCCAATTGTCTGCGATATGAGATGGGTAGACTGGGAGTACATCAGGAAGAATGAAGAGCATTATCCAGGAGTCTATGATAGCTTCAAGTCTTGTGGGGTAGATGACTTTGTTGGGAAGAAGCTCACAAAGTGGAATGATGAGCTTATTATGCAGTTCTACTCCACAGCTCACTTCTACCCAGATGGAAGGATTGTCTGGATGTCTGAAGGTACTAGGTACCAATCAACAGTTGAAGAGTGGGCAGAGTTGATCAATGCTCCTAAGGAGAATGAAGACGACTTGGATGTCTATGCCAAGAAGAAGAAGGATCACAACTCCATGGCACATATGTACAGAGAGATCCCAGATGCTGCAGTTGAGACAAACAAATTTGGATCAGTACATTACCTTCTGTCAGGTTTGCCAACAATCAACTGGATCCTCAGGCACACTCTATTGCCAAAGTTAGGTGATCACAAGATGATCATAGGCCATGCTATTAATTTGCTACACATATTTGATGTGCCTCAGAAATTCAAGGTCATGATCTTAATTGTTGAGACTATCAAGAGGACTGCTGCTGACCAGAAGAGAAGTTGTGGGTATGCCCCACAGATTCAGGAGCTCATCAACTCCAAGATGGGCACATGCACATATCTCTTGGACAAGGAGCATATGCCCATCTACCTAGACTTTAAGGACAACACAGTAGTTATGGATGAAGATGAACCATCTTCTGTACAAGCTCAAGCAAAGAAGGAGAAGGCAAGGACTGAAAAGGCTGCAAAGATGCCAACTGCTGAAGAGGCATCTCAGTACTTCCTGAAGAGCAAGCAATATCAGCTTGGCTACTTGATTGCCTCCATTCTGAGGATTGAGAAGGGTTTAGCCACCCTGACACAAAACTAGGAGAGCTTGGAGAGGATCATGGAGCAGAAGTTCTATGACTTAGATGTGAAGGTCACTGAGATCGAGTCAGTTGTTGAGCAACTTCAGGATGACATGGAGGAGAGGAAGGGCAAGTCTACCACAGATACATTTTCTAGAGTGCCCAGAGGCCAGAGATCTGTTGCAGTGCCAGTGACAGACACCAGAGCAACTTCATCAGCACAAGCAACAGCTTCAATGCCACCAGCTCCAGCAGCCACTCCACCAGCTCCATCAACCTCAACTGATGCCTTCGTTCTTGGAGTCATTTCTACACCACCACATCAAGACCAAGCCTAGTCAATTTAGCACTATGCATTTTTTATGAACTTTTTGGTAACTTGTTGCCAAAGGGGGAGAAAATGTATAGGTCATAGGCTTCTAGAGAGAGTGTTGCTTTTGTTCTCTCTTGTTTTGGTGGTTGAACTTTATTTATTTCCTTGTTTGAGATACATTCTGTGTTTGTGTGATACTTGGATGATCATGTGCTTGATCATATGCAGTGCTACCTTAATGCTTGTTGGATGACATTATCCTTTTATCTCTATATGATCATTCACTTTGCTTGGTGATGAGTGCATTTATTTAATTATTATCATTTTGAGCGCTCCACCAAGATGTATGTGACATGGAAGAGTGACCCATGATCCTAATTCTTTGTGCATTTGCAGTCCAAAGCAAATCTTAAACTATGCATAAATTTAGGGGAGCTCTTGTTTTTCACATACTTCTCAAAGCGACAATGTTTTCAATCTTATTATCAATTGTCGAACCTTTGATCTATATGTTATCATCAATTACCAAAAAGGGGGAGATTGAAAGTGCAACTATCCCTAGGTGGTTTTGGTAATTCCTAACAACATATAGCTCATTGAGCTAATACTATTCCAAGATAAATATTTCAGGAAAGCTCAATGATTGGCATGGATGAGAAAAGTGGACCCCTCAAAATGCTAAGGACAAAAGGATTGGCTCAAGCTCAAAGCTCAAGACTCTACATCTTATATTTTAGTGATCCAAGATCACATTGAGTCTATAGGAAAAGCCAATACTATCAAGGAGGGATGAGGTGTTGCTTAACGAGGTTCTTGCTTCAAAGTGCTTAGTGATATGCTCAAAAGCTCTCAACTACTTTCTCACATCCACATATGACCTAAACCAAAAATCAAACTCAGCCCCACCGATTCTTTCTATCCGGCGCCACCGAGTTCAGATGTTATAGCCACTGCCACAAACCCTAGGCAAATTGGTCTCACCGATAGGGATCTCGGTCTCACCGAGATGGGATTGTAATCTCTTTGTTTCCCTTTGTAACGTTTTGGTCCCACCGAGATGAGCGATCGGTCCCACCGAGATTGCAATGTAAACTCTCTGTTTCCCTTTCGAAACATTTCGGTCCAACCGAGATGAGCGAATCGGTCCCACCGAGTTTACCTGACCAACTCTCTGGTTAGCTTATTACCAAAATCGGTCTCACCGAGTTTGTGTAATCGGTCTCACCGAGATTACGTTATGCCTTAACCCTAACCATATCGGTCCTACCGAGTTGCATGTCGGTCCCACCGAAAATCCTAACGGTCACTAGATTTACTGAATCGGTCTGACCGAGTTTCTCAATTCGGTCCCACCGAGATTGGTAAGTTGTGTGTAACGGTTAGAATTTTGTGTGGAGGCTATATATACCCCTCCACCTCCTCTTCATTCGTGGAGAGAGCCATCAGAACAAACCTACACTTCCAACTTACATTTTCTGAGAGAGAACCACCTACACTTGTGTTGAGGTCAAGATATTCCAATCCTACCATATGAATCTTGATCTCTAGCCTTCCCCAAGTTGCTTTCCACTCAAACCTTCTTTCCACCAAATCCAAATCCTGTGAGAGAGAGTTGAGTGTTGGGGAGACTATCATTTGAAGCACAAGAGCAAGGAGTTCATCATCAACACACCATTTGTTACTTCTTGGAGAGTGGTGTCTCCTAGATTGGCTAGGTGTCACTTGGGAGCCTCCGACAAGATTGTGGAGTTGAACCAAGGAGTTTGTACGGGCAAGGAGATCGCCTACTTCGTGAAGATCTACCGCTAGTGAGGCAAGTCCTTCGTGGGCGACGGCCATGGTGGGATAGACAAGGTTGCTTCTTCGTGGACCCTTCTTGGGTGGAGCCCTCCGTGGACTCGCGCAGCTGTTACCCTTCGTGGGTTGAAGTCTCCATCAACGTGGATGTACGATAGCACCACCTATCGGAACCATGACAAAAACATCCGTGTCTCCTATTGCGTTTGCATCTCCAAACCCTTCCCTTTACATTCTTGCAAGTTGCATGCTTTACTTTCCGCTGCTCATATACTCTTTGCATGCTTGCTTGAATTGTGTTAAGATTGCTTGACTTGTCTATCTTTGTTAAAATCTGCCAAGAATTAAAATTGGGAAAAGGATAAGCCTTTCTTTGGTCAAGTAGTCTAATCACCCCCCCTCTAGACATACTTTCGATCCTACAAGTGGTATCAGAGCCTTGGTCTCCATTTGCTTTGATTTCCATAGCTTTTGGTGGTCATAGCCTTGGTTTCACAACCTAGGAGATTATGGCGTCTAGCGAGGGAAATTATCACCGTAGAGGTCCTTACTTTGATGGTACTAATTTTGCTAGTTGGAAGCATAAGATGAAAATGCATATTCTTGGACATAACCCTGCCGTATGGGCTATTGTATGTATTGGCTTGCAAGGTGAATTCTTTGATGGGAGAGAACCGAACCGTGAAGCTAGCGCAGAAGAGTTGAAGATGCTGCAATACAACGCTCAAGCTTGTGATATCCTCTTCAATGGATTGTGCCCCTTATAATTCAACAAAATCAGCCGTCTTGAGAATGCAAAGGAAATTTGGGATACTTTGATTGACATGCACGAAGGTACTGACTCCGTCAAGGAATCCAAATTGGATGTGCTTCAAAGTCAAATTGACAAGTTCAAGATGAAGGATGGTGAAGGCGTCGCTGAAATGTACTCTAGGCTTGCTCTCATCACAAATGAGATTGCCGGCTTAGGAAGTGAAGAGATGACCAACAAATTCATCATCAAGAAGATCCTAAGAGCCTTGGATGGAAATATGATACTGTGTGCACATTGATCCAAATGATGCCCAATTACAAGAATCTCAAGCCAACAGAGGTCATTGGAAGAATTGTTGCTCATGAGATGTCACTCAAGGATAAGGAAGAGCTCTATAACAAGTCAAGTGGTGCTTACAAAGCCTCATGTGAAGCTCCCACATCATCAAGTGAGAAACAAGCCTTCAATGAAGAATTGAGCCTAATGGTGAAGAACTTCAACAAGTTCTACAAGAGTAGAAGCAAGGAAAGAAGTTCCAAGTCAAGGTCCTACAATGACAAAAGATCTTCGAGTTGAGAGCGTAATTGCTACAATTGTGGAAGACCCGAACACTATTCCAATGAGTGTACGTATCCCTACAAGAGAAGAGAAGAATCACCTAAGAGAAGAAGTAGAAGAGAAGAATCACGACCAAGAGAGAGGAGGAGTAGAGATGATCGTTATGAACGAAGAACATCCCGAAGAAGCAAGGATTCGGAAAGGAAGGACAAATTATCAAAGAGCTACACAAAACAAAGACATCAAGCTCATGTTGGTGAATGGGTATCCGGCTCCGACTCCGAACATCACTCCGAGAGAAGCTATCACTCCGACTCAGAACATACTCAAGATGAAGGTGTTGCCGGTCTGGCACACGTGTCAACCAACTCCTACGACATATTTGATTCACCAAATGAAGGACTTGGAAGATGCTTCATGGCTAAAGGCCCTAAGGTATTACACCCCGAGTATGTTGATTTCAATAGTGATGAAGATGACTAGTTAGGTGATGATGATTTACTTGTTGACAACTCTAGTGATTAATACTATGATGAAACGTCAATTAATCATGCTAATCAAGATAAAACGAATGACAATGATAAGGAGAAGATTGAGCTTCTAACTAAAGAACTAAACACTCTTAAGTTAGCTCATGAAACTATCTCAGGAGATCATCGAGAACTTTTAAAGACTCATGAGAAATTACGTTTTGAAAAGCTCAACCTTGAGCAAGAACATGAGTTCTGAAAAGCTATCAATGATGATCTTTGCAAGAAAAGTTCTTCTTACATTGCCAAGCGTTTACTCTTATCTACTTACATGCCTCAAGTCAAGTCTAGTAACAAGAACAAGAAAGATTCTTCCTCTAGTAGTAACAACAATCATCATGCTAAATCCAATGTTGTTGCTTCTAGTAGTTCTCTTGATTCCACTAATGATTCTCTTAGCCAAGTTACACTTGAGCAAGAAAACAGCTTATTGAAGGGAATTATAGAGAAAGGTGTTTACAAGAGCCTTGCCGAAAGTAAGCAATTCAAAGAAATTGTACGCAAGCAAGGAAGGCACCGGAAGAACCAAGGTGTTGGTTTTGAACGAAAGTTCAATGCCAATGGAGTTGAGTGGGAAGAAGATCAATACCCCAAGACGAAGTTTGTTCCTCAACAAGAGAAGTATGATCCTACTTCTTTCAAAGGAACACAAGCACAAGATGATCTTCCACCACAAGACCACAAGCATAAAGGCAAGGACAAGCTTCAAGAGGATATTGATGCATTTGAAGAAGCTCCTAAGGCCTTGGTCAAGTGGGTTCCCAAAACTATGTCAAGTTCTACTTCATCAAGTATGACTACAACTCCAAGGATTCCCATCAAGATGGTGTGGATCCCTAAGAAGAAGAAGTAGAGAGTTCTTGAGGGTGAGTCCGCCAACATACGTCACTCTTATCATTTTGGCAAGGACAAGTGCAATCAACTTCCACATCTTGCACTAGTTCATGGAGTCACAAACCCTCTTGTTGCTAAGACAAGGGACAAGGTAACCTAATGCTTTCATGGACATCATCTTGTGTGTGCATCACTCTATGTCTATGGATATCCTTGTTTGTTCCTTGTGGGACTAACCCGTGTAGGTATTGAAAGTGCAACTCACTCCAAAGGATTGCTCCAAAAGATCTACATCAACATAGAGCATCCACATCTTCAACACCTACATGAAGTCAACATCGACAAAACCCAAGGTTAGTTCATCCCTCTTAGGGGGATCTCACATCTAGGGGGAGCTTTACTCTAAGAATTGAGCTAAAGCAACTCTAATGATGTGAACACATCAATGCATTATGTAAAAGTGGCAACCCCACTTGAGCTTAAACGATGAGTATGACCTATGATCAAATGTTCTCATTTGACTCCTAAGTCAATATACTCATATATAGATGACCTAGTCATCGCCAATTGCTTGATAGATGCTAGAATTGGTTGTGCATGCTTTGTCACATATTTTATCTGCCATTTTATTGTGTGAGCATGTCGTTTGCATATTTTACTCATTCGAGGACATCCACTTGTAGTTTTGCTTGTTTGGCTTCTTTTCTTTTGCCAAGTGGATGGACAAGAATGCCTAAGAACCCTCTCTAGCTATCTATGCTATTCTTGTCTCAAACTCTATTCATGCTACATCACAAAGTTTGATCAAGTCAGATTCGAACCACTCTGTGTGAGGAGCACTCGGAGTCCCTGATTCGTCATAGACTTAAACTTCCAAAACTTCTTTGTGCGTTTCGGTCTGACCGATTCATCCTTTTCGGTCATACCGAGATCACTAAGTCGATCTAGGTTTTCAATCTCGGTGCAACCGATTTGATTCGGTCACACCGAGTTGCAGCAACTGCTTGCAGTTATGCATCTCGGTGCCACCGAGTCGTTCCACTCGGTCACACCGACAGGGTCAGGCCATAAATACCCCCGGGCCAAAATTTGGAAATTTCTCGAATCACTTCGCCCGCGCTCAGCCTGCTCTGCCTCCCTGGGTCTCCGGATCGTCCTCCTCGTCGCCAGCCGCCTCCCGCCGCTGGTCTCCGCCACCGTCAACGGAAATCTTCTCAGCCGTTGCCGCCGTAGCAAGTCCTCCGTCGAACTTAGGGTATGGACTTGATCCTTGTGCTATCTCAATCCGATTCCTAGCACATTGCTTTACCATGTATCTTGCCACGGTTGAAATCGTCCTATCCAGCGAAATAGATTAGTTTCGATTAAGAATTTAGGGTTAGGTTTCCGCCGAAATCATCTCAGACCGACCGAGTTGTAGAAATCGGTTCCACCGATTTTGCTTAGGCTATTGCACATGTGATTCTCGGTCTGACCGAGAATTGCAAATCGGTGTGACCGAGTTCAGGACTTTTTGAAACCCTAGCAGTCTCGGTGCCACCGAACTGTGACTTGGTCTAACCGAGTTCACTAGTTTAGGTTCCAAAAGCTGCTTCAGTCTCACCGAGTTTACAAACCGGTAGATCGGAAATGCTTTCTGTGGAAAACTAAAACTAAGTTTTTAATTCATTCTTTTGCAAAAATCTCTGTGCTTTGTGATGCTCATCCCCTCTATCTCATCTATATATATTCACAGGGTCTGCTGTCAGTATTTGCACGATGTCTGATCAGAGTGACAGCCAGAACAGAGAAGAATAACAAGTTCAATTGAGTGAGGGCACTAGTCCCTCCAGTTCCTCAGAAGAGGGTAGCAGGAGCACTCCCAACAACTTGCCTAAAACTGCCACCAGGGCGAGAAAGAAGAGAACCTCAGATTCTGAGGATGAAGATGATGTGGCAGAAGAGGATGAAACCACCTCCAAGAAGGTGCTAAAGAAAGAGTATGGCACATCTTCTACCACCAAGCCTGGCTTGAAAAGGAAAGTCCCAGCCAAGAGGACTCCTATGCTGAAAGTTAGAGGATCAACTCAAGAGTCTGTGAGATCTGAACCCAAAGAGCCAGAAGTGGCTGAAAAGAAAAGGAAAGAAAGAGCTAAGAAAACTATGGCCAGAGTAGTTGGAAAACCCTCTATGATGGAAGAAGAGGAAGAGGTTGCTGCACCAGCACCTAAAGCTTAGAAGCTTATGGGAGATGCAATCAGATCAGGGGCTGCTCCATCTAAGCCCAAAGATGCTCCCAAGCCCAAGATTGCACCCAAGAGAAACACTAGGAGCATACCAGCTGCAGAGAAGAACAAGGCCCCAGAGCCTGAAGATGCTGAAGAAGAAGATGATGAGTCACATGTGTTGAGGAAGTTGAAGCCCAAAATTCCAGATCACAATGATGCTCACTCAGTAGCTGAGGATATGAAGCTCAGGAAGGATGCAGGTCTCAGACAATGGAGATTGACAGATCCCTATGCTGTCAGGAGAAGGACTGCTATGGATTACATGTTCCATACAAAGGAAGAGCATGACTTCTATGAGACAGTGTTGCTTTATAAGAAGCCAATTGTCTGTGATATGAGATGGGTAGACTGGGATACATCAGGAAGAATGAAGAACATTATCCATAAGTCTTTGACAGCTTCAAGTTTTGTGGGGTAGATGACTTTGTTGGGCAAAAGCTCACAAAGTGGAATGATGAGCTTATTATGCAGTTCTACTCCACAGCTCACTTCTACCCAGATGGAAGGATTGTCTGGATGTCTGAAGGTACTAGGTACCAATCAACAGTTGAAGAGTGGGCAGAGTTGATCAATGCTCCTAAGGAAAATGAAGATGGCTTGGATGTCTATGCCAAGAAGAAGAAGGATTGCAACTCCATGGCACATATGTACAGAGAGATCCCAGATGCTGCAGTTGAGACTCACAAATTTGGATCAGTACATTACCTTCTGTCAGGTTTGCCAACAATCAACTGGATCCTCAGGCACACTCTATTGCCAAAGTCAGGCGATCACAAGATGATCAGAGGCCATGCAATTAATTTTCTTCACATATTTGATGTGCCTCAGAAGTTCAAGGTCATGAGCTTAATTGTTGAGACTATCAAGAGGACTGATGCTGACTAGAAGAGAAGTTGTGGGTATGCCCCACAGATTCAGGAGCTCATCAACTCCAAGATGGGCACATGCACATATCTCTTGGACAAGGAGCATATGCCCATCTACCCAGACTTTGAGGATAACACAATAGTTATGAATGAAGATGAACCATCTTCTGTACAAGCTCAAGCAAAGAAGGAGAAGGCAAGGACTGAAAAGGCTGCAAAGATGCCAACTGCTGAAGAGGCATCTCAGTACTTCCTGAAGAGCAAGCAAGATCAGCTTGGCTACTTGATTGCCTCCACTCTGAGAATTGAGAAGGGTTTGGCCACCCTGACACAAAACCATGAGAGCTTGGAGACGATCATGGAGCAGAAGTTCTATGACTTAGATGTGAAGGTCACTGAGATCCAGTCAGTTGTTGAGCAACTTCAGGATGACATGGAGGAGAGGAAGGGCAAGTCTACCACAGATACATTTGCTAGAGTGCCCAGAGGCCAGAGATCTGTTGCAGTGCCAGTGACAGACACCAGAGCAACTTCATCAGCACCAGCAACAACTTCAGTGCCACCAGCTCCAGCAGCCACTCCACCAGCTCCATCAACCTCAACTGATGCCTTCGTTCTTGGAGTCATTTCTACACCACCACATCAAGACCAAGCCTGAGAGTCGATATAGCACTATGCATTTTTTATGAACTTTTTGGTAACTTGTTGCCAAAGGGGGAGAAAATGTATAGATCATAGGCTTCGAGAGAGAGTGTTGCTTTTGTTCTCTCTTGTTTTGGTGGTTGAACTTTATTTATTTGCTTGTTTGAGATACATTCTGTGTTTGTGTGATACTTGGATGATCATGTGTTGATCATATGCATGCTACCTTAATGCTTGTTGGATGACATTATCCTTTTATCTCTATATGATCATTCACTTTGCTTGGTGATGAGTGCATGTATTTAATTATTATCATTTTGAGCGCTCCACCAAGATGTATGTGACATGGAAGAGTAACCCATGATCCTAATTCATTGTGCATTTGCAGTCCAAAGCAAATCTTAAACTATGCACAAATTTAGGGGGAGCTCTTGTTTTTCACATACTTCTCAAAGCGACAATGTTTTCAATCTTATTATCATTTGTCGAAGCTTTGATCTATATGTTGTCATCAATTACCAAAAAGGGGGAGATTGAAAGTGCAACTATCCCTAGGTGGTTTTGGTAATTCCTAACAACATATAGCTCATTGAGCTAATACTATTCCAAGATAAATATTTCAGGAAAGCTCAATGATTGGATGGCATGGATGAGAAAAGTGGACCCCTCAAAATGCTAAGGACAAAAGGATTGGCTCAAGCTCAAAGCTCAAGACTCTACATTTTATATTTTAGTGATCCAAGATCACATTGAGTCTATAGGAAAAGCCAATACTATCAAGGAGGGATGAGGTGTTGCTTAATGAGGTTCTTGCTTCAAAGTGCTTAGTGATATGCTCAAAAGCTCTCAACTACTTTCTCACATCCACATATGACCTAAACCAAAAATCAAACTCAGCCCCACCGATTCTTTCTATCCGGCGCCACCGAGTTCAGATGTCATAGCCACTGCCACAAACCCTAGGCAAATCGGTCTCACCGATAGGGATCTCGGTCTCACCGAGATGGGATTGTAATCTCTTTGTTTCCCTTTGTAACGTTTTGGTCCCACCGAGATGAGCGATCGGTCCCACCGAGATTGCAATGTAAACTCTCTGTTTCCCTTTCGAAACATTTCGGTCCAACCGAGATGAGCGAATCGGTCCCACCGAGTTTACCTGACCAACTCTCTGGTTAGCTTATTACCAAAATCGGTCTCACCGAGTTTGTGTAATCGGTCTCACCGAGATTACGTTATGCCTTAACCCTAACCATATCGGTCCTACCGAGTTGCATGTCGGTCCCACCGAAAATCCTAACGATCACTAGATTTACTGAATCGGTCTGACCGAGTTTGTCAATTCGGTCCCACCGAGATTGGTAAGTTGTGTGTAACGGTTAGAATTTTTGTGGAGGCTATATATACCCCTCCACCTCCTCTTCATTCGTGGAGAGAGCCATCAGAACAAACCTACACTTCCAACTTACATTTTCTGAGAGAGAACCGCCTACACTTGTGTTGAGGTCAAGATACTCCAATCCTACCATATGAATCTTGATCTCTAGCCTTCCCCAAGTTGCTTTCCACTCAAACCTTCTTTCCACCAAATCCAAATCCTGTGAGAGAGAGTTGAGTGTTGGGGAGACTATCATTTGAAGCACAAGAGCAAGGAGTTCATCATCAACACACCATTTGTTACTTCTTGGAGAGTGGTGTCTCCTAGATTGGCTAGGTGTCACTTGGGAGCCTCCAACAAGATTGTGGAGTTGAACCAAGGAGTTTGTACGGGCAAGGAGATCGCCTACTTCGTGAAGATCTACCGCTAGTGAGGCAAGTCCTTCGTGGGCGACGGCCATGGTGGGATAGACAAGGTTGCTTCTTCGTGGACCCTTCTTGGGTGGAGCCCTCCGCGGACTCGCACAGCCGTTACCCTTCGTTGGTTGAAGTCTCCATCAACGTGGATGTACGATAGCACCACCTATCGGAACCACGACAAAAACATCTGTGTCTCCTATTGCGTTTGAACTCTCCAAACCCTTCCCTTTACATTCTTGCAAGTTGCATGCTTTACTTTCCGCTGCTCATATACTATTTGCATGCTTGCTTGAATTGTGTTAAGATTGCTTGACTTGTCTATCTTTTTTAAAATTTGTCAAGAATTAAAATTGGGAAAAGGATAAGCTTTTATTTGGTCAAGTAGGCTAATCACCCCTCCCTCTAGACATACTTTCGATCCTACAATGTCGCCTTCAGCAACGGTGGATATCCCACTCCAATGGCCCCTGAGTGGTACCTCGACAGCGGCGCCTCCTCCCACGTCACCGGCACTCAAGGTAACGTGGCCAAGTCTAGTTCTTCTTTAAAGCATTTACCGTCTAGCATTCTTGTTGGTAATGGGCATCATCTTCATGTCGCTGTTGCTGGCTCTGCAACTCTTCCTCCTTATGACTTTCGTCTTACCGATGTTCTTGTTTCTCCCACTGTCATCACTAGCTTAATTTCCGTTCGCAAATTCACTAAGGATAACTCTTGCTCTATTGAATTTTACCCATGTGGTTTTCTTGTGAAGGATCTTCGCACTAGGAGAGTTCTCATGATCTCCGTTAGCCATGGCGATCGCTATCCTTTTTCGGCAATAAACCATCTCGGGCGTCTGCACTCCTCACCATCACCGCCTCAGATTTGTGGCATCGTCGCCTCGGGCACCCCGGTGCTCAAACTTTAGCTTCCATCTCCAAAGATTTCCTTGGTGAATGTAATAAGGCTCCACACTCCCCTTGTAGTGCCTGCCAACTTGGTCGCCAACCTCGATTTCCTTTCCCATCCTCTCTTAGCAAAACATATTCTCAATTTGATTTAATACATTGTGATTTGTGGGCGTCCCCTGTTGTAAGCTTCTCTGATTTCCAATATTACCTTGTTGTGTTGGACAACTTTACGCATTTTTCATGGATGTTTCCCCTACGCAACAAATCCAACACCTCCACTGTTCTATAATGCTTTTTCACTTTCGTTCACACTCAATTTCACAAGGTCCTCAAAAGCATGCAGTGTTATAACGGCGGCGAGTTCATAAATTCCTCCCTTTGTACCTTTTTCTCCACTAATGGCATCTCTTATCACTTCTCTTGTCCTCACACATCACCCCAAAATGGCAAAGCAGAACGTATGATTCGTACCACCAATGACATAGTGCGTACCCTCCTCCTACAAGCCAGCCTCACTCCACCCTTTTGGGTTGAGGCACTCCACACCGCCACATAATTGCTCAACCGGCGGCCGTCCCATGCCATTACTCCTCACACGCCTCATTTCCTTCTTCATGGTGTGCCCCCGACCCATGATCTTCTTCGCGTTTTTGGTTGCCTCTGCTTTCCCAATTTGTATGCCACTATGGATCACAAACTTGCTCCCCGCTCCACCCGCTGCATCTTCCTAGGATATGCACTCGAACACAAAGGCTGGCGCTGCTATGATCTCACCACCCGCCGCGTCATTGTATCCCGTCACGTTGTTTTTGACGAAACCGTTTTCCCATACATCCCTCCCACACCAGACCACACCCACGCTACGACCATAGAAAATCCCCACGCAAACCCCCCTGTCCATCTCGCTTTCCCAGATCCCTAGGCGGATCCCCAAGCGGACCCCCACCAGCTCGCCCTGACCGGTCACCCAACGACTCCCCACTCTCCACGTCGCCCGCATGCAGCCCCCTGCCTCGTTCCCTGGCATCCTCCGCCAGATCCACCTCGACTGCCATGCCGGTTCCCCAAGATTCGTCCGCCTCCCTCCTGGCTCAACTTCCACCTGATCCGCCTCGGATCTGCCGCCCACCAGCCCTACCACACCTTCTGTTGGACCCACCGAATCCACCTCTATTTCCGCTCCACCCAATACCCGGCTGCCGGCTCTTCCCAAACATGCGGTTCTAGTAGAGCCACCCCAAAATTCACAGAAGATGTCCACCTGTGCCAAATATGGCTATCTTATGCCCCGCCGATTATTTCTTGCTGATGCATCCACCACACCCATCTCACCTATTCCTCCAACGTACAAATCCGCTCTAAAAGATCCCCGTTGGCGCCAAGCGATGCTCGACGAGTTTAATGCTTTAATGAATAACTCTACTTGGTCTTTGGTGCCTAAGCCTGTAGGTTCAAATGTAGTCACGGGGAAATGGATTTTTTGTCACAAATTCAATACGGATGGTTCATTGGCTCGGTACAAAGCAAGGTGGGTTGTTCGTGGGTTCACTCAGCAAGAGGGCGTGGATTATTCTGAGACTTTCAATCCTATGGTCAAGCCAGCCACCATTCGGGTTATGTTGAGCCTTGCCACCTCTCACTCATGGCCAAATCATCAACTTGACGTCAAAAACACATTTCTCCATGGTGAACTCAATGAGACAGTGTACTCTTCGCAACCGGCTGGTTTTGTTGATTCCTCCAAGCCGGACCATGTCTGTCTTCTTCGTAAGTCCCTCTACGGCCTCAAGCAAGCTCCTCGGACATGGTTTCTTCACTTTCAGGCCTTCTTGCTTTCTCTTGGGTTTCGTGCTTCAAAGAGTGACACTTCACTTTTCATCTTGCATCATGGCAATTCCCTTGCGTATCTGCTTGTTTATGTGGATGGCATCATCCTTACCGCAAGCTCCACACACACACTCACCTCCATCATCTCCGCCCTCAAGAAGGAATTCACCATGACCGATCTTGGTGCCCTCCACCATTTTTTGGTATCAATGTCACCACCAATACCTCCGGTCTCTTTCTCTGTCAACAACAATACACCCTAGAGCTTCTTGAGCGTGCCAAAATGCTTAATTGTAAGCCCGTTTCCACCCGGTTGACACCACAGCCAAGTTGTCATCTCATGACGGCCAACTTCTTTCCAACCCCACCCATTACCGTAGTCTGACCGGAGCACTACAATACCTCACTCTCACACGACCCGACATCGCCTATGCGGTCCAACAAGCCTGCTTGTTCATGCATGCCCCCCGCGACATCCATATGCAGCTTGTGAAGCGGATCCTCCGGTACCTCTAAGGCACCTCTCACTATGGCCTTCAGATATTCCGGTCGCCATCCAAGGATCTCACCGCTTATACTGATGCGGATTGGGCAGGTTGTCCCGACACCCGCAAGTCGACATCTGGTTTCTGTGTCTATCTTGGCAGCAATCTTGTCTCATGGTCCTCCAAACGGCAACCCACCATTTCACATTCAAGTGCAGAGGCTGAATATCGTGGTGTTGCAAATTGTGTGGCAGAATCTTGTTGGTTGCGGCAACTACTTCTCAAGCTCAAGGTGCCACCCACCCGTGCTACTGTGGTGTACTGCGATAACATTAGTGCCTCATACCTCGCCAGAAACCCAGTTCAGCATCAGAGGACCAAACACATCGAGATCGACTTGCACTTTGTTCGTGATCGTGTGGCACTAGGTGAGGTGCGGGTGCTTCACGTTCCATCCAGCTCCTAGTACACAGACGTGTTCACCAAGGGTTTACCCTCACAGATCTTCCACGCGTCTCGGTCCGGCCTAAACACCCTTCCAAATGGTGTTCCGGCTGAGGGGGGGTGTTGACAAGTGTACATTGTATTTCATACACCCTTCCAAATGGTGTTCCAGCTGAGGGGGGGTGTTGACAAGTGTACATTGTATTTCATACTGTAACATGTTGTACGTAGACTGATCCTTGTTGTACGTACACTAATCCTGTATTTCAGGATCCACTCGCCCGTTGGCCTGCGTACCTAGCCTCACGGGCGATTTCTCCCCTCTCTCGAGGGCATATAATCTGTAATGTGTAACAGAATCAATCAAGGATAAGGAAACATTCTTCCAACTGAACACGTTTTAGCAACAAATAGAAAAGGAAGAGCACAACGGGACGGGGAAAACCATTTGTTACGATGTGCAGTGATAGACAGATGCAGAAGAAACCTCATCAGTGTTAAACACATCAAATTCCACAACTCATCGCATCGCACGGCCGGACGACACGGATCCGAAAGCCAGGAGAGAAGAGATACATCTGGTTTCACTCTTGAAGCTGGCTCGCCACCGTGCCAGTTCTTGGCAAAGATTACAAAGCCAGGAGCCCAGGAGTGTTGTATCCATCATGTTCATCCACTAGGGATGTGTTTGATTGTCTGCATACACCTAGACCAGGCCCGTGTGGGAAGAATCCGGTCTGTTTGGTTGCATGTATACACTGTTGGGCCTGCATAGCACGAAACTTAAAGCACCTCTGGGTCTGGCTCGCTGGAAACGCTCAGATCGGCAGTTTCTTGCGAGCTAGGCCGAGGCGAGCGCAAGCGAGCGGGTCCTTGCAAGAGTGGAGACGGAAGAGATGCGAGGTGATTATGTAACGTCTTCTTCAACCTCCATTAAGCTTCTATCTAATCTCCTTTCTTCCTTGTCCCTCTGATCTACACAACGGTGCTTCGATTCGAGGTAAGCTCTACATGAAAAAGATGCACCTCGATGCTACGGTTTCATTCAGGCGATCGGTTCGTAGTTTCGTCGGCCGTAAGTTCTTAGTTTCGTGTTCCCGTTTTGAGCTAGGGTCCCGATAACTGCCACACGTGTGGTGTATCGGGTAGTTGTGCCACACGCCTCGTGTGGCATGGACAGCAACCAGCCCACACACCTACGTGTGGGCAAAACAACTAATGCCCACACACATCTTTTTTTTCCTCCTGAACCTTCTCACACGCGTGCGTGTGGGCGAAGTTGATAACGCCCACACGCCCGTATGTCAGGCCTCGTACCCCTTCTGGTCCCGCACGCGACGCGTGACGCCCACCGCGCGCCCGCAGTTGCCATGGTCCAGACCCTCGTCCATGTTCGTTTATCTGCAGTTGCCATGTCGCTGAACTACGGTTGCCATGTCGAACAACTGCAGTTGCCATGTATGGTCTGATCTAATGTAGTTGTCATGATTTCATAACTTTAGAAGTTGCCACATACTAACACTAGGCAGTTGAGAGAGTTGCCATGTGCTCACAAGCATGCTAGGGCAGTTGCCATGTAAAAAGGAAGAGTTGCCATCTGCTTACATGCACGTTAGGGCAGTTGCCATGTACGTGCACGTTGGGGCAGTTGCCATGTACCATGCAAAAACACATGGCAACTCGGTAAAAGACAGTTGCCATCTTCTTACGTGCACACTAGGCAGTTGCCGTGTACCCTGCAACAACACATGGCAATTCGGGTAAAAAAAGAGAGTTGCCACCTGCTTATAAAGCACACTAGAGGCAGTTGCCATGTGCGCTGCAAAAACACATGGCAACTAGCAGCTTACGTGTGGGAGAGGAGACGGGCGTGTGGGCGAGATGGCAAATGCCCACACACCAGCCTTTGTGTGTGACTGAAAACTGGTGTGTGGGTGAACTGCTAAACGCCCACACACCGGCCCCTCCGTGTGGTAAAACGGACGTGTGGGCGAACTATGTCACACACCACACACACGCCTTGTCCTATGTGGCACAGAAAATCAGCCAGATTGTGTCAAGATTCGTGCATATAGTACTGGACGGTGATGGATGCGTGTGGTCGAGATGGTCAACGCCCACACGTGTGGGCGTTAACATTTCCGTTTGAGCTATTCTGGATGAAATTTGTCAGATTCGTCGCGCACGATCAATCATTTGAAATTTTCTTTGACCACCAATCTAATCTCGCAGTTCCTCACAATATTCATGTTGTAAGTTTTTGGTTTCAACGATCGTAGCTTCATCTCTCTTTGAACAGCAGTCTACTGCACTAACGCCGCCATGTCGAGGTCCTCTGTCCTCTGCTCAAATCACTCCTATTCGTCCCTCTCGATGCCGAAGCCCTTCCCTTTGATCTCTTTATCCACGTCATACTACACTAGAGTCGTTTCCGGCGTCGCTCATCTCAGCCTACTCTCTATCGTCCTACTGCACTGACGTTGCAATGGCGCACACACTGCTTTCCTTGTCTTCTGCCTCTGTGCACACTGCAGCTCGCCGCGCCGCCGACGGGGTCGATCATCTTGGCCTCCTCTCTCTCTCTATCATCCTCCTACAGCACTGACGCTGCAATGGCGCACACACTGCTTTCTTGTGTCTTATGCCTCTGTGCACACTGCAGCTCGCCGCGCCGCCGCCGGGGTCGATCATCTTGGCCTCCTCTCTCTCGCCCTACTACACTGGAGTCGTTTCCGGCATCGATCATCTCGGCCTCCTCTCTCGTCCACTGCACGGACGATACCATGGCCTGAGCACTGCATTCTCCTCCTTTGTCGACTGTCTTTGCGCGAGCATAACACTAGTTCGTCGACGGTGTCGCTCGCCGTGCCGCCGACGGGGTCGCTCGCCCACAACTCCATGCTCGTCATGTCGGACACGACGCCACGGCCAGTATCCATCGCAATCGCCATGGTCCGGCGCACACTGTATTTCTTCCCCCCTTCCTCTGCTAGCTCTTAACCTTGTGTGCTAAGTGCAAGTGCTAGCTCTTAATCATACCTCATGCGTGCAACCAAACACCGTGTCCATGTGCCGTTTGTGCCAATGCAGGCAACCAAACAAAATGCACTTACGTATTACCTAATGCATGGACCCTAGATGCAGGCAACCAAACAACTTGTAGATGGCACATTAAGGCATGGTTTTGTTCAACCAAGCTGGGTTGAGAAGTGTATGCCATGCAGATACTGTTCACAACTTGAACCAAAACACGCCCTAGGCTGCTACCTAGCGCGGGAAGCCTCCTCTGTGTAGCACCTGCGGAAGACGCCAAGCTAGCGCGCCACCGTGTCACCTCATCAGATGCCACACCCCTCGCCATCTCATCAAATCCAGAGCGTGCCTCCACTGCACTCGTCCACAGAGCCCCTGATTTATCTGAGCTTTCCCTTTATACTCGATTCGAATGCGCCAAGAGAGGTTTCAGACTTCAGGCGCAGAATCTATCTATCTGTCCATCTCATCTCGGAAGTCTGAACTACTCACTCGAGGCTCCGAGCTCCGAGCTCCGTCCGTCCAAGTCTTGGAGGTCAATGATGGCAGGCAGGCAGGCTGCCGCATTTCCTCCAACTGACACGCACACTGCTCGGTGCTCTGTGCTCAGTATTCCTCCACGGGCGCCTCTTTTGGGCCTCGGAACATGTCTCGGCGGGTTGCCACAACCGGTAGGCCACCACGCCGTGGCAGAGTCACTCGTCCTCTCCTCATTGGCGATCGAATCATGTTGTCCCTGGCTAGAGCTCCCGGTCCCGGACACTGGATCGATGTCCTCCACGACCAATAGTTCCTTCCCATTCTCTCTGTTTTTGTCCCGGTCCTTGGAGATTCCATTATCTGATAGGATATGGTACATTTGAATTAGCTAGCAAATCCCTTCCAACTTGGCAGGTGATGAGCCCGGGAAAGTAAAAGGTTAACTTTTCTGAAAGAGATTCTGCGCGGCTACCTTACCAACTGTCCCTTCATGTCTAGTAGCAGTATCTCCTGCAAGGGCACTAGCTCGTAACTTCTTTTGATGGCCGAACCTGAATTTACCTGATGAGAGTGGCAGATGTGCTCTTAATCCTCACTTAGTGATCATCCCCTAGTTTTGATTGCTCTCCAGGTGATCCAACTTATTTTCTCCTTTTTCAGCGAAACATTAGCCTACGGTTGATCACTAATGGCATGTCCCAAACAGTTCCCTAACTTAACAGTGGCTCCGGATGTGAGCAGCACGAGCAAAGCTGGCAACAACACACGGACCTGAACCCTTTCTATCTCAACAACGAAGATGCCCTCCAGGCTTTGCAGGATCCGGTGTCTGGTCCAGGGAGGATATGACAAGAGAATCTGCCGAGGCCACAGATGGTATCACGACAGCCTCTTGGATTGCTGATGATGAACGAGCTTCAGGCTTCAGATGCATTATCAGTAGCGTCGACGTCCATCGACTCAAGTGTGACATGATCAATATCTCTAGCAGTGAGATTTTCCAGGGAGCAAAGGGTTGGCTCCACCTTGCGACTCATGATCCATCCATATGACTGCACTCGCCTTCGCGCCAAGTACCCTATTTCTTCTAGTTGGCAAGACCTGTTTATGACATAGCAGAAACATCAGTACGTACATCGAATTGTCGACAATTCAACTTTTGCATCAGAAATTATAGTGGGCGTTTGGTTCCAGCATATTGATGGCACAAGCACTACCCTAACAAAGATTATGCACATGCTATTTTCATCGCGATAAGCAATTATGTAGGCGAAACTAAATCCATTTTGTCCACTAGTACCATTCAAAAATCAGGCACACGATTCCTTTCAGTTCCGGGTCATGTAGTAAATGTTAGAAACCATCAAATTTAGAAGAATGGAAAGAAAAGAGATAATTTTCACTGAATTTGAGCACACTAATCAAAGGTTCAACTTAGACTTGGTCTTTCTACTGTAATGTTACTACTGTACCAGAAAACAAGAAAAAAGGAGGCCTGCAAAACCAGTCCCCTATAAAGTAATGGTGATAACTCGCACAACCATATTTGTCGGTGGGTAAAAGCAACAGAGGATGGTAAAGGCTGAAAGAATGCAGCAATTTACAATTTTGAAACATGGGCATTTTATATGTCCAGGAACAATATGTCCCATAAGGATTTATATGTAGCTGGTTTACCTTCTTGCACAAGCTGCCTGGATCATATGTTTGCTCACAGGCCTCTGCTGGAAAACCATACAAATGCACTTGAAGTAAAACACTCAGATCACAAATCTTACATTTGTCGACAGTATGTGTAATGCCATCAACAGAGAACATTGGATAATATATTATACAGCAAACAGAATGTTGACACCAAATTTTGGCACGGTCAATAACTTATTTAAGATGGCCTCAAATGGAGAAGTGATATTCATGAAAGATTTTCGTATTGTCGATATGAACATCTTTGAAGTTTGGGTCATCGCAGTCCGATTTCATCTCGAAGGCCGAAACTATGCTCAAAGTACTAAGATCTTATATTCAGAGTACAGTTTGGCTGATTAAGCCCCCAAGATGACCTCAAATAGAAATATTATCTACACGGATTGTCTTCGTCTCGTCGAAACGATCGATTTTGATATAAAAATTATTCCAATCCGAGTTCGTATGCAAAAGTTAGAGCCATCGGAATACAGCTCTGTCAGGAGGCAAAAACTGGCGCGCCCCACCAGACACCCTGTCTGATGGGTAGCGCGAGGGATAGCCTGTTTTGCACGACCGATTTGACCCTCAAGATGACCTCTGATCAAAAAACGTTCAACATAAAAGTTGTTCGTCTCGTCGAAACGCTCAAGATTGCTTTTGGGCTCGTTTCCATCCGAGATCGTTTACCATCACAAAAAAGACCCGCAAGGTGCAGCCAGTTTAAACCGAACAGTTTTGGAAAGTTCGGACAAAACCAATCCGAATTTGACTAGGGTTTTGGACATGAATCCAAGCCTTTTCCTTGCACGGGAAGTCCAGCCGCCTCTTATATACCTAAGGGGTGACGGCCGATTGAACAACACCAATCGAACAAACACATCTAATACTTTTTCGTGTTCATCTACTTTTATCTCTCCCCTTGTATCTTTCTTCTCGTTCTTCGTCGTTCTTCAAGATTCGAGGCTACGAATCCACGAGGCTCTAGGGGCGGTAAGGCCGATCTCGAGCAGCCAATCGTCGCCGCAAGCCCTGACGGGGTCCCTCCCGGGCGAGCGGGGCTGGTCCCAAAAGCGCCGGCTTGCTGTCTTGCGTATCGCGCTGGAAGTCGGCCTCCCGCGGTGTGAGTTGCGGAGCATCTCCCTCGGCGCCGCGGGTACACATCGACGTGTTCGTGTGACGCGTTCCAGCGTCAACACACTTTTTGGCGACTCCGCTGGGGACGAAGCTTTGAACGGTCTCCGGCCTATTCTTGCTACGAAAGGATCGTCATCTAGGGTTTGCAATCTACAAAGGTAATATGAATACCCAATTCCCTACTGTAGATGCAAATAATTCATATGGTGTTACTAGATTGTTCAATGAGTATACTCTATCGGCCAGCCCTAGTTTTTTCAATAATGCATCTAATTACGTGCAAGGGCCGATTCAAAGTAATTTGCATGCTTTAAGTTCTTATGATACTAGTAACCTACACCATATGTATCCCAACTCTCATGCATCGGCAACCCCACAAATTGTTATGCCGATGAACAACATGGTGAGTTCAGTTAATAAATTTGAAACACCTCATGTTAGAATCTCCAATGCCATGCAAGAAAGTGTTTCACCCTTTTATTCATCGGCAAGTAATGTGCAATATACTAATCCAACCATGCCGATGAACGAGAGAATTGGCCATGCTGCTACTAGTTATTCGGCCAGTTACTCTCAAACGTCATATGCTACACCTCATGTTAGTAATTCTTCGGCACCATACACAACTGTAGATGCTCATAATTCGGCTTCACACCTTCCTGGTTATAGCCGAATGAATGTAAATTTTACAGGAGCGGTTGTGCCCAATATTGTAGAAGATGAGGTAGTGGTGGCTGCATTGAAGAGTTTAGCCCAAAATAAGAGAATTAGTGCTCTTTGCCTTGAACAACATGAAAAGGGGCTATTTCCTGATTATGCCGCAATAAAAGCTAGAGTTTTGCAAGAAGATGAATCTTTGCCAATTGATAAAATTGGCGAGCAAAATGATGGTCTTACAACAATGCATATGCCTTCACCTAGTACTACATCATATTATACACCCCCTACACAATTGCAAAATTTCGGCAACACCCGTGTGTCATTGCCGAAAGAATCTAAAAGCATTGGGGGGCAATCATATCCGGAGTGGGCTGAAATTGAGAAAAAGCTTAAAGCTAATTTTGCCGCTCGCCGTCAGAAACAAATAGAAAAAGAATTGGCTCGGATAAAAGAAGCATTGCCAATTGGTAGTATCAATGAAAAGAAGGATGATTCGGAACATGAAAGTGCTTCGGTTGAAAAATCCGAATCAAGTAGTATATATTCTGAATCCATCAAATCCAACGAGGCAAGCATTATTGAGAAAGGGCATGGCAAGCATAGGAAAACAACGGTGCTTGATTTTTCTGAAGTTAATGGAACCTACTTCCTGCCCTATGAGTTCCGTGCCGTAGAAATTGACAAGCTTCAAGGACAAGAACAAGTAGCCGAACAAAGTTCGGCCGACAAAAATCTTCAAAGCAATGATGCACGGATTCAAGAAAAAGATGATGACAAGGTGTTGGGGAGCCATCCAAAGACGGAGCAAGATGTTCTTCAAATGGCACCACCATCATGCTCTCCCAACATATTTGAAGAGGTATGCATAGCGAGTAATTTACCTATTTTCAGATTTGGTCGCAACTTCATTATTGATGCATCTATAAGAAATATTCTCATAAGTAATTTTGAAAGACCAATGAAGAAGGGTAATTTACTTGTTAGCAATAAAATTGTTATGGAACATATCGGTCAAACCATTGCGCCATTTATAAAGACCGATAATGACTTATTGTTACAGCCAAAGCTTTCCCCGTTGCTTTATCTAAAGTTCATATCTAGTTGGGTAGCTTTGCTTATTTCGTACTTGGCTTGCACTTGGTCTCAACTGAGACATGTATGTTCTAAATATCTTCGTTTCAGAAATTTAAAGCCAAGGTTAAATTCTATTGAGAAAACCGATGCTAATACAATATCTTATCCAAAGACATCGGAGATAGAGTGGAAAACACAATGCATAGCCGAATGGGGAGATTCCAAATCTGAACCATTCGTTTGCTTATCTCCAAAGCCGTTCAAACAGCAAGATCGGCTAGAAAACAAGAAGTATACCTTCAATTCAAGCATGTGTGATCAAATATTTGATTTGTTGCTGAAAAATAATTACATTACAATTCTCGATCACCATGTTAAGCCATCAATCCAAGGACGAATGTATTGTAAGTTGCATGATTCGTCCAAACATAATTTTGAGGATTGCAACATGTTTCGGCAAATAGTTAAATCGGCCATTGAAAAAGGACGATTGAAGTTTGTTGAAACACCAAGAGATGACCAGTCTATTCCGATTGGTCCCGATGGCAAAAGGTTTTTGCATCGGCTGCTTCAAGCCGATCCATTTAAAGAGAATGTAAAAACTGCAGGTGATGGGATCAAGGTTTCAAGTAAAGAAGTTGTTGAAGAGCATAATGAACATAATCTTGAGGGCGAGAATTCCATCGAAGCTACAATGGAGACGCCAAGGACTGGGGGGCAGCAAGCAAATCCAATGATCGATGAAAGCAAACCAAAAGAAAACAAAGGCCGAAATAAGCGCAAGTGTAAGAGATCAAAAATCACCTTTGCTGAACTATTGGATAAATATCAAAAGATGAGTGAAGAGAAGAATGCTTATCGGCCAAATCATGCAAAGAAACCAAGATCACCCCCAAGGCGCAAATATGAGGATTGGTATTGGCAAAGTGATAATTTTAATGCAACATATTCATATCCTTATTTTGGGCCGCCAATGCCAATGCCGTGGATGCCTCCCTATGCTCATATAGATACATATTCATCATGGGACAGGTATGGTACAAGGGCACATTCTCCATCTTATTCTAGACCATCTCACCAATACTATGCAGCTCCAAGAAGATCAACATTTGAACAATCATGCATCAAAGACCGTTTCAATCATAAGGAATCGGTCCAGAGCTCAAGGAAGAAAAAAGAGGTGGTAAAGCAAGTTTACCGCGTGAAAAGAGATGGTCGTAAGTGTGCTACTTCAGATTTGATCTCAAATAACAAAGAGCCAATTAAAGTGTTGACATTGGCTACAAAAGGCAAAGAAGTGAAACAATCAATTGATAAAAATCAGAGTGCCAAATCTGAGGAAAAGAAGTTGAGGGTGCACAAGGCCCAAAAAGAGTTGCCATTGCTTCAAACAAAATCACAGCCGGGGTGCCCACTCGGCTTATCGTATTGGCGAAAGAAGGAATTACAAAAACTTAGTGCACAAGAGCTGAAAAAGAAGAACATGGCATGGGTTCCGAAGAGGAGCAGTCAAAATGAAAGTGATGTGCAACCTTCTATTGCAACAAGTGTTACAAAAGTGAAGAAAGAGAAGGATGGAAGCCAAAAACAGTTAAGCCGAAGGTTTGCATCACCCCATCAAAATCTTCGGTTAGCACATCATCCATATTCTTCAACCATACCATTGATGCCTTTGCCATGGAATTCATCATCAGGTATGATAAATTACCCTCCCTGGATTTATTTTAATCCATGGAAGCGACATAATTTTCTGCATCATGAGAGGGTATTACCAAATCTCTATACATTTTATTAGCTACGTTTTTTCTTGCTAATCCAAAGGGCCGAAATATTTGATTGCTATTTCATTTGTTTATTTCGGCTATACATGATTTGGTGAATGAATTCTACATGGGCATTATGTTGATGGCCGGTATTTATCTATCGCCCTAAGAATATGTCAAAGCATGGCTGATGTAGTATCCTAACATCGTCCTTAGTTCAATTAGAGGCCAAAACGAGGTACATGTTCATTGATATTGCCCTTGTCTTTCAAGTACTATGGAGATTATTTTCGACGGTAAATTTGTGGCAATGGCCAAGGTGTTGGTGTTGCTTATTTATCTCCATATGGAGCTATTTTGTGAAGTCTCAGGCCGCTTATAATATTTTTGCACAATCATCAAAGCCGAATAAGCATTGTCATTCGGATTGGAGCTTTGCCTTGATATAGGTGCTATACATATTGAGGCTTCCGGTGATTCGTTATTAGTAGTGCAACAAATATCCAAGGGTTATCAATGTTTTGACGGATCACTTATAGTTTATCTTTTGGTATGTCTAGATGCAAGATTTACCTTGGGTTGCTTTGAAATTGTTCATATATCTAGGCATGACAATTCGAAAGAGTTGGCACAGTAAGCGTCCGGCTACTATGTTAACCATGGTGTATTGCATTTCTATCAATAGCCGATGCTAGGTCTTGTCAACATAGGTAAGGCTGAATCGAAGCCCACCGCTTCGGCCACTAATGAAATTTTTATGCAGGCGAAGTAAGGATTGGAGGAAGTTCATTCTTGATTATCTGCAAAATCCTAGCGAAAGGGTGAACAATATGGTTCGGAGGATGGTTTTGATCTATGGAACCTTATCACCGGATTGTTATAGAAGCTGAGAAGTTTTCACCCAAGTTTGCATCAAGAGGTTCAAACAAGCAATGGCCGATATAAACTTATCGTCCTAAGCATATGCAAAATGGCCGATGGAGTGTTGACATCGTCCTTAGAACAAGCTATGCGGAAGTTATTTTTCGGCACACAAACTTTGCCGAAAAACAGGGGGGCATGTGTTGACACCAGATTTTGGCACGGTCAATAACTTATTTAAGATGGCCTCAAATGGAGAAGTGATCTTCATGAAAGAGTTCCGTATTGTCGATATGAACATCTTTGAAGTTTGGGTCATCGCAGTCCGATTTCATCTCGAAGGCCGAAACTATGCTCAAAGTACTAAGATCTTATATTCAGAGTACAGTTTGGCTGATTAAGCCCCCAAGATGACCTCAAATAGAAAAATTATCTACACGGATTGTCTTCGTCTCGTCGAAACGATCGATTTTGATATAAAAATCGTTCCAATCCGAGTTCGTATGCAAAAGTTAGAGCCATCGGAATACAGCTCTGTCAGGAGGCAAAAACTGGCGCACCCCACCAGACACCCTGTCTGATGGGTAGCGCGAGGGATAGCCTGTTTTGCACGACCGATTTGACCCTCAAGATGACCTCTGATCAAAAAACGTTCAACATAAAAGTTGTTCGTCTCGTCGAAACGGTCAAGATTGCTTTTGGGCTCGTTTCCATCCGAGATTGTTTACCATCACAAAAAAGACCCGCAAGGTGCAGCCAGTTTAAACCGAACAGTTTTGAAAAGTTCGGACAAAACCAACCTGAATTTGACTAGGGTTTTGGACGTGAATCCAAGCCTTTTCCTTGCATGGAAAGTCCAGCCGCCTCTTATATACCTAAGGGGTGACGGCCAATTGAACAAACACATCTAATACTTTTTCGTGTTCATCTACTTTTATCTCTCCCCTTGTATCTTTCTTCTCGTTCTTCGTCGTTCTTCAAGATTGGAGGCTGCGAATCCACGAGGCTCTAGGGGCGGTAAGGCCGACCTCGAGCAGCCAATCGTCGCCGCGAGCCCTGACGGGGTCCCTCCCGGGCGAGCGGGGCGTTTGGTCCCAAAAGCGCCGGCTTGCTGTCTTGCGTATCGCGCTGGAAGTCGGCCTCCCGCGGTGTGAGTTGCGGAGCATCTCCCTCGGCGCCGTGGGTACACATCGACGTGTTCGTGTGACGTGTTCCAACGTCAACACAGAACCAATGTAATACAATTCTTGTTTGAGAGGGAATATACAAATAAATGATACAATACATATGTGTTGTTCAGCACAAGCATGGGTTACTGGAACTTGAGAAAAACATAACCAAATATAAGATATACTGCAGTAGAATCTACCAAAGTCATCTAGCTCAAGTCATCCGGAAAAATCTACATTATTATAAGTAGAGACATAGATGAATGAACTGTATTTCGACAAAATTAATCATGGTGTACAAATGAATCTGCAGTCCAGCAACAACAGTATCAACGAACTGCTTCAATTACAAAAAAAGAATAAAGGATAAAAAATTTCTGCTGCATCATATTCAATCTTCGTATGATTGGTATTTAAGTTGAGAAAGATCAGTAACCTTTATTCCATATATACAACCAAAATAGTGCTAACAGGTGCGGCAAAAGAGTCAGGCGTGAGTTCATAACCATCCTAATTTCAAACAGCACCTGCGATTGTATTCGAACAGTTGAAGCGAGTTTCAGAAGATCCACATTGATGTATGTGCAAGATTATACTTGAGAACAGACAAGGCCTCTTATCTAACACCGAGGATGAACTGTACATCTGCAAAGACTGGTGGGACTCGTAAACTCTTTATTCCCTAACTAACTTGTCCCAATTCTGTACCACCACAATGTACCCCAAAGAGGGACTTCCTTTTCTATGACCAAAAGAGGACGTTACACGGCCCAGCACCACGGAAGAACAAACAAAAGAATGGACAGCGAAAGGAAAAGCCTCCCATCTTACTCAGTTACTGGTAGCTAGGCAACAAGTCGTAGTGCATTGATCGCCAAGCAGCCTGTCCCAAGCTTCAATAATCCTCACTGGCACTAAGCCCAGATAGCCAGTGATGACATGGCAATAGCCCCGACAAACAAGGCAACGTATGAGCACACTTGCAGCCTCGGATTGCAGCTCATCCTCCGGCTCAGGAAATCAGCAGCAATGAGATCCACTAATGCCATATAGATCAGTATACCAGATGACATTGAATCCAGAATGCCTTCCACCACCAATGCCCTGGGGCTGTTGGCGTTGTAGAACGACGCGATCCCCGCCCCCACGGTGATCCCAGCAGGTGTTGTGATAGCAAAGAAGAAAGCCATCAGGAGTGCAGAGAAATTCTTGAACTGCGCCTGCATTTGTTCATACAGAGTGTGTTGAATTGATGCAATTAACATGAAGGGGACATGAGTGCTAACTTCGAGTGAGGAACTGTTAACCATAGAGCAAAAATGAAGTGGAGCAAAAATGAAGTGGATATTAACCTCAGAAATGCAGCCACCCAAGGCAAAACCCTCGAAGAACTGGTGGAAGGAGAGGGCGGCAACAAGAGGTTTAATGGTACATGGGCTTTGCGAAACGCCCAAGGATAGCCCGATGATCACCGAATGAGATACAATCCCCATCTCCAGAATCTTGTTGAGAATACAGAAAATCATTATTCGGTATACTTCACAAATACACTACTGAAAAGTGAAAACATCAATGCAAGAGACTACATTTTGAATCTTTGGTCGTCTGTGCAGTTGTACTGACATTTTTCAGATATAACTTAGCAAAGGAAATTTCACTAACCAGAACTCAAACATACGGGACAGAGCTCCTGTAAAAGTGATTTTACCGGGGTGCCCGTATAATTTAGGGGAAGTTGTTTTGTGAGGTCTTTTCTCTGTTCCCGTAAACATCTTCCCCTAAAATGTGTTTTTCTCTATTTCCCATTAAACAAGCATACAAATGGCACATACATGTACTCCCTCTGTCCGGAAAAGGTTGTCCCTCAAATGGATGTATCTAGCACTAACTTGGTGCTAGATACTACATCCATTTGAAAGACAAGCTTGGGACAAGTTTTTTCGGACGGAGGGACTATATACTATCATCATAATAATTCAAACAATGTTATTTCTGACACACATACTTGATACTAATTTCAAATTCACAATTTACGAAATATGATTTGAAAGTCAAATTCAAACATAACAAATTCAGTCAATAATCCAAAGTAGATATAAGAAACTGTTCAAACACGGGGATGTACTATGTGTTTACAAAGCTACTGCATAGAAGGGGAGCCTTAGCGCAGTAGTAAAGCTGCTGCCTTGTGACCATGAGGTCACGGGTTCAAGTCCTGGAAACAGCCTCTTACAGAAATGTAGGGAAAGGCTGCGTACAATAGACCCAAAGTGGTCGGACCCTTCCCCAGACCCTGCGCAAGCGGGAGCTACATGCACTGGGGCTGCCCTTAAGTTGTCTGATCTAGCGATCTTTGGGATAATTGGATTCAAAAATGTACTGTATAAAAGATGTCACTTGTGTTTAAGTAGAAGTTTGTCGCCCTAAGAACTGGCAACAACATTAAATTGTCCGTACCTGCGAGACAACCACATGATGAGCTTGGGACGGCCTCTCCTCGCTGCCATGCCCATGGCCCTGGGCGTGGGCGTGTGCATGGGCGTCGTACACGGCTCCACCATCGCACGCGTCATGGCCATGCGCATGGCTGTGCTGGTGCGCCGCCGCGTGCGCGCGCATGCCCACGATGTGCATGGCGTCCTGCTTCTCGTCGTCGCTGCTCATCGCGGCGGCAGCCATCCCTGCGAGCGCGCCGTCCTCGAGCAGCGCCGTGGTGTCGTCACGCGCGGCTGTGGCCGCGGCGGCAGCGGCCTCCTCGCCGTGCCTGCGCTCGTAGAAGCGGGTGCCGACGAACTCCATGACGAGCGTGCCCAGCGCGGCGAGCATGGCGATGAAGCCCGGGAAGGGGAACCGGCGCCACGGCATGGCCGGGAGGCACGGGTCGGCGAACTTCTCCTCGGCGTCGTGCATCATGTGCACGAACCCCGTGGCGAGGATGACCCCCGCCGCGAACGCCTTGGCGAGCACGAACGTCCCGCCGCCGGAGGACCCGCCCTCGCCGCCGCCGCCGCCGCCGCGCCGCCTCCGGCCGACGAGCGGGATGGCGACGCCGACCGCGCCGGCGATGAGGATGGCGGCGACGGCCACCATCTTGAGCCTTAGCGCGGCAGCCTCGTCGCGGCACTCCTCGTCGTCGCCCGCCCCCTCCTCGCAGCTCGCCGCGGAGACCGACGCTGCCATCGCCGACGACCAAGCGGTGCCCCGCCCCGTCAGAATTTCGAGCTCGATAATGGGTTTAGGCAGGAAATAACCATAAATAGCCCCTTAATCAGCATACGTACCTGCGAATTGGTGTAGGTGGGCGCGGAGGTGGGGGACGTAGTACGACTCCGTCTCCTGCCATTAGAGGAACGGTAGAACCGAATGATTAACGAATTTCTTCACACAATTCAGCGCTGTGTAGTAGAACAACGCGGCAGCAGGACAAACAAGCAGGGAATTCTGAACGCCATGGCTACCGCTGTGAAGAAGAAGAAGAAGAAGAAGAAGAAGAGAGAGAGGACGGACGGCAGGGGAAGGCGCTCACCTCGAAGAACGCCATGGCTGCCGCGGGCAACGGAATAATCCACTCTCCAGAACAGTCGACGGATTATTCGATCCGATTTCGAGGAATGAAATTAAACCAATTTATCACCGCGCGGCGCGCCTGCTGCATGCGGCGGGGAGCAGACACATGCGATGCGTCGCCACATCGGCGCGCGGGGGCCCCCACCACGGGAGAGGGTGTCGTCATCCCCGAGCCGCCGCCGTCGGTTGGGGGATCTTACGGGCCCCGGCGGGCCAGCGCCGCGGGTGGGCCCGGTCGGGCGTGCGTGCGAGCGGGTCCTGCGGGCCCAGCCGTCAGTGGGACGCCGCGGAGGGGGCCGGTCAGGCGTGCGGGGTGGCGGGCGTGGGGGGCGTTATCAGTGGCTCGCGCGGGCCGGCATTTCGTTACGGTGGACGCGGGCAAGTGGACGTGGAGGTACGACGATGTCGACACTATGGCGCCCGCGCCCGTGCCGCCGGACGGGCGGTCGTTGTGGGCGGCATGATCTACGCCCGGATTGCCAACTGCGATCTCGCCTTGGCTCTACACGCATTGTCTACGAATCTCACAAACAATAATCTACTGGGAAGAGTTTTTCCTTTTTAGAAAATCTTCATTCAAATCACGAATCAGTACAAAGTAGGTGACCCTTATAAACACACTGAAACGCACACACAAAGGACCATGAACACCTAGAGTACATTAAGACAACCATAACACAAGAAGATCTCCGAAGCCCTGTGTTATCATCCTTGAATTTTGAGACCCCTGCAGCAGAAGGATCTGCAACCAGTCGCAAACAGGTCATCATCTTCGACCACGGTACAATTGCCGCCACGTTGCTTCCTCCTTTCTTGACACTAGCGCTGAGAGGGCATGGACATCAATCCAACACACCTACAACAGCCGTCGCCATCTTTGGCTTTGAGTACCGTGAAAAGTGTCCCTTCCAGAAGGAAGAGAACTCGAGTCATCCGACCGGTCCAGCACCGCGGCCGGGCCATCCGCCCGGGCAAAGCAGGATCTCCCACCAGCATCAGCGCAGAGGAAGGAGAAGAACAGCAGCAGCAAATCATACCAACAAGGAAGAAGAAAGGTCTTCGCCTCCCTGCCTCCATCGCCCATCTGAGGATCCAAACGGTCAGTGCCGATGGACCTCCAACCACCATAGCCCGCGACCTCGACGAGATCCAGGGATCCCCAACACCGCTGGCTCCTAGACGAAGGCAAAAGCCTCGCCTGACCGCGAACGGAGCCCGGAGAAACTTATTCCGACGCGACACCACCGCAACGGCCTCGGCAACGTCTCCATCAACCCTAACCCTACCACACACCCACCTAGTGAACAGACCCGAGGTTCCCCCTCCCTCCCGTCGCCGGAGCGACCGACGGAGAGAGAGGGAACCGGCGGCGTCACCGGCGGCGCGCAAGGGACCCCTAGTCGCCTCCTTGATCGCCGATCCAACTTTTCTGGGCGTCCGTTTTTCCTCGTTCGTCTCGGCTCGGGTCCATCTACTGGGAAGAGTTGCGTTGCGTTCGACTAGCTATTTCCGACGAAAGGTACACTCTCGCCCGGTTTTTTTTAACATCAGTACAGAGTTAAACGCTCATACATACCCGCATACACTCAGCCCTATGAACGCAAACACGCCCATCCTATCCTTATGAGCACCTCCGAGAGACTGAGCTGGCATGTCATCTTGAAATTTACGAAGTCACCGTAGACGCCTCGTCGTCGACAGGAACGTCTCCTCTCACTGAAAGCGCATCGGCGGAAATCCTGAAATAAATTCAGGAATAATGCGAGCACCAGGACTTGAACCCTGGTGTGCTAGGGATACCACAGTCCCTCTAACCATCCAACCACAGGTTGGTTCGCCTCTCGCCCGGTTTTATACATGAAGCCTCTCGGGAATTCCTAGTCCACTGCACGACCCCAAACGGACGTCCCCGTTTTATCTGGATTCTATCCGTTTGGATAGGGCAATGGGGTCGTGTCCGGGCCTTTCCTGGGATGCGGTGGCCATGCGCCCAACATGCGGACGCATCCTTTGGCACCATCATGTCCGCCTCCATTTTCAAACGCCATCTTTCAAAAATAGCACGCCCTAGTTTAGGCCAGCGGCCCTAGTTCACGCCGGCAATAGAGCCAGTGGCATCACGTCCTCACCGACAACACAGCCAGCGGCCTACATGTCCTCGTCGGCAACACAGCCAGCGATCGGCAACATAGCCAGCCTACGAAATGAATAGTTTTGTCGCCGACAACACAGCCAGCGGCCAGCAATACAGCCAGCCTCCAAAATGAATGTGTTTCTCGTAGGCACACAGCCAGCGGCAGGCACCCATGCTAGATTCCAAAAAAGAACAGCCACGGCCGATCAGACGACCTAGTTCAGGCCGTTGGCGTCGAACATCTCCTTCTGCCTGGCCTCGAACCAGCTCCTCGTCTTCTCGCTCATCTTGATCAAGTCCACACTCATGATCGCAAGGGTCACCTTCTTTGCTTTGGTTGCGGCATTGGTGGCCTCGATGTCGAGCTGCCTCTGCCTGGCCGTGACATTGGCGGCCTCGATGTCGAACTGCCTTTGCCGGGACACCTCCTCCATGTCGATCTTCCTCTTCTTGGCCGCCTCCTCCATCTCAAGCTTCTTCCTTTGAGGCTCTAGGTATAACTTCATTTGCTCCTCCTTGTTGTCGCTTTTTCTCGTTCCTCACATCCTTTTGAGACATCATGCCGTGCAAAGTCTCATGCAAGGCCATGGATGACGCATCTCGTATGTCGTCCACTTTGGAGTTGGTCTTGCCCCTCGGCCTCTTCAACGCCTCGCCATCTCCACTTCCCGCAATCGTTGTCGCCTTCTTGCCTCTCTTCCTTTGAAGTTCACGGTATTGATCTTTAAACTTTGGGCAATTGTTGATGAGCGTCCAACAATGCGTAAGAGTGAATGGCTTGTCATTATGCGGGGCCTTGAATGCTTCCAAAGATTGAAATACCTACACCACATGATCAACAACAAATGAACATGCAAACATATACAAGGCCGAAGTCTCATGGTCGTAGGAAAGAAAAGAACTAGGATTAGGAGAGCATACCAAGTCCCCAATGCCGAGACCACTCACAGGTCGTGCTTCAACGCTCTCAAGTGCGGCACAATACTTGTTGCACTCTTGTTGGATGAACAACCACCTCTTTTGAATCGAGGTGATGCCACGGTTGCTCGTAATTTGGTAGGGCTCAAACATCTTTCTCTCATGGAATGTTTTGTGGACTCTCGTCCAAAAAACAAGGCCCTTTTATTGCGTGCCGGTCCTCGGATCTTGGCTAATCTCCATCCAACATTGGCAAATCAACTTGTCCTTGTCTTGTGAATATGAACCCGTGCGAATGCTCTTCTTCCTCTTTTGTGCTTCCGCTCTTTGGGTGAGCTCGTCGATGAACAATGGCTTGCCCAAAATATCAATATCAATGTCATCTTCTTCACCACCATCACCTTCGCAATAGATGTCATCATCTTCATGCCACGAGTCACCATGGTCGTACTCCGCATGGTCGTGGGCCTCTTCATCCGCAATGTACTGGGCGCGGCCATCCTAACTTTGGGTCTCGTCGGGATCGTAGGCAACGCCATGCCCACCCTTGTAGATCACTTGCTCCATGAACTGATTGTAGAAGGGGTCATCGACCGTTGGCGTTGGTGTTGCCATTTCGTCGAACAGGACGCGGGGCGATGGCATGGTGCCCGTAAACGGTGGTCGTTCTTGCTTTCTTTGCATTTCCACGGACGGCCAGCCGCCGCTGTTGGACCCTGGCGTGACGTTAGGTCGATGACGGCCGAGGGGCGCAGGGTGGACGGCGCGATCATGCCAACGTCCGGCGAGCCCGAAAAATGGGTGTGGCCATCGTGCCTTGGTGGGGGAAAGCCAGGCGACATAGGCGTGGTCCGCGACGTTGGCGACGAGCAATGCTGAGGCCCGGCGACCAACGAGCCTGTGCTCACCAGGCCGATGGCCGCGCCAGTAAAACCCACCAGACGGCATAGGCCAAGCATTAGGAGGGCGTGCGCTTTGTTGACGATGGCCTCCCTTGCGCCGCGCGGCCTCCACCGCATCATGCTCGGCGACGAACTTGGTCGCGACAGTCTTGCCCTTGACGGCCGCCCTCCGGTTCCTCCTCTTCGTTGATTTCGCGTCCATCTTGGCGAGCTCCTCCGGCGTGCACTCCGACCGCGGCTTCCTTGGGCCCTTGGCCGCCTTCTTCTTCACCTTTGCGGGCGGGTCGACGGCCAGGCTGCCGGAATTCGGCGGGGCGTCGGCCATGGACGGGGGAGGTTGGGGACGGGACGTGGGAGGGTTTGGGGGGAAATGGCGCCAAATGGGGCGCGGGGGTTTTGCTTTGTGCCACCAACGGGCGGGCCAGGGTAGGACACGCGGGTCCCGTCCCGCCTATCCGCACGCTGTCTGTTTCACCCCAAAAGCGGCGCAAAGTTGGGCCGGGGATGGGTCGAAAGCGGACAGAAAATGGACAAAAGTCTGTTTGCGCTCGCGCGCTGGGCCATCTGGTTTGTCCGTTTTGCCCCCAACGGACGCACCCGGACAGGATGGGGGCACGCGCTGGAGTTGGCCTAACCTATCAACCGATTGTTTCCCTCTTGTCCGTGGTGGCTGGGGTTCCAGGAGAGTTCAATCTTCCAACGTCATCTTCCTGCGGCTCCTCTTTGCCGGCGACCTCGGTCGTCAGTGATGAGGGGGTCGCTGGATCCACTCATGCGGATCATTTTTACTCCTTCGTAGTCTAGATTTTTAGATTATTTATTGTCTTGGCTTCGGCACCACGATGACGGTGTTGAATAAAGATTTTTCGGATCCTTACCTGATGAGGCCATCCTATGGTTGGGAATGGATTTGGAAACCAGTCCCTTCAAGAAAGGATGGCGTGGTGGGGGCGGCATCCCCGTGGTGGACCTGTGTCCTCAGGCTCCGCTGTTGCGACGGCGTTTGCTCTCCAGCGTCGGCTCGGAGCTTGGGAGGTAGTCTAGGAGCGGATGCGGGTTGTGGTCTGCATCGACGACATCTGGAAGACAGAACGCGTGTTGGGTTCGTGGTTCGTGGGTGGCATGTATGGGTTCCTCCTTTGGCGTCTTAGTCGTGGTGGGGTGGCAGATCTGGAGTTTGATGACACGTCTGGGTGTTGCCCCGGTTTGATTCGTTCATCGACAAGGGCTTCACTTTCGATGAGCCACCTTGGAGATCCGCAAAGCTGCATATCAGTGATGGAGCCACGTCGAGCTCGGGTGAGAAGGTGATGCGTCATTCTTTTCTTCGGTGGCTGCTATGATGGTGCCGGAGGCAGGTGACAGTGTTGGTGTCAAGCTCAAAGATGTTCTACTATTTTTTTAGTTTTATCATGTCAGTTATTACATGGCTTGTACTTTGATCTTTACGATATGAATGAGACACATATTATCATTAAAAAAAAGTCTTAAGCTCTATTAGTTCTATGCGGTCCTGCTTGTATAATATTCTGTGGGATCACTGCCACCAATTGTCTTCTTTATAGTAACATAAGGGTAAATAAATATACACGCTACTCATCTGACCTTCTCTTTCAACTCTTGATGAGGATTAGAATCACACTTCGTCGTTGAATCACACAAAGTGACGGATCATATATGCCTAGATTAATTCAGTAGTTTAGAGGAAGAATATTTGGTGCACCAGCTGCTTGTATAGCAAACAATGAACCAAGCCCGATGAACCAAGCCCAGTTGATACCTTTAAGTTATTTTAAAAATGTGAAATAATAAGACACACTCTCTCCCCCTTATATGTCTAAGTCGCCGGTGAGTTTTATTCCGGGGGAATTACGCGGGACACAATGCCTTTGAAATGAAGGAAACTATAGTAGAAAGCATGGAGAAGAAGCCGCTGAAACTATATAAAGCTCTTTTTTTAAAGCTCTTTGAGATGCAAAAAATAATGGAGTGAGCATGCATGTCACAATAATATGTGGTCCAACACTTAATTAGATCCTAAGTAATAGTTAAAATTAGGACAGGCCAAACAAGCTAAAAATTATGGAGTAGGCCCAACACAATCAACAGTGTCACAAAATTTCAGGTCCACATTTGAAACATAACTCAAAACAGAAGGACAAAAAATATCAATAGTGGTGGTGGCTTTGAGAGATATTAGATACTCCCTTTTAATTCTAGATACATCTCCTTTTATCCATTTTGATGATAAGTATTTTCGGACGGAGGGAGTATAAGAGTAAGTTTCTTCTTAAACTAATTTTTTTTGTAATTATTATAAAAAATATAAGAGAAAGTCCAAGGTTTTTTTTCTTTAGATTTTTCAGAACATCTAAATATGTCAATGGGACGAGTTTAACATGTGTTATTCAAAGACTAACTTGCACCAGACACTACTTAGTGTTGAATTCATCTAGTTTGTATCTCAACCTATGTTATCAATCTACGACATGGAGTACTACATACAAGACTAAGTCCAAGTTTTTTCTTTCCTTCAGTTTTTTTTTAAATATTTAAATATGTCAATTGGGACGAATCGCACTGGGTGCACTACAAGCTCGGGTGTACCAAAACATTCACCAATAATTTAAAGAATATTGTGGGAGTCACCTGGAGCATCTAGATATGTTGAGGTCAGTGTTTCGGTGCACAAGAGCATATGCTCCCGCAGATGAAAAATAAAATCGAGAAAATAAGGGGGAAACCAAACAAAATTGTTTTTTTTTTGTCACCAAAGATGAACAGGTTTTCTAGGCGTGTGAAAAATTTCGTGGAAATACTACATCAGAGCAGCTCTGGACAAAAAAATACAAAACTAGGAGTTTTGAGAAATGCTCAACTTGGAGCATTGGTTTTGTTTTTTCTTACCCGGGCTTTCCTGGTCCAATGTCATATTCTCATGATTTTTCATGCTTTATCTTTGGAGTACAAAAAACAGTTTTTTTATTTGCTTGCAATTTTGTTTGAATTTACTGGTCACCCGAAAGCATATGAGCTCGTGATCAGCTATGGATTTTCGGAGCCACCTAATGCTTGTATTTTTACTTATATTTTGATTGAATGGCGTTGTTGATATTTACCTTAAGCTATGTTTGTCATTCTTAGCCCAAAGTCAATGGAGGGACATAGAATCGTAGGCAGGATTTCTGGTCAAGGTGGTTCAATTGATATTCAAAATATATTTACACCACAACACAACATGCTAGCAGAGGCGGAGCTATGCGTTAATCTGACAGGGCCACTGCCCACCCCTAGCTTTGAAGAAATTTATGATATTTCTTATTGGGGTTCCATGGAAAATAAAAAAATTCTATGCACACGCAAGATCTATCCATGGAGATGCATAGCTACGAGAGGGAAGAGTGTGTCTACATACACTCATAGACCGTTTACGCAGAAGCATTTATCACGTGGTTGATGTAGTCGTACTCTTTGCGATCCGATCACGATCCAACCGACCTAGTGCCGAACGAACGGCACCTCCGAGTCTAGCACACGTGTGGCTTGATGACGTCTCATCCTTCTTGATCCAGCAAGCGGGAGAGGAGAAGTAGATGGAATCACAACCAACAAGACGGCATGGTGGTGATGGTGGTGGTGTGAAAGTGCGTTATATCGACTAGAGGGGGGTGAATAGGCGATTTTTATGAATTCTTCACTAAGGAATTTGCTGATGAGGAAATTCCTAAATGAAGAACTACTTGCAGCGGAATAAGTACTCAGAAAGGAACATAACAGAACACAAGGGCAGTCATCATGATGAAATGAAGACAAGCACAGAGTATAGAAAGCGTAAACACGGGATAACACAAGAGAAGACAGACGGACTGAAGAAATTGAACTGAGGAAGTTGAGAAAGTCTTCAGTTAAAAGTCTTCAAACAGATATGAACAGGCACATAACAACATACATGAGGAAATGAAAGGGTTGAGGAAATAGAACCAGTTAGCTCGGCGAAGACAATGATTTGGTAGACCAGTTCCAATTGCTGTCTCAGTTATACATCTGGTTGGAGCGGCTGAGTATTTAAATTCGAGGACACCCAGTCCCAGACACACAGTCCTCACCGTATTCTCCTTGAGCTAAGGTCACACAGACCTCGCCCAATCGCTCATGGTAAGTCTTCAGGTGACTTCCGAACCTTCACAAACTTGGTCACTCGGTGATCCACAATTCCTCTTGGATGCTCTAGACCTTGACGCCTAACCGTCTGGAAGAAGCACAGTCTTCAAAGGAAACAAGCGTCCGATCCACACAGGATCAATCTCTTCAGTGATGCTCAATCACTTGGGGTTTTGTAGGTTTGGGTTTGGGTTTTCCTCACTTGATGATTTTCGCTCAAAGTCCTCGGAGGATGGGTTGCTCTGAAATGACAAGTGTCAGTTTCTCTCGGAGCAGCCAACCAGCTAGTGGTTGAAGGGGGCGGCTATTTATAGCCTAGGGAGCAGCCCGACATGATAAGACATAAATGCCCTTGTCTGATATGACCGTTAGGTGGGTAGATATTTTGGAACCGCTGGCGCGTAGCATAGCAATGGTCAGAATTTTGACTATCAAAATCCTCAGGGCTATCATGTTCCTCACTGTGTGGGTAATTCACACTGGTGAATTCCTAACTCTTCAGTCAGAACAAATTCCTCAGAGATCAGAAGAACATCGTCTCTGTTACTGAAGAATATGACTGAACTTTATGAGATTTCCAATGGCTTCACTCGAAGGGATTGGTAGGTGTAGGATTTTGAGTTGAGCATCACATGGAAAATTTTCCTTAGTATTTCCTCGACCCCCTTTAACAGTACGATGTTTCCTATGACTCAAGAAAGAGAAAATGAAACTATAAAAATAAAAGTCTTCACGCTTCATGTTCCTCGAAAGAACACCAAGTCTTCAAGGTCACACCAATTTCTTCACTTTCAAAGTCTTCAGAAAGTCTTCAAATGAAGAACTTCATTTTTAGGGGTCGACATTCTCTGTAAATATCAAACTCCTCATAGAATTATATACCTGTGTACACTCACAAACGCATCAGTCCCTTAACCTATAAGTCTTCAATACACCAAAATCACTAAGGAGCACTAGATGCACTTACAATCTCCTCCTTTTTGGTGATTGATGACAATATAGGTTAAGTTTTCAACGGGGATAAACATATGAAGTGTAACTAATGATATTGAGGAATTTGATTGCAAGATATAGAAGAACTCCCCCTGAAAATGTGCATAGTGAGGAATTAGCTTTTGAAGCAATGCACACTTGAAGAGTAAAATCATGGAGATCCCCCCCCCCCCCTATATCTTGTAATTCATACACGCATTTGACATATAATATGAGGAATTTGAAATGCATGATGAAATATGGTGACTGATGTAATTCAGCATGCATGCATTAACATAAATGAGGAATAATCATGTAGAAGAACACAGAAAAAGTATCAAGCCACCATAGAGTTTAAGATTACAACTCAATCTAGCAAAGTCATGAGAAGAATGAGAGTTGTAACTTAGCAAAAAAACGCCCATATATAGACCCGCTTGAAGACTAACTCAAATTTCTCCCCCTTTGTCATCAAATGTCCAAAAGGGTTGAAACTGAGGACTAACGCCCCTGAAGAATATCATGATGATGGAGAAGCGCTAGCGTTGTCAGGGTCTTGAGTCGTTGTAGGGCCTGCTGCAGTGTCGTCCAAGTCTTCATGCTCGTCCATGTCGCGCGATGAAGAATATGAGCTGGCCACCAAGGGAGGAACCTTGTGTTGGGGAACGTAGTAATTTCAAAAAAATTCCTACGCACACGCAAGATCATGGTGATGGCATAGCAATGAGAGGGGAGAGTGTTGTCCACGTACCCTCGTAGACCGTAAGCGGAAGCGTTAGCACAACGCGGTTGATGTAGTCGTACGTCTTCACGATCCGACCGATCCAAGTACCGAACGTACGGCACCTTCGAGTTCAGCACACGTTCAGCTCGATGACGATCCCCGGGCTCCAATCCAGCAAAGCTTCGGGGATGAGTTCCGTCAGCACGATGGTGTGGTGATGATGATGATGTTCTACCGGCGCAGGGCATCGCCTAAACTCCGCGACGATATGACCGAGGTGGAATATGATGGAGGGGGGCACCGCACACGACTAAGGAATGATCCGTAGATCAACTTGTGTCTCATGGGGTGCCCCCCTGCCCCCGTATATAAAGGAGGGAGGAGGGAGGTGCGGCCGGCCTAGGAGGGGGCGCGCCAAGGGGAGTCCTACTCCCACCGGGAGTAGGACTCCCTCCTTCCTTGTTGGAGTAGGAGAAGTGGAAAGAGGGGGAGAGGAAAAGGAAAAGGGGGCTGCCCCCTTGTCCAATTCGGATCAGAGGGGGGGCGCAGGCCTCTTTCCTTTTGGCCTCTCTCCTCTATTCCCGTATAGCCCAATAAGGCCCATATACTTCCCTGCGAATTCCCGTAACTCTCCGGTACTCCAAAAAATACCCGAATCACTCGGAACCTTTCTGAATTCCGAATATAGTCGTCCAATATATCGATCTTTACGTCTCGACCATTTCGAGACTCCTCGTCATGTCCCCGATCTCATCCGGGACTCCGAACTCCTTCGGTACATCAAAACTCATAAACTCATAATATAACTGTCATCGAAACCTTAAGCGTGCGGACCCTACGGGTTCGAGAACAATGTAGACATGACCTAGAACTATTCTTGGTCAATAACCAATAGCGGAACCTGGATGCCCATATTGGCTCCTACATATTCTACGAAGATCTTTATCGGTCAAACCGCATAACAACATACTTTGTTCCCTTTGTCATCGGTATGTTACTTGCCCGAGATTCGATCGTCGGTATCTAATACCTAGTTCAATCTCGTTACCGGCAAGTCTCTTTACTCGTTACGTAATGCATCATCCCATAACCAACTCATTGGTCACATTGCTTGCAAGGCTTATAGTGATGTGCATTACCGAGAGGGCCCAGAGATACCTCTCCGACAATCGGAGTGACAAAACCTAATCTCGAAATACGCCAACTCAACATGTACCTTCGGAGACACCTGTAGTACTCCTTTATAATCACCCAGTTACGTTGTGACGTTTGGTAGCACCCAAAGTGTTCCTCCGGTAAACGGGAGTTGCATAATCTCATAGTTACAGGAACATGTATAAGTCATGAAGAAAGCAATAGCAACATACTAAACGATCAAGTGCTAAGCTAACGGAATGGGTCAAGTCAATCACATCATTCTCCTAATGATGTGATCCCGTTAATCAAATGACAACTCTTTTGTCCATGGTTAGGAAACATAACCATCTTTGATAAACGAGCTAGTCAAGTAGAGGCATACTAGTGACACTATGTTTGTCTATGTATTCACACATGTATTATGTTTCCGGTTAATACAATTCTAGCATGAATAATAAACATTTATCATGAAATAAGGAAATAATAATAACTTTATTATTGCCTCTAGGGCATATTTCCTTCAGTCTCCCACTTGCACTAGAGTCAATAATCTAGTTCACATCGCCATGTGATTTAACACCAATATTCACATCTGTATGTGATTAATACCCATAGTTCACATCGTCATGTGATCAACACCCAAAAGGTTTACTAGAGTCAATAATCTAGTTCACATCTCTATGTGATTAACACCCAAAGAGTACTAAGGTATGATCATGTTTTGCTTCTGAGAGAAGTTTAGTCAACGGATCTGTCATATTCAGAGTCGTATGTATTTTGCAAATATTCTATGTCCACAATGCTCTGCATGGAGCTACTCTAGCTAATTGCTCCCACTTTCAATATGTATCCAGATTGAGACTTAGAGTCATCTGGATTGGTGTAAAAGCTAGCATTGTTGTAACCTTTTACGACGGGCTCTTTTATCACCTCCATAATCGAGAAACATCTCCTTAGTCCTCACTAAGGATATTCTTGACCGCTGTCCAGTGATCTACTCTTAGATCAAAATTGTATTCCTTTGTCAAACTCAGAGCAAGGTATACAATAGGTCTGGTTCACAGCATAGCATACTTTATAGAACCTATGACTGAGGCATAGGGAATGAATTTTCATTCTCTTTCTATTTTCTGCCATGGTCGGGTCTTGAGTCTTACTCAACTTCATACCTTTGCATCACAGGCAAGAACTCCTTCTTTGACTGTTCCATTTTGTACTATTTCAAAAATTTATCAAGGTATGTACTCATTGAAAAATCTTATCAAGCGTCTTGATCTATCTATATAGATATTGATGCTCAATGTGTAAGCAGCTTCACCGAGGTCTTGCTTTGAAAAACTCTTATTCAAGTATCCTTTCATGCTATCCAGAATTTCTATATCATTTCCAATCAACAATATGTCATCCACATATAATATTAGAAATGCTACAGAGCTCCCACTCACTTTCTTGTAAATACAGGCTTCTTCAAAAGTCTGTATAAAACTATATGCTTTGATCAACTCATCAAAGCGTATATTCCAACTCCGAGATGCTTGCACCAGTCCATAGATTGATCGCTGGAGCTTGCACAATTTGTTAGCACCTTTAGGATTGACAAAACCTTCTGGTTGCATCATATACAACTCTTCTTTAAGAAAACCATTAAGGAATGCAGTTTTGACATCCATTTGCCAGATTTCATAAATGTGGCAATTGCTAACATGATTCGGACAGACTTAAGCATTGCTACAGTTGAGAAAATCTCATTGTAGTCAACACCTTGAACTTGTCGAAAAACCTTTTCTTAACAAGTCGAGCTTAGTAGATAGTAATACTACTATCAGTGTCCGTCTTCCTCTTGAAGATCCATTTATTTAACATGGCTTGCTGATCATCGAGCAAGTCAATCAAAGTCCATACTTTGTTCTCATACATGGATCATATCTCAGATTTTATGGCCTCAAGCCATTTCGCGGAATCTGGGCTCATCGTCGCTTCCTCATAGTTCGTAGGTTCATCATGGTCAAGTAACATGACTTCCAAAATAGGATTACCGTACCACTCTAGTGCGGATCTTATTCTGGTAGACCTATGAGGTTTTTGTAGTAACTTGATCTGAAGTTTCATGATCATCATCATTAGCTTCTTCACTAATTGGTGTAGGAATCACTAGAACTGATTTCTGTGATTAACTACTTTCCAATTCGGGAGGAGGTACAAATTACCTCATCAAGCTCTTACTTTCCTCCCACTCACTTCTTTCGAGAGAAACTCCTTCTCTAGAAAGGATCCATCTTAGCAACGAATAACTTGCCTTCGGATCTATGATAGAAGGTGTACCTAATAGTTACCTTTGGGTATTCTATGAAGACGCACTTCTCCGATTTGGGTTCGAGCTTATCAGGTGAAAACTTTTTCACATAATCTTCACAACTCCAAACTTTAAGAAACGACAGCTTAGGTTTACTATTTAACCATAGTTCATACGGTGTCGTCTCAACGGATTTAGATGGTGCCCTATTAAACGTGAATGCAACTGTCTCTAATGCATAACCCCAAAACGATAGTGGTAAACCGATAAGAGACATCATAGATTGCACCATATCCAATAAAGTGCGGTTACGACGTTCGGACACACCATAACGTTGTGGTGTTCCAGGTGGCGTGAGCTGTGAAACTATTCCACATTGTTTTAATTGAAGACCAAACTCGTAACTCAAATATTCATCTCCGCGATCAGATCGCATAAACTTTATTTTCTTGTTACGATGATTTTTCCACTTCACTCTGAAATTCTTTGAACCTTTCAACTATTTCAGACTTATGTTTCATCAAGTAGATATACCCATATCTGCTCAAATCATCTGTGAAGGTCAGAAAATAACGATACTTGCCACGAGCATCAACACTCATTGGATCGCATACATAGGTATGTATTATTTCCAATAAGTCAGTAGCTCGTTCCATTGTTCCGGAGAACGGAGTTTTAGTCATCTTGCCCAATAGGCACGGTTCGCAAGCATCAAATGATTCATAACCAAGTGATTCCAAAAATCCATCTTTATGGAGTTTCTTCATGCGCTTTACACCGATATGACCCAAACGACAGTGCCACAAATAAGTTGCACTATCATTAATGCATCTTTTGGTTTCAACATTATGAATATGTGTATCACTACGATCGAGATCCAACAAACTATTTTCATTGGGTGTATGACCATTGAAGGTTTTATTCATGTAAACAGAACAACAATTATTCTCTGACTTTAAATGAATAACCGTATTGCAATAAACATGATCAAATCATATTCATGCTCAACGCAAACGCCAAATAACATTTATTTAGGTTTAACACTAATCCCGAAAGTATAGGGAGTGTGCGATGATGATCATATCAATCTTGGAACCACTCCCAACACACATCGTCACTTCACCCTTAACTAGTCTCTGTTTATTCTGTAACTCCTGTTTCGAGTTACTAATCTTAGCAACCGAACAAGTATCAAATACTCAGGGGCTACTATAAACACTAGTAAGGCACACATTAACCTGTATATCAAATATACCCTTGTTCACTTTGCCATCCTTCTTATCCACCAAATTCAGGGCATTTCCGCTTCCAGTGACCATTTCCTTTGCAGTGTAAGCACTCAGTTTCAGGCTTTGGTCCAGCTTTGGTCTTCTTCACGGGAGTGACAACTTGTTTGCCATTCTACTTGAAGTTTCCCTTTCTTTCCCTTTACCCTTTTTCTTGAAACTAGTGGTCTTGTCAATCATCAACACTTGATGCTCTTTCTTGATTTCTACCTTCGTCGATTTCAACATCACGAAGAGCTCGGGAATCGTTTCCGTCATCCCTTGCATACTATAGTTCATCACAAAGTTCTAGAAACCCAGTGATGGTGACTAGAGAATTCTGTCAATCACTATCTTATCTGGAAGATTAACTCCCACTTGATTCAAGCGATTGTAGTACCCAGACAATCTGAGCACATGCTCACTAGTTGAGCGATTCTCCTCCATCTTTTAGCTATAGAACTTGTTGGAGACTTCATATCTCTCAACTCGGGTATTTGCTAGAAATATTAACTTCAACTCCTGGAACATCTCATATGGTCCATGACGTTCAAAACGTCTTTGAAGTCCCGATTCTAAGCCATAAGCATGGTGCACTAAACTATCAAGTAGTCATCATATTGAGCTAGCCAAACGTTCATAACGTCTGCATCTGCTCCTGCAATAGGTCTGTCACCTAGCGGTGCATCAAGGACATAATTCTTCTGTGCAGCAATGAGGATAAACCTCAGATCACGGATCCAATCCGCATCATTGCTACTAATATCTTTCAACACAATTTTCTCTAGGAACATATCAAAATAAACATATGAAAGCAACAACGCAAGCTATTGATCTACAACATAATTTGCAAAATACTACCAGGACTAAGTTCATGATAAATTAAAGTTCAATTAATCATATTACTAAAGAACTCCCACTTAGACAGACATCTCTCTAGCCATCTAAGTGATTACGTGATCCAAATCAACTAAACCATGTCCGATCATCACGTGAGATGGAGTAGTTTCAATGGTGAACATCATTATGTTGATCATATCTACTATATGATTCATGCTCGACCTTTCGGTCTCCGTGTTCCGAGGCCATATCTGTATATGCTAGGCTCGTTAAGTTTAACCCGAGTATTCCGCGTGTGCAACTGTTTTGCACCCGTTGTATCTGAACATAGAGCCTATCACACCCGATCATCACGTGGTGTCTCAGCACGAAGAACTTTCGCAACGGTGCATACTCAGGGAGAACACTTCTTGATAATTAGTGAGAGATCATCTTAAAATGCTACCGTCAAACAAAACAGAATAAGATGTATAACAAATAAACATCATATGCAATCAAAATATGTGACATGATATGGCCATGATCATCTTGCGCCTTTGATCTCCATCTCCAAAGTACTGTCATGATCTCTATCGTTACCGGCACGACACCATGATCTTCATCATCTTGATCTATATCAATGTGTCGTCACATGGTCGTCTCGCCAACTATTGCTCTTGCAACTATTGCTATCGCATAGCGATAAAGTAAAGCAATTATTTGGCACTTGCATCTTATGCAACAAAGAGACAACCATAGAGCTTCTGCCAGTTGCCGATAACTTCAACAAAACATGATCATCTCATACAACAACTTATATCTCATCACGTCTTGACCATATCACATCACAACATGCCCTGAAAAAACAAGTTAGACGTCCTCTACTTTGTTGTTGCAAGTTTTACGTGGCTGCTACGGGCTGAGCAAGAACCGTTCTTACCTACGCATCAAAACCACAATGATAGTTCGTCAAGTTAGTGTTGTTTTAACCTTCGCAAGGACCGGGCGTAGCCACACTCAGTTCAACTAAAGTTGGAGAAACAGACACCCGCTAGTCACCTGTGTGCAAAGCACGGCGGTAAAACCAGTCTCGCGTAAGCGTACGCGTAATGTCGGTCCGGGCCGCTTCATCCAACAATACCGCTGAACCAAAGTATGACATGCTGGTAAGCAGTATGACTTGTATCGCCCACAACTCACTTGTGTTCTACTCGTGCATATAACATCAACGCATAAAACCTAGGCTCGGATGCCACTGTTGGGGAACGTAGTAATTTCAAAAAAATTCCTACGCACACGCAAGATCATGGTGATGGCATAGCAACGAGAGGGGAGAGTGTTGTCCACGTACCCTCGTAGACCGTAAGCGGAAGCGTTACCACAACGCGGTTGATGTAGTCGTACGTCTTCACGATCCGACCGATCCAAGTACCGAACGTACGGCACCTCCGAGTTCAGCACACGTTCAGCTCGATGACGATCCCCGGGCTCCGATCCAGCAAAGCTTCGGGGATGAGTTCCGTTAGCACGACGGCGTGGTGACGATGATGATGTTCTACTGGTGCAGGGCTTCGCCTAAACTCCGCGACGATATGATCGAGGTGGAATATGATGGAGGGGGGCACCGCACACGGCTAAGGAATGATCCGTAGATCAACTTGTGTCTCATGGGGTGCCCCCTGCCCCCGTATATAAAGGAGGGAGGGGGGAGGTGCGGCCGGCCTAGGAGGGGGCGCGCCAAGGGGAGTCCTACTCCCACCGGGAGTAGGACTCCCTCCTTCCTTGTTGGAGTAGGAGAAGTGGAAAGAGGGGGAGAGGGAAAAGGAAAAGGGGGCTGCCCCCTTGTCCAATTCGGATCAAAGGGGGGGCGCAGGCCTCTTTCCTTTTGGCCTCTCTCCTCTATTCCCGTATAGCCCAATAAGGCCCATATACTCCCCGGCGAATTCCCGTAACTCTCCGGTACTCCAAAAAATACCCGAATCACTCGGAACCTTTCCGAACTCCGAATATAGTCGTCCAATATATCGATCTTTACGTCTCGACCATTTCGAGACTCCTCGTCATGTCCCTGATCTCATCCGGGACTCCGAACTCCTTCGGTACATCAAAACTCATAAACTCATAATATAACTGTCATCGAAACCTTAAGCGTGCGGACCCTACGGGTTCGAGAATAATGTAGACATGACCTAGAACTATTCTTGGTCAATAATCAATAGCGGAACCTGGATGCCCATATTGGCTCCTACATATTCTACGAAGATCTTTATCGGTCAAACCGCATAACAACATACTTTGTTCCCTTTGTCATCGGTATGTTACTTGACCGAGATTCGATCGTCGGTATCTAATACCTAGTTCAATCTCGTTACCAGCAAGTCTCTTTACTCGTTACGTAATGCATCATCCCGTAACCAACTCATTGGTCACATTGCTTGCAAGGCTTATAGTGATTTGCATTACCGAGAGGGCCCAGAGATACCTCTCCGACAATCGGAGTGACAAAACCTAATCTCGAAATACGCCAACTCAACATGTACCTTCGGAGACACCTGTAGTACTCCTTTATAATCACCCAGTTACGTTGTGACGTTTGGTAGCACCCAAAGTGTTCCTCCGGTAAACGGGAGTTGCATAATCTCATAGTTATAGGAACATGTATAAGTCATGAAGAAAGCAATAACAACATACTAAACGATCAAGTGCTAAGCTAACGGAATGGGTCAAGTCAATCACATCATTCTCCTAATGATGTGATCCCGTTAATCAAATGACAACTCTTTTGTCCATGGTTAGGAAACATAACCATCTTTGATAAACGAGCTAGTCAAGTAGAGGCATACTAGTGACACTATGTTTGTCTATGTATTCACACATGTATTATGTTTCCGGTTAATACAATTCTAGCATGAATAATAAACATTTATCATGAAATAAGGAAATAAATAATAACTTTATTATTGCCTCTAGGGAATATTTCCTTCACCTTGACCTTCTTGTATCTCTTCGGAGGAGGAGCAGACCAGTCAAAGTCTTCCTTGAAGCCCATTTGCTTCAGATCTTCTTCACCATATAGATGTGACAGAATAGCCCAGGTGCGATCAAATACTTCATGGAGGTAGTAGTGGTTTTTCTTCACTGCATTATGTGTGGAAGTCATGTTGTGAAGAATAGAACCAAACTGACGCTTAACCCACTTGTGATTTCGATCGACCTTCTGGTGAAGACTTATTAGCAGTTCACGGTCAGTCATCACACGAGGAGCAGTAGCTTGAGGACTTGACTTTGGAGCATCCGCAGCAGAATCATGTGTGGCAGAGTCATCATTGGTGGAGTAGGATGCAGCTTTGCGGAACTGACCATCCAATGGACGAGTGCCTTCATCGATCACAGCTGGTGACTTGCCCTTCTCATCGGATGAGGAAATTGTTCGCTTGAGGACTTAAATAGGGGGCAAGTAGCTGAGGTGATTCTGAAAATCTGCCTTGTAGTTGAGTGAAGACCTTGTTCTGAGGAATCTCATGATCCACGGTGCGTAAGGCTTCAGCTCAAATGGTGAAAGTGCAACATTCGCTAGAGTCCTCATGAAGAAATCGTGATAATTTATGGGGATGCAATGCATGATATTGAAAAGCATATTCTTCATCATTCTGATAATTTCTTCATCGGATGAGTCATGCCCTTTGATGGTACTTATGGTCTTCATCAGAATGCGGTAGATGGTTCTGGGCACATAGAGCAATTTCTTCACGAGGAATTTGGTCCTTGGAGCTTGTCCTGGCTTCAGCGGCTTCATGAGCACTTGCATGTAATGATCAGTAAGTTCAGGTTCATCATACAGACAGCGAGCATCGTCAGGTGGAGGACTGATAGGTAAGGCCCGAAGCAATTCAGTTGCTGGTGCCTTGTAATGAGTGTTTTCAGTCATCCAGTCCAACACCCACGAGTTGACGTCAGCAGCATCGCCTATGATATGAAAGTTGCATAGAACTGAAGAATAAGCTCTTCATTCCAATCAACTATGTCTGAGCAGAAATTTAGCAAGCCAGCGTCATGAATCATGCTGGGGACTTGGGAGAAGCAAGGCAGTGATTCCATGTCCACATGAGGAATATGCTCATGATCGAAGACTTTGTCTTTGTTGAAGAGCACTAAGGAATAGAAGTTGGCCTGACTAGCAGTCCAGAAATGCTTCCTTCTAAGACGAGCATTGTCATAGGGGTTGAAATCCGTGAAGAATACGTGCTTGCCGAAGAAGTCATCAGCCTTGAATTTTTGCTTCTTAGAGAAGGGGTCCTTTGGCTTGGGCTGAGGAGTATCAGTCAGTTACATTACCACCTCAGGGATCGCAATCTTAGGTTCCTTAGGCTGAGGAATTTCAGGCTCTTCAGCAGTTTCAGCCTCGGTTGTCAATTCTTCATTTACAGTTTCTTCAGCACTAGTGGCTGGAATTTCTTCATGAACACTTGGGGTTGCATGTGGTTCTTCAGATCCCATTTCCACTTCAGTGGCGGCAAGGGACTGAGGAATAACTTGAAGGGGAGTGAACATTGGAGAGTTGGGATGTTGACTGTCCCAAAATTCATCATTTAGCACAGGTGTGGTACAGCCAATGTCCACATCCTCTTCTTCAATTTCTTCAACACCTACCTCTTTAGCAGTAAACTGAGGCATAGGTCAGGAAATGACTGGGGTTGAAGGGATCTCATCCACTTCAATTTCTTCATCCAACTGCTCTGTCGAAGCAGCAGAAGGAGTTTCTTCATCAGATTCCTCAGGAATCTCATATTCTTCACCAAAAGGAACAAGGTCCTTTGATGGCATTGAAGAGACGGGAACGGCATCAATTGGATTGTCAATTGAACTGATCAGAGTCTTCATCTTCTTTGGAGCTGAAGAATTTGAAGAGGTTGATGCCTTCCTCTTTTTCATCGTTGCACATTCTGCAGCCTTGGTCTTCTTCACATCTAATGCAGATGGAAGGATCAGAGTTGGTGTAGGCGCAGGAGGTGCATTTTCTTCACGCACAACTGTAGTAGTTGCCCTGACTTGTTCACTTTCTTCAGGCGCACCACTAGTGGGTGCCCTGGCAATATCTTCAGCGGCTGGAATGCAGTCATCAGCCCTGGTACTTTCATTTTCTTCAGCAGCCATACTGACATCAGCGGTGCTGGCATGTTCTTTAGTGGGCTGGGCAGATTCTTCAGCTTGAGGAATTTCAACATGCACCGGTGCAGAGGCAGTTGAAGTGAAAGTATTCGTCAAATTGACGAACCGAACCTTTGCTCCTTTCCAATCAGCATGATACCGATTGAAATCATCACTCAGTTGCTTGATTTCAGCTTGTACAGCAATGAGTTGTTCAGGGGTAAGAGTGAGAACATTGTCCTTGAGGAAGCGTTGTTTCTTGTATCGCGGTTTCTTCAGCCTTCTTCCTTCTTCATATTTCCACTTCTCTTCCTCAATGAAGTGAGTGAGGACATGACTTTGACCAGGAGTGAGGTTCATCTCCGGCAAAGGTGTAGCGGGTTCCTTGTGCCATAAGTTAATGAAATCGAGGATCAGCTTGGGATCCAGAAGTAGTGGAACATTGCTGCCTTTGGCTCTAGCGGCCCTGGCTTGTCTGTCTCTGATGATTTCGGCAAGTTCATCATCATCCGCCTCATCGTCATCAGAGGGCACTTGGAAAGCAACTTGCTTCTTGTGAGGACTTGGTCGAAGACCTCGTCCAACAGTTGCCTTTTTCTTCAGTAGTGAGGGACCAGCTGAGGAAGGTCGAGCAGCTGAGGAACTTGCAGATGCTCCAGAGGCAATAGAGAAGCCTTGAGTCCTTTGGCACGTGGCAAGATGCACAGGTGCCGAAGATTTTGTCGAAGCAGCTGAAGACTTTGTCGGAGGAGGAGGAGGAGCAGACTGAGGAATTGGCCGTGAGGGCTTTGAAGATGCTGGCCATGAGGGCATTGCTGAGGAGCTTGGACGTGAGGGCATTGAAGGAGAAGCACTGGACTTATGGGCAGGCTTCTTTGGCATAGCCTTCTTGGGCTTACTACCAGAGGCCTCAGCAGCGTTAGCAGCAGCAGCAAAATCTTCTTTGAATTTCCTCACTGCTTCTTTTGCTTGTTTGGCTAGTTTGGCCTGGCGCCTGGCCCATTCAGTAGCATAGTCCTCACCGCACTTGAGGCTGGTGGGATCCGCCAGTTGGCCACGTCTCAATGGAGGTCTTGAGCATGGAGGGTTGAGCGCGAATTTCTTCATGTACTTGGGAGTAACATACCTGTACTCCCTCCATTCTCGTGCCCATCTCCTCTCAATTCATTGTATGCACACCTTGCGCTGATTCTTGTCCTCGTTGCCAAACTTGGCCTCATCAGGAGTGCAGTATCCAGCATAAATATCCTAAGGGATTTCAAACGCTGTGTTGACCTCAGCCCTTTTTCCTCCCTTCTGTGGCTTCTTGTCAGCCATTTTCTTCAGCTGAGGAATATGAACAACTAAAGTTTCCGAAGAGGTATGCAATTTTTCTTCAAGGAACGCTGTAAATGAGTTAAGTTGATGAGAACCTAGTGATTCAGTAGCGGACATTTTGTACCTGTGAATAGAGTATAGTTGCGAGGAATTTGGAGAGGTCATATGCGTTCTCAGAAGGTTTTTCAAAAAGAATAGATTTTGAGGAATTTGACCAGATGAGTCTTGAGGAATTTCACTGAGCGTTCTTTGTCTTAGGTTCCAGAGTTGTAAAGATTTGAAAATCCACATAATTGAGGAATCTTGAAGAAAATCATTGCTTAGAGAAACGAATCAAGAACACATAACATGTGAGGTGTTTTAGTGTGTGAAGATTTGAAGAATAAACACCTTTGAAGATTTTTTTAGGAAAACACATGAATCAAAGAGGGTAATAAAAGCAACTTTTAATTACCCGAAGTGAAGAACACGACGAACTGGGAAGCGTTGAGATGAATTTCGTCCGTTCAGATCTTCCACACCCTAACTTGGCAGAGGAAGACAACTACGGCGGCGGCGGAGTGAAGAAATCTGCAACCGACGCGAGTACGACGGCGACGAGGTCGAGGCAGTGAAGCTCTTCCTCACCGACGACGATGAAGTAGCGGAGGCGCTAGGGTTTGGGAAGCTCGAGCAGGAGAGAGGTCGAGCGGAGTAAAAGTGAAGTGAGGAGAAGACATGGGTATTTATAGCGGTAGTGAAAAAATTGTGCGCCCGAGGATTTCGGACGAACGTGCCCCTGGCTTTTCCCATTCACATAACATGTGTCACCCACGTACTGTGAGGTGGTGATCGTGTAGGATCGTGGGTGAATAGATAAGTATTTGTCGTGAGAAGCGGAACGGTTTGAGCGGCAAAGCCGAAAATTCAGATAAGATAAGTTTTAAGTTACCATTCGTAATTTCTTCAGCTGTTAAGGACACAGTGAAGATTTTGAACAAGTTTCAAATCAGAACGCATATGAAGAATTTGTGAAAAGATTAGATTGAGTTTAGCACAGAGGGGGAAGGGTCCGATCACATTCAATTAGCGAAAATAGTCAACTTGAAGAATTAGCAATAAGTGAATGTTGTAGAGGACATAAAACTCATATATATGTATATATTCAAATGAAGACAAACGACGGAAATAGTGAAGACATTTGCAAGTTGAAGAATTTGAAAAACTGAGGAATTTCAAAAACTGAGGAAAAACTCAAATTGAAGATTTTCAACTTTTGTGGTGGCGTAACCCACCGTATAAGAAAGTTGGCTTCAGACACCGCGTACAATTGTCGTAGGGCTCTAAGAGTCAATTTCTTCATTAATTTCTTCACACTTAGAGGGTTAGTCTTCATTGATTGAAGAAAAACGTTACTTTGTGTGTTGCGCATCTAAGTCATCAAGTTAGCATAAGTGTTAGATGTGTGTCCATTTCAGAGAACATTCGAAGATTCTAAGATATTTAGCTCACACCGCAACTTGCTAAATCTCTTCTCATCCAAGGGCTTAGTGAAGATATTGGTCAGCTGATCTTCAGTGCTAGCGTGGTCGATGGAGATATCGCCCTTCAACACATGATCACGAAGAAAATGATGACGAATCTGGATGTGCTTTGTCTTCGAGTGCTGAACTGGGTTATGAGCAATTTTGATTGCACTCTCATTGTCGCAGTAGAGAGGCACATTCTTCATGTTGATGCCATAGTCCTTGAGTGTTTGCTTCATCCAAAGTAATTGAGCACAACACGATCTAGCAACAATGTACTCAGCTTCTGCAGTGGAGAGTGATACGCAGTTCTGTTTCTTTGAGGACCAACAGACCAAAGATCGTCCGAGGAAATGACATGTGCCTGATGTTGACTTGCGGTCCACGCGATCGCCAGCATAGTCAGAGTCTGAATATCCAATGAGATCAAGTGAAGAGCCCTTGGGATACCATAATCCAAGTGTTGGTGTGTGAGCTAAGTATCGAAGAATATGCTTCATAGCCTTATGGTGTGATTCCTTCGGTGTAGCTTGAAATCGGGCACACATGCAAACACTAAGCATAATACCCGGCCTAGATGCACATAGGTACAATAAAGAGCCAATCATGGAGTGGTATACCTTTCGATCGAAGTCTTTACCATTTTCATCAGTGCATAGATGGCCATTTGTGGGCATTGGAATTTTGACCCCTTTGCAATCTTGCATGCCGAATTTCCTCAATACATCTTTGAGGTATTTCTCCTGCGAGATGAATATACCATTGTGTTGTTGACGAATTTGAAGACCTAAAAAGAATTTCAACTCTCCCATCGTAGACATTTGATATTCTTCACTCATCATATAGGCAAATTCATCACTATAGCGTTGGTCAGTACATCCAAAGATAATGTCATCAACATATATTTGGCACACAAACAATTCACCATCATAAGACTTAGTGAAAAGAGTTGGGTCGAGTGAACCGGGTTTAAAGCCTTTCTTCATGAAGAATTCCTTCAAAGTGTCATACCACGCCCGAGGGGCTTGCTTGAGGCCATACAGGGCCTTGTTAAGTCTGAAGACTTTGTCGGGATTCTTTGGATCTTCAAAACCTGGGGGTTGAGCAACATATACTTCTTCCTCAATCTTGCCATTGAGGAATGCACTTTTCATATCCATTTGATATAAAGTGATATTATGATGGTTAGCATAAGCAAGTAGTATGCGAATAGCCTCAAGTCTAGCAACAGGTGCAAAAGTTCCATCGAAATCAATACCCTCAACCTATGTGTAGCCTTGAGCTACAAGCCGTGCCTTATTCCTCACCACAAGGCCATTTTCATCTTGCTTGTTGCGGTAGATCCATTTTGTGCCAATGATGGTGTGCTTGCGAGGATCTGGACGTTTGACCAATTCCCAGACGTTGTTGAGCTCGAACTGATGTAATTCTTCTTGCATAGCTTGAATCCACCCAGGCTCCAAAAATGCTTCATCTACCTTAGTGGGCTCTGTGATGGAGACAAAAGCAAAGTGCCCACAAAAGTTAGATAAATGTGAAGCTTTTGAGCGTGTGAGAGGACCTGGTGCATGAATGTCATCGATGATCTTCTCAGCTTGTACTTCATTTGCAATACGAGGATGAGCGGGTTGTCTTCGAGGAATTTGATCCGCATTTTCTTCAGGAGCATTTTCCTCAGCACCATTTTCTTCAGGTGTGCTAGTACGACGTTCATCACGTTCTGGAATGAATTCTTCAACGGATTCTTCAGTAGGAATGACATCCTCAATGTCCTTGAACTTGATAGAATCCTCAGGTGCTGGTTCATCTATCACAAAAGGTAGGTGCTCTCTTTGCGAGCCATTAGTTTCATCGAACCGCACATCTACAGTTTCAACAATCTTGTGAAGAACACTGTTGAAGACTCTGTAGGTGTGCGAGTCCTTTCCGTAACCAAGCATGAAACCCTCATGTGCTTTCGGTGCAAATTTAGAACTGTGATGTGGATCTCTAATCCAACATTTAGCACCGAAGACTTTGAAGTAACTTACGTTGGGTTTCTTGTCAGTGAGGAGTTCATAGGCAGTCTTCTTGAAGAATTTATGAAGATATACTCTGTTGATGATGTGGCAAGCAGTATCAATTGCATCAATCCAAAACTGACGAGGTGTCTTGTATTCATCAAGCATAGTGCGAGCCATTTCAGCGAGGGTTCTGTTCTTGCGCTCCACGACGCCATTCTGCTGAGGAGTATAAGGAGCAGATAACTCATGAGTAATACCAAGTTCATCAAGATAGCCATCAAGACCGGAATTCTTGAACTCAGTCCCATTGTCGCTTCTGATGTGTTTGATCTTCATACCAAAGTTGGTTGAAGCCCTCGAGGAAAATTGTTTGAAGACTTCCTGCACTTCATGTTTGTAAGTGACAATATGTACCCATGTGTAACGAGAATAATCATCAACAATAACAAAGCCATATAGAGATGCATCATTCGTCATAGCAGAATAATGATTAGGACCGAAGAGATCCATGTGAAGCAATTCAAATGGTCGAGTGGTAGTCATGATAGTCTTCGCTGGATGGTTGGCCTTTGTCATCTTTCCAGCTTCACAAGCACCGCATAAGTGATCCTTGAGGAATTTGACATTCTCAATGCCAATGACATGCTTCTTCTTCGCAAGCGTGTGCAGATTCCTCATGCCAGCATGACCAAGTCGTCGATGCCATAGCCAGCCTTCTGAAGCTTTTGCAAGTAAGCACACGGCAGGCTGTGGTCCTATAGAGAAATCAACAATATACAGATCTCCTCTCCTAAAGCCTTCAAAGACTTTGGAATGGTTAGCTTCCATGATCACAACACAACGATATCTTCCAAAGACAACAACCATATCAAGATCACAAAGCATTGAGAAAGACATGAGGTTGTATCCTAAGGACTCGACAAGCATGACTTTGTCCATGTGTCGATCCTTTGAGATCGCAACCTTACCTAGACCCAATACCTGATTTTTGCCTTTGCCAGCGAAGATGATATGCTTCAGATGTGAAGGTGATAAGGGAGCATCCATCAATAGATTCTTGTAACCAGCCATGTGATTTGTACATCCACTATCGAGGACCCACTCATTTGCTTTGGGTTGATCATCCTGCAGATGAATTAGTGCAGCTTACAAACTCATATACTTCATTAGTGAAGAATATGATATCAGTATCATCAGTTCAATCTCATCAAGAAATAGCACAGATAATTTAGTATGAGGACGTGAGAAATGACAATTCATTTCTTCATGATTAGCCTACGTCCTTTCAGGCAATGTTCAGGTCTCCAGCAAATTCTTCAGTCGTTTTGAGCACGACTGGAGACCTGACCCTGCATAAGAGATTAGTTCTTTTTCTTTACCACCCACATCTGGAGGGGTGGCAAAGAATTCATCACTCTGCGAGCACCATATGAAAAAGGTGGCATGGACGCCAGTCCACTTTGTTTCATATAAGAGGGGTTAGGGTAAGCATATGAATAAGCAGAGAAATTCTTCGAGGACTTATGAACATAATGATTTGAAAAATAATGCACATATTCATAGCCCTTAGCTCTATCCTGCAAAACAGAAGGGTTAGTACGATGATGATCATATGAGGACTTTGATCCTTTTGAGGAATTTGATCCACGTGAGGAATTTGGTCCGTATGAGGACTTGGATCCATATGAAGAATTTGGTTCATATGAAGAATTTGATCTGGAGTTCCTTTTCTTCATTGGTGGTGTCATGAGGACATTCACCTGAAGACTTTCAAGGCAACTTTTGGGAACCCAGATTTTCTTCATAGGAGAACCGTTCCTGTAGTTAGTCCCAACATATCTAGCAAATACTTCACCATTTTGATTTTTGAACAGTTTATAGTTAGAGTCAAATGACTCATCAGAAGAATGAGGAGATTCACATGTAAAGCCAGATAAGTTGGATGGATCAACTGGAGGTCCCTTTGCAGCAACCCATGAGGTTTTGGGATACTGCTCAGGCTTCCAATATGTTCCATCAGCATTGAGTTTCCTCTCAAAGGCAATACCCTCTTTCCTAGGGTTTCTGTTGAGGATCTTCTTTTTGAGCACATCACAAAGAGCCTGATGCCCTTTGAGGCTTTTGTACATGCCTATCATGTACAATTCCTTCAGCCCTGCATCATCAGTGATACTTGCATTGTCCTCGGATGAGGAATTAGTGACAGCAGAGACATATGAAGAATTTGTAGCATTAGAAGCATTTGAACATTCAGGTGAAGAATTAGCAGTTTCACGTTCAATGCACTTCAGACATGGAGGAACAAATTCTTCCTGGGTAGTGCTGATATGTTGAGCAAGTAATGAATCACGCTCCTTCTGAAGATCTTCATAACTCACTCTTAGCTTCTCAAGATCTTGCTTTCTTTGAGGAAACTCATAAGAAAGCTTCTCATGATCAGATAAGAGAGTGTTATGATGACCTTGAAGGTTGTCAAACTTAGACTGAAGTCTCTGAAGATTATCAATTAAGGTTTTTGTGCGATCCATTTCTTCACCCAACATACCATCACTTTTGTCTAACATGTTTTGAAGCTTTTCAATAGCCTTTTGTTGTTTCACAGCAATTTTAGCAAGCTGGGCTTGAGATTTTCATCAGATTCATCCTCACTAGAGTCAGAGGAGGCGTATTTAGTTACCTTGGCACCCTTTGCCATGAAGCAATAGGTGGGAGCGTAGTCATCATTGCCTTTATCAGCATTGTTGGTGTTGCCATTTTCTTCAGAGTTGAAGATAGACTTGCTGACGAATGCGGTAGCAAGAGCCAGGCTTGCCACACCAGACTCGGACTCCTCGGATGCCTCCTCTTCCTCATGATCCTCAGATTCAGCCTCAGAGTCCATTTCCTTACCAATGAATGCCCGAGCCTTCTTAGAGCTGCTCTTCTTGTGAGATGAAGACTTTGAGGATTTTGATGATGAAGACTTTGAAGATTCCTTCTTCTTTTTGGCATCATCAGAACTGTAATCCTTGTATTTCTTCTTCTTTAATTCCTTGTCCCACTGAGGACAATCTTGAATGTAGTGACCAGGCTTCTTGCATTTGTGACACCGTCTTTTCTTGTAGTCACTAGATGAGGAATCGTTGCTTCTTGAGGATTTTCCAAAGCGACCACGTCTTGAGAACTTCTGAAATTTCTTCACGAGCAGTGCTAGTTCCTGGCTCAGTTCTTCAGGATCACCAAGGCTGCTGGTAGAGTCTTCTTCCTCAGACTCATAAACGGCCTTGGCCTTGAAAGCACGTGGTTTGCCATAGCTCGAACCATATAAATCTCTCTTCTCAGCAAGCTGGAACTCATGAGTGTTTAGACTCTCGAGGATATCAGCGGGATCAAGTGACTTGTAGTCAGCACGCTCTTGAATCATCAGTGCCAGAGTATCAAATGAAGAATCTAGCAATCTCATCAATTTCTTCACCACCTCATGGTCGGTGATGTCAGTGGCGCCAAGCGCTTGAAGCTCATTTGAGATGTCAGTGAGGCGATCGAAGGTTTGCTGAACATTTTCATTGTCAAGTCTTTTGAAGAGGTTGAAGAGAATGCGAAGAACGTCAACACGAGAGTCACGTTGAGTTGAGACTCCTTCATTTACTTTGGACAGCCTATCCCAGATAAGCTTGGCAGTTTCCAAAGCACTCACTCTTCCATACTGTCCTTTGCTCAGATGACCACATATGATATTCTTCGCTTGAGAATCGAGTTGCTTGAATCTCTTCACATCAGTAGCGTTCAGAGACGGTGTGACTAAGGGAACACCATTTTCCACAACATACCAGAGATCGTTGTCAATTGCCTCAAGATGCATTCGCATCTTGTTCTTCCAGTAGGGTTAGTCCGTTCCATCGAAGGTAGGACATCCAGCAGAGACCTTGATCATACCTGCGGTCGACATAACTAAAACTCCAGGCGGTTAAACCAAAATCACACAGAACAAGGGAGTACCTTGCTCTGATACCAATTGAAAGTGCGTTATATCGACTAGAGGGGGGTGAATAGGCGATTTTTATGAATTCTTCACTAAGGAATTTGCTGATGAGGAAATTCCTAAATGAAAAACTACTTGCAGCGGAATAAGTACTCAGAAAGGAACATAATAAAACACAACCGCAGTCATCATGATGAAATAAAGACAAGCACAGAGTACAGAAAGCGTAAATACAGGATAACACAAGATGAAGACAGACAGACTGAAGAAATTGAACTGAGGAAGTTGAGAAAGTCTTCAAACAGATATGAACAGGCACACAGCAACATACATGAGGAAATGAAAGAGTTGAGGAAATAGAACCAGTTAGCTCGGTGAAGACAATGATTTGGTAGACCAGTTCCAACTGCTGTCTCAGTTGTACATCTGGTTGGAGCGGCTGAGTATTTAAACTCGAGGACACCCAGTCCCGGACACACAGTCCCCACCGTATTCTCCTTGAGCTAAGGTCACACAGACCTCGCCCAATCACTCGTGGTAAGTCTTCAGGTGACTTCCAAACCTTCACAAACTTGGTCACTCGGCGATCCACAATTCCTCTTGGATGCTCTAGACCTTGACGCCTAACCGTCTGGAAGAAGCACAGTCTTCAAAGGAAAGAAGTGTCCGATCCACGCAGGATCAATCTCTTCAGTGATGCTCAATCATCTGGGGGTTTGTAGGTTTGGGTTTGGGTTTTCCTCACTTGATGATTTTCCCTCAAAGTCCTCGGAGGATGGGTTGCTCTCAAATGACAAGTGTCAGTTTCTCTCGGAGCAGCCAACCAGCTAGTGGTTGAAGGGGGCGGCTATTTATAGCCCAGGGAGCAGCCCGACATGATAAGACATAAATGCCCTTGTCTGATATGACCGTTAGGTGGGTAGATATTTTGGAACCGCTGGCGCGTAGCACAGCAACGGTCGGAATTTTGACTATCAAAATCCTCAGGGCTATCATGTTCCTCATTGTGTAGGCAATTCACACTGGTGAATTCCTAACTCCTGAGTCAGAACAAATTCCTCAGAGATTAGAAGAATTCGTCTCTGTCACTGAAGAATATGACTGAACTGTGTGAGATTTCCAATGGCTTCACTCGAAGGGATTGGTAGGTGTAGGATTTTGAGTTGAGCATCACATGGAAAATTTTCCTTAGTATTTCCTTGACCCCCTTTAACAGTACGATGTTTCCTATGACTCAAGAAAGAGAAAATGAAACTATAAAAACAAAAGTCTTCATGCTTCATGTTCCTTGAAAGAATACCAAGTCTTCAAGGTCACACCAATTTCTTCACTTTCAAAGTTTTCAGTAAGTCTTCAGAAAGTCTTCAGAAATCCAAAGTCTTCAGATGAAGAACTTCATTTTTAGGGGTCGACATTCTCTGTAAATATCAAACTCATCATAGAATTATATACCTGTGTACACTCACAAACGCATCAGTCCCTTAACCTATAAGTCTTCAATACACCAAAATCACTAAGGGGCACTAGATGCACTTACGTGGTGGAACACCGACAGCGCTTCGCTAAGCGTCGTCGGGACGAGGCGATGGAACTACGGAATAACGGGAGAGAGGGGACGCCAAGGGCTTGGTGTGTCCTCTTGGGGCGCCCCTCCCCACTATACATAGGTAGAGGGGTGTGGTAAACAGCCCCTCCAAGCCTTAGGGCGCAGCTAAGGGGGAGAGGACTTGGACTCCAAGTCCAATCCTATTCAATTCCTACTAGGACTTCTTCCTTTTTTGCCTTCTCTAGCAACATGGGCTTTTGAGGACTTAGTGCGCCTAGACAAATAAGGCCAGGGCGCCTACCCACAACCCATGCTAGCCCTTGGGTCATGATGGAACCACTTGTGGACTTCTGGACCCCTCCGAAATCCTCCGGAACCTTCTGGAAGCTTCCCAGTACAATACCGAAAAAACTGCATCTTTTTCCGGAACCGAAAATATGACTCCCTATATATAAATCTTTACCTCTCGACCATTCCGAGACTCCTCGTGACGTCCGGGATCTCATACGAGACTCCGAACAACATTTGGTTACCACTCATCAAATAACCCAATACTCTAGCGTCAACGAACGTTAAGCGTGCGACCCAGCGGGTTCGGGAATTGTGTAGTCATGACTGAGACACCTCTCTGGTCAATAACCAATAGCGGAACCTGGATGCCCATATAGATTCCTACATATTCTACGAAAATCTTTTATCGGTTGAACCTTTATGACAACATACGTAATTCCCTTTGTCTGTTGTTATGTTACTTGCCCGAGATTTGATCGTCGGTACCTCTATACCTAGTTCTATCTTATTACCGGCAGGTCTCTTTACTCGTTCTGTAATACATCATCTTGCAACTAACTTCTTAGTCACTTTGCTTGCAAGCTTCTTGTGACGTGTATTACCGAGAGGGCCCAGAGATACCTCTCCAATACACGGAGTGACAAATCCCAATCTCGATTCACAACAACTCAACAGACACCTTCGAAGATACCTACAGAGCATATTTATGATCACCCAGTTAGATTGTGATGTTTGATAGCACACAAGGTATTCCTCCAGTATCCGGGAGTTGCATGATCTCATGGTCGAAGAAACATGTATTTGACATTAAGAAAGCAGTAGCAGTAAACTGAACGATCATATGTTATGCTAATGGTTGGATCTTGTCCATCACATCATTCTCCTAATGATGTGATCCCGTTATCAAATGACAACACATGTCTATGGTTACGAAACCTTAACCATCTTTGATTAACGAGTTAGTCTGGTAGAGGCTCACTAGGGATACGGTATTTGTTTACGTATTCACATAGTATTTAAGTTTCTGAACAATATAATTCTAGCATGAATAATAAATCTTTATCGTGATTTAGGAAATATAATAATAACCATTTTATTATTGCCTCTAGGGTATATTTCCATCATTTCTGTGGGAGGGCTTGTGTGGGGATATATAGCCTTTGTCCCCCCTCCCACCTCAAACACATACTATTATAGAATTTATCAAAAGAACATATCAATAAGTTTAATTTTTCAACAATCTAACAATTAAAAAATAATTTACCAATTGTCAGTTCGAATGAATCCATAATAATCACTAGTCATTCGTTTCAATTTATCAATTCTGAGTTTCAATTTGTGATCGTGATTAAATATTTGAACATTGAAGGCAAAATCTTACTTTCAATTGAAGAAGATGGAAATGATACTTTGAACTGGAGAGATGAGAAGTGGGTGGAGTTCCTGCCTCGGTCTACCAGTCGGCGCACATGCCCGTGCCAAACTTGTTCAAGTCATTCAGTTGAAGGATCGCGCCTGCCGTAGCCAGGATTTCTGGTCAGGGTGGTCCAATTAATATTAAGAAAATGTTTACACTAAATACACAACACACTAGCACAGGTGCATCTATTTGCTAAACCTGCCCCCCACCCCACCCCACCCCACCCCCCGCGTGCTTTGAATCAATTTATGATATTTTTATGGGAATTACATGGGGAAAATGAGCATTTCCCTTCGTCAAATATTCATATTGTGCCTTTGGCCCTGTCTCGGCAGATGATGTCAAAAGTTAACATTTCAATAAGTTTAATTTTGTACAAGTCTACGATAAAAAAGTTAATTTATCAACTGATAATTTGAATAAAGCCATAATAATTGTTAATCAGTCGACTGAATTATCAGTTCCGAGTTTCAATTTGCACTCACAATTAACTTATTCGAACCTCGAAGGCAAAATCATACTGTGAATTGAAGAAGATAGAAATCATATTTTGAATCGGAGAAATGAGGAGTTGGTGGAGTTCCTGCCTTAGTCCCCTAGTAGGCGCACACATGCTTGTGAATATGTCAGCAACGGATTCATGCCATGGAGCCGCAGAAGGGACATCGGCGCCCAAAAGCCTGACTCGAGTAATCATTTATTTGGTACCGCTAAAAGAGCGGGACTGCCATTCTATCTTGGGGGATTCCATCCACAAACACGAAGTTTGTTGGCTTTGGACTTGAGCGTATGTTGTGGCTTGCCTGGTTTTATTTATAACTATACTGAAGTATTGGTCGATTTATAGGATGGTCCATGGACCATCGTGTCCACGGTGCAGATACACCACTGGAGAGACACATGTGAGTCACTGTCATGCATCACTTTGATTGTTAACCCTGTTTTACAAGCCATGTTTCGCTAACGGATAGTTACATTCTTGAGGTTATTGATTGCAGATGTTTCCCGACAATATTTGTTCAAACAGTTTCGCCAAAGTACATCTAGATGTGCCATAAGTATTGCACATTTAAGTCTTATGTCATTGATTTTACGCGAAGGTTCGTGTGGGTATTTTTTTTTTCAAACTTGATTGTGTCACTTAGATGTGCAATAATTATGGCACATTTAGATGTGACAAACCCTCTCCAATTGTACTATATCAATACATAAGATATGGTGGTGATTGCCCGGATAAACTTCTCAACCCACCGATCCAGCATCCTATCTGCCAATTGAGCACTAGTCCCTGCCAAAATTTACTAGCGGCAGTAAGAAGACCAAAATGGGGAAGGCGTTACTTCAAATCCAAGCACGTTCATGAGGAAAAGGTGAAAAGAATCCTCATTAGATAGTGAAATAGAACGTGAAACCGTGCTGTAAACCGTTGCAAATCGTTTTTCTTGGTTCCTCCTGCCCCAAGAAAAATTAGGGTTTCTCTGCCTCCTGCCACCGCCGCCGGTCTGCTTTGTCTTTGGTGGCCATAGGACCATAGGGGTGTGATAGATCCGGCCTTTGCCGATGGGAGGGCTTTGCTTTTTGACTTTTTTTAGTTTTCTAGGGTCTTTGTCCTGCTCAGGAAGATGTGACAGCGGCGGCTCCTTGAAGATGTAATAAGGTTCTTCCCACCTAGCCCCCGTTCCGGTGGTGCGTCTAATCATCGTCGGTGGACATGTGAATGTATGTCTCCGATGGATCTGTCTTTTGTAGATCTGCTCGGATTTTATCGTTGTTTGACTATGTTCGTGCATCTTTCGGTTGGATCCTTTCGATCGAAGCTACTTTTCATCGACAGCGGTTGTTGTTCTGATGTGTTAGTCTTATGATGCCTTAACATAGCGACTTTTCTAACACGACGACTTCTATTTTTATTATTTTTAGTTTTTGTTTGTACTGCCATGATTGAAGATGAACACTACCTCCGTTCTGGTATATTAGTTCCCTTTATATTCTGTTCCAAATTTTAACCTTAAATTTAACTAATAAAATGTTACTGCATATTATAAAATATAATATAAATGAAAACTATATTTAAATACAAATCCAACGATATAATTTTTAGTGATATGCATTTATATTTTATTAGTTAAATCTCTAGTCAAAATTTGGCACAAAATACAAACAGAACCTATAAACGAGGACGGAGTACATCGAAAGTTTTATAAAAAAAATCAAGTACGGCGTGACCTTCTAGTGGTGAAATCGAAGTTGCCGGCGTGCACAATGGGCGATTTACGATGACGCGTTGGTGTACCCTCCCGCGTGTCATGTGTTACACCGACGTCTTGCATGTCTTGTGATGCTCACTTTTTGCGGGTCTTTCACTAATCCAATCTCTTCTCAAATCTCAAAGCACTTACTCCTCACAGAGGGAGTACATCGTACGGTGTCCACCTCGGTGGCAAACTATTTTCCAAATCTAAAACTTCAAATATGTTGAAACAAAGGGATTATGTGTTTAAACCTGACTGATGCCATCTAGCTACAGTCCCAACATTCGGGTCACAGATATGCTATCACTTAGCTGCACGGCACGGCTGGGCAGGACCAAAATGCAAAAGAGACGTCACAGTCCAATTAGAGCAAGTCAATTCTGCCAAGAGTTAGGTTGCTTGGTGAGACTGTTACATCGTAATTCATCGTACCAACACATAGATATTGTTCCTATCACAAAGTTGGGTTCGACTTTTAAAGGGTTCTAATGAATACAACAGTGTTTTAGCTGAAGCTCGGGCTGGTTCAGTTTTCAGTGACTAGAATCTAGATTTGTGTTCAGATACAATGCCAGTGCAATGCAAGAATGCAAAATGTTCTGATCCAACAAAGCCAATGGGGTGTTGCAACTTCTCATAGCAGAAATGAGCGGGTGTATGTGTTTATTATCAGATCCTAGGAACCAGCTGTGGACTCATTTCCCGTATGGGTGGTACCTGCCCGAGCCTCGACCACTCGCACTTCCACCACCACCCATGCTTCCAGCTCCCCCATAGCCACCATACCCGCCTGCACCTGCACCATAGCCGCCAGGTGCACCATATGCGCCACCTCCGTAGGCACCCCCATATGCCCCATAGGCACCATACGGGCCTCCATATATAGAACCACCATAAGCAGAGCCAAAACCTGACCCATAGGCAGGGTTACCTCCATATGCACCATACCCTCTACCGTAGGCACCATATCCTGCACTACCATAGTAGGCAGCTGCAGCTGATCGGTAGTCAGCTCCATACCCATAACCACTGCTGCTGCTGATGGCAGAACGGCCTCCACCACCACCACCACCACCACCTCCACCGCGGTATGAACTACGGTGGCCACCTCCTCCATGGCTATGTCTACTGTTAGAGCTTGAATCACCACCACCAGGTTTCTTTGGCTCGGCTCTTTTTATTTCAACCTGCAAAACCCAAGTGGAGAAGTTATCAAAACAATTTATGCTAACCCTGATTCATGTGATGCTTAACACTCGCAGGAAACATTTGACTATGTGATTGCCAACCAAGTAAAGCCTCTAAATGACGTCAAATCACACATCTTATTCCTAACTTCAAATTAAACAAAGGCAAGAGTCATGTGGAGAGAGGAGAGAATAGAACTGACTCTCTCGGTTAAAGCCAGATTTTCCACAAATAGATCTCATTGCATTTGAGGTTGACTCTTCGTGTAGAACCTTAAGACACCACATCGTATTGAGTTATTTTATTTTATTGTCGACTCTAGATGACATAGAGAAGACAAAGAGCTAACACTCAACAACTGCATCTACCTTTATATATGCCCTAAGTGGTTTTTTTAAAGAAGTGACACATATTCAGGAGAAATTGGATATTTGGAAGTGATTTCCAGTGAATTTAATTCAGCCAAGAAAGAATAGACTTCCATCCAAAATCACATGCAACAGAATATGTAGAACAGTCAGAGCCTACAGCAGTATGATTTTGAACATTTCATTTCTAGAATAGGTTCAGCAAGTCTGGACACTTGGACAGGGTAACAAAAGCACCGCACAAGCAACATTCCCTTCAAAATGCAGATGAAAATCATACAGAGATTTACAAAGAAATATTCAATAGTTTCTTCCATGCTAAAGACAAAGTGTTACCTCAGTACAGACTAGAGTTGACATGAATAATGCATTCTGAGCAAGAGTAATTTTTGGTTTTGATATGGATATTCAAAACTGAGCCTTGCCTCACAAGCTTGCAGATGAACAGTTAAATACGAAAAAGGAACTTAAAAAAGAAATTATAAACATGTTCCTGCCTTCTACCCGAGTGCAAAGTTTTGTTAAGAAATGACGTATGTTGCCTGGTGAGAAGAACAAAATATGTGATGTAAAAAGGCCATTTTTAAAGCTGTTTAGAGCACAGTTTTTTTTCCAGATCACAACACGCCACTTCGCAATAAACTGCATGCAGTCAAAAGACACTGACATGTTTGCCGTACAAAAGATGGAATTCTTCTAAATTTCAACAGTTTTTTTCCGATTTAGCATGTGCTCCCGGGAGCCAAAATGCCGCCGTCTCCATTAAACACCTCTTGAATGCTACTACCTCTGTTCATAACATAAGACGTTTTGGCAGTTCAAATTAAACTGCCAAAACGTCTTATATTATATTAATGAACAGAGGGTGTATTAAGCTACGAGTTACAAAACTGTGCAGTTTGACATTACATGTTAAACTATCTCGATACTAAAAAAACACAGGACGAAACGTTGATTGACATGGTTGAAAATTCGACAGCAACATTAACAGTAGTCGCTAGCGCTACTGAATCTAATAACTGGAGCAAGAGAAAAATATTAATTCTCATATATAACAAGAGAAAGCTGGTGACCTGCTTCCCTCCAAGATCATGCATTCTCCCATCTGACATAACCCTTTCAACAGCGTCCTCACTTTCGAAGGTAACAAAGCCAAAGCCTCGTGAACGGCCAGTGCTATGGTCAACCATGATTTGATGCTCAGCCACCTTGCCATATGAGGAGAAGTGCTCCTTTAACTTATCTGAAAAAATTCGAGTCAGTCATGTTTCACATGAAACAAATATGCTCAAAACTTAGCATATGTTAACATTGGGACTTGGGAGTATTCAAGTGGTTACGACTTAATACTTGTGACCAAGTTCAAAAAATTTGCTCGCACACAGAAAACACCTTTTGCTTTTATATGTACCTTCAGTTAGAGATGCTGGAATGCCACCAACAAAGATCTTTCTTGTCTTGTTAGGAGCATCTTTTGTTGACATCTCCTCTCTAGGCACAGTTCTTTTGACTTCAACCTTAATAGATAAAAAATGTGTAAGAACAGACCCACTCAGATTTGCATGTTTTGGTTGTTAATGCTACAACATAGAAGAGCGTTTGCACCTAGCTGTCAACAAAGGAGGCCTTACCGTTCTTCCATCTATAGTATGTTCATCCTCCAGAACCCTATCAATCACAGATGGATCAGAAAATGTAACAAATCCAAATCCACGAGGCATCCCGGTATGCTTGTCTTTCATGATCACAGAATCAGTTATAGCTCCATATTTCTGAAAATGCTTGCTGAATTTTTCTGCACACAAACAAATGAGTCGTCAGTTACAGCTCCATATTTCTGAAAATGCTTGCCAAACTAAGCAATGGATAATAAATAATCATAACTCATGTAACGACAATATTGATGGAAACAATTGACACTATTAATAGTTTTCTCCAATGAATTCATAAATTTTAGTGAATTCAAATGTCCAGATTCTGGTCCTCTTTTTTTGTGTTTAATTAGTAACTAACTGTAAGCTCCAGTGGCCAAAAGTTGTATCAGCAGTTTTCTCATATAAAACTGGTAAGCTCCACCATTCTAAAGTTAACAAACACAGGAGTTGCGAACAGATTCACACACGGCTAGAGAACAGACGCAGAGTATCATTAATGAACAAGTAGCACCCCTTATCAGACTGCAAACTGATCAATGTGACATCAAAACTATAATACTCCTACGATCAAGCTCCTCTGCCAAAGTAAATAAATTAAACAGCACTGGATGAGATATGTGAGAAACATTTGTTAAACTCAAATAACCACATAGTATTAACCGGCACAACCAATAAAAATCTGAAAGTGAGATGCATAAGAAGCACTTGTTGGACTCAAACAACAGCAAGGTACGAATAAACCAGGCTAACCTTACAACATGACCGCAGAAAGAACATTATCATGGAAACATAGACTACAGAATTTTCTGCATAGTTGTAGTTTGGAAGTAAGTTCCCTTTCCCCTATCCCCAACCTTCAGACCTTTACCCTACCCAAGTCAACTCGTTATGGATCACAATTTCCTAATTTAGCGTGACAAAAGAATTTCAGCTTCCTAAACAGGAGTCAGCACACACAGCAGTCCAAACACACCCCAATTAGGCAATTACAGTTAGTCGATTATCAATATTATCATTCATAGCCGTTAAAATTGAGAATTTAATACATCATTCATAAAAGATGCATCTAACATGAAACAAAATCTCAAATCCACACTCAATCCATACATAGAGAAACTAAAAGGACAAACTTGGCTATAATTAGTAGCTAAAACTGTTCATTTGCTCCCTCTGTTCCTCAATACCCAGCATAAAATTGGTTTCTTGCTTATTTTAAAAAATACCCAGAATATTTTGTTTCTCTCCCAATTGGATTACCTATTTCACCCCTTCCCATTAGCAACCGGAAGCCAATTACACTGCATGTATGCGCATGGGGGAACAGGAGGGTGAAGCGACATGTGAGGGGAAAGAGGCTAGTGCCAGTTATGGCCAAAGGCTGCGGAGAAAGAGAGAGAGAGAGGTTACTCTGAGTTTTGAGGGTATAATCACCCATCCAGCACAATTTTATCCACACTTTGCCCTTATCGTTATGCGTGCTGGAGCTAAAACACTAAAACGCTGGGCAATATGGAGTGGAGGGAGTACTATTTAGAGCCGAATTTATTGTTTTTGTTTCTTTATATGTGCATAAAATTTGGACCTGAAATGTACTCCCTCCACTCCATGTAACAAAAAGTTTGTGTGAACATTGTAACACAGAGTTCAGAATTTCAACACTTTTTGGGTATCTGAGCAAATCGATCTCAGTATCTCACAACTCTCAACGCAAGTTTCCCTCAGATTAACTAATTTCTTGATGATGGCACCATTCATGAAAATACATGTTCTACCTAAGCAAGCTTGCAAGGCATGCAGGAATGGAGAATTTAATCGTTAATAACAGACACCAAAATGGCTCTAGATAGAATTAAGGAGAAATGTGTAGCCATATATTCTTGCTCTGTGTCCCCTTTTTCTTGACTAATGTGCGAACCAAAAGATCACTGGGAGTAGGTTGGCCCACAGACACAAGATTCTAATCCTGGTTCCTGCCCATTGAAAATATACGGCTGAAAACAATGTATAAGCTTCTTACAGTTACAGCAGAAGAAATAAGCAATTCAGAACAACACTGTATTTCATGTGATGAGGTGAATCAGACAATCTAAGCCTAGCTGTGAAAGGACGTTGAGATGCACTTGTCTTGTAAATGCAAAACGAGTTTGCTTTATGTTGATCTAATGCACCTAACTACTTTTTTGTTCTCAACTCTTTTTAAATGTTTGTATAATCAATCACCCACAGCTGGAGCATTTTGCATGACAAGTCCAAAAACTAAAATCGTCCCCATCCTTGGCAAAATACCCTACAGGAATTACTTATCTACCTTCGGTTGTCTCCCAGGCTACACCCCCAACGAAAATTTTCCTGTAGAGAAGCACAGACCAAACCAAACGAGTTAACCAAACCTCATCCAGTCCAACAGACCAAACAAAAACCTAAAAGCGCAACTAACTCACCCGGACCCGTCGGCGGGCTCGGCAGGCACGTCCCTACCGCCTTGCACGCCACCAGCCTCTCCGCTACCGACGGCCTCCCCTCCACCTCCTCCATCTCGAGATCCCTCGGCGGCGGGCCTCTCCTCCTCCTCCTCTTCCTCCTCCACCTCCTCCACCTCCTCTTCGACCTCCTCCTCCACCTCCTCGTCCTCCTCATAGCCGTTCATGGCGTTCAGGTTCTCCTCCTCGTAGCCCGCCATACCGCCGCCCGAGACCACCACCACCCCGGCGCCCGAACGGGACTTAGAACCGCGGAACCCTAGCCCCGGATCGAAGCGGGCGACGAGGCGCAGCGGCTAAATTGCCTTGTAGGAGTCGGTGATGGCGGTGGGAGAGTGGTAGGGTTTAGGGGGGTTCGTGGCCGGAGCTAACCCTAGCTGCGCCGCTTCGAGAGCTCGAGTGAGGTTGGTGGGAGAGAAGGAGCGGCGGTGGACGGTAGGGGTGGCGGCGGAGCGGTCGGGAGGGGATTTTAGCCCGGTGCCGTGGGTGCCCGAACTGGCTGGGACCGTCGGATGGCGCACCACGATTCGTGCCATCGCTAAGAAAGTGCCGGGCTATGCTCTCGCTTTTCCGTGGCTTTCCTGAATGGCACCGTGTTAGATTCGATCCTGGCAAGAAGTCGAGTAAAATGCATAAACCATGCATAAACGACCACCTTAGCGTCATAGCTTTTGAAAAAGCATCACTTTATAAAACATGACATTTTACACTGAACCGAAAAATTGACAGTGGCAAAAATACACTGATCCAAAAAAAAAAATCTGCCAACTCAGCCCAACGGGCGGGGCAGACTAGTTAGTGATGTCGCCAAAGCGCTTAGCATTTTGGATCAGTGCTTTTCTCCACTATCAATTTTTCGGTTCGGTGCGAAGTGTCACGTTTTGTAAAGTGGTGGTTTTCAAGAGTTACAACGCTAAAGTGGTGGTCCTATGCATTTTACTCCAAGAAGTTTGTATCAATGTCTGTTTAGACCGTGAAACTCTGCACTTCATGCTAAGAAGAAATGGACACTTCGCATGAAGAACTAACAAATCATTGCGAGGAATGGATGGACGCTCTGGATTTGTTCGAGTAAAGGGTGATCAACGCCTGGGGTGAACCAAGCACTCCTATGTTCCTCCTCATGTCGTTGCCATCAACTCGGCTTGTGCTACGGTGTACTGGTCACGCCATTGCTTGTGTGTTGTGATCACATTCTCTCTTCCCTAGCTATAAACCCCTCCACAATCGGTGGATATCTTACCTCTTCTCCAAGTTATAATAGGTAGCTCTAATGTAGAATCCTATAACTACTTGATAGAATTGGTTGATCCTCGATTTACTATTTTCTCCTATTAAGTAAGATTCTTAAGCTTAATAATCCCAAAGATCGAAAAGTACAAATCATTTCTAAAAATGAGTATCCGTGAGTAAATCGAGTTAGTTCGTGTGAATTTAGTGTTGATCGTATTGTGATCATATCAATTGGTAGGAGTAGTTGGTTGATTCCTTGAGGGTGCAGCGGCTATTGGGTTTCAACTTGGTAAAATCCCACTCATTGTTTTCGATTAGGGTGGCCGTTTTTCGGCGGTGGAAGGGTGGGGTTGTTGTCTATTACACAACTTGTTATTGTAGACTCATATTGGGCCTCCAAGCGCAGAGTTTTGTAGGACTGTAGCAAATTTTCCTCGAGTGAATGACCTAAGTTTTATCAATTCGTGGGTGGCTGATACGTCTCTAACGTATCTATAATTTTTTATGTATTTATGCCATGTTTATAATATTTCTACATGATTTTGGTATGATTTGGTTAGAACTAACCCGGACTGACGCTGTTTTCAGCAGAACTATCATGGTATTGTTTTTGTGCAGAAATAAAAGTTCTCGGAATGCGCTGAAAATCAACGAAGATTTTTTCTAGAAAATATAGAAAATACTGGAACAAAAAGTTATCGCAGAGGAGTCCCGTGGGGCCCATGAGGGTGGAGGGCGCGCCCATGTGCCTCGTGGACACCCCGTGGGTCCTCCTGACTTGTTCTCGACGCCAAACCCTCCTATAAATACCCAAACCTCCAGAAAGAAACCTAGATCGGGAGTTCCGCCACCGGCAAGCCTCTGTAGCCACCAAAAACCTCTCGGGAGCCCGTTCCGGCACCCTACCGGATGGGGAATCCATCACTGGTGGCTTTCTTCATCATCCTGGCGCTCTCCATGACGAGGAGGGAGTGGTTCACCCTCGGGGCTGAGGGTATGTACCAGTAGCTATGTGTTTGATTTCTCTCTCGTGTTCTTGATGTACCGAGCTTTGCTACTATAGTTGAATCTTATGATGTTTCTCCCCCTCTACTCTCTTGTAATGGACTGAGTTTTCCCTTTGAAGTTATCTTATCGAATTGAGTCTTTAAGGATTTGAGAACACTTGATGTATGTCTTGCATGTGCTTATCTGTGGTGACAATGGGCTATCACGTGATCTACTTGATGTATGTTTTGGTGATCAACTTGCGGGTTCAGTGACCTTGTGAACTTATGCATAGGGGTTGGCACACGTTTTCGTCTTGACTCTCCGGTAGAAACTTTGGGGCACTCTTTGAAGTTCTTTATGTTGGTTGAATAGATGAATCTGAGATTGTGTGATGCATATCGTATAATCATACCCACGGATACTTGAGGTGACATTGGAGTATCTAGGTGACATTAGGGTTTTGGTTAATTTGTGTCTTAAGGTGTTATTTTACTATGAACTCTAGGGCAGTTTGTGACACTTATAGGAATAGCCCAATGTATTGATCGGAAAGAATAACTTTGAGGTGGTTTCGTACCCTACAATAACCTCTTCGTTTGTTCTCCGCAATTAGCGACTTTGGAGTGACTCTTTGTTGCATGTTGAAGGATAGTTATATGATCCAATTGTGTTATTATTGTTAAGAGAACTTGCACTAGTGAAAGTATGAACCCTAGGACTTGTTTCCAAGCATTGCAATACCGTTTGCGCTCACTTTTATCGCTTGCTACCTTGCTGTTTTTATATTTTCAGATTACAAAAATCTTTATCTACCATCCATATTGCACTCGTATCACCATCTCTTCGCCGAACTAGTGCACCTATACAATTTACTATTGTATTGAGTGTGTTGGGGACACAAGAGACTCTTTGTTATTTGGTTGCAAGGTTGTTTGAGAGAGACCATCTTCATCCTACGCCTCCCACGGATTGATAAACCTTAGGTCATCCACTTGAGGAAAATTTGCTACTGTCCTATAGACCTTTCCACTTGGAGGCCCAACAACGTCTACAAGAAGAAGGTTGTGTAGTAGACATCAAGCTCTTTTCTGGCGCCATTGTCGGGGATGTTAATGCTTGAAGGTATATCTTTAGATCTTGCAATTGAATCTTTTAGTTTCTTGTTTTATCACTAGTTTAGTCTATAAAAGAAAACTACAAAAAAATGGAATTAAGGGTGCCTCACATGATTCATCTTTTTAATGTCTTTCGTGAAAATAAGGATTCCGATAATTGTGCTCAATTGCTAGAAGAAGAATGCATTAAAATGTTTGGCACTAAATCTTTGAATGATGAGCATGATTGCAATGTTGTTAGTGTGAATTCTTCGAATATCCATGATGCTAATGATATGAAAAGCCACAAGCTTGGGGATGCTATGTTTGATGAATATGATATTTTTAGTCCCCCCAAGCTTTGATGAGAATATTTATTATGATGAAAGCATGTCTCCTATTTATATGATTATATTGATGAAAGTGGATTTGGAGAGGTCATGATTTTATTTAGTGATGAATCCACTGTTTCGGAAGAGGTTCCAATTGATTATGAGAACAAAGTTGCTATCTATGATGATTATTGTGATGACATGTATGCTCTAAAGAATAATGAATACCATGAAACTTGTCATCTTGATTTTAATTTTCAATTGGATTATACCTCACATGATAGTTATTTTGTTGAGTTTGCTCCCACTACTATTCATGAGAAGAAATTTGCTTATGTGGAGAGTAATAAAAATTACTCCCTCCGTTCCTAAATGTAAGTCTTTTTAGAGATTTCACTATGGACTACATACGGAGGAAAATAAATGAATCTACATTCTATAATATGTCTATATACATTCGTATGTAGTTTGTAGTGAAATCTCTAAAAAGACTTACATTTAGGAACGGAGGGAGTATATGCTTGTGGATCATGAAAAGAATGCTTTATGTGATGGTTATATTGTTGAATTAGTTCATGATGCTACTGAAAATTATTATGAGGGAGGAACTTATGCTTGTAGGAATTGCAATAATATCAAGTTTCCTCTCTATGTGCTTAAAATCTTGAAGTTATGTTTGTTTTGCCTTCCTATGCTAGTTGATTATTGTTCACATAAGTTGTTTGCTCACAAAATCCCTATGCATAGGAAGTGGGTTAGAATTAAATGTTCTAGTCATATGCTTCATGGTGCTCCCATTATGTTTCAATTCTTATCTTTTATGTGAGCATCATTGAAATCATCATGCCTAACTAAAAAGGCATTAAAGAAAAGCGCTTGTTCGAAGACAACCCAATATTTACCCCTACTGTTTTTGTGTGTCCACATGATTAAGCTACTGTAATAATCATGTTTTATAGCTTTTATTTCAATAAAGTGCCAAGTAGAACCTTTGGGAAGACTTGGGTGAAAGTTAATGCGATCTTGTTGTAAAAAATAGAAACTTTGCGCTCACAAAAATAATTGTCATTTTTAACAGAAGCGTGATTTTAATTTGATTCTTTTTTCAGAAGATTAATAGACAAATTCCTCACGTCCACTAATTTATTTTAGAATTTTTGGAGTTACATAAGTATTCTAGAGTTACAGATTACTACAGACTGTTCTGTTTTTCACAGATTCTGTTTTCTATGTGTTGTTTGCTTATTTTGATGAATCTATGAGTAGTATCGGAGGGTATGAACCATAGAGAAGTTGGAATACAATAGATATTACACCAATATAAATAAAAAATGAGTTTACAACAGTACCAATAGTGGTGATTTATTTTCTTATACTAACAGAGCTTACGAGTTTTCCGTTGAGTTTTGTGTTGTGAAGTTTTCAAGTTTTGGGTAAAGATTCGATGGACTATGGAATAAGGAGTGTAAAGAGCCTAAGCTTGGGGATTCCCAAGGCACCCCAAGGTAATATTCAAGGAAAACCAAGAGCCTAATCTTGGGAATGCCCCGGATGGCATCCCCTCTTTCGTCTTCGTTCATCGGTAACTTTACTTGGAGCTATATTTTTATTCACCACATGATATGTGTTTTGCTTGGAGCGTAATTTTGTTTTGTTTTGTTTTGTTTGCTGTTTGAATAATGTCCCAAGATCTGAAATTCTTAAATGTTAGAGAGTCTTCACATAGTTACATAATTATTCAACTACTCATTGATCTTCACTTATATCTTTCGGAGTAGTTTGTCATTTGCTCTAGTGCTTCACTTATATCTTTTTAGAGCACGGCGGTGGTTTTATTTTGAAGAAATAGATGAACTCTCATGCTTCGCTTATATTATTTTGAGAGTCTTAAACGGCATGGTAATTTTCTTTGGTTATGAATTTAGTCCTAATATGATGGGCATCCAAGAGGGATATAATAAAAACTTTCATATAAAGTGCATTGAATACTAAGAGAAGTTTGATTCCTTATGATTGTTTTGAGATATGAAGATGGTGATATTAGAGTCATGTGATACGTCTCCAACGTATCTACTTTTCCAAACACTTTTGCCCTTGTTTTCGACTCTAACTTGCATGATTTGAATGAAACTAACCCAGACTGGCGCTGTTTTCAGCAGAACTACCATGATGTTGTTTTATGTGTAGAAAAGAAAAGTTCTCGGAATGTCCTGGAAATCCACGGAGGCACTTTTTGGAATTAATAAGAATTTTTTGCGAAAGAATTAATGCCAGGGGGGCCACAGCCTGTCCACGAGACAGGGGGGCGCCCCCCCCCTAGGGCGCGGCCTCCTATCTCGTGGGCCTCCTAGACCTCCACCGACGTCAACTCCAACTCCATATATTCACGTTCGGGGAGAAAAAAATCAAGGAGAAAGTTTCATCGCGTTTTACGACACGGAGCCGCCGCCAAGCCCTAATTTTTCTCGGGAGGGCTGATCTGGAGTCCGTTCGGGGCTCCAGAGAGGGGGATTCGTCGCCGTCGTCATCATCAACCATCCTCCATCACCAATTTCATGATGCTCACCGCCGTGCGTGAGTAATTCCATCATAGGCTTGCTGGACAGTGATGGGTTGGATGAGATTTACCATGTAATCAAGTTAGTTTTGCTAGGGTTTGATCCCTAGTATCCACTATGTTCTGAGATTGATGTTGCTATGACTTTGCTATGCTTAATGCTTGTCACTAGGGCCCGAGTGCCATGATTTCAGAGCTGAACCTATTATGTTTTCATGAATATATGTGTGTTCTTGATCCTATCCTGCAAGTCTATAGTCACCTATTATGTGTTTTGATCTGACAACCCCGAAGTGACAATAATCGGGATACTTCTCGGTGATGACCGTAGTTTGAGGAGTTCATGTATTCACTATGTGTTAATGCTTTGGTCCGGTTCTTTATTAAAAGGAGGCCTTAATATCCCTTAGTTTCCACTAGGACCCCGTTGCCACGGGAGGGTAGGACAAAAGATGTCATGCAAGTTCTTTTCCATAAGCACGTATGACTATTTACAGAATATATGCCTACATTACATTGATGAACTGCAGCTAGTTCTATATCACCCTATGTTATAACTATTGCATGAGGAATCGCATTCGGCATAATTATCCATCACTGATCCATTGCCTACGAGCTTTTCGCATATTGTTCTTCGCTTATTTACTTTTCCGTTGCTACTGTTACAACTACTACAAAAACCCAAAAACATTTATCTTTACTTTTGCTACCGTTACCTTTATTATCATACCACTTTTGCTACCAAATACTTTGCTGCAAATACTAAGTTATCCAAGTGAGGTTGAATTGACAACTCAACTGCTAATACTCAAGAATATTCTTTGGCTCCCCTTGTGTCGAATCAATAAATTTGGGTTGAATACTTTACCCTCGAAAGCTGTTGCGATCCCCTACACTTGTGGGTTATCAAGACTAATTTTTGGCGCCATTGCCGGGGAGCATAGGTCTATTCTCTGAGTCACTTGGGATTTATATCTGTTGATCACTATGAAGAACTTGAAAGACGCTAAGACCAAGATTTTGCCCTCAACTATGTGGGGAGGTAAGGAACTGCCATCTAGCTCTGCACTAGATTCTCCTTCGGTTATTAGTAGGCTTGTGACACCTAAACCAGCTACTGCTATGAATTCTGATATGTCATATGTTATTGATGATGCCACTTCTGCTATGCATGATGAAACTACTTCTGTGCGTGATACTACTTTGCCATTAGGTGAATTTCTTGATGAAGAACTTGCTAGAGTTAGGGGGAATGAAAATATTGAAGAACCTATTATTGATGATAGTGATGATGAAGGTTCCCCCAATGATTATGTATTACCTGTTGTTCCTAAGGGTTATGTTATGAATGAAGCAGCTGCTATGGAAATTCTTGCTTGCAATGATAGAAATGATCTTAAGAAATTATTTGCTAAATGGAAGTAGCAGTCTCTTAATGCTAGAATGAAACCCGATCCTGCTTTTGCTACTTCACCTATCTGTGTTACTGATAAGGATTATGAATTCTCTGTTGATCCTGAGATTATTACTTTAGTTGAATCTGATCCTTTTTATGGCCTTGAATCTGAAACTATTGTGGCACATCTTACCAAGTTGAATGATATAGCTAACCTGTTTACCAATGATGTGAAGTCTCGCTATTTATATATCCTTAAGATATTTCTGTTCTCATTAAAGGGTGATGCTAAGACTTGGTATAATTCCCTTGCTCCTGGTTGTGTGCGTAGTGTCGTGGTTCTAAGTCTGACAGTAGAAAGGGGGGTAGGTATGGAGAGGCAAGATCTTAACTATGGCGAAGATGTACACACGAGGTTTACGAGTTCAGGCCCTTCTCGGAGGAAGTAATAGTCCTACGTCTCAGTGCCCGGAGGCGGTCGATTGGATTATGTGTGTTGAATTACAGAGGGTGCGAACCCTTGTGCCAGAGGAGGGGGGTGGCTTATATAGAGTGCGCCAAGACCCCAGCCCTGCTCCATTACAAGGGAACTAATGTACATAAAGTAAGGGGCGTTACTGGTAACGCCGGCATTAAGTACTCTTAATGCTCATGAAGACTAAGGAGTAAATATCTGGTCGTTGCGTACTCTTCCGACTACTGGTCTTTGATATGGTCGAGTGACCTTCCTTGTGGTCGAGTGACAATAGGTAGCGACCGTCGAGTGGTGTGACCGTCGAGTGGATTGCACTCGGCATATGAGACTGGTGCTCTTCTGTTGACTCTTGGTCTTTCCATCTTCCAGGATAGTGACCTTGGGTAGGACGTATAGGTCGAGCCTATGACCCTACCCCGGGTCTGTATGCTCGTCAGTAGCCCCCGAATGGATTAAGGTGTGAGAGGAAAGTAAGACAACGTTGGACCTGTCATGTGCTTTGTGTCTCCGCGAGTGTTTCCTGTTAGACTGAACGCCTGCGTTGGTACTTCGGAGTCGACTCGGTTGCCTTGATCCATTCAGAAAGTTGTCGATTGAACTGGTGGCCTCATGCGTCGAGTGTCGTGTGGGAGTGCGAGATCTTGGGCGCGATTGCCCGCGGGGAATCCTGGATTCTGTGGGATACGAAATTTCGGGGGTGCGCGCGGGTAGGAGGGCGCCGAAAATAGGGGGACACAGATAAGTAGCGACGCCTCGATCATCGCACCGCCTTTTTCACCACGTTCGCTGTGCGCAACTGTAGCAGGATTTGACGGGATTGCCCGGCCCTGCGTGTTAGTCACTCGGAAGTGAACCTTTATAAGGTGACGGGGCCGGGGTGCTTGCACTGTGCACGCCTGCCTCTTCTTCTTTCTTCTCTGCTCCTCTGCCGCGCCTACCGCCTACGCCTCCGACACCGCCGCTTCCCACCATAGTGAAGGACAAAACGGCGGCGCTAGAGCGCGCCAAGAAGGCGACGGGGGCGGCAAAGGGCAAGAAACCAAGCCGCGGATCGTCATTGCGCCCGGGGTTGCCGCCGGGCTGGATCCAAGGCGATTGGATCCGGTCTTTGATCCGGCAGGAGGATCTGACCGAGCTGGAGGAGTCCGGGCTGATTGCAGTAGGGGCGGCGAGGCTGCCGAAGGGAGAGACGGAGCCACAACCTCGACCGGGTGAGTGTGTATTGCTCGCCACTCATGTCGACCGGGGCTTCTCGCTTCCTCCGCACCCTTTCTTCCGTGGGTTTTTGAACTTCTTCGGGGCACAACTCCATCACTTTTCCCCCAATACCATCACGTATCTAGCCGCATTTGTGTCGATGTGTGAGAACTTCTTAGGGTGTCGACCGCACCGGGGTCTCTTCAAACATATCTTCACCATTCGTTCCCAGTCGGTTAAAAAGGCGAAGTCGAGTGACTCGAAGACCCATGTTATCCAGATGTGCGGGGGCTTAGGTATCCAAAAGAGGAATAGGAGTGCTTTCCCTGTTGTGACCCTCCCTGAATCCGTTAGGGGTTGGCAATCGTCCTGGTTCTACTGCCAGGATGTTGCGACTCCAGGTCAGTCGACCGGTCTTCCTCCTTTTTCCTTCGACCGTGTCCAGACTCCTGCTCCACTGAAGGTTACTGCTGCTGAGACCATGGAGACGAGGATGTTAGTGGACCGAGTGGTCCAGCTCATCAATGATGGTGCCACTGGCCTGGACTTGCTGGAGGTGTTCCTCGCTTGGCGTATCCAGCCTCTCCAGGCCCGTGACCACCCGATGTGGTTGTACTCTGCACCGGGCGACACCACTCGGGTCCATCCAGAAGAAGTGCCGCTCGACACCGTGGCCTTGTGGTTGAAGGGTATCACGTGCAATCAAGATAACCCTAGAGGATCCAGGCGACTCGTCCCTTTCGGAAGTGACAACCCACCCGACAAGGTACATTCTCCGTTCCGACTGTTTTCCGCTTGCGTTCCGACTACACTCGGCGTTGGCTGACTCTTGTTTTGACCAATTTGCTTTGCAGGTATTCACTGAGATGTACTCAATGCCCAACGACGAACAGGCTTTGGTGCAGGACCAGGAGGGGGAGGACAGTGCAGAGGAGAGTGGCGAATGGGAGTCCCCGGGAGAGGAGGAGGAGGAAGAGAGCAAGGAGTCGGACGAGGAGGAAGAGGTCGACTCGCCGCCGCGCTCTGAGCGTCGATCCAAGCAGCAACACGATCCATCCGGCGACCGTGTGAAGAGTGCGGTTCCAAGCGCCACCACCCAGAAGCGCACTCGGACGTCGACTCCGAAGCCGACGGGGAAGGTGGCTAAGCAGCCTAAAGTCGCCCCCTCCAAGACCCGAAAGACGTTGCTGTGAATCAAGATGGACGTCCCCGTTGCCTCAGGGTGGGTATCTTGTTTGCGTTTCTGTAAGTCGACTGAAGGTTTTCTCGATCCGACTGACTAATTCTTGTGTCCTTTCAGCCCCGCCTCTGCTGCCACTGACATGGACGTTGACAAGGCACTAGAAGATGAAGAAGCCACCTCACAAGTTGGTAAGGTCATTCAACCCAGTTCTCTTTAACTGAGTGGGTGGTCAATTGACTGGAAATTTGGTGCTTCTCTTCTTATGTAGCTCCGCAAGATATCGTTGTGCTCCCTAATGATGAGGAAGAAGAAGTGCCTCTACAAGAGAGGAAGAAGAAGAGTGGAGGTTCGAGCAGAAGGAGACTTGAAGTCCAAATCCCTCAGTCGACACTGCCGCCTGAGGCGATAGCTCGGACTAACGTCACATTTGTTGACCCATTGATGACTGATCGTCCGTCGGGGTCAACTGCACAGACGCCTGCTGCACCGGTGCAACTCCACTCGTCTGACCCGGCCGCTACTTTGACCCCTTTGGAGCCATCCCTCTTTGCTACATATCAAACTCCGGACGACTCGTCGAGTGCCGCTAGGGAAGCTCTTCGCGAGGCGAATCTTGTCATGGAGCAGGTGAAAGTGATGCATGAAGCTAGTCAGATAGCTTACAATGCCATCACTGCCCTTCAGACCAATGTCCAGGTCAGTAAACTTCCGATTGAACTTTTGAATGTTGCTTTATATCTGATCACCCACTGGGTGTTCCTTCGTTTAGAACTCAAGAAATCTCTGATTTTGCACTTACCGAATCAGTGGGGGCACGTCGAGTGCACCCACTGGGTGTAGTCCCCGAGACCACGGTCGGCTGCTGGGAGTCGACTGAGGTCTGATGAGTGTTGATCATTCCGTCTCTGCTTTTTTTAAACTCTTCGCTGAGTATTGATCTGATCCAGTGGGGGCACGCTAAGTGCACCCACTGGGTGTAGTCCCCGAGAGTACTGTTGAATATTTAATTCGACAGTAGTCTTAGAGTAAATCTTTTCCTTCACTGTTGCTTGTATGTGTCGACTGACATGTCTGTCTTTCTGGCTGCAGAGGTCTTGTGATCTTGGAGCTCGGCTCACCGAATTAAAGAAGAAGCATATCAGTGTTGAACTTGATCTCGAACTTGCAAAGAAGAATCTGAAGAAAGCTCAAGAAGAAACAACCATCATGGGAGGTAATCACTCGGCCATTTTGTCTGCTTTGTAGCTTCACACTTGGCGCTGGCTTTTCTTTCAGTCTCTTTGAACCGAGTGAATTCACACAATTAGATGTGCGTAGTGAAAATCGCCAACTTCAGTCTCGTCTGAAGAGTGTTGTTTCTTTAGAGAGGATGAAGGAAGCTCTGGAGCAGAAGGATCTGGACCTGGCAGCTACTCAAAAGGAAGCGCACGAGAAGACGAAGCTTGCGGACGAGAAGCTGGCTTTAGTCGGCAAGTTGGAGGATGAGAATGCGACATTGAAGACGGCTATCTCGGATGCTAATCGTGAAGTCGAGCAACTGAGGAAGGACAAGGAGAACTTGACCGCTGAAGTTGAGGGCCTCAGGACGAAGACTAGCAAGCTAGAGTCTCATTTAGAACAACTCGAAGCAAAGCTTGTCCTGAAGCTTGAAGGTATGTCTATTCAGTTAAATAAGTGTCGTCGACTGGGATTTGTAATACTGTCGAGTCATTGTTCATTGTGATGAAACAGAACTCTATCAGGACTTCGAGGCTGAAACTGGACGGGTCGAGACAGGTCTCGACCCTATCAACTGCCCCATGAAAGACGAAGTCGCGATGAACTTGCTTCGACTGGAAGCGCGCTTGGATGGTGCAGTCGACTATCTGGCTCGGCTGAAGGTGGCGATGGTCCGGGTGGATGCCGAACTCTGGCCTCGGGCGGAAATGTCTCAAGACCTCAAGTCTCTTATGACTCGGCTAAATCAGATCACAGACCGAGTGCAAGAGTGGAAGAAATCTTCTGCCCGCTGTGGTGCTGATGTCGCTTTGTCTTTGGTCCGAGTGCACTGCAAGGAGGCGAAGGAAGACAAGCTAGCAGCTCTCAAAGTGGCGAACACCAAGAAGCACTCCTTCCAGGACTTCATGGACACTTTCCTCGAGGCAGCCACTCGCATCACCGACAGCATCGATCTTGACAGCTTCTGCGACCCGGCCAGTCCTTCTCCCTCCGAGTGATTAAAAAACATTCTGCCACCGCTTTTATTTGCCTCGGAATGCTGAGTGGATTTGTAATCGTTAAAACTCCTTCGGGCCTGATGCTCGAGCACTTTATTTTGCGGTTAAGAAACTTCGGATTTATCACCTCACATATTGTGCCTGTCTTCGAATGAAATTCGCCTTTCTCTCGAATTATTGTCCGTTTGCTTAATGCAGTTTCCGGAGAAGAATGGCCAGTCGCCTGATCAAGCGATCTTTGAGTAGCATTGATCAAATCATCAGCAAGGTACTCAGCAATGGTCTTGGTGTTCCAGTCGACCGGTTGGGTGATCCTTGAGTAGCATTGATCAGCTCATCAGCAAGGCACTCAGCAATGGTCTTGACGTTCCGATCGACTAGTCTGGTGATCCTTGCACAACATTGATCAGCTCATCAGCAAGGCACTCAGCAATGGTCTTGACGTTCCGATTGACTGGTCTGGTGATCCTTGCACAACATTGATCAGCTTATCAGCAAGGCACTCAGCAATGGTCTTGACGTTCCGATCGACTGATCTGGTGATCCCTGTGCGGCATTGATCAGCTCATCAGCAAGGTACTCAGCAATGGTCTTGGCGTTCCAGTCGACCGGTCGGGTGATCCTTGAGTAGTATTGATCAGCTCATTAGCAAGGCACTCAGTAATGGTCTCGACATTCCAGTCGACCGATTGGGTAAGGTTTTCAAAACTTAGGCGAGTACGAGACTGCAGCTAAGTCTCCGAGCGGGAGGTTCGCTCACCACTCGGTAGGATTTTTTCCAACTTAGGCGAGCACTGGGCTGCAGCTAAGCCCCCGAGTGAGAGGATTGCTCTTCACTTGGTAGGATTTTTTCAAACTTAGGTGAGTATGAGACTGCAGCTAAGCCCCCCAAGCGGGAGGTTCGCTCACCACTCGGTAGGATTTTTTTCAAACTTAGGCGAGTACGAGACTGCAGCTAAGCCTCCGAGCGGGAGGTTCGCTCTCCACTCGGTAGGATTTTTCATTACTTAGGCGAGCACTGGGCTGCATCTAAGCCCCCGAGTGAGAGAATTGCTCTTCACTCGGTAGGATTTTTTTCAAACTTAGGCGAGTACGAGACTGTAGCTAAGCCCCCGAGTGAGAGGCAGACTCATCACTCGGTAGGATTTTTATCACTTAGGCGAGCACTGGGCTGCAGCTAAGCTCCCGAGTGAGGGAATTGCTCTTCACTCGGTAGGATTTTTTCAAACTTAGGCGAGCACTGGGCTGCAGCTAAGCCCCCGAGTGAGAGGCAGACTCACCACTCGGTAGGATTTTTATCACTTAGGCGAGCACTGGGCTGCAGCTAAGCCCCCGAGTGAGAGGCAGACTCATCACTCGGTAGGATTTTTATCACTTAGGTGAGCACTGGGCTGCAGCTAAGCCCCCGAGTGAGAGGCAGACACCACTCGGTAGGATTTTTATCACTTAGGCAAGCACTGAGCTGCAACTAAGCCCCCGAGTGAGAGGCAGACTCATCACTCGGTAGGATTTTTGTCGATTCGACTTAGGCGAGCACTGGGCTACAGCTAAGCCCCCGAGTGAGAGGCAGACTCACCATTCGTTAGGATTTTTATCACTTAGGCGAGCACTGGGCTGCAGCTAAGCCCCCGAGTGAGAGGCGGACTCATCACTCGGTAGGATTTTTCTCGATTCGACTTAGGCGAAATATATTCGCGGCTAAGGTAACGTACAGAAAAGAAATAAACAACAACCATTTGGAAGGAGTAAATTATGTCTTTTGATAGTCAAACTAACATGTATTTCTTATTACATTTGATCGGTCTAACTATTTAAGAATAGAAACGGCGGAGCAGATCCGCATTTTAGGCGCGCGGCTCATCTTTATTGTGTTCGACGTTGAAGAGATGGTATGCTCCGTTGTGGAGCACCTTGGTGATGACGAAAGGGCCTTCCCAAGTGGGGGCGAGCTTGTATGGCTTTTGTTGATCCACTCGGAGGACCAAGTCCCCTTCCTGGAATGCTCGACCCCTTACATTCTTGGCATGGAATCAACGTAAGTCTTGCTGATAAAGGGTCGACGGGATCAAAGCCATCTCTCTTTCCTCCTCCAAGAGGTCGACTGCGTCTTGTCGAGCTTGCTCTGCTTCTTCTTCTGAGAAGAGTTTGACTCAGGGAGCATTGTGGAGCAAATTGCTCGGCAAAACGGCTTCGGCTCCGTAGACTAAAAAGAATGGAGTTTGTCTAGTCGACCGATTGGGGGTTGTCCTCAGCCCCCTCAGCCCCCAAAGCACCGATGGGAGCTCGTCGATCCAATCCCTTGCCGCGTGCTTGAGGTCACGCATTAGCCGAGGCTTCAGCCCTTTGAGAATCAATCCATTCGCTCGCTCAGCCTGTCCATTCGACTGGGGATGGGCGACCGAAGCGTAATCGACCCTCGTGCCTTGGGAGGCGCAAAAAGCTTTGAACTCTTCAGAATCGAAGTTCGAGCTGTTATCCGTGATGATATTGTGTGGGACGCCGTATCTGAATATAAGTTCTCTGATGAAACTCACGGCTGTGCTTGCTTCAAGGCTCTTGATGGGCTTGGCTTCGATCCATTTGGTGAACTTGTCGACTGCTACCAGGACATGAGTAAATCCACTCCTGCATGTCCTCAGAGGTCCAACCATATCCAGTCCCCAAACGGTGAAAGGCCAGACGAGTGGAATAGTCTTCAAAGCTGACGCAGGTTTGTGAGACATGTTGGAATAAAACTGACAACCTTCACACTTGTCCACTATTTCCTTTGCCATCTCGTTAGCGTGCGGCCAGTAAAACCCGGCTCGATATGCTTTGGCTACGATGGTCCGAGAGGACGCATGGTGACCACAGGTCCCCGAGTGAATATCGTTAAGGATCATTCGGCCTTCTTCTGGCATGATGCACTTCTGGCAGGCTCCAGTTACACTCTCTCTGAACAACTGTCCTTTTATCATAGTAAAGGCTTTAGACCGTCAGACGATCTGTCGAGCCTCTTCTTCATCCTCTGGGAGTTCCTTCCTAAGAATGTATGCAATGTATGGTACTGTCCAGTCGGGAGTGATGACCAAAACCTCCATGATTAAGTCGACCACGACCGGGACTTCGACTTCAGTCGGATCCGTGGCACTCTTGGGCTCTGGCGGCTCTTCGATGAAAGGATTTTCTTGAACCGAAGGTGAATGGATATGTTCCAGAAACACGTTTCGGGGAATAGCTTCTCTCTTTGATCCTATCTTGGCCAACTCATCCGCAGCTTGATTTTTTAGTCGGGGTATATGGTGGAGCTCCAAACCTTCAAACCTCTTCTCCAGCTTTCTCACTGCATTGCAATAACCTGTCATGGCTGGGCTCCTGACATCCCATTCCTTCATCACTTGGTTAACCACCAAATCAGAGTCGTCGTAGACCATAAGGCGACGAACACCGAGTGAAATGGCCATACGCAACCAGTATAGAAGTGCTTCATATTCAGCTTCGTTATTGGAGGAATCAAAATGAATTTGGAGAACGTAACTAAGCCTGTCTCCGCGGGGGGATACCAAAACTACTCCAGCACCTGAACCATTCAGCATCTTGGAGCCATCAAAGAACATAGTCCAATGCTCCGAGTGAACTTGAGTCGGCAATTGCTGCTCAATCCACTCGCCAAGGAAATCTGCAATTGCTTGGGACTTGATGGCCTTCTTTGCCTCGAACTTGATATCTAGAGGAAGGAGTTCAATTGCCCATTTGGCCACTCGACCAGTTGCATCTCTGTTATTCAGAATTTCGGATAGTGGCGCATCGCTGACGACTGTAATGGAGTGGTCAGAGAAGTAATGCGCAACCTTCTTCATGGTCATGTATATTCCATAGACAAGCTTCTGATAATGCGGGTATCGTTGCTTGGATGGAGTCAAAACTTCAGAGAGATAATAGATTGGGCGTTGAACCTTGTAGGCTTTTCCTTCTTCCTCCCGCTCGACCATGAGTACTGTATTGACAACTTGTCCAGTGGCTGCTATGTAGAGCAGTAAAGGCTCTTTGCTGATTGGCACAGCAAGCACCAGCTGGGTGGAAAGCAGGGTTTTGAGCTCTGCAAATGCTGCTTCAGCTTCATCAGTCCACTCGAACTTATCAGACTTCTTCATCAATCGATAAAGAGGCAAGGACTTTTCACCAAGACGAGAAATGAATCGACTCAGGGCGGCCAAACAACCAATCAGCTTCTGAACGTCATGCACTCGCACGGGGCTTTTCATTCGGAGGATGGTATCAACTTTTTTTGGATTGGCGTCGATCCCTCGTTTGGAAACGAGAAAACCGAGTAACTTTCCTCCTGGAACTCCGAACGTGCATTTTGACAGATTAAGCTTGATATCGTACCTTCTCAGGTTGGCAAAGGTTTCTGAAAGGTCAGTCAATAGGTCAGAACCTTTGCGAGACTTGACCACAATGTCATCCATGTACGCTTCCACATTCCGACTGATTTGAGTGAGCAGGCACTTCTGAATCATTCTCATGAATGTGGCTCCGGCATTTTTCAAACCAAAAGGCATGGTGACATAGCAAAAGCACCCGAATGGGGTGATGAAGGCTGTTTTTATTTCATCGGGACCATACAGTCGGATCTGATGGTATCCGGAATATGCATCTAAGAAAGACAAGCGCTCACACCCCGCAGTCGAGTCAACAATCTGATCAATGCGAGGGAAAGGGAAGTGATCTTTCGGGCAGGCCCGATTGATATGCTTGAAATCAATGCACATACGAAGTGAATTATCCTTCTTAGGAACCATGACTACATTGGCTAACCACTCGGAATGATAGATTTCATGGATGAACTCTGCTGCCAACAGTTGAGCCACTTCTTCACCAATTGCTTTCATCTTCTGCACGGCAGACCGCCGAAGGTGTTCTTTGACGGGTTTTATTTTTGGGTTGACACGCAAACGATGCTCGGCCAGTCCCCTGGGCACACCTGGCATGTCAGAAGGTTTCCATGCAAAGATGTCCCAGTTCTCACGGAGGAACTGGACGAGCGCTTCTTCCTATTTGGTGTCGAGTGTTGTTGATATATGGGTCGGTGCAGCATTGGGATCCGTCGGGTGAATATGAACTGGCTTCGTCTCACTAGTCGATTGGAATGCAGAATCTATGGCAGGTTTCTTGGCTCTGAGCAAATCACTTGGATCTGCGTTCTTCTGATATTCTTGGAATTCAACTGCTGCCATTTGTTCATCGGCGATCTTGGAGCCTTTCTGGAAACACTCCTCAGCCTTCTGTCGATTGCCTGTAACTATGATCATGCCTTTGGGGCCATGCATCTTCAGTTTGAGGTACACATAACATGGTCGAGCCATAAAGCGTGCATAGGCTGGCCTACCCAAAATGGCATGATAGGCACTCTGGAAATCCATGACTTCAAATGTCAACTTCTCCTTACGGTAATGCTTTGAGTCACCGAAAACCACGTCGAGGGCGATCTGGCCGAGTGATTCGGCTTTCTTTCCAGGAATAACACCATAAAAACTCATATTGCTCTCGCTAAGCTTAGACATCGGAATGCCCATCCCCTTCAAGGTCTCAGCGTAGAGGATGTTCAGACCACTGCCACCGTCCATCAGTACTTTGGTCAGTCGAGTGCCTCCAACCACGGGGTCAACCACCAGAGCTTGCCTCCCAGGGGTGGCCACGCGAGCAGGGTGGTCAGACTGGTTGAACGTAATGGCTATCCGAGACCATCTCAGGTAGGTGGTCGTCGCCACAGGAGCGACCATATTCACCTCCTTGTTGATGACCTTCAATCGACTCTTGCTTTCAACGTCAGCAAATATCATCAGAGTGGAATTGACTTTGGGATAACCATCGTCTTCCTCTTCATCTTCACCTTGGTCCGACTCCTTCTCCTTCTCATTGGGTTGCTTCTCTGGAACTGCTGGATTAGGAGTCGACACTGCCGGGTGGTATGCTTCGGGTAAATCAGATTACCTTCCTCATCTTTCTTCGTGTGGATGTGGCACGGCAAATCCAGCACGTCATTCCCTTCCTTATCCCTCACCTTCTTAGGGGGCCAGGGTGTCACGCCCAATATGCGATACTATCCTAAAGAGACTCGAAGGTCCCACCAAGGATAGAACCGCATATTGAAACGCTTTTGCAAGGTGGATATCATTACATCAACATTACATAATAGATGGGGATACATACAAGAGGCATACAATGCCACACGAATACAACATCATCATACATAAGATCAACATCCGACTATGGATGAAACACAAACAGAAACTCAAACGACATCCACCCTGCTAGCCCAGGCTGCCGACCTGGAACCTATCCCCTGATCGAAGAAGAAGCAGAAGAAGAACTCCAACACAAGCAAACATCGCTCTCGCGTCATGAACATCGCGAAACCTGAACCTGCAACTATTGTTGTAGTAATCTGTGAGCCACGAGGACTCAGCAATCCCATTACCATGGGTATCAAGACTAGCAAAGCTTAATGGGAAAGGAAGGGGTAAAGTGGTGAGGCTGCAACAGGGACTAAGCATATATGGTGGCTAACATACGCAAATAAGAGCGAGAAGAGAACAAATGGAACGGTCGCGAAGCTAGCAATGATCAAGAAGTGATCCTGAACTCCTACGTACGTCAAACATAACCCAAAACCGTGTTCACTTCCCGGACTCCGCCGAGAAGAGACCATCAAGGCTACACACGCGATTGATGCATTTTAATTCGGATCTGGTGTCAAGTTATCTACAACCGGACATTAACAAATTCCCATCTACCTATAACCGCAGGCACGGCTTTCGAAAGATTATACCCTGTAGGGGTGTCCCAACTTAGCCCATGATAAGCTCTCGCGATCAACGAAGGATATACCTTCTCCCAGGAAGACCCGATCAGACTCGGAATCCCGGTTTACAAGACATTTCGACAATGGTAAAACAAGACCAACAAAGCCGCCCGATGCGCCGACAATCCCAATAGGAGCTGCACATATCTCGTTCTTAGGGCAACACCGGATGAGACATCCTACGAGTAAAACCAGACCTCGAGTTTCCTCGAGGGGGCCCCGCAGTCTACTCGGTTCGGACCAACACTTAGACAAGCACTGGCCCAGGGGGGGGGGGGCTAAAATAAAGATGACCCTCGGGTTGGCCGACCCAAGGGAAAGGTATAGGTGGTGGTGAGGCAAATGGTAAAACCAATGTTGGGCCTTGCTGGAGGAGTTTTATTCAAAGCGAACTGTCAAGGGGGTCCCATAAATCACCCAACCGCATAAGGAACGCAAAATCCGGGAACATAACACCGGTATGACGGAAACTAGGGCAGCAAGAGTGGAACAAAACACCAGGCGTAAGGCCGAGTCTTCCACCCTTTACCAAGTATATAGATGCATTAATAATATAAGAGATATTGTGATATCCCAACCAAAATCCTGTCCACCATGGAGCAATCTTCAACTTCACCTGCAACTAGCAACGCTATAAGAGGGCTGAGCAAAGCGGTAACATAGCCAAGCAACGGTTTGCTAGGAAGGGTGTCAAAGGTTAGAGGTTCATGGCAATTTGGGATGGCTTGATGAGCAAAAGATAGGTAACGCAGCATAGCGATAGAACGAAGCAACTAGCATAGCAATGATAGTAGTGAGATCTAGGGTAGCGGTCATCTTTCCCGAAATCCCGCTAGGAAGAAGAACGAGTCCATGAAGAAGACGAACGGATGAAGCCGAACCAAGCGTAGACGAACGAATCCTCACGATCGCAACGAAACAGGAACTATCGAGAAGAAGCACACAACAAGGTAAACACACCACACAAGAACAAGGCATGATGCACAACAAGCATGATGCATGACAAAACTACATGAAGCTACTCATGGCAAGAGATGATGCAAACAAGAGCAACACATTAAGGCAAGTTTAAATGAGGCCGGGAACAACATATAACAATTCCGATAAGTCCTCATATGCAAATTTCGAAGTTGGTCCAGATCTGGATAAACCTTATGTTCAAGTTGTTAAACAGCAAGTTAAGATGCAACAAGATGATCTACACGAGATTCTAGTCAAGTTACATATAAAGTTCACTTAGTTCAGAGCTACGGCCTAGAAGATATGAGCAACACAAGTTAAACATGGCATTGATGCAAAATGCACCCAAACATCAAGCAAACACCTCAAAACCTGGATGCAACATGATAATATAAAACCACATGCAATTCTAAGCAAGTTTCATATAGAGCACACTCAAAACGGAGCAACGGTTCAACACACACACTCTAAACAAGTCTAAAGGACAAGCTGTCCAAAATAGCAACTAGGCATATTGCAAACATCAAAACAATATGCTACAGCATCTCAACATGAAAACAAAAGACATGGGCATGATGTACAGGTAAAGCATTACAAAACATGAACACTGAGCTATCTGCGGAAACTACTAGAACATGCTCAAACACACATGGCAAGATTGCAAATAATATCAGTTTCAGACTTTGCAGAAATTAACATCAGGTTGCAATGTTTAGAGCTATCAAACAACATGTTACAGGAACTTATCACGGCAAACAAAGGCATGGCATGAATCTACTAATTGCATAGATCAAAAGTCCCTTACTGACCATGAGCCAAAAAGGATCAAAAAATATGATGGCACCCATGTAAACATGGCAAGTTATATTACAGATTCAAACATGGCAGGAACAGAATTATAAAGGCATGTTGGTGAGCTTGTACCACTCACCACAGAGCAATATATGGCATGGCAAGGCAACCAACAGTAAGAAGGCATGTTTGTGAAGCTAAGAATGGCAAGAGCAAGTCCATAGGGTACATGTATCACTAACAACAAGCATGGCAACAACTGAACTTAATGTTAACAGGCTGACAGCAACATTATTTAGCAACTTTGGAGCAAGGAAACAACAAGCTACAGTAGGCTATAAATGCAACTAGGGGCATGGATGGATAGAGCATGACATGTAGAACAAAACACCCTTAGTGAACATTTCCAGATTATGCATAGAATGACTTGTAGCAGCAGGTTTACATAGCATCACGAAATAACAGATTCAGCCTAGCAAAACAGTAACAGCAAGTACACTACTTAACAAGCTCGTTCACTCACCACAAGTCATTGCATGACAAGATAAGCATAGCATCAGCAAGAAGACATGTTTATGAAACAAACCAAGGCAAGAACAAGTTCATAGCATGCAAGGGTCAACTACAACAACCTTGGCAAAATTGAATAACATGTAAACAATCTGCCAGGAAACATTTTGAAGCAAAAGTAGAGCACGAAAATGTCATGCTAGACTACTCCATAATTGCAAACAGGGGCATGAATGGATAGACCATAACCATATGTCCAAAACATCCTTACTGAAGTGTCTCAAAATATGCATGGATCTCTCTATAGCATCAAGTTTACATGGCATCAAAATAACAGCAGAATAGGGACTAAAATCAGTAACATCACGATGCCTAGTTTGCATGCTTGTGCTAGTCACCACATTGATCACAAAAATACATGGTAAGCACCTCTGTAAAGAAGACATAGCATAGATCAAAACACATGTAGAGATCAACCTCATAGGATGCACACATCAATCATGGCAAAAATGACAAAAGAGCATGTTCTGTTAACACACAGCAGCCAACATTATGAAGCACTCTTGCGACGATGATTCAGGCATCAAGATGGACTCAAATGAACATGATGAAATGGAATGAAATGATGTACTCATTGAGGCGAACAATTTTACATATTACACACACAAAACGGAGCTACGGATGCAGATATATGATGCGATGAACATGGCATGATAATGTCAAAATAACAGGGACTTGGTGGAAATTCAACCTCCGAAACTGGACGCGGTCGTGCGAGACGAAGAGATCCGGATCGGGCGCGGGCGTTTGGATGAGCTCCTGGTGGATATCGTCCCGATCCGGGGCGACGGGTCCGGTGGCTCCGGCGAGATCTCCGGCGAGGGCTCCGGCCGGAGTTGGAGGCGAGGGTGACGGGAGGCGGTGCCGGCGAGGGGTGGCGACCGGAGCGGACGAGGGGGCGCGGCTCCGGCGAGCGGCACGGGGCGCGCAAGGCGGCGGGGCGAGGTGAGCTCCGGCAAGCTCGTCGGCCGGAGGCGGGGCCGGACGGGCAGAGCGGCGGGGGCACGGTCTTCGGCGACGGCGGCGAACGGGGCCAAGAGCGAGGGGCGACGGCGGGGCACGGGCGGCGGCCGGCGGTGAGGCGCGGCGGCAGAGGAAGCGCGCCGGCGGGCGGCGGCGAGCGCCGGCGGCGGGTGGTGCAGGCGCAAGACGGGCGGCGGGGCTCGGGCGGAGGCGCGCGGGGCGGAGCGCGGGCCTGGGTGGGCCCGACCCAGGCCTCGCGGGCCGCAGCGGCGGGGGCGGCGCGGGAGGCCACGTGGCGGCACGGGATAGGTCCAGGAGGCGGCGGGTGACGTGGCATGAAATGATTGGCTCGGGCGAGGTGTCCGGCGGACATGTCCGACTCGGGCGGACGTGTCCGGCGGTGCGAGGAAGAAGATGGCTAGGGTTAGACCGGGATTTCGGGGGAGATGCACATATTTATAGGTAGAGGGAGCTAGGAGAGTCCAAATGAGGAGCGATTTTCGCCCACACGATCGTGATTGAACGACCGAGAGTATGGAGGGGAGTTAGATGGGTTTTGCGCCACTTTGGAGGGGTGCTGGGCTGCAAATAGAAAGGGGGGTTTCGGGCTACGCGGTTAACCATTGGAGCATCAAACGACCTCCAAATGGCACGAAACTTGACATGCGGTCTACCGGTGCTATACCCAGGCCGCTTGGCAAACCTCGGGCCATTCCGAGAAAGTTTAACACCCACTCACAACGAGAGACAAAAGGGGGATGGCGGAGGGCATAGGAGTGCCGGATTGCAAAACGGACAATGGGGAAAATGCTCGGATGCATGAGACGAACACGTATGCAATGCAATGCACATGATGACATGATAAAATGCAACACGCAAGCAAATGACATGGCAACAACGACGAATAACTGGCAGACACCTAGCGCATTGAATCCTGGGCGTTACAACACTCCTCCACTAACAAGAGATCTCGTCCCGAGATCTTAGGACCGAGACGGAAGGGAAAAGGGATGAGGTGAAACAAGAACTCAAGAGAAGAAGCAAAGAATTGAGAGCACTCGAGAAGAAGAGAGGAACGACGAGAATGACGAGAATCGAAAGCTCATGGAATCAGATAGACTATGAAACCACTCCGGTTAGAACGAGATAAGAAATGAATAAGACTGAAAGGATTTAGGCAGCACTCCGACTGAAAATGGAAGGAATAGAACACGAGCTTCACAAGATGGAATGACACTTGACGACATAAGCAACGCAAAGCCTCCGGAAGAATTGAAAAATGGAATCAAAAGAATTTAGAAGGAAGGGTTGAACAGAGTTGTTGAGAAAATCAACAACGAAAAGAATAAGCTTGTTGTGGTCTTATCCAAAACAACTCAAAAAACTTGAGGTGAAATTATGCCACAACCAAATGCTTGAATATCTGGGAATAACAAAGAAATACAAAACTCCACTTCAAAAGAAAATGGAGAATTAATTGCACTTCGAGACGCGAGAAGAAAAGATACTTGAACTCCCCCAACAAAATCTTGATGAACTCTTGAGGAATGAATTAAATCATTACGAACCACCGTGAAGAACTCCGGTACCAAAAGGATGACGAGATAAAATTGAAGGATGAAAGAATAAGATGAGCCTTGCGATGATTTAGATGAAGGTTCCGACAAAAAGGCCGAGGAAATATGAACTCCGGAAAAGAAAAGATGAAAACACTTGGAGCTAGAATTTATTCATCAAGAACAAACTCCAAAGGAAAAGGATTAATCACTTGGATGAAATAAGAATAAGATTTATTGTATGCTTATCCTTCATCAAATTAAATTGATGACAAGCAATGGATTTTGCATGTTACTTATTCTTCTTGAAAAAGGATTGAGAAGTGACATATCTGAACCTGCAACTGTTGTTGTAGTAATCTGTGAGCCACGAGGACTCAGCAATCCCATTACCATGGGTATCAAGACTAGCAAAGCTTAATGGGAAAGGAAGGGGTAAAGTGGTGAGGCTGCAGCAGCGACTAAGCATATATGGTGGCTAACATACGCAAATAACTCCGCCGAGAAGAGACCATCACGGCTACACACGCGGTTGATGCGTTTTAATTCAGATCTGGTGTCAAGTTATCTACAATCGGACATTAACAAATTCCCATCTGCCTATAACCGCAGGCACGGCTTTCGAAAGATTATACCCTACAGGGGTGTCCCAACTTAGCCCATGATAAGCTCTCGCATTCAACGAAGGATATACCTTCTCCCAGGAAGACCCGATCAGACTCGGAATCCCGGTTTACAAGACATTTCGACAATGGTAAAACAAGACCAGCAAAGCCGCCCGATGCGCCGACAATCCCAATAGGAGCTGCACATATCTCGTTCTTAGGGCAACACTGGATGAGACATCCTACGAGTAAAACCAGACCTCGAGTTTCCTCGAGGGGGCCCCGCAGTCTACTCGGTTCGGACCAACACTTAGACAAGCACTGGCCCGGGGGGGGGGGGGGTGGCTAAAATAAAGATGACCCTCGGGTTGGCCGACCCAAGGGAAAGGTATAGGTGGTGGTGAGGCAAATGGTAAAACCAATGTTGGGCTTTGCTGGAGGAGTTTTATTCAAAGCGAACTGTCAAGGGGGTCCCATAAATCACCCAACCGCGTAAGGAACACAAAATTCGGGAACATAACACCGGTATGACGGAAACTAGGGCGGCAAGAGTGGAACAAAACACCAGGCATAAGGCCGAGTCTTCCACCCTTTACCAAGTATATAGATGCATTAATAATATAAGAGATATTGTGATATCCCAACCAAAATCCTGTCCACCATGGAGCAATCTTCAACTTCACCTGCAACTAGCAACGCTATAAGAGGGCTGAGCAAAGCGGTAACATAGCCAAGCAACGGTTTGCTAGGAAGGGTGTCAAAGGTTAGAGGTTCATGGCAATTTGGGATGGCTTGATGAGCAAAAGATAGGTAACGCAGCATAGCGATAGAACGAAGCAACTAGCATAGCAATGATAGTAGTGAGATCCAGGGTAGCGGTCATCTTTCCCGAAATCCTGCTAGGAAGAAGAACGAGTCCATGAAGAAGACAAACGGATGAAGTCGAACCAAGCGTAGACGAACGAATCCTCACGATCGCAATGAAACAGGAACTATCGAGAAGAAGCACACAACAAGGTAAACACACCACACAAGAACAAGGCATGATGCACAACAAGCATGATGCATGACAAAACTACATGAAGCTACTCATGGCAAGAGATGATGCAAACAAGAGCAACACACTAAGGCAAGTTTAAATGAGGCCGAGAACAACATATAACAATTCCGGTAAGTCCTCATATGCAAATTTCGAAGTTGGTCCAGATCTGGATAAACCTTATGTTCAAGTTGTTAAACAGCAAGTTAAGATGCACCAAGATGATCTACACGAGATTCTAGTCAAGTTACATATAAAGTTCACTTAGTTCAGAGCTACGGCCTAGAAGATATGAGCAAGACAAGTTAAACATGGCATTGATGCAAAATGCACCCAAACATCAAGTAAACACCTCAAAACCTGGATGCAACATGATAATATGAAACTACATGCAATTCTAATCAAGTTTCATATAGAGCACACTCAAAACGGAGCAACGGTTCAACACACACACACTCTAAACAAGTCTAAAGGACAAGCTGTCCAAAACAGCAACTAGGCATATTGCAAACATCAAAACAATATGCTACATCATCTCAACATGAAAACAAAAGACATGGGCATGATGTACAGGTAAAGCATTACAAAACATGAACACTGAGCTATCTGCGGAAACTACTAGAACATGCTCAAACACACATGGCAAGATTGCAAATAATATCAATTTCAGACTTTGCAGAAATTAACATCAGGTTGCAATGTTTAGAGCTATCAAACAACATGTTATAGGAACTTATCACGGCAAACAAAGGCATGGCATGAATCTACTAATTGCATAGATCAAAAGTCCCTTACTGACCATGAGCCAAAAAGGATCAAAAAATATGATGGCACCCATGTAAACATGGCAAGTTATATTACAGATTCAAACATGGCAGGAACAGAATTATAAAGGCATGTTGGTGAGCTTGTACCACTCACCACAGAGCAATATATGGCATGGCAAGGCAACCAACAGTAAGAAGGCATGTTTGTGAAGCTAAGAATGGCAAGAGCAAGTCCATAGGGTACATGTATCACTAACAACAAGCATGGCAACAACTGAACTTAATGTTAACAGGCTGACAGCAACATTATTTAGCAACTTTGGAGCAAGGAAACAACAAGCTACAGCAAGCTATAAATGCAACCAGGGGCATGGATGGATAGAGGATGACATGTAGAACAAAACACCTTTAGTGAACATTTCCAGATTATGCATAGAATGACTTGTAGCAGCAGGTTTACATAGCATCACGAAATAACAGATTCAGCCTAGCAAAACAGTAACAGCAAGTACACTACTTAACAAGCTTGATTCACTCACCACAAGTCATTGCATGACAAGATAAGCATAGCATCAGCAAGAAGACATGTTTATGAAACAAACCAAGGCAAGAACAAGTTCATAGCATGCAAGGGTCAACTACAACAACCTTGGCAAAATTGAATAACATGTAAACAATCTGCCAGGAAACATTTTGAAGCAAAAGTAGACCACGAAAAAGTCATGCTAGACTACTCCATAATTGCAAACAGGGGCATGAATGGATAGACCATAACCATATGTCCAAAACATCCTTACTGAAGTATCTCAAAATATGCATGGATCTCTCTATAGCATCAAGTTTACATGGCATCAAAATAACAGCAGAACAGGGACTAAAATCAGTAACATCACGATGCCTAGTTTGCATGCTTGTGCTAGTCACCACATTGATCACAAAAATACATGGTAAGCACCTCTGTAAAGAAGACATAGCATAGATCTAAACACATGTAGAGATCAACCTCATAGGATGCACACATCAATCATGGCAAAAATGACAAAAGAGCATGTTCTGTTAACACACAGTAGCCAACATTATGAAGCACTCTTGCGACGACGATTCAGGCATCAAGATGGACTCAAATGAACATGATGAAATGGAATGAAATGATGTACTCATTGAGGCGAACAATTTGACATATTACACGCAAAAACGGAGCTACAGATGCAGATATATGATGCGATGAACATGGCATGATAATGTCAAAATAACAGGGACTTGGTGGAAATTCAACCTCTGAAACTGGACGCGGTCGTGCGGGACGAAGAGATCCGGATTGGGCGCGGGCGTTTGGATGAGCTCGTGGTGGATCTCGTCCCGATCCGGGGCGACGGGTCCGGCGGCTCCGGCGAGAGCTCCGGCGAGGGCTTCGGCCGTAGTTGGAGGCGAGGGCGACGGGAGGCGGCGCCGACGAGGGGTGGCGACCGGAGCGGACGAGGGGGTGCGGCTCCGGCGAGCGGCACAGGGCGCGCAAGGCGGCGGGGCGAGGCGAGCTCCGGCGAGCTCGTCGGCCGGAGGCGGGGCCGGACGGGCAGAGCGGCGGGGGCGCGGTCTTCGACGACGGCGGCGAACGGGGCCAGGAGCGAGGGGCGACGGCGGGGCACGGGCGGCGGCCGGCGGTGAGGTGCGGGCGGCGCGGCGGCGGAGGAAGCGCGCCGGCGGGCGGCGGGGCTCGGGCGGAGGCGCGCGGGGCGGAGCGCGGGCCTGGGTGGGCCCGACCCGGGCCTCGCGGGCCGCGGCGGCGGGGGCGGCGCGGGAGGCCACGTGGCGGCGCGGGATAGGTCCAGGAGGCGGCGGGGTGTCGTGGCGTGAAATGATTTGCTCGGGCGAGGTGTCCGGCGGACATGTCCGACTCGGGCGGACGTGTCCGGCGGCGCGAGGAAGAAGATGGCTAGGGTTAGACCGGGATTTCGGGGGAGATGCACATATTTATAGGTAGAGGGAGCTAGGAGAGTACAAATGAGAAGCGGTTTTCACCCAAACGATCGTGATCGAACGACCGAGAACATGGAGGGGAGTTAGATGGGTTTTGGGCCACTTTGGAGGGATGTTGGGCTGCAAAGAGAAAGGGGGGTTTCGGGCTACGCGGTTAACCGTTGGAGCATCAAACGACCTCCAAATGGCACGAAACTTGACAGGCGGTCTACCGGTGCTATACCCAGGCCGCTTGGCAAACCTCGGGCCATTCCGAGAAAGTTTAACACCCACTCACAACGAGAGACAAAAGGGGGACGCCGAAGGGCATAGGAGTGCCGGATTGCAAAACGGACAACGGGGAAAATGCTCGGATGCATGAGACGAACACGTATGCAATGCAATGCACATGATGACATGATAAAATGCAACACGCAAGCAAATGACATGGCAACAATGACGAATAACTGGCAGACACCTGGCGCATCGAATCCGAGGCGTTACACAGGGCCCCTTAGGTTTTCCCTTAAACTTTCCTTGATTCACTGCCGCAATCTTTCCAGGCGCTGCTGGCTCAGCCTTGCGCTTCTGCTTCCGACTGGAGTTACCTCCACCGGTATCTTGACCGACTGGTTTGCTCTTCCCGCTATGGAGTCGATCCTCTTCTTCCTCGTTAGTGTACCGGGTGGCTATCTCCATCATTCGGGCCAAAGTCATATCCCCAGTTCGACCAAATTTCAAGACGAACTCCCTGTATTTGACGCCTTCCTTAAAGGCGCACATAGCTTGATGCTCTGAAACATTCTCGACGGTGTGATGCAAAGTGGACCATCTCTGGATGAACTCCCTCAAAGTCTCATTCGGCTTCTACACGCAATGCTGCAGCTTAGGCAATCCTCTAGGTTGCTTGCACGTGCCCTCGAAAGTTCTCACGAACACTCGGGATAACTCTTCCCAACTGTGAATACTGCCCGAAGCCAACTGAGTCAACCATGCTCGGGCTGACCCTTCCAACATGAGTGGGAGATGCTTCATCGCTATCTCGTCATTACCGCCCCCAATCTGCACAGCCACTCGGTAATCTTCAAGCCAAGTTTCAGGCTTGGATTCACCAGTGAACTTACTGACCCCGGATGCCAGCCTGAAGTTGGGAGGTACCATTGCTGCCCTGATGGCTCTGCTAAAACACTCAGGACCAGAAACATGCACTCGGCTGCCACTTGGACGATCTCTGCCAGGGTCTTCTTTGTGTGCTCTATTCCGGTCGACCAGGCCTTGAACGAGGATAGACCTCGCGTCGAAGCCCGGTTCCCTTGGGTCGACTGAATTCCTGCGCTCACCACTGTGGCAGCGCCTATCATCGTTCCGCCGAGGCACATATTATGCACTCCTCAGAGGAGGCGTGGGTCCCTGACGACGATTGTCACGGTCGAGTGGATGATCATACTGCCCACGGCCTTCACTCCGCGGAGGCGATCTTGGGCTGTGAGCCGACTGAACCGTGTCCGCTGCAACGGATCTGCTATGAATCCTATTCCGTGATTGAGATACTGCTGTATTCTACTCTCCTGCTGCTCTGAGCAGGGCCCGGATCTGCATCAGCCCTCTGCCAGCTTCCGACTGGGAAGGCTGGATTGACTGTGCTATTCAGGCCGCAGCTGTGAGAATCTGTTTTGTAGTGCGGTATACCTTAGGTGGAGGCGGGAAAAGCTGTCGTCGACTGGATTCATGGACCCACTCCTGGGCGAACTCGTCGAGAGCGTGCTGAAGGTTATCCAGTCGAGTGCGCTCAGCCAAGTTGGCTAGGCGCACCTCCTCCAAGGCCCGAGCCTCGGGGGTTTCCCCAACGATGGGCGTATGGAGTGCATCCATGTTGCGGCGATGAAGTTCTTCCCTCTGCTGCGAAGAGAGGGGCTCGGGTCGGTATTCCTCATGGACGTGCGATGGATTACCGCCCCCGTCTTCGTCGCCCTTGCGGCGGAACCAGGGCGGGCTGTGAGGACCATCGACCATCAGAACTTCGACCGCAGGATCGCTGCTATCGCAGTCGAATGCAGTCTCCATAGAGCCAGTCGACAGATCGAACAGGCCATGGAGGGTTTCTTCGGGCTCGATCGCCGCGACTTGATGGGTGGTCGAGCGCTGAGCCACCACGTGTTTCACCCAGCGCCAAAGCCGCGATCGATCGGACCGCTTGCAACAACGAATAGCGGGGAGAGAAAACACCATAGGAGCCGACTGATACTGAGTCGACGGCTGCCGGAGAAGGACGCTGCGAACGCACGCGTGAAAGTGCGTCGCCCCTCGAACCGGGAGCGCCTCAATGTCGAGCGGAGCTTCCTGAAGCCACGCCGAGTTGTCGACGACGAAAACGAGCGCACTGAGACGGATCTCGTGGCCCTGAACCATCTCGCCGCCGGAAACCATGATGATGATCAGAAAAACTTGCAAGTTCGCCAATAAGTCGCTAAGACACCTGCCCCATGGTGGGCGCCAACTGTTGTGGTTCTAAGTCTGACAGTATAAAGGGGGGTAGGTATGGAGAGGCAAGATCTTAACTATGGCGAAGATGTACACACGAGGTTTACGAGTTCAGGCCCTTCTCGGAGGAAGTAATAGCCCTACGTCTCGGTACCCGGAGGCGGTCGATTGGATTATGTGTGTTGAACTACAGAGGGTGCGAACCCTTGTGCCAGAGGAGGGGGTGGCTTATATAGAGTGCGCCAGGACCCCAGCCCCACTCCATTACAAGGGAACTAATGTACATAAAGTAAGGGGCATTACTGGTAACGCCATCATTAAGTACTCTTAATGCTCACGAAGACTAAGGAGTAAATATCTGGCCGTTGCGTACTCTTCCGACTACTGGTCTTTGATATGGTCGAGTGACCTTCCTTGTGGTCGAGTGACGATAGGTAGTGACCGTCGAGTGGTGTGACCGTCGAGTGGATTGCACTCGGCGTATGAGACCGGTGCTCTTCTGTTGACTCTTGATCTTTCCATCTTCCAGGATAGTGACCTTGGGTAGGACGTATAGGTCGAGCCTATGACCCTACCCCGGGTCTGTATCCTCGTCACGTAGTCCCCAGGATATGATTTATTACTTCTCTGCTCATAAGAAACAAGCTGCCTTGCGGGAAATATATAATTTTGTGCAAATCAAAGAATAGAGTCTCCCACAAGCTTGGGGGAGGCTTGTCCGGTTACTTAATGCTTTGCCCGATCATCCTCTTAAGAAAAATGAAATACTTGATATCTTTTATAATGGACTAACCGATGCTTCCAAGGACTACTTGGATACTTGTGCTGGTTGTGTTTTCAAGGAAAGAACAGTCGATGAAGCTGAAATATTACTGAATAATATGTTGACTAATGAAAATAATTGGATTCTTCCTGAGCCAATTACTGAGGCAATTCCTGAACCAATTGAGCCAAGTCCTGAGCCTATTCCTAAACCCACTCCGAAGAAGAGAGGTGTTTTATTTCTCAGTCCTGAAGATATGCAAGAGGCAAAGAAGTCAATGAAAGAAAAAGGTATTAAAGCTGAAGATGTTAAGAATTTACCACCTATTTAAGAAATACATGGTCTTAATTTACCGCCTGAAGAACCACATTGTCTTGATACCCCGACACAGGTAGTAAAGGTAAATTCTCTCTATAGATACGATAAAGTTGAAATACCCTCTACTAAATTTCATAGCCCATGCTTAGATGAATTTGATGACTTTATGGCTAGACAAGAAAGTTTTAATGCCTATGTTGGTAGAGAGTTAAAGAATAATGCTTTCGAGATAGGACGCGTAGGCGATAAACTGGCTAGAGTTAAAGATGAACTTCACCGTGTTAGCAAATATGCTTCTATGGTTGCTACTCAAGCTGAGCAAGTACTCAAAGCTCAAAATGATCTGCTTGATGAATTAAAAAATAAAAATGACTTTGCTGTTAGAGTGGCTACTAGAACTGGTAGAATGACTTTGCAGGTTGCAGAATAATAGTAGAAGGGGAGATTTCTTTGGAGGAATTTATGCAACCCGTGTGGCTAATTTTCTTAATATAGCTCCACGAGAGGGGGATATGATTATACCTCCTGTTTATTTGGATAAAGAAGCTATGTTTGATCATCATTTTCTTGAGAGGAATGAACAATCCCTCCATTATCGACTAATCTATGACAAACGCAACATCATCCCTGTTACTCTTCCTGCTCCCTTTTTGATTATCAGGCAAAAGGAAGATATGTTGTCACCAGGGAAGAAGCAACTGAATATGAGAGGGGAATGGAGGCAGCTCCCCAACACGCTGCTGCTCAGGAGGCGGTCGCCTCTGCATCTCAGTACTACCCCAGTTTCACTTATGGATATCAGCCTGGCGGTCCTTGGTACTAGACCAACTTAGGCCAAAAGCCTAAGCTTGGGGGAGTACGTATTTCTCACCGACTTTACATTCATGTTCACACACTAGTCGTCGGTGCTCATACTCTTTCATTGTATTATCCATGCTAGTTTAAATTTCTTTTTCTAGTTTTCTTCTTGTGTGTTTGATAAACCTTCAGAAAAACCAAAAAAAATAGTTAGTTTAAATTCTATGCTTGTAGTAGAATTAAAATGAAAACCCAAAAAGATTTCTAGTTCTTCTTCTTTCTTGTTGGGAGCTTTCCCGTGTAAATAGTTTTCTTTTCTTTTCTTTCCTTTGGGGGTCGAGAAGACCATCTTGAAAATGCTTAGTGGCTCTTATATGCATGATTGTTTATTTAACTTAGAGCCTATATTATCCGTCTTCTCTCTTGAGTTGAATGCTTGCAGATTCCAGCTTAGTCCAATGCACGTGCACTCTTATTATTATACACATCGTTCGGTCGTGCAAGTGAAAGGCAATAATGACGATATATGATGGACTTATTGGGATGAGAAAAGCTGGTATGAACTCGACCTCTCTTGTTTTTGTAAATATGATGATCCATCGTTCCTGAGTCAGCTATTATGAAGTAAACATATTTGCAATGACATACAGAGATTATAGTTGCTTGTGCCATGCTTGATTAGCTATGAGTTATAATGGTTTACCTTGCGTGCCAACATGCTATTAGAATGATTATGATGTGGTATGATGGGATGCTATCGTCCTTTGAATGTATTAAGTGACTCGACTTGGCACATGTTCACGCATGTAGTTGAATCAAATCAACATAGCCTTCACGATATTTATGTTCATGGTGGACTATATCCTACTCATGCTTGTACTCGGTGTGAATTAATTTTAATGCATGCTTACGACTATTGTCGCTCTCTCAGTTGGTCGCTTCCCAGTCTTTTGCTAGCCTTCACCTGTACTAAGCGGGAATACTGCTTGTGCATCCAAACTCCTTAAACCCCAAAGTTGTTCCATATGGGTCCACTATACCTACCTATATGCGGTATTTACCTGCCGTTCCAAGTAAATTTGTATGTGCCAAACTCCAAACCTTCAAATGAAATTCTGTTTTGTATGCTCGAGCAGCTCATGTTACAACTAGGGCTGCCTATATCTTCCATGCTAGGTGGGTTATTCTCACGAGGAGTGGACTCCGCTCCTCATTAACGAGAAAGGGCCGGTAACCGGGATGCCCAGTCCCATGATCTAAAAAGATCAAAGCAAATCAAAATAATTAAACAAAACTCCCCCAGGGCTGTTGTATGTTGGAGGCACTCATTGTTTCGAGCAAGCCATGGATTGATGCTTGTTGGTGGTTAGGGGAGTATAAACCTTTACCATTCTGTTTGGGAACTGCCTATAATGCATTTAGTATGGAAGATACAACCATCTCATAGTTGTTGCGTTGACAGTGAAAGTATGCCGCTCAAAATGTTATTCAATCGCTATTTTAAAATCGAGCTCTGGCACCTCTACAAATCCCTGCTTCCCTCTGCGAAGGGCCTATCTATTTACTTTTATGTTGAGTCATCATCCTTCTTATTAAAAATCACCCGCTGGAGAGCACACTATCATTTGCATTCATTATTATTGGTTTATATTGGGTATGACTTGACTGGATCTCTTTTACCATGAATTACAATGTTTAGTCAGTCCTTGATCTTTAAAGGTGCTCTGCATTTATGTTTTGCAGTCTCAGAAAGGGCTAGCGAGATACCATTTTGTTATACCATGTTATGATTATTTTGAGAAAGTGTTGTCATCCGAGTTTTATTATTATGGCTCGCTAGCTGATTAGGTTATTGATATGAGTAATTGTGAGAGCTACGTGTTATTGTGAGCATGGTTAGTTCATAATATTTGATGAAACCTGAATGTTGGCTTTTCATGCTAGAACAACAAGAGCAAACAGAGTTTCTAAAAGTTTTTCTTTATCACTTTCAGTTTATCAACTGAATTGCTCGAGGACAAGCAAAGGTTTAAGCTTGGGGGAGTTGATACGTCTCCAACGTATCTACTTTTCCAAACACTTTTGCCCTTGTTTTGGACTCTAACTTGCATGATTTGAATGAAACTAACCTAGAGTGACGTTGTTTTCAGCAGAACTACCATGATGTTGTTTTATGCGTAGAAAAGAAAAGTTCTCGGAATGTCCTGGAAATCCACAGAGGCACTTTTTGGAATTAATAAGAATTTTTGGCGAAAGAATTAATATCAGGGGGCCCACAGCCTATCCACGAGACAGGGGGGCGCGCCCCCCTAGGGCGCGGCCTCCTATCTCGTGGGCCCCTTGGACCTCCACCGACGTCAACTCCAACTCCATATATTCACTTTTGGGGAGAAAAAAATCAAGGAGAAAGTTTCATCGCGTTTTACGACACGGAGCCGCCGCCAAGCCCTAATCTCTCTTGGGAGGGCTAATCTGGAGTCCGTTCGGGGCTCCGGAGAGGGGGATTCGTCGCCGTCGTCATCATCAACCATCCTCCATCACCAATTTCATGATGCTCACCCCCGTGCGTGAGTAATTCCATCGTAGTCTTGCTGGACGGTGATGGGTTGGATGAGATTTACCATGTAATCAAGTTAGTTTTGTTAGGGTTTGATCCCTAGTATCCACTATGTTCTGAGATTGATGTTGCTATGACTTTGCTATGCTTAATGCTTGTCACTAGGGCCCGAGTGCCATGATTTCAGAGCTGAACCTATTATGTTTCATGAATATATGTGTGTTCTTGATCCTATCTTGCAAGTCTATAGTCACCTATTATGTGTTATGATCCGACAACCCCGAAGTGACAATAATCGGGATACTTCTCGGTGATGACCGTAGTTTGAGGAGTTCATGTATTCACCATGTGTTAATGCTTTGGTCCGGTTCTCTATTAAAAGGAGGCCTTAATATCCCTTAGTTTCCACTAGGACCCCGCTGCCATGGGAGGGTAGGACAAAAGATGTCATGCAAGTTCTTTTCCATAAGCACGTATGACTATTTATGGAATACATGCCTACATTACATTGATGAACTGGAGCTAGTTCTCTATCACCCTATGTTATAAATATTGCATGAGGAATCGCATCCGGCATAATTATCCATCACTGATCCATTGCCTACGAGCTTTTCGCATATTGTTCTTCGCTTATTTACTTTTCCGTTGCTACTGTTACAACTACTACAAAACCCCAAAAACATTTATCTTTACTTTTGCTACCGTTACCTTTATTATCATACCACTTTTGCTACTAAATAATTTGTTGCAGATACTAAGTTATCCAGGTGTGGTTGAATTGACAACTCAACTGCTAATACTCAAGAATATTCTTTGGCTCCCCTTGTGTCGAATCAATAAATTTGGGTTGAATACTTTACCCTCGAAAGCTGTTGCGATCCCATACACTTGTGGGTTATCATCATGCTAGTAGAGTAGTTGTGAATTTGAGAGATACTTGTGTTAAAGTTTGTGATTTCTGTAGCATGCAGGTATGGTGAACCGTTATGTGATGAAGTTGGAGCATGATTTATTTATTGATTGTCTTCCTTATGAGTGGCGGTCGGGGACGAGCGATGGTCTTTTCCTACCAATCTATCCCCCTAGGAGCATGCGTGTAGTACTTCATTTTGATAACTAATAAATTTTTGCAATAAGTATGTGAGTTCTTTATGACTAATGTTGAGTCCATGGATTATACGCACTCTCACCCTTCCACCATTGCTAGCCTCTCTAGTACCGCGCAACTTTCGCCGATACCATATCCTTTCCTCAAAACAGCCACCATACCTATCTATTATGGCATTTCCATAGCCATTCCGAGATACATTGCCATGCAACTTTCCACCATTCCATTTATTATGACACGCTTCATCATTGTCATATTGCTTTGCATGATCATGTAGTTGACATCGTATTTGTGGCAAAGCCACCTTTCATAATTCTTTCATACATGTCACTCATGATTCATTGCACATCCCGGTACACCGCCGGAGGCATTCATATTGAGTCATATTTTGTTCTAAGTATCGAGCTGTAATTCTTGAGTTGTAAGTAAATAAAAGTGTGCTGATCTTCATTATTAGAGCATTGTCCCAGTGAGGAAAGGATGATGGAGACTATCATACCCCCACAAGTCGGGATGAGACTCCGCACGAAAAAAAGAGGCCAAAAAAGAGAGAAGAAGGTCCAATAAAAAAACAAAAAAAACAAAAAAATGAGAGAAAAAGAGAGAAGGGGCAATGCTATTATCCTTTTACCATACTTGTGCTTCAAAGTAGCACCATGATCCTCATGGTAGAAAGTCTCTTATGTTGTCACTTTCATATACTAGTGGGAATTTTCATTGTAGAACTTGGATTGTGTATTCCAATGACGGGCTTCCTCAAAATGCCCTAGGTCTTCATGAGCAAGCGAGTTGGATGCACACCCACTTAGTTTCTTTTGTTGAGCTTTCATACACTTATAGCTCTAGTGCATCCGTTGCATGGCAATCCCTACTCACTCACGTTGATATCTATTGATGGGCATCTCCATAGACCGTTGATACGCCTAGTTGATGTGAGACTATCTTCTCCTTTTTGTCTTCTCCACAACCACCCACTACAAAAAAAGACACATCCGTGACATTTTGGGCCGAACGAATTTTTTCTGTCATACATATGACACTTCTATGACGATAATTGTGACAAAACTCGGTATCATCATAGATGTGGTGGGCTCCTACTTCTATGACAAAAAATCATGACAGAAAATGGGCTTTTCGTCCTGGGTGGGCCGGAGACGCAGCTGCATGACATTCTTTGGGCCGTCCATGATGGAAAAAACTGTGGTAGAAGTGAGGGGGAGGAAAATTTCGGGGAGTTGCCGGTTACGGTGGGAGGTCGGGGGTCGAGCGATGCGTGTTTCTCTCTTACACGTACGCGCGTGTGTGCGAGGCGTTGGCTCTAACTGAACCCGAGCGAGGCGTTGGGCTCTAACTGAACCCGAGCGGTTGCACTACAGGCTACGCGTTACTGAACCCGAGCGATCGATCGATGGCTGTTAACTGAACCCGATGGAGCGATTCCTTCGCTACTGCTGCTAACTGAAGTCGATCGATTGGATGAACAGTGAGCGTTGGGGGGGGGGGTGGATGAACAGTGAGCGGTGGCGTTGCCTCTGGATGAACAGGACCCCGTGGTGTGGAGGGCTAGATGAACAGTAGACGGTGGAGGGGTGGCCGTGGAGGGGTGGTTGAACAGGACCCCGTGGTGTGGAGGGCTGGATGAACAGTAGACGGTGGAGGGGTGGTTGAACAGTAGCCGGTGGAGTAGCGCGCGGTGGAGGCTGGATGAACAGGAGCCCGTGGAGGTTGGAGGAGGTCGACGGTAGCCCATGGAGGTTGGAGGAGGTCGACGGCAGAGATGAACAGTATCCCGTGGAGTCCCGTTTTGCGGTACGCCACACCCCTCCCGATGAACAGGACCCCCGTTTCGACCGTAGGAAGTCCGTTTCATCCGTTTTGCGGTACGCCACACCCCTCCCGATGAACAGGACCCCCGTTTCGACCGTAGGAGGTCCGTTTCATCCGTTTTGCGGTACACCACACCCCTCCCGATCAACAGGACCCCCGTTTCGACCGTAGGAGGTCCATTTCCTCCGTTTTGCGGTACGCCACACCCCTCCGCGATCAACAGGACCCCCGTTCCGACCGTAGGAGGTCCGTTTCCTCCGTTTTGCGGTACGCCACACCCCTCCCGATCAACAGGACCCCGTTCCAAACGTGGCCGGTCGAACACAAGGCCGTTTCCTCCGTTCTGCGGTACACCAGGCCTCGTTTCCATCACCTGTTCCGTCCAAGCCGGTTGGCTCCCACGCGTTCTGTTGCCTCCCGATGAACACGACGCATTCCGTTGCCTCCCGATGAACACGACGCATTCCGTTGCCTCCCCATGAACACGACGACGACTTTGTTTCTCCGTTCCGACCCAGCCATGTACGTATGCGCGAGTAGGCGTTCGAGACCCTGCCCATATGTACGTACATGGCCGTATTTTCTTTCTTGCACCCTCGCCGCTGTATGTACGTGTACATGCTACGTGCGTGCCTCTACTACGACACGTGCGCGCCTGTACATCGACCAGTATGTACGTACACGTTCGCGACCAGAATGACAACGGTATGTACGCTTCGACCAGGCGGGTCCCGACTGTCAGGCACTTCCTTGCCTGCGAAGATGTAGCTGGTGGGTCCCAACAGTCAGGGGGGCGAATCGTTTTTTTTGCCCGAACGCACTTCCTTGCATGCGAAGATGTAGCTGGTGGGTCCCAACAGTCAGGGGGCGAATCATTTTTCTTTGCTCGGTCGCACTTCCTTGCGTGCGAAGATGTAGCTGGTGGGTCCCAGCAGTCAGGGGGGAACTTTTTTTCGTGAAATATGGTGGCCCGTCTGGTGGGTCCCTGCTATTAGGGGGAGGAATCATTATTTTCCGCGTAATAAGGAGGCACTTCCTTGCTGCGGCCGTGGACCCAGCTGTCAGCCTCTCCACGTACAGTCCACGTCCGATGGAAGTCGTTCCTTGACCACGTTGACCACGCCGCACCGAGAGCACCACAGCGGTGGACGACGGCGAGGCCTAGGAAGGGGACGACTCGGAGCCGGGGAAGATGCAGCAGTGGATGCCCATGCGAAGAGGAGTACGAGGGTTCACTCGTTCGGCTGCGGTGTGAGGCTGCTGTCGCTGCAGAATAACAGGGGGTGTGGGTGAGTAGAGGGATGGCCTGGCCAGCGGTGGGAGTAGTAGGGGGCGGTGAGGCCTCCGCGACATCACAGCCGGCCACGGGAGGCAGGAGCATGCGGCACGACTGGCGCTGGTTTGTGCGGCTGGAGCAAGAAGACCAGAGGTTGAAGAAGCACTACAACCGTTGGATGAACATCGTATGGTAACGGGAGCTAGAATCGTTCATATTGACTAATTTTACAAAGCCCTCCGTCCCCGTCAACTTGGTAGGCCCACAAGTCAGCCTCCCAGTATGCTGGGTTCCAGCTGGCAGGGGGAGTATTCATTTTTTTGTGCGTAATAAGGAGGCACTTCCTTGCATGCGAAGATAGCTGGCGGGTCCGATAAGTCAGCGGGGGGGGGGGGGGCACGTTTTTTTCGCGAAATACAGAGGCCCTTCCGGTGAATCTCAGATGTCAGGTGGAGGAATCATTATTTTGCATGTAATAAGGAGGCATTTCCTTATGTGCGGCCGTGTACCCAGCTGTGAGCCTCTCCATGCACAATCTACTTCCGATGGTGTTGTTTGTTGACCATGTTGACCACGCCGCGCCGAGCACATCCAAGGTGGTGGACGACGGTGAGGCCCCGGACAACAACGAGCCGGAGATGGGAAGACGCGGGAGTAGAGTCGCAGACGGAGAGGTGTACAAGGGTTAACTGGTTCTAGTGCGGTGTGGTTCGGCAGTCGGTGGAGAAAAACAGGAGGTGTGGAGGGATGGAGGGATGGCCTGGCCAACGGTGGAGTAGTGCTTCATAGCGAAGTGTGCTAAGCAGAGCTGCTAGCAGCAGGAGGCGGGAGGTGGTCCCGGCGGCGCTGGAGGAAGAAGACGAGAGATTGAAGATGGATGCCGGTCGTTGGATGTAAATCCAATGGCTAACATGTCAGAATCATTTGTTGACTAAATTGACAATGACTTGCGTTGGCTTCGATCTATTGGCCCACATTTCAGCCTCCAAAAATGTGGCACGTATTCAACCCATCTTTTCAGAATTTACAGTTTTTTTTGCGCGGTAGAATTTACAGTCAATTTGATCTTTCTTTTTTTGAATTACATCCATTAGCTGGGCTGGGTGAACAATTAATGTAGCATCCATGCGGCCCATTTATTTTATTTCCTAAAAAATTACAGGCCATTTGCACTTTATCTAGATACATGATTTTGCTGGGCTGATTCTAATTATAATGTTGGGTTGGGCCAGCAATGTTATCAAAAAATAAAAAAAAGGCTGAGCATTTTGTTATAAATATATTTAAATAATAAGTGATATTATTACGTTCGTCCTTAAATCTTACCAAGCTTTTGTACACAATCACTAGGATTTTCGTGCCAAAACAATCCAGGATTTTATTTGTTAAGAAATTATTTTTATAAGTTAATAAGATGTGGGATATTGTTTTCTTACATATGTAAGTATCTGTTAAATATATGATGACAATAAAAATAATATATAATAACATATAAAATAATTTAAATATATATAATATAGTTAGAAGGGAAACATAAGTTGTACCTGGCGTTCCTATTCTTATATAGAAAAATAGAACAGACCTCTGCGTTTTCTTCAAAAAAATAGATAAATTGGGCTGCTAAAAATAAAACCTCGGATGGGAGGTCCATAGGCCGGTTGATACATGACGGCTCTAAGAAAATACAAACAGCCCTCCCATCCGAGGTAGTGGGCTGCGCATGTTAAAAATGAAAGCCTAGACGGGGCAACCCAAAACCACGTCCAACACTTGCCAAAACTTCGTCCCTCGTTTTCTCTGTGTTTCGCACACTCGACATTATGTGGGCATTTTGGCTGTGCATCATATGAAGATGTGCTATGCATGAATGCTGGTAGTTCCATTTTTTACCATGAATAAAACTTCCAACATGATGTTAACCCTGTTTGAAAAAGCCGTGTTAATATAAATGCTCTGCCTCTGAAAGTTGTAGTTTCTTATCTGAAACTGAACTTGCAGTTTCTTATCTGAAAAACTGAAACTTGCAGTTTCTTCTCGTCTGCACTTTTATACTCCTATGGAACTACATTTTTTAAGTGCTAAAAATAGATCTCTAGAATTCATAAAATTCTTCATATGCTCAATACTTCAAATCTGAAATTCAAAAGACATTCATATCTGAAAGTACTCTCAAAATACACAACACAAAACATAATTCACAACCTGCAAATACTGACAACCCTAAGCTCCTTCTGACAATTCACAACCTGCCCGACTATTGGGCTGGGGGGTGGGGGGGGGGGCAGCCCCCTCCTATTCCTCGGCGGCAGACAGCCGCCCCGTGAGACGATGTGAATGGCGAGGGAGACGATGGCGGGGAAGCGTCGTCGAGCCAATTGCTTTTCTCCTCTTGTAGTTGGGTTCGGTCGACGAAGACTCCACCGGCTCGCTCTGGCAGGACACCCTCACAAACGGCACCCTGTAGATGCTCGATCCTTCAATCTCTGGTGGATGCTCCATCTGGGATCGATACTCCCACCACCGCTCCCTCACGATCGGACTCGGTGAATCTGTTTGCTCCATGGCCCAGAGGAGCAGCTCTATGTACTCCGGCGTGACTCCCTCCGGGAGTATCGCCGCCTTTTCGCTCTGTTGCAGATATTTGGCCATGGATGTCACCATCACCGCTAGTTGGTCCTTGTTGTCAAACCAAGACTATATCTCCAACATCCTAGCTAGCTTCACAGAGTCGCCGTCTGCGATCCTCACGTATCGGTTGTACTCCTCCATCGATCTACTTCTCCACAGCACCTTCACTCACCGGCGGTGGTTTTTGAATGGAAGAGGAGAGGAGCAGCGCTGGTTTTGGATTGGAACGGGAGAGGAGCGACGCTGGTTTTGGACTGGAACAGGAGAGGAGGGGCGGTGGTTTTGAAATGGAAGAGGAGAGGAGCGGCGCTGGATTTAGATTGGAACAAGAGAGGAGCGGCGGTGGTTTAAGAGGAGAAGAGTGGCGCTGGTCTTGGAAGTATTTTTTTGTTGTTTTGCATATTTTGGGTCAAAGTTTGACCACGGACTGTATGTGACAAGCAAAATGTGAATGCATGTCACCAAAAATTGTATCATTTGGTTCGTATCTGAATGTACTTTTAAATTATATTATTTTTGCAACGTATAACATATATTTTATGTGCGAAAATCATGGTCAATTATGATCCATAATAAAAGGGAGACTAGTTAATGTGGGGTCGCTTTCTTAATTGAAGGGTAAATTGATTTTGATTTTGATCCAGTCACAGCGCGCCGGCCCTCTCGCCCAATCCTAAATCGCCGCCGCACGCTCCTCTCCCTCTTCTCCATTGCAAAACCACCTCCTCTCCTCTCCATCATCTCCATTCCAAAACCACCGTCTCGCCTCTCCCTCTTCTGATCTTCTCCATTGCAAAACCACCTCCTCTCCTATCCATCATCTCCATTCCAAAACCACCTCCTCTCCTCTCCATCATCTCCATTCCAAAACCACCATCTCGCCTCTCCCTCTTCTGATCTTCTCTCCATTGCAAAACTACCTCCTCTCCTCTCCATCGTCTCCATTCCAAAACCACCTCCTCTCCTCTCGCTCTTCTCTATTGCAAGACCACTGTCTCTCCTCCCATCTTCCAAAGCTAGCACCGGACCACTCAGAACGGCATCTATGGAGAGGATGCAGCAGCGAATCAGGCAGATCACCGGCGGTGACCAGGCAAAGTTAGCCAGGTTGAAGGAGATCCTTAGTTGGTTTGACAATGAGTGGGAGATTTCGAGGACGGTGCGGGCCATGTGGCAATGTATGCGAAAGAGCGAGACGGCGGTGATGAGGGCGGCGATGTACATGTACTCCTCGGCGCAGTCACACCGCAGTCCTCCGAGTTCATCGAGTATCTCCTATGGGCGATGGAGCAGACAGATTCGCCCGAGGTGACAGTCAGGCGGAGGTGGTGGGCGTACATGTCGAAGGTCGAGCACCTAGAGGATCGTTCGTGAGGGTGCAGAGCCAACCGGAGCCACAGGAGTATTCGTTCTCCCACCGCAAGAGGAGGCCGGATGGCGTGACGTCGCTTCCCCGCCGTTCTCCATGGTTCCCTCGACGCTCGCCTCGTTTCAACGGCGGCGTTAGGGTTTAAGGTAAGCTTCGCACTAACCTAATCTTCCACCTGCTAATGCTTACAATCAGTGTGACAGCTAATGAAAATCATGCTTACAATCAGTCTCCGAGTACTACGCCAATCACCCTAAAATAGCTCTAGACCTTTGGGTCAAATTTGTGACACAGTGTACAAATAAAGAAAAATAGATTGGTGCTTCTTTCAGAAAAGAGTACTCCCTAGAAAACTGCCAATATAAGCTACTAGTATTTGGTTAGAGGATTTGCTGCCGAGAAAGATCGATCCAGAGAGAGTGCCACACATCCACTGGTGGTGGTGGATGCCAATGCATGCATGCAGCATGGTTGGTGTCGGTAATTTTTACTTGGCACACCTCGCACTCTGCATATATGCCGGTTCCATACGTACATTTGTGCAGTTCCACCAAAATGCAGCTGAATAACCCTGTTTGCACAGATAATGAAAAAGCGTGATTACATTATAGTGGCACTAGTTGATGAAACACACAAAATAAATAGAAGAAAATATTGCAATAGTATCATAGTATGCCATGCTGCGAGGGCGAGATGGGCCCTGCGACGCCTCATACGGTACGCCTCATACTAGACATCGTCCCAAGTCTCCCAGATACACCTTCTGCCAGTGATGAACATCAGTGTACAGTTGTAGTACAAGGAGGCGCCTTGAGACATTCAAATCTCTATTTTTGTACATATCAACTAAAATTAAGCATCCCAGTTTGTAGAAATGCTTAAACATTAACAATGGGACTAGTTGATGAAACATACTTTAACAAAGAGAAACACTTTCTTTATCTACATTGGAAATGAAATGATAGAGATGACACTCGCTCTATTTTAACTGTATTATTACTTCATTTTATCAGTGACACTAGGGTCGAGCAGGTGGCAAACGAGGTGTACCGTGTCGCAAGGATGGAGGCCGGGGGTGCTTAGACTGGGATGCTGAAGCTGGCTCTTTCAGTCACCAACATGGATGATTCAATTCATGGGACCTTTTGGTGCAGTTCACCTAAAATGAAGCAATGTCCCGTGAGCTAGCAGCTTCTTCTTCAATTTTTTTTAAGAAAAGGGCTCCAGCCCCGGTTCCATTTCCATCAGAAAACGAAACCCACAGAGCTTCTTCTTCATTAGTTGCAATAAAATTGAGCAACATCAAGGTTGGTTGTGAAGCTCCTGGAATGCTCAACTATAATTTGGATATCATTTGTGCAGTTCAACTAAGATCGAGCGTGAAATGTATATCTCTGTTTGCACAAAAAAGGTGGAAAGGAGGGTGACTAACAAGTGATGAAACATGCATCAAATGAAAAGAAGCATGTTCCTTATCTGAATGGCAATCCTACAAGGACAGTAGCAATTTCTAAAGCAGTGGCATTGCTAGATATTAGTGTGGGCATTAGGATTAACTATGACAACCGTTAAATACGACATTACTTTGGACACGAGAGAGTAGGCGGACCAGGACAGTTGCATTTCTAACAAAAAGAACCAACTTAGCTTAATGGGAAATTTTAGCAGGACATGTAAAGAAGTGCCATTGATTCATATTATTGGAGGCATTACATTGAAAACAACATTGGTTTGATGTGTCCTTACTTTTAACAGTGCGATTGCTACATTTTACCAGTGGCATTACATAAGAGTGGCTCGGGGCAACAAACATCAGAACATGATATCTGGGTTGGTCCCATTTTTGTTCGGTATAGCCACCTTATACTATGTGAGGCTAGCAAATCTAGTGCTGGACTTACTCTGTTGACTTGTCCCCCAGTCCCCACTTTCTTTCCCTTTTCAACCAATAGATCGGGTTTATATTGAGTTTGTACTGCATTTCCCTTTATTTCCCTATTAGACCTAGAGACCAGTTGGATAGCGAGTCTCTGCTACTTTTCGCCCCCATTATTTCCTCTTTCGACCAAGTCCTAGATTCAGGTAACAAATCCTCCCCCACCCCCACCCCCTTTCTTCCTTGTTTGAACCAAGTAGTACTAGATTCGAGTGCATGAACTAGTTTTACCTCTTAAACATAAAAAAATTAGGTGGTTTTCGAACAGCCGATCGATCCTATCTACGAGGGGGCCTGAGAAATAGTAAAAGTTACAAATGCAGCGACGCCAGGAGCTCGGGAAGTAGAGCAAGGCCGGTTTCGAAGGAAGTTATACCTGATGGTCGCCGGGATGTCGCTAGGTGGGCGGCGGGAGGACGAATCTGCCCACACTACGACAGCGAGGAAGAAGGGGTCTGAAAGTGCAACTATCCCTAGGTGGTTTTGGTAATTCATAACAACATATAGCTCATTGAGCTAATACTATTCCAAGACTATTATTTCAGGAAAGCTCAATGAATGGCATGGCATGGATGATGAAAGTGGATCCCTCAAAATACTAAGGACAAAGGATTGGCTCAAGCTCAAAAGCTCAAGACTCTTCATTTTACATTTTAGTGATCCAAGATCACATTGAGTCTATAGGAAAAGCCAATACTGTCAAGAAGGGATGAGGTGTTGCTTAATGAGCCTCTTGCTTCATGTGCTTAGTGATATGCTCCAAAACCCTCAACTACTTTCCCACATCCACAAATGACCTAAACCTAAAGCCAAAATCGGTCACACCGATTCTTTCTATCCGGCGCCACCGATTCCAAAAGTCATAGCCACTGCCACAAACCCTAAGCAAATTGGTCTTACCGATAGGGATCTCGGTCTCACCGAGATGGGGTTGCAATCTCTCTGTTTCCCTTCGTAACGTTTCGGTCTAACTGAAGTGAGCGATTGGTCCCACCAAGATTGCAATGTAAACTCTCTGTTTCCTTTTTGTAACATTTCGGTCTCACCGAAAAGAGTAAATCGGTCTCACCGAGTTTACCTGACCAACTCTCTGGTTAGCTTATTACCAAATCGGTTTCACCGAGTTTGTGTAATCGGTCTCACCGAGATTACGTTATGCCCTAACCCTAACCGAATCGGTCTCACCGAGATGCATGTCAGTCCCACCGAAAATCACTAACGGTCACTAGGTTTACTAAATCGGTCCGACCGAGTTTAACTATTCGGTCCCACCGAGTTTGGTAAATTGCGTGTAACGGTTAGATTTTGTGTGGAGGCTATATATACCCCTCCACCTCCTCTTCATTCATGGAGAGAGCCATCATACTAAACCTACACTTCCAACTTACCATTTCTGAGAGAGAATCACCTACTCATGTGTTGAGGCCAAGATATTCCATTCCTACCATATGAATCTTGATCTCTAGCCTTCCCCAAGTTGCTTTCCACTCAAACCCTCTTTCCACCAGATCCAAATCCTATGAGAGAGAGTTGAGTGTTGGGGAGACTATCATTTGAAGCACAAGAGCAAGGAGTTCATCATCAACGCACCATTTGTTACTTCTTGGAGAGTGGTGTCTCCTAGATTGGCTAGGTGTCACTTGGGAGCCTCCGACAAGATTGTGGAGTTGAACCAAGGAGTTTGTAAGGGCAAGGAGATCGCCTACTTCGTGAAGATCTACCGCTAGTGAGGGAAGTCCTTCGTGGGTGATGGCCATGGTGGGTTAGACAAGGTTGCTACTTCGTGGACCCTTCGTGGGTGGAGCCCTCCGTGGACTCACGCAGCCGTTACCCTTCGTGGGTTGAAGTCTCCATCAACATGGATGTACGATAGCACCACCTATCGGAACCACGCCAAAAACATCCGTGTCTCCAATTGCGTTTGAATCCTCCAAACCCTTCCCTTTACTTTCTTGCAAGTTGCATGCTTTAATTTCCACTGCCTATATACTCTTTGCATGCTTGCTTGAATTGTGTGATGATTGCTTGACTTGTCCTAAAATAGCTAAAATCTGCCAAACTCTAAAATTGGGAAAAGGTTAAGTTTTTATTGGTTAAGTAGTCTAATGACCCCCCTCTAGACATACTTCAAGGTCCTACAAGTGGTATCAGAGCTTTGGTCTCCATTTGCTTTGATTTCCAGAGCTTTTGGTGGTCATAGCCTTGGTTTCACAACCTAGGAGAGTATGGCGTCTAGCGAGGGAAATTATCACCGTAGAGGTCCTTACTTTGATGGTACTAATTTTGCTAGTTGGAAGCATAAGATGAAAATGCATATTCTTGGACATAACCCCGCCGTTTGGGCAATTATTTGTATTGGCTTGCAAGGTGAATTCTTTGATGGGAGAGAACCAAACTGTGAAGCAAATGCGGAAGAATTGAAGATGCTGCAATACAACGCTCAAGCATGTGATATCATCTTCAACGGGTTGTGCCCCAAAGAGTTCAACAAAATCAGCCGTCTTGAGAATGCAAAGGAAATTTGGGATACTTTGATTAATATGCATGAAGGTACCGAATCCGTCAAGGAATCCAAGTTGGATGTGCTCCAAAGTCAGCTTGACAAGTTTAAAATGAAGGATGGTGAAGGTGTCGCTGAAATGTACTCTAGGCTTGCACTTATCACAAATGAGATTGCCGGCTTAGGGAGTGAAGAGATGACCGACAAATTCATCATCAAGAAGATCCTAAGAGCATTGGATGGAAAGTATGATACCGTGTGCACATTGATCCAAATGATGCCAAACTACAAAAATCTCACGCCAACGGAAGTCATTGGAAGAATTGTTGCTCATGAGATGTCACTCAAGGACAAGGAGGAACTTCACAACAAGTCAAGTGGTGCTTACAAAGCCTCAAGTGAAGCCCCCACATCATCAAGTGAGAAACAAACCTTCAATGAAGAATTGAGCTTAATGGTGAAGAACTTCAACAAATTCTACAAGAGTAGAAGCAAAGAAAGAAGCTCCAAGTCAAGGTCTTATCATGACAAGAGATCTTCTAGTCGAGAGCGCAATTGCTACAATTGTGGGAAGCCCGGACACTACTCCAATGAGTGTACGGCACCCTACAAAAGAAGAGAACATTCTCCAAAAAGAAGAAGCAAAAGAGAAGAATCACCACCAAGAGAGAGGAGGAGAAGAGATGATCGTTATGAACGAAGACCCTCACGGAGAAGCAAGGATTCGGAAAGGAAGGACAAGTCATCAAGGAGCTACACAAAATGAAGACATCAAGCTCATGTTGGTGAATGGGTATCCGGCTCCGACTCCGACAATCACTCCGAGAGAAGCTATCACTCCGACTCCGAACATACTCAAGATGAAGGTGTTGCCGGTCTAGCACTTGTGTCAACCAACTCCTACGACATATTTGATTCACCAAATGAAGGAATTGGAAGATGCTTCATGGCCAAAGGTCCAAAGGTAACACATCCTGAGTATGTTGATTTCAATAGTGATGAAGATGGCTTGCTAGTGGATGATGATTTACTTGTTGACAAGTCTAGTGATGAATACTATGATGAAACGTCAATTAATCATGCTAATCAAACGAATGACAATGATAAGGAGAAAATTGAGCTTCTAACTAAAGAACTAAACACTCTTAAGTTGGCTCATGAAACTATCTTTGAAGATCATCAAGAACTTTTAAGGGCTCATGAGAAGTTACGCTTTGAAAAGCTCAATCTTCAGCAAGAGCATGAGTTCTTAAAGGCAATCAATGATGATCTCCGCAAGAAAAGTTCTTCTTACATTGCCAAGCGTTTACTCTCATCTACTTACATGCCTCAAGTCAAGTCTAGTAACAAGTACAAGAAAGATACTTCCTCTAGTAGTAACAATAATAATGTTAAATCCAATGTTGTTGCTTCTAGTAGTTCTCTTGATTCCACTAATGATTCTCTTAGCCAAGTTACACTTGAGCAAGAAAATAGTTTATTGAAGGGAATTATAGAGAAAGGTGTTTACAAGAGCCTTGCCGGGAGTAAGCAATTCGAGGAAATTGTACGCAAGCAAGGAAGACACCGGAAGAATCAAGGTGTTGGTTTTGAACGAAAGTTCAACGCCAATGGAGTTGAGTGGGAAGAAGATCAATACCCCAAGATAAAGTTTGTTCCTCAACAAGAGAAGTATGATCCTACTTCTTTCAAGGGGACACAAGCTCAAGATGATCCTCCACCACAAGACCACAAGAACAAAGGCAAGGACAAGCTTCAAGAAGAGATTGATGCATTTGAAGAAGCACCCAAAGCCTCGTTCAAGTGGGTTCCCAAGACTACGTCAAGTTCTACTTCATCAAGTATAACTACAACTCCAAGGATTCCCATCAAGATGATGTGGATCCCGAAGAATAAGAACTAGAGAGTTCTTGAGGGTGACTCCGCCAACATTCTTCACTCATATCATTTTGGCAAGAACAAGTGCAATCAACTTTCATATCTTGCACTAGTTCAAGGAGTCACAAACCCTCATGTTGGTAAGGCAAGGGACAAGGTAACCTAATGTTTTCATGGACATCATCTTGTGTGTGCATCACTCTATGTCTATGGATATTCTTGTTTGTTCCTTGTGGGACTAACCCATGTAGGCAAGTTGAAAGTGCAACTCACTCCAAAGGATTGGTCCAAATGATCTACATCAACATTGAGCATCTACATCTTCAACACCTACATGAAGTCATCATCGACAAAACCCAAGGTTAGTTCATCCCTCAAAGGGGGGATCTCACATCTAGGGGGAGCTTAACTCAAAGAATTGAGTAAAAGCAACTCTAATGGTGTGAACATATTAATGCATTATGTAAAAGTGGTAACCCCACTTGAGCTTAAACGATGAGTATGACCTATGATCAAATGTTCTCATTTGACTCCTAAGTTAATATACTCATATATAGATGACCTAGTCATCGCCAATTGTTTGATAGATGCTAGAATTGGTTGTCCATGCTTTGCCACATATTTCATTTGCCATTTTATTGTGTGAGCATGTTGGTGCATATTTTACTCATTCAAGGACATCCACTTGTTGTTTTGATTGTTTGGTTCTTTCTTCTTTTGGCCAAGTGGATGGACAAGAACGCCTAAGAACCCTCTCTAGCTATCTATGCTTTTCTCGTCTCAAACTCTATTCATGCTACATCACAAAATTTGATCAAGTCAGATTCGAACCACTCTATGTGAGGAGCACTCGGAGTCCCCGATTTGTCATAGACTTAAACTTCCAAAACCTCTTTGTGATTCTCGGTCTGACCGATTCCTCCATTTCGGTCCTACCGAGATCATCAAGTTGATCTGAGTTTTCAATCTCGGTGCAACCGATTTGAACTTTTCGATCACACCGAGTTGCTGTAACTGAACACAGTTATGCATCTCGGTGCCACCGAGTTGTTCCACTCGGTCACACCGACAGGGTCGGGCTATATATAGACACGGGAAAAATTTTGGAAATTTCTTCGAAACCCTTCGCCCGCGCAACAGCTCGCTCTGCCATCATGGTCTCCGGATTGTCTCCTTGTCGCCAGCAGCCTCCTGTCGTTGGTCTCCGCCGCCATCAACGGATTTTGTCCCCGCCGTTGCCGTCGTAGCAAGTCCACCGCCAAGTTTGGGTATGGACTTGATCTTTGTGCTATCCAGGTCTGATTCCTAGCACATTGTTTTCATATTGATTCTTGCCACGATTAAAACTCTTCTATCCAGCCAAAGTAGTTCATAGATTAGATGTGATTCAAATTTTTAGGGTTAGGTTTCCGCCGAAACCATCTCGGACCCACCGAGTTGAAAAACTCGGTCTCACCGATTTGGCATATGCCATTGCACTAGTGACTCTCGGTCTGACCGAGAATTACTAATCGATGCAACCGATTTGAGGATTCTGTGAAACCCTAGCAGTCTCGGTGCCACCGAACTGTGACTCGGTCCAACCGAGGTCATCAGTTTAGGTTCCAAAATTTCTTCGGTATCACCGAGTTTGAAAATCGGTGGATCCAAAATGCTTTCTGTGGAAAACTAAGACTAAACTTTTGAGTCATTCTTTTGCAAAAACCTCTGCATTTTGTGATGCTCATCTTTTCTATCTCATCTATAACTCTTCACAGGGCCAGTAGTCAGCTTTTGCAGTATGTCTGATCAAAGTGACAGCCAGAACAGGGCAGAAGAGCAGATGGACTTGAGTGAGGGCACAAGTTCCTCCAGTACTTCAGATGAAGGGAGCAGAAGTACTCCTAGCAATTTGCCTAAGGCTGCAACTATGCAAAGGAGGAACAGAACTTCAGATTCAGAGGATGAGGACTACAAAGCTGAGGAAGATGAGGCTACTTCCAAGAAAGTGGTGCTCAAGAAGGAATATGGCTCAATAAAGGATATAAAGCCAGGCATGAAGATTAAAAGGCCTGCAAGAAGGCAACCTATGCCCAAGGCCAGAGCATCAACTCAACTGCCTGAAAATCCTGATCCCAAAGAGCCAGCTGATGAAAGCAAGAAGAGGAAGGAAAGGGTCAAGAAGACCATGGCCAGAGTTGTAGGGAAACCTTCCATGATGGAAGAGGAAGAGCTTGCTACACCAGCACCAAAGGCACCAAAGCTTATGGGTGATGCAATCAGATCTGGGGCTGCAACATCTAAGCCCAAGGAAGCACCCAAAGCTGCCCCCAAGGCCAAGTCTGCACCAAAGAGGAATACCATGAGTATTCCAGCTACTGAGAAGAACAAGGCCCCAGTGCCCAATGTTGCTGAGGAGGAAGATGAAGAAGGACATGTTCTAAGGAAGCTCAAGCCCAAGATACCAGACCACAATGATGCCCATCTTGTGGCTGAGGACATGAGAATCAGGAAGGATTCAGGGCTGAGACTGTGGAGGATGGCATATCCATATGCCACAAGGAGAAGGACTGTTGTTGATTACAGGTTCCATACAAAGGAACATCAGGACTTCTATGAGACAATCTTATTGGACAAGAAGCCCATAGTTTGTGACATGAGGTGGGTTGACTGGAAATTCATCAAGGAGAATGAACAACACTATCCTGGAGTGCAAGACAACTTTGTTGCTTGTGGAGTTGCAGATTCTGTTGGGCAAAAGCTCACAAATTGGAATGATGAGCTTATCATGCAGTTCTACTCCACAACACACTTCTATCCAGATGGAAGAATTGTTTGGATGTCTAAAGGTACAAGGTACCAATCCACTGTTGAAGAATGGGCAAAACTGATCAATGCCCCAAGGAAAATGATGATGATCTGGATGTATATGCCAAGAAGAAAATGGGACACAATACCATGGCACACATGTACAAGGAGATCCCAGACAAAGCCCTAGAGACTTTCACTTTTGGATCAATTCACTTTCTGTTGTCAGGGTTGCCAACTATAAATTGGATTCTGAGGCACACTTTGTTGCCCAAGTCTGGTGACCATAACATGATCAGAGGGCATGCCATCAACATGTTGCATTTATTTGATGTGCCACCAAAATTCAAAGTCATGAGCCTTATAGTTGAAACCATAAAGAGGACTGCAGCAGATCAGAAGAGGAGCTGTGGATATGCACCTCAGATTCAAGAATTGATAAACTCAAAGATGGGCACAGGGAAATATCAGTTGGATAAGGAACACTTTCCACTTTATCCAGACTTTGAGGAAAATGAGGTTGTCATGAATGAAGATGATCCATCATCAGTTCAAGCTCAGGAGAAGAAGTAGAAGGTAAAGAGGGAGAAGGCTGCCAAGATGCCAACTCAAGAGGAGGCATCTGAATATTTCTTGAAAACCAAACAGGAGCAGCTTGGTTACTTGATAGCATCATCTCCGAGGATTGAGAAGGGGTTGGCCACCCTAACTCAAAACCAGGAGAGCCTGGAAAGAATCATGGAACAAAAATTCTATGATCTAGATGTCAAGGTAATAGAGATTCAGTCAGTTGTGGAGCAGCTGCAGGATGACATGCATGAGAGGAAGGGAAAAACTACCACCAATGTGTTTGCCAGAGTGCCCAGAGCCCAGAGGTCAGTTGCAGTGCCAGTGACAGACACTAGAGCAACAACTTCAGCACCAGCTACTGCCCCTTCAACTCTAGTGCAACCAGCTTCAGCATCAACTCCAGCACCCTCTACATCAACTGAAGCCTTCGTCCGTGGAGTTATCAGGACACCACCACCAGAAGATCAAGCCTGAGAGTCGATCTAGCACTATGCATTTTCTATGAACTTTTTGGTAACTTGTTGTCAAAGGGGGAGAAAAATGTATAGATCATATGCTTCGAGAGAGCGAGTGTTGCTTTTGTTCTCTCTTGCTTTATTTGGTGGTTTGTCAATCTTTGTTTGCTTTTGGTTGAGATACTTTGCTTGTGAGACATTGATGATCATGTGTTTGATCATAAGCTACACTTATGCATGCTTGATATTATCCTATCTATCTTATGTGATCACTCACTATGCTTGGTGATGAGTGCATGTATTCATTGTTTATTATTTTGAGCGCCCCACCAAGATGTATGTGACATGGAAGAGTAACCCATGAGCCTAATTCATTGTGCATTTGAAGTCCAAAGCAAATCTAAAACTATGCACAAATTTAGGGGGAGCTCTTGCTTATCACATACTTCTCAAAGCGACGATGTTATTTAAATTTTATTATCATTTGTCGAAGCTTTGATCTATATGTTGTCATCAATTACCAAAAAGGGGGAGATTGGAAAGATGCAACTTCCCTAGGTGGTTTGTGGTATTCATAACAACATATTAGCTCATTGAGCTAATGCTATTCCAAGACTATTATTTCAGGAAAGCTCAATGAATGGCATGGCATGGATGATGAAAGTGATCCTTCAAAATACAAGGACAAAGCATTGGCTCAAGCTCAAAAGCTCAAGACTCTTCATTTTACATTTTAGTGATCCAAGATCACATTGAGTCTATAGGAAAAGCCAATACTATCAAGAAGGATGAGGTGTTTCTAATGAGCCTCTTGCTTCATGTGCTTAGTGATATGCTCCAAAACCCTCAACTACTTTCCCACATCCACAAATGACCTAAACCTAAAGCCAAAATCGGTCACACCGATTCTTTCTATCCGGCACCACCGATTCCAAAAGTCATAGCCACTGCCACAAACCCTAAGCAAATCGGTCTTACTGATAAGGATCTCGGTCTCACCGAGATGGGGTTGCAATCTCTCTGTTTCCCTTCATAACGTTTCGGTCTAACCGAAGTGAGCGATCGGTCCCACCGAGATTGCAATGTAAACTCTCTGTTTCCTTTTTGTAACATTTCGGTCTCACCGAAAAGAGCAAATCGGTCCCACCGAGTTTACCTGACCAACTCTTTGGTTAGCTTATTACCAAATCGGTCTCACCGAGTTTGTGTAATCGGTCTCACCGAGATTACGTTATGCCCTAACCCTAACCGAATCGGTCTCACCGAGATGCATGTTAGTCCCACCGAAAATCACTAACGGTCACTAGGTTTACTAAATCGGTCCGACCGAGTTTAACTATTCGGTCCCACCAAGTTTGGTAAATTGTGTGTAACGGTTAGATTTTGTGTGGAGGCTATATATACCCCTCCACCTCCTCTTCATTCGTGGGGAGAGCCATCAGACTAATCCTACACTTCCAACTTACCATTTCTGAGAGAGAATCACCTACTCATGTGTTGAGGCCAAGATATTCCATTCCTACCATATGAATCTTGATCTCTAGCCTTCCCCAAGTTGCTTTCCACTCAAACCCTATTTCCACCAGATCCAAATCCTATGAGAGAGAGTTGAGTGTTGGGGAGACTATCATTTGAAGCACAAGAGCAAGGAGTTCATCATCAACGCACCATTTGTTACTTCTTGGAGAGTGGTGTCTCCTAGATTGGCTAGGTGTCACTTGGGAGCCTCCGACAAGATTGTGGAGTTGAACCAAGGAGTTTGTAAGGGCAAGAAGATCGCCTACTTCGTGAAGATCTACTGCTAGTGAGGCAAGTCCTTCGTGGGCGACGGCCATGGTGGGATAGACAAGGTTGCTACTTCGTGGACCCTTCGTGGGTGGAGCCCTCCGTGGACTCGCGCAGCCGTTACCCTTCGTGGGTTGAAGTCTCGATCAACGTGGATGTACGATAGCACCACCTATCGGAACCATGCCAAAAACATCCGTGTCTCCAATTGCGTTTGAATCCTCCAAACCCTTCCCTTTACTTTCTTGCAAGTTGCATGCTTTAATTTCCGTTGCCTATATACTCTTTGCATGCTTGCTTGAATTGTGTGATGATTGCTTGACTTGTCCTAAAATAGCTAAAATCTGTCAAACTCTAAAATTGGGAAAAGGTTAAGTTTTTATTGGTCAAGTAGTCTAATCACCCCCCCTCTAGACATACTTCAAGGTCCTGCAGGGTCAGAGGCCCTCCCTCGCCAGCGGTGCTTGGGAGAGAACGGCAAGGCAGGCTGATCGGGACGCGCCCAACAGTGGGTAAGAGCCGTTGCCGAGGACGATCGCGTGAACGTTGCACCTTCTCACCTTCCCCGACGGAGAGGATCCGGCTGGATCTGTGACCAGTGGTGAGCAGAGAGAGAGAGAGAGAGTGTGGCCACCGCTGTCGTGTTTAGATCTGGAGAGGCCGAGACAGTATGAAGAGAGCAACACGAGCAAGCAAGCGTGGAGGCTCCTGCCTATATAGTGGAGTAGTACTTAGTTTTCTTTTGTCTACTGGAGCCGGCTTGACCTCGTCAATGACTGTCGAGAAGTCTTCGTGCACGTGGCCCGGAGGCACAGTTTTCGTCATTTTGATCTGAAGCGCCGGATTATAACATATAACACGAAAAAATGCCACATGACAAGAAATCATAACCTCACTGCCTAAAGGAGACAACATGAATCCCGACAGACAAACTAGACGAGGAACAAAGCTCAAATTAAACATAAACTCGTACAAAAGGGGTCCGTCGATAGATGTCCTACTAATTAACATAGCCGGCTGGACCTAGATGGTAGTTGAGTAGTCACTATTCATGCATGTGCCCCCAATGACTAGCCCAACTCAGTTGTCGTTGTTTAACCCTAGCAGTGATCCGAAGCACATGACACATAATTTTGCGAGATGACAAGAAACCTTTTTTTAGATTTCTCACCACAACTACAACCATGTACAACACAGCCTGCACGATATGTAGACGATAGCCAATCCAGGCGTGTCTGCTGGAGTCTGGTCACATGCATGGACGAACTGATCTTCCGTGTCTTGCAGGGATCGTCCATGCACCAACATAGTACAACACTTCTCTAGTACTATCGCTCGTCTCCCTCTTCTATTAAGTCACCCGACTTGCGGGGCCGGGGAGTGTGCCTATGGTCGGTTCTCAATTGTCGTCCCACATGTGTGTGCGAACGCAATATGCCGAGCGTTCCATTCGGAGAGCAGCGTGCCAGACCGACCGACTGTCTGGGGTGCGACGCGAACGCGACGGGCGTGCTATATACTCTGTACATGTGTACCGCCATTTTCTAGACGATTTGCTCCATGGCACGGGCGCAATCCATGGATACAAAATTAGTATTTGTATACTATTTAAAAGTCGAGGGCGGGGATTTTCCTGCTCGGTAGGCGGCAGGACAGTTCCGCCTAGTCAGTTCGACAGAGACGTGAGAAGACGAGGGAGTAGGCTGCTGCAAACGTAGGGCTGTGTGATTTGACAGCTAGTTATTGCTAGACAGGTGGGGCCCCATGATTTGACTTGCCATTATCATTTTAACTGCGGCGCTACGACCGGCGTGAGTCTCCCGATTCCTGACCACCTCCATACAGGTGCCTCTCCCAATGCTCCACCATGTAGTAGTAGAGGCTGGCTCTTGCATGAGAGCCCACTTATCCACTTTTTCCTTGCCTCTCTTTCCTCCACATATGCAAAAATGCCATGTAAAGCGCACTATTGTACTTACTTGCTCCTACAGGTGCTTAAGCTTGCCACATAGTCATAAAGTCTGATGTGGCAAGTTAATCAAGAAGAGAGAGTCTAGTTTGGTGACCCAAGGAAGAAACGGTGCTAAGCGCGTGTACCTAGGTGAAAAGACAATTTTGAGTCTATGGCTAATTAAATGAAGCAAACTTAGCAACACCATTTCATTGGAAGAGGTCACTCCTTGTCAAATGCAATAAATACTAGTACTCTGTGTGTCCCATTATATAAGAACGTTTTTGACACTACACTAGTGTCAAAAATGTTCTTATATTATGGGACGGAGGGAGTACGAAGAAAGAGATAGAGAAGAGTAAAAAACACTTATAGCCAACCTTGTTGTAGTATGAGTGACTAAGTGATGACTATGTATGACATGCCAACATCAGATAGCCTAACGCACCATGTTAAATCTCCAAGGGCACGACCGCGTGAGCAACACGACGGTCGTGGTAGGCGTGACCATGATATGGGCTGCTGGCAGCCCTTGGATCTGAGATCAAACGGTCGCATGCTAAGTTGTTGAAAATTTTAAGAATAACCCTCCAGGATAGGATATTCACCCATAGGTCTAGAATCACGCCATGCAACCATTCGATCTCAGATCCAAGGGCTCTTGGAAGCCCGTATCATGGGAGAATGGAAAGCCACTACCCTGCTGTTCGCACGCTAGCAGTTCGCTCCTACTCGTCCCCGCACGTCCTTTAATACTACAGCGGTTCGCTCCTAGTCGTCCCGTCCATTCACATTAGTACATTACGGCAGTTCCACTAATCCTAACCCTCCTCCCAAATCCATGGCGTCCCAAATCTCCCCGATCGGCGGTGAGTACAAGGTTAGAACCATCACCGGTGATGAGTTCGACGTCATCTACACCCGTTCTTCTGCGACGGTGAAAGGATGCCTTTCTCGCTTCAGACGCATGTTCGAAGACTCAGATGATGAGTGGGTCGCTAGGCTAGATATGGAGTACACCACAGTCGTGGGACGAGAGAAGGATCTAAAGGACGAAGAGAGGAAGAAGCCCGCCATGATCCAGGTTTGCGTGCATGACTTATGCTGGGTCTACCACATATGCCATGCCGACGTTGAGTGCCAGGATTTTAAGGACTTCCTCGAGAGCAACCTAGTCAAATTCGTTACTGTAGACTTTGGTAACGACAAAGAAGTCCTGCGTCGGATAGGCCTCGTTGTAGGCAACACCTTCGACCTCCAAAAGAATCGGCCGGTGTCCTCTAGTCAGCCTTCAATGCTGACCCTGGCAGGAGCCATGGTTCATCCTTCGTACGGTAAACTAGAGAAACCTCCATACACGTTTCATCATCATGCAGGGCAGCGGAATGTACTAGATATAGACCACATCCAGTACGCTGCAATGGATGTCTACCTTTGTTTCAATATCTACAAGGGTTGGATGAAGAGCAACAGCCAAGTTGGCGGTTCAAGCAAAGAAGTATCAGCCAAGAGGAAGAGGGACAAGGACGAAGTCGAGGACGTGGACGAGGACTCCGAGTAAGGTGGCAGTGTCGTTGCTCATGGTGGTTCTAATGCAGTGTCTACCGGAATAGTTTCAAAGTTTAATTTCGGGTGTGCTTAATTTAATTTGACGGGTGTGTTGTGCTGAGCCCCCAGCAGAACTATGTTATGTTTCTTCTTGTTACTTTAACTCTTCAGTAAGTACATACTAGTATTTCTTACATTTCATCTTTTAGTTGGTATAGTACTACCACTCGTTTCTTCACATTATATACGTACAATATATATGGCCAACATCATATAGCCAGCAGTTTAGTTGTCAAAGAATTTCAGGGTGCTTAGTTTTGTCAAAGAATTCCAGGGTGCTTAGTTTTATTTGAGGGGTGGGTTGTGCTGGACACCATTATTGTGACTAGCCTTTTTGATAGTACTATATGCATAATTTGGTGATGAGCGCTCTCTATATGTACCACCTTTTTTTTTCAAGTTTTGCTCCATGGCACAATCCATCGATACTATTGCTATACAAAAGTATACATTTTTAAAAGGCTAGAGGGCGGGGCAGTCTAGCTTGGTCGGTTTCACGAGAGGCGAGGGCCTTTGTGATTTGACGGCTCATTACTGCTGGAAGGCGGGGCCTTGTGATTTGACTGCTCGTATAAATGCGCCGACGACCTGATCGAGGAGGAGCAAAGAACCATGCGGTATACTCAAGTTTTCCACTGGAGTAGTACTGCGACGGAGGAGCATGAAACACGGCAGCCCAGTGCCATATGGCGATAAAAAATGATCTAATTTGCTAGTCATCTCATTGTTAGCATTGTTCTATTCATTCCCTCAAAAAAAAAACCATTGTTCTATTCATGCCTCGCAGAGAACGTGACACATGCGGTGAAACACCCGAAGCAAAACATGAAACACAGCAGCTAAAGAAGAAGGAAGATTATCACCCCAAATGATCTAATTTGCCGCGGAGTCGTAACTGCTTCTTCATCGCCTACACGACCTCCATCTCCTTGCGCGTCTTCTCCGCCATCTTCTTCATTCTGTCCATGACGCGAGATTTCTCGATGCGAGCCTTCATCATCTGTTCCACGGTCGCATTACGTACCTTGACAGCAGCCGGGTGCTCGATGCGGAGCTTCGCCAACTCCTCCTTCTATTCCATGACGAGGGCATGCAACATCTTCATCAAGGAACTACTATTCTCATGCAGCTTCTTCCAGCCGGCATTCTTCTCCTTCAACAGGTCGATCTCGTGGCAGAGCTTTGCCTTGTCCTCCTGAAGTCGCAGGATTCCGCCGATCACCTTCTTCTCCGAGGCAATGCTCTTCTTCAGCAGCATCACCAAGCCGGCGGTCAACTCCCCCTGCTGATTGAGCTCAGCGGGCATGTCGTCGAGGCTCTCCTTTAGCAACTCCGTCAAGCCTTGGATGCACTACTTCTGCTTATTGAGGTGCTTCTTGAGCTGATCGGGCATGCCGTCGAGGGATAACGACTCCAGCTCCGCCGGCTCGGCATGTTCGCCTCCGCGGCTAGGGCGCTCCTGGGAGCCATCGCCTGCCCGTGAGAGATCTTTCGAGGTCTCTGCGTGGCGGCGAGCCCTCTTTTTTTTCTGCAGCCTTGGTTGCTGCTCCCTTGTTACGAGTAGTTCTCGACCTAGAGCTCTGCTCACTGGCCATGGCAATGACGGACGAAGAAGAAGCACTTATGAGGAGGAAAGGTAGAGTAATTTTTGGTTAGGTAGTTCCCCTTTTTATAACCTAAGTACTAGCACTAGTAGTACTAATACCTGCATAGTGGGAACACGTTCAGGTTTGGTACGTACTAGTAGGTGTGAGCAGGCTTTCGAATGTGATGGGAACAAGGTAAAGATTAATTGATGGTTTTGGTTTCGAGGCCTGAAACGGCTCCCGATGAGTTTAGCGGAACATAAATTTCAAGTACTACACTGCTCAAATGCGTAAATATTATGTTACTATCAAAAATTGGCACAAAATACTAAGGAGACCAATGGAAGTACTACTAGCAACCCACGATTTAACTACTCGCATGCGCGCAGTGGAGTAATAATGTCTTTCTTCCGCACTCACGTCCACTCAATTTGCATGCGCTGTATTAATTGACCATCAATGAAGTGAACGACTTTACACGCGTCAAATTATCACATGGGGTGGATCTTGGTACAAAATTGCGTCCGCCCATGTACCCGCATGTGTGTGCAAGGGAATGAGCACGTGCGTGGTGTGCGTGCACATCTTCGCTTCGTGCATGTACCGCCAGTATGGATCAGGGAGGACGAGTACATTCTTCTGGAACCAGCAGCACGTCACTGTGATCAATCCACGCAAGGAGGTCCCGACAACGCCTCCACATGTGCCACGTGGCTTCATGAACTGTAAGACAGACACTGTGTAGCGTGCCATTGGTATTCTAATTTACGTGTTTTGCACATACTCAAAGTTCTAGTAAGGTACACGTGCATTGCACGCATTAGATTTTGCAACCAAATTATGAATAAATACCACACTATAGCATGTAAGCTCTGAGTCATATATGCGTGATGTAGCCCTTCATTTAATTCTTATAGTTCATCTCATTCAAAATCAATTATTTTTTATAAAAAAGCTAAGAACGCGTGAATAGGAAAAACATGGGATTATAGTGGAATGTCGTCTTGAATCCTACAGGATTGTACGGGTGTTTGATTGTGCATAAAAAATGCAGAATTCTTTCAAAGAGGTTTGAGTGGATGGGATGTTTCCTATGAAATCTAGTGCAAATGAATCATATGGAAAAATTCCTATGGTTTACAATCCTACGAATCAAACAACCAAGATAGGAAAAATTCCTAATGATTAGAATCCTCCAAAATTCCTTTGAGAATCCTTTGAATCAAAGAAGCCCTTAATCTATTTTATGATTCATGGAATTGTGCGTTGTAAAGCATAAAGTAAAAACAAATAATGGCAATTCAACTAGAAAAAAGGTTTGGGCAGTTATGATACGGAAGATTCTAGAACAAAAGAGAACCACTGTTGTTTTGAGGTTTGTGCATTATGCTTAAGTTCAACCATGGAGTCTGCTAGATTGTACATGTGGCAAAATTCGGTGGGGGGCTAGAAGATGGTGCGAGGGGCCGAGTGGAGGGAGACTATGAAGGAATGCACAAGTGCGAGATCGATATTTAGAGAGAGGGGCGAACACGTGCGCTGTTGCACGCAGTGGCGGAGCCATGAAAAATAAATGAGCTAGGGGGCCAAGCATTGCTAATCCTTTACGAGGAGGGTCAATTCATGAAATTAAACCTTTTTTAGCAGCAATTATCTAGTGATCACATTCATATTAGCCTCGATATATAGTGATGTTAGGGGGGAGGCAGGGCCCTTACTGCCCCCTGTCTTCGCCATTGTGCACGCGTCTGAGAGATGAAGCGGAAGGCATGGATGATGAGAGGGGGACATTGGATATATAATTAATGTGGGTGTATTGGCTATTTATGTTAATCCTATATAGAGAGGTATAGATTGATCGATGTGGACGTGGGAAAGAGGGTGAGACCTCACTGGATATAACGATTGATCGATTTGTGTGGAAAACTATGAAAGACCTAGCTATATACACACATACATAGAGGAACATCGATCGTTGCGCATGCACGTGTGAGAGATAAAGAATGCCCGGTATGATGGAGAGGGGGATGTGTGTGGGTGTGTGCCTTCATGGGAGACCGACCTGAAGAAAAAGATTGCATGCGTGCGATAGATAATGCCGACTGGTAGTGTGTGTGCATGCATGCACGAGAGAAAGTTAGTGGTACAATGATAAAGAGAAGACTACTGTGTGGGTGTAAAAGAATAGGTGAGGTCACAATCAATGTAAAGTTGAATTCAAATATTTGAATAAGAGATCCTGATGTTTGAAACCCATGCATGCATGAATATAACGGAGATCTGCGCGGTGTGGTTTGGAAACGAGCATGTTGTAATGTATACACATTGAACAAGGTCAGACTGATTTGAATTTGAGATACCGATGGCAGACATCATTTGCCCACGTCGCATCCGTGCATGGACACACTATTCTAATTGGAGATGATGGGCTGCTTTCGCATCACATGTCTATATCTATACCCCTATATATATTATATTATATTTTTTTATTGTGTGCAGGTAACTTTAACTTTGAAAGATGGTCGTTGGATGAGGCGAATCCGATGGTCCAAAGATGGCAAATTTGAGCATTATTGGCCGTTGGATATCATCTAGATTCCACCAGATTTTGCCACATGTATAATCTAGAAGACTCCATGGTTGAACTTAAGCATAATGCACAAACATCAAAACACAAGCACTTATTATTTGTTCTAGAATCTTCCGTATCAGAATTGCCCAAATGTTTTTCTACATGATTTGCCATTATTTGTTTTTACTTTATGTCTTACAACACACAATTCCATGAATCTTAAAATAGATTAGCTTTCTTATAAAAACTAGATGATTTTGAATGAAATGAACTATAAGAATTAAACGAACATCTACATCATGCATATATGACTCAAAGCTTGCATGCTATAATGTGGTATTTATTCATAATTTGGTTGCCAAATCTCATGCGTGCAATGCACGTGTACCTTAGTCTAGTCTAAATGGTGTTTGTGTGTGTTGTGCGTGTTGAGGTGCAAATTGTCTTTTTTTTGGTACACGTTAAGCTTGTTCTTCCGAAATTTCAAGCCGCGTCGTGTTATACCGAAAATTGAAGCTAGCGTCTCTGTCTATCATGCTGCAAAACTCCCGCCTCTTCAACCCGCGCCTTGTTAGCCCGAAATATTTAAGATATATCTTTGTCTCGTTGTGCTCCGATAACTCCCTCCATCTCAACCCGTGCCTTGCTATTCCGAAATTACAACATGCGCGAAAACTCCCACCTCCTGTGAAATCCCGACACGTGAAATGCCCGTGGTACCCCTGAACCGAAAGAACCGCCTCAAATCGGTGGGGGGTACTTTCGTAACTTATCTCATATTTCGGACAAGCGCGTCTCTAAGCCATGGTTCCCCACTGCCATCCCATCTGCCCACCCATTCATACACCGAGGCCGTGAAAACCCGTGACAAAACCCCACACCATGCTCCGTCCGCCACCCAGCCGGAGCCTCTTCCCCGACGACGTCGTCCACAGCAACACCTCGACGTCCCTCATCCACCGTACCGGATGAGGATCCATCGTTGATCTCATCGTCCCGCCGGTTCAGCCACCCCGTCCTCCACCTCCAAGGAGCCGCCCTGACGTTCCCCTCGTCTTTCACGCCACCTCCATTCCCACACCGCCATCTTCACGTGCACCACTGGAAGAGCATCATCATCACCGTTTCCTCGGATGAAGCTGCGGCCTAATCGGCGCCACCAAAGAGGTTGTACACTAATCGCCGCATTTTCTTCTTGATTCGATCTCACGGTGCTGCCGGTGCTCGGTCCCGAGCCAACACGGCGTGGCTCCATCCACGGCGGCATCGCCGGCCACTTCCTCCACGGCATCGCTCCCTCGGCGGCGACGTCCACATCAGTAGGATCTGCTGCTGCTTTAGCTCTCGCTCGCGCTGTTGCTCTGCTCTTGCTCTCGGTCCCCTGCCTGGTCTGCTCTTGCTATTGCTCTTGCTCGCGCTGCTGCTCTCGCTCTTGCTCGCGCTGCTGCTCTCGCTCTTGCTCTTTCTTGCAATGCTGCTCCGATTTGGCTACACTTCAGTCGACTGAATCGACTTTTGGGTCAGTCGATTTTCAAGGGGTGGGCTCGCCGGGGTGAAGGAAGAACCAGCCGCAGTGGGGAGGGGGGCTCACCGAAGAGGTACCCCACTATCTATCTTAGGGTTCAGGATGGGGGCGGTGGTCGCCGGCGGTGGCGGGGCGGTGGCGTGGGGATCGCCGAAGAAAAAGCTCGGCACGGGTGGGGGGGGGGGGGCTAGAGTGATGGCCGGGGCGGCGGCGGACCGGCGGTGGGGAGTGTTGCGGGCGGGGCGGTGCACCACCGGTCGTGGGCGGCGCGGGGCTGCTGTTTGGCCGGTGGTGGCTGGCGGCTCAGGGGGGTGGAGGTTGAAGATGAACCGCAGGCCCTTGATTTCGTATCCAACGGCTGCAAAATCGACTGACCAGAGATGAAAAAGTCAGTCGACCGACGTGTAGCCTCACCTTGCTAGTGCGTTCAGTTTTGACAGCAAAATTCAGTTTCGACAGCAAAATTTAGTTTCAACGGTTAGGTTCAGTTTCGACAGTTAAGTTCAGTTTTGACAGTTAAGTTCAGAGATGAGCGGCTGATGTATTTTACATCTAGCACTTTGTGGTTATGTATTTTACGTCATGTATTGGAGATGCTATTAGAATTCCACTCAGGTTAACGTTGTTCGTTGTCTCTCTTGTCCTGCTTCAGCCTCGGCGTCATACAACTCACTGGAGCTGCTCCAACAACGAAACCCTCCATCATAGCGGAGCAGTACCTCGGGCTCCATCTCCAGACGCCTAAGAGCTTCTTCCCCTCCTTCGACATCAAATTTAGCCGGAGCATCCTCACTGGCCAAGCCAATCACGCTGAGATCGACATGGCTTCGCCAAAGAGGTTGTACACTTGTTGCATCTCTTTTTTACTCTACATGTTATATATATTGTCCACTGAGCACTCATAGTAACGGGAAATACAATTATTTTATCCTACTATATGACAAGCAGTGAGGTACCAGGAAACTTAGCTATCCGTGATGGACTCTCTTGAACGCCATCATTATTTATCTCTGCGCGTTTGAGCTATGCATTTGTCGATGGGCCTGGGAGTTGAGCTAGTATGGCAGTGGCCTGGGTGCAAAGTAATAGAAGTAGCACAAAAACATTTTTTTAGTGTAGGATTTTCCTTGCTCAAGCCTGCCTACTAGAATCACCAGTGCTTGAATGGAAAAGTGAATGAAAAACATAGGAATTGGAAAGTTTCCTATGGTACTACTTTTCATGAATTTGGTGCAAAGGAATGGAGCAAAGGAAAACTGTAGGATTTGTTCCTTTAGTGTCTCCTTGAAAGAAAAACCGTAGGAATTCTAATTTCCACTTCTTCTCCTTTTCATATTCCTATTCATCAAGCACAAGACTAAGAGATAGTAGCATAATAGCATTATAACCGTACATTTTCATGTGGTTTGACTTAATCTCACCATGCTTTTTTGCATCCTGTGATCTTCCAATTGTTGTGAATCAAACACCCAGATTGGTAGAAATCCTGTGTTTTTAAATTCTCTGTTTTTCACGTGCATTCCTATCCTATTCCTGTCTATTTCCTATCCCTGCATTGTTAGAATCCTCAAATTCAAACAAGACCTTACTCAATTACTTCTGTTATAGATATGTGTCAAAGAAAACCTTGTGTGGTTTGTCCTGCTCCTGCGACGCTGTGTTCCACCCCAGCTCAGCTGCTCCAACGACGGAAGGGTTCACCACAGCAGGGATCCGCTCTCCAGACTGTCTTTCGCCACCTCAGATCTTCTTCCCCGCCGCCGGCAGCCACGACAACTGCATTACCATCATCAACTGAGCAGATGACCTTGAGGACTACACTGGTCCGCAAGAGAGGTCGCACTCTTCCGTGTCTGCTTACGTTATGCGTCGCTTAATATGATGACATGCTACATTATCATCGTGTTCACCTATTAGACTCTGAGTCAGGTCCAAACTAATGCTGAAACTTGAGTATTTAAATTGTTGTGGGGTACATATTGGGGCAGCAATCAGTACTATCTGTCTACTATCTGGTTAATATCTGGTGTCTACTATGAGTTTCATGTTGGGTGTAAACAAACATTAAAGGAGCCATTATCTGTATTTTTTAACTAAAGCTATTATCTGCCTGCTATCATTGGTTTTGGGTCTATCCATAGTTTGCTACCATCACTCTGGATTTGTGCATGCACTCCTTACCTAATCTCACTATGTTTTATTCCTATGCATGCCAGTTATTGTACACAATGGAACTGATCATGTAGAGCAAAAGAGACGAGCTTTGCGTGGCAATAAAATTTCATGCAAACGTCGTTCCACGGTGGGCGCAAAGGCAGCCCCCCCTCCACCCATTTCGGATCGTAATGAAGAGGAAGATAACTGTTCTGAGGGGGATTCAGAAGGAGAAGACCACTACTATTTACCCCATGAGGTCTTCGCTCTAACTTGGCATGCTGATGTTGGTAATATCATGCATATGGTGCCTTGCATTGCTTACCGTATACATTAAAGATGTCATCTGCTTAGTTTAGGCATGCTTTGTGTCAATGCCATCTGTTTAGTTTCTTTATTGTATATGTGAATCATGCAATGCCATCTTGTCTAGCCAGGCATCATATATGTGAATTTTGCAATGCCACCCTGGTTAGCCAGTCATCTTATATGTGAATTATATCATGCCATCATTTTTTATTATGTGTTAAATTTGTCAACAATTTTAGTACATTCAATTACTCTTCCTGTGCATCAGCTATTTGGCACGGTCATGGAAAAATCTGGAGTGGAGACAAGGTCTTCAGAGCAGACAATGCTATCTGACGAAGCGCATGTCTTGCTGGTTACCGATAGCTCCTTAGAGGAGGATTCAGAGACAGATGACCAGTCATATTTCCCCCCTGAGGTGCATGCCCTAACTTGGCAGGGTTATGTTACTCATATCGTGCGTATGGTATCTTGCATTGCTATGTCATTTGCTTAGTTTAGACATGCTTTGTGTGAATGCTACCTGTTTAGTGTCTAATTACCATATATGTGAATTATGCAATGCCATCTTGTTGCAAGACATTATATATGTGAATGATGCAATGTTATCTTGTTGCAAGGCATTATGTATGTGAATTATGCAATGCCATGTTGTTTAGGCAAGCGTCATATATATGAATTATATCATGCTGTCCTTTTTTGTATTTCTCATTGCTTTTGTCGACAATGTTTGTATATTCAACTACTCTTCCTGTGCACCAGCCATTTGAATTGGTGATGGAGAAATCTGGAGTGAAAACAAGGTCTTCAGAGCAGACAATGCTACCTGCTGAAGCATATATCTTGTTGGTTACAGATAGCTCTTCAGAGGAGGATTCAGAGGCAGATGACCAGTCCTATTATCCCCCTGAGGTGTATGCTCAAACTTGGCAGGGTTATATTACTCATATAATGCATATGTTGTATTGCAATGCTTAGTTTTTACATCATATACACAATATTGAATGCCATCTCCTTAGTTGACACATCATATATGCAATTGCCCTCTGCTCACTTCCTTAGTATATAAATCATATATTTAAATTATGTCATGCCATGATGTTTACATAGACAGCATGTATCTGAATTATGGCATGCCAACCCATTTTCTAAAGACATAATATAGTTATATCATCTCATCCTGTTTACATAGTCATCATATTTTAAATTATGTCATTCTATCCGTGAATTATATCATGCCATCATGTTTCCATCGACGGCATGTTTGTGATTTATGGCATGCCAACCACTTTAATAGACACATCGTATAGTTATATCATGTGATCCCGTTTACATAGTCATCATATTTTGAAGTATGTCATTCTATCCTGTTTAGTTAGCCATCATACATTTGAAATTGTGTCATGCTATCCTGTTTAATTAGCCATCATATATGTGAAATTATGTCCTGCTATTCTGTTTGCTTAGACAACATAAATGTGAATTATTTCATGCCCTGTTGTCTTCCCTACTATCCATTGCACCTGTCTATCTTACAATGTCTGTACATTCAATTACTTTTCTTGTTTATCAGCCATTTCAATTGGAGGGAGTGATGGCAGTATCTGTGGGAGTAAAAGCACGGTCTTCAGAAAAGATCGTGCTACCTGTCGATGCAGATAGAACCACGGTTGTACTTGCCCAAGAATCAGCCCCACCACACATAACCCACACTCATGCAGATTGTACCCCTACCCAGTTGGACAAAGAACCAGCTACACCCCTTCTAACCCCAACCCCAGCAGATAGACACCCAGTTCCCGTTGACACAGCATCGTCTCCACCACAAAGCACCCAGACACGAGCAGTTAGTAAGGCAACTGCAGTGCCCAAATCACGAGGACCACCACTCCGAACCCGAAGTCAACGCTTAAAGCAGAAGAAGAATTGTTCTCAGATCAGGTTCCGTAGCTATGGTTCATACTACTTTGCTCTTGCATCACTGTATTTACTGATACCAACCAATTTCAAATTTGAAGGATGCAATTGAACCTCCAATGGCGCAACAGGTATGTTTTAAACCTGTTTCTTCAACGTGCTTGGCTGTTTGTTGTTGTAACTTGCTCTATGTTGATTTCAGTTTCAATTGAATAAACAGTTATGTTCTCATGCCATGCACATTACAAGTGTTGTTATTGATGTGTAGTTTCCCACACTTATATTCTGTCTATGCTGCTTTGTCTTAAATAGATATGATTCGAACTGTATCTATCTTGATTTGGCAACATAAACTAGAATGATATAGACAATACAGTGACCATACTACATAGATATATGTTTGTTTCATGCTGTTATCCTATCCACCTTACTACTGAACTGGTTTACCAAAATGAGTTTCATATACTAAATTGTAAACCTGAGATGTGTTTGTTTGTTTCTCTTTTAGAACGCGGATAAAATATTGGAGAAGAGTACCCTGTTATGCAATGGTAAAGGAAGTAATGCAGATAAGGTTCAAGATAGTGAGACATCCCTGTTGGTCTCCAAGAAAGCTGATAAAAACTATATTTAGGACACTGAGACAACCCCAAAGTCCTGTCTTGATGTAGTGTTCGAGTTACTGGCTACCACTGCTAGCACTAGCTCTTCGAACTCGTTGCCTGAATTAGTTCGGCTTCTTGAGTCTCAACTTCAAGTTGAAAGACATCGATCAGATGTTAAGCGACAGGAAGCCGAAGGACTGAGGAAGTCCCTGCAGAATTCAGATGCATACTTTCTGGTGCAACAACAAGCGCTGTAGGACTTAAGCGCCAAACAAGAGAAAGCTAATAAGCTTGCTAAGCATCTTGCCAGCATTATGGGTACCCAGGATATTGTTTCTTGAGCTCTTCTGAAGTGGTTTCAGTTCTGGACTTGTTTTGCTGCGGCGTTTATATGCTACTGTGTTCCCTATATTTGCACTAGTGGCGAACTTTGATGCCCAGTGGATGTAATATGTGTAATAGCCATGATAGCCTAGTGTAAGTTGCTTGCTTATTTATTTCCTTGTTGTCTTGTTTATTTGTTTGCTTGTAGTCAGTGCAGTTATTTTTCTGCGGTTTGCTAGTGGCTGCAATAACCTATTTTTTAAAACTAGGCCACAATAACCATGGGCTAATATTTACTGTAGTGACACTGGACCTACGGGCCATAGAAACAGTGGGCCTTCTACGGGCCGTATAAACAGTGGGCCTTCTACGGGCTATATAAACAGTGGGCCTTCTATGGGCCGCAGAAACAATGGGCCTTCTATGGGTCGTATCATCAATGGGCCTTATACGGGCAGTATGATCGATTGGCCAAACATGGGCCAATAAAAGGCCGCATAATGGCTGTAAACGAGCTAGAGTTGGAATCGTTCGTTCATGGGCCGACCATAATGGGCCATCGTTAATAGGCCGTATTTCATGACGCTATGAAAACGGCCCAACGTGTTAACGGACCACAAACGGGCCGACTGTAACCACGGGCTGAATTTGGCCCATAAGCAAAAAATGACAGTAACGGGCCGTAAGTAAACGAATGCTGGAAATGAGCCCAAGAATAGATAGGCTCTGAGAAGGCCGAAAGATAACATGGGCTGGAAACGGCCCAATAGAATAACGGGTCCTTAATGGGTATAAAGTGATACATTGTTCATTATGGGCCAGTTTCACCATGAGCCGCTAATGGGTGTAAAGTAATACACTGTTCATTACGGGCCAGTTTCACCACGGGCCGTTAATAGGCCAAGAGTTACATAGGGCCTCATATGGGCCGAAAGACGTCATGGGCCATACATGGGACAGAAGTGAAAATGGGCTGGAATCATACTGGGTGGCCCAGATGACGCTATTGGGCCTAATTCGGATAGGGCGTAACGGGCCTTGGGTTAGCGGGCTGTAAATGGGCTATATGCGAACAGGCCGTTAACAGGCTTTACATGGTCCGGCCCGCCACCTTTTGACCAAGTCAAACGAGCCGGCCTTTTCACAGGAATGGGCCTCTGTTGGGCCGTGCTACGTGTCAACGTATCATAGGCGCCTTCTGTCCAATGAGTGGATGATATCTGTCCCAACGGTGAGCCGACACGTGTTTCCTCCAGCCAATGATGATTTTACATGTGGAAAATCCCCATTGGTCGTGGCTGTTAATGGGTTATCGGATCCAAAACCGACCCGATAGCTTAACGGCGTTCTGTTACGGTGGATGCCACGTGTCGGTCACCCTTGACGAAAGCACTTCTGTGACGCGCGATTTATCGTCATGGAAGTGGACACTTCCGTGATGATAATTTTGGTAATGTCATGGAACACTTCTATGACATCACAGGTATGACTATCTTGATTCTGTCATAAATTTGTCATGGATGTACATGCATGACAAAAACGCGACCTACTGTGACAAACACGTATCATCACGGAAGTGTAATTTTTTTGTAGTGACCATTCTATTCCACCTTAGTGCTATATCCATGGCTCACGCTCATGTATTGCGTGAAGATTGAAAAAGTTTGAGAACATCAAAAGTATGAAACAATTGCTTGGCTTGTCATCGGGGTTGTGCATGATTAAATACTTTGTGTGATGAAAATAGAGCATAACCAGACTATATGATTTTGGGGATAACTTTCTTTGGCCATGTTATTTTGAGAAGACATGATTGCTTTGTTAGTATGCTTGAAGTATTATTGTTTTTATGTCAATATTAAACTTTTGTTTTGAATCTTATGGATCTTAATATTCTTGCCACAATAAAGAAGATTACATTGATAAATATGTTAGGTAGCATTCCAAATGAAAAATTCTGTTTTTATCATTTACCTACTCGAGGACGAGCAGGAATTAAGCTTGGGGATGCTTGATATGTCTCCAACGTATCTATAAATTTTTATGTATTCATGCCATGTTTATAATATTTCTACATGATTTTGGTATGATTTGGTTAGAACTAACCCGGACTGACGCTGTTTTCAGCAGAGCTACCGTGGTGTTGTTTTTGTGAAGAAATAAAAGTTCTCGGAATGCGCTAAAAATCAATGGAGATTTTTTTTGGAAAATATAAAATATAATGGAACAAAAAGTTATCGGAGAGGAGTACCATGGGGCCCACGAGGGTGGAGGGCGCCCTCCCTAGGGCGCGCCCCTATGCGTCATGGACACGTCGTGGGTCCTCTTAACTTGTTCTCGACGCCAAACCCTCCTATAAATACCCAAACCTCTAGAAAGAAACCTAGATTGGGAGTTCCACTGCCACAAGCCTCTGTAGCCACTAAAAACCTCTCAGGAGCCCGTTCCGGCACCCTGTCGGAGGGGGCATCACTGGTGGCCTTCTTCATCATCCCGGCGTTCTCCATGACGAGGAGTGAGTAGTTCACCCTCGGGGCTGAGGGTATGTACCAGTAGCTATGTGTTTGATCTCTCTCTCTCTCTTTCTTTCTTTCTCTCTCTCTCTCTCGTGTTCTTGATTTGGCACGATCTTGATATACCGTGAGCTTTGCTACTATAGTTGGATCTTATGATGTTTCTCCCCCTCTACTCTCTTGTAATGGATTGAGTTTTCCCTTTGAAGTTATCTTATCAGATTGAGTCTTTAAGGATTTGAGAACACTTGATGCATGTCATGCATGTGCTTATATGTGGAGACATTGGGATATCACGTGATCTATTTGATGTATGTTTTGGTGATCAACTTGCGGGTTCAGTGACCTTGTGAACTTATGCATAGGGGTTGGCACACGTTTTCGTCTTGACTCTCCGGTAGAAACTTTGGGGCACTCTTTGAAATTCTTTGTGTTGGTTGAATAGATGAATCTAAGATTGTGTGATGCATATCATATAATCATACCCACGGATACTTGAGGTGACATTGGAGTATCTAGGTGACATTAGGGTTTTGGCTGATTTGTGTCTTAAGGTGTTATTTTACTATGAACTCTAGGGCAGTTTGTGACACTTGTAGAAATAGCCCAATGGATTGATCGGAAAGAATAACTTTGAGGTGGTTTCGTACCCTACAAGAATCTCTTCGTTTGTTCTCCGCTATTAGTGACGTTGGAGTGACTCTTTGTTGCATGTTGAGGGATAGTTATTGAAGGAAATATGCCCTAGAGGCATAATAAAGTTATTATTTGTTTCCTTAATTCATGATAAATGTTTATTATTCATGCTAGAATTGTATTAACCAGAAACTTAGTACATGTGTGAATACATAGACAAAACATATAGTCCCTAGTATGCCTCGACTTGACTAGCTCGTTAATCAAAGATGGTTATGTTTCCTAACCATAAACATGAGTTGTCACTTGATGAATGGGATCACATCATTAGAGAATGATGTGATGGGCATGACCCATCTGTTAGCTTAGCATTATGATCGTGTCACTTTCATTGCTACTGCTTTCTTCATGACTTATACAAGTTCCTCAGACTATGAGATTATGCAACACACGAATACCGGAGGAACACTTTGTGTGCTACCAAACGTCACAACGTAAATGGTTGATTATAAAGGTGCTCTACAGGTGTCTCCGAAGGTGTTTGTTGGGTTGGCATAGATCAAGATTAGGATTTGTCACTCCGTGTTTCGGAGAGGTGTCTCTGGGCCCTCTCGGTAATTCTCATCACTATAAGCCTTGCAAGCATTGTCACTAATGAGTTAGTTGCGGGATGAAGTATTACGGAATGAGTAAAGAGACTTGCCGGTAACGAGATTGAACTAGGTATAATGATACCGATGATCGAATGTCAGGCAAATAACATACGGATGACAAAGGGAACAACGTATGTTGTTATGTGGTTTGACTGATAAAGATCTTCATAGAATATGTAGGAACTAATATGAGCATCCAGGTTCCACTATTGGTTTTTGACCGGAGACGTGTCTCGGTCAAGTCTACGTAGTTCTCGAACCCGTAGGGTCCGCATGCTTAACGTTCGATGACGATTGGTATTATGAGTTTATGTGATATGATGTACCGAAGGTCGTTTGGAGTCCCGGAAGTTATCACAGACATGATGAGGAGTCTCAAAATGGTCGAGACATAAAGATTGATATATTGGAAGGCTATGTTTGCACACCGGAAAGGTTCCGGGTGGTTCGCGCATTTTTCCGGAGTACCGGGAGGTTACCGGAACCCCCCAGGGAGTTAGTGGGCCTTAATAGGCCATGGTGGAAGAGAGGAGGATGCGGCCAAGGTGGCCCCCCCTCCCCAAGCCCAATCCGAATAGGGAAGGGGGCCGACCCCCCTTTCCTTCTCTCCCTCTCCCTCTTCCTTCTTCTCCTACTCCAACTAGGGAAGGGGGGAAACCTACTCCTACTAGGAGTAGGACTCCCCCCTTGGGCGCGCCATAGGGGCTGGCCCTCCCCATCCTCCACTACTTTATATACGGGGGAGAGGGGTGAGGGAGTCCTGGATTAGGGGGTATCCGGACAGACGGACTATATACTTTGGCCAGACTGTTGGACCGTGAAGATACAAGACTCACGACTTCGTCCCGTGTCCGGATGGGACTCTCCTTTGCGTGGAAGACAAGCTTGGCGATTCGGATATTATATTTCCTTCCTTGTAACCGACTCCAGGTAAACCCTAGCCCTCTCCGGTGTCTATATAAACCGGAGAGTTTAGTCCTTAGGGACAGAATCATAATCATCATAGGCTAGCTTCTAGGGTTTAACCTCTACGATCTCGTGGTAGATCAACTCTTGTAACACTCATATCATCAATATCAATCAAGCAGGAAGTAGGGTTTTACCTCCATCGAGAGGGGCCGAACTTGGGTAAACATTGTGTCCCTTGCCTCCTGTTACCATTAGTCTTAGACGCACAGATCGAGACCCCCTACCCGAGATCCGCCGGTTTTGACACCGACATTGGTGCTTTCATTGAGAGTTCCTCTGTCTCGTCGCAGCAAGGCTTGATGGCTGCTTCAATCATCAAAAACAATGTGGTCCAGGGTGATACTTTCCTCCCCAGACAGATCTTCGTGTTCGGCGGCTTCGCACCGCGGGCCAATTCGCTTGGTCATCTGGAGCAGATCGACAGCTACGCCCCTGGCCACCAGGCCAGGTTCAGAAACTTGAACTACCACTACAAAAAAGACACACCCGTGACATTTTGGGCCGAACAATTATTTTTTCTGTCATACATATGACACTTCTATGACGATAATTGTGACAAAACCCGGTATCATCATAGATGTCGTGGGCTCCTACTTCTATGACAAAAAATCATGATAGAAAATGGGCTTTTCGTCCTGGGCGGGCCGGAGACGTAGCTGCATGACATCTTTGGGCCGTCCATGACGGAAAAAACCATGGTAGAAGCAAGGGCAAGGAAAATTTCGGGGAGGTTACGGTGGGAGGTCGGGGGCCGAGCGATGCACGTTTCTCTCGTACACGTACGCGCGTGTGTGCGAGGCGTTGGCTCTAACTGACCCAGAGCGAGGCATTGGGCTCTAACTGAACCCGAGCGATTGCACTGCAGGCTACGCATTACTGAACCCGAACGATCGATGGCTGTTAACTGAACCCGATCGAGTGATTCCTTCGCTACTGCTGCTAACTAAAGCCGATCGATTGGATGAACAGTGAGCGTTGCGGGGGGGGGGGGTTGGATGAACAGTGAGCGGTGGCGTTGCCTCTGGATGAATAGGACCCCATGGTGTGGAGGGCTGGATGAACCGTAGACGGTGGAGGGGTGGATGAACAGGACCCCGTGGTGTGGAGGGCTAGATGAACAGTAGACGGTGGAGTGGTGCCCGTGGAGGGGTGGATGAACAGGACCCTGTGGTGTGGAGGGTTGGGTGAACAGTAGACGACGGAGGGGTGCCCGTGGAGGGGTGGTTGAACAGTAGCCGGTGGAGTAGCGCGCGGTGGAGGCTGGATGAACAGGAGCCCGTGGAGGCTGGAGGAGGTCGACGGTAGCCCGTGGAGGCTAGAGGAGGTCGACGGTGGAGATGAACAGTATCCCGTGGAGTCCCATTTTGCGGTACGCCACACCCCTCCTGATGAACAGGACCCCCGTTTCGACCGTAGCACTCAACACAAGTCCGTTTCGTCCGTTTTGCGGTACGCCACACCCTTCCCGATCAACAGGACCCCGGTTTCAACCGTAGGAGGTCTGTTTCCTCCGTTTTGCGGTACACCACAACCCTCCCGATCAACATGACCCTCATTTCGACCTTAGGAGGTCCGTTTCCTCCGTTTTGCGGTACGCCAGACCCCTCCCGATGAACAGGATCCCATTGCGAACATGGCCGGTGGAACACAAGGCCGTTTCCTCCGTTCTGCGGTACGCCAGGAGCCCTGGCCGTACGTATATATGCGCGAGTAGGCGTTCGAGACCCCGCCCGTATGTACACATACGTGGTCGTATTTTCTTTCTTGCACCCTGGCCGCCGTACGTACGTGTACATGCTATGTGCGCGCCTCTACTATGACACGTGCGCGCCTCTACATCCACCAGTATATATGTACGTACACGTTCGCGACCAGAATGACAACGCTACGTACGCTTCGACTAGGTGGGTCCCGACTGTCAGGCACTTCCTTGCGTGCGAAGATGTAGCTGGTGGGTCCCAGCAGTCAGGGGGGCAAATCGTTTTTTTCGGACGCACTTCCTTGCGTGCGAAGATGTAGCTGGTGGGTCCCAATAGTCAGGGGGGCGAATCATTTTTTTTGCCTGGACGCACTACCTTGCGTAAGAAGATGTGGCGGGTGGGTCCCAGCAATCACGGGGGCGAATCATTTTTTTCCTGGACGCACTTCCTTTCGTGCAAAGATGCAGCTGGTGGGTCCCAGTAGTCAGGGGGGCGAATCGTTTTTTTGCCCGGACGCACTTCCTTGCGTCCGAAGATGTAGCTGGTGGGTCCCAGGAGTCAGGGGGCGAATCGTTTTTTAAGCCCGGACGCACTTCCTTGCATGCGAAGATGTAGGTGGTGGGTCCCAGCAGTCAGGGGAAACGTTTTTTTCATGAAATACAGTGGCCCGTCCTGTGGGTCCCAGCTGTCAGGTGGAGGAATAATTTTTTTCCGCATAATAAGGAGGCACTTCCTTGCTGCGGCCGTGGACCCAGCTGTCAGCCTCTCCACGTACAGTCCACGTCCGATGGAAGTCGTTCCTTGACCACGTTGACCACGCCGCGCCGAGAGCACCACGGCGGTGGACGACGGCGAGGCCTAGGAAGGGGACGACGGGGAGCCGGGGAAGACATTGTAGTGGAAGCCCGCGCGGAGAGGAGTACGAGGGTTCATTGGTTCGGCTGCGGTGTGAGGCTGTCGTCGCTGTAGGGCCTGGCCAGCGGTGGGAATAGTAGGGGGCGGTGAGGCCTCCGCGGCTGCACAACCGGCCACGGGAGGCAGGAGCATGCGGCACGACCAGCGCTGGTTTGGGCGGCTGGAGCAAGAAGACCAGAGGTTGAAGAAGCACTACGTCCGTTGGATGGACATCGTACGATCACTGCAGCTATAATCGTTTATATTGACTAAGTTGACAAAGCCCTTGGTTTTTTTTATCAAAGACAAAGCCCTTGGTATGCGTCAACTTAGTAGGCCCTCAACTCGGATTTGGCAGAGAACATATAGCCCATTTGTGATTTGTAAGAATGTACAACCCATTTTTTAATTCTAATGGAATTTACTACAGCCCATTTACAGTTTGTTAAAAGTATAACCCAACTTCGAGCTAGGACAACGATTAATAATTTCAAACAACCGCTCAAAACAGAATTCAAAAAAAATTCCCACATTATGACGGGATTCGAAATATTTTTATCCGAAATTTCTACTCAGGTTAAATATAATTTCAAAATGAAGTTGTATTACGTTAAAATCCAACGAAATATTGCGCGCGCAACAAGTAATGAAATTAAAATTTTCAAATTCCAATAATAATATATTTTTTAAACTAATTACGTGTTTGGTGCATAGTTACTGCCCAGTTATTATAATTACATCCCATTTATTATTTCTTAAAGTCCATTTTCTCGTTAAGCCTAATGCATACCTCCTAGGAAAGTTTGCAGCCCAGCGAGGCGGATAATAACAAGTTGACCCGGATATTGTGTACAATTGTCGGCCCAGTTGCATTGTTGATGTTGAAAAAAAAGGCCTGTGTAGTACAGTACAACCTAACATGGTTACTCAGCCCACATTCAGCGACGCGGGAAGGCCCAAACAAGGCTTTTGTGCAACTTTTTGAAGTCACTGAGCTCAATTGATAACTTAAGAAAAAAGTTAGATTACAGTGGAACCTAATTAAAAGTTGTCACGAGCAAATAAATAATTCAACGGGTCCCATTTGAGCATGTGCGCGTGTGTGTGCGTGCGTGCGTGTGTGTGTGTGAGAGAGAGAGAGAGAAAGAGAGACCCATCGGTCGATGCTCGTAAATACATCTTTAAGCCACATGCATTGCTGATGCTCAGTAAAAACTTATATAGTTGACACAATCATATAGAACATCATAACACACTGAACTTGCATACAAAAATTTCATGCAGGCGGCACAATCAGGATGGAAGCAGTGGATCGCTACGGGAAGGGCTATGTTGAAACCAACGAAGTCGTACATAGCAGTTCATCGTCTTTATCAATGACGGGGAAATATCTTGAATGTTGTGCAAAGAAAACAGACAGACAACACAATAAGTTCTGCTAGCACATTAAGTTGACGTACAACACTTTCTAAAAAAATTTCAGGTACAAAATTAGAACAGGTCACAATCAAATGTACTGGCATATCAGTGCTTCACACCCATAGCTCGGATTTAGCTAGTATCTGACAAGATTCAGTTGTTACCTCAAATTAGAGCACATCCAGGCAGCCAGCCCTGCCTCTTCTCCCAAAGAAGCAGTGGCCTCCGCCGCGCGATGGAGTAGGCCCTGTTCCATCCATTGTTCCGAGCAACACGGGGAAAGTCTGACGTTGACTCCTGTAATGGACATCGTCGATGGACCCTGGCACCAGCGGCGGCGGCAGGACTTCGATTGATGGATTGACCACTTCTTCGACATGCACGAACACTCGATACAGGTACATCCCTAACGTGGTCCGCGGCGGCCTTGGTGGCGAAGAATAGTACAACCCCGGTTCCTCCACCGGTATCTCAACACCAATCACCTTCGATATGGTGGACGGCTTCTTCATCCATGCCATAACCGTCAGAGCCCAGCTGTCTGGAGGAACAAACATACTTACGAGCTCACCTCGTTGTTGATAAGCTCGTTCATGGACTCGCTGTTCCAAGCACGTCGAGGCATGCCGTGGAAGTTAAGCTTTGTTAAAAACTCAAGCTCAGAGGGCACCGAGCCCCATCCTGGGTGCCACCGATCAAAGCTCACCAGCGCGCCATTGCAGAACAAACACCGGGAAGATTCGAACACACGACTGCAGTCGAAAGTTGTCCGGAACCTGATGAAGAAATCAGCCGGTGGCGGACAAACTTCGACGAGCAAGTCACTTATTTGGATGCTGTGTGCAATGCCAAGAGCTTTGACAAGGTCGTCCGGCGAGACGGGAGGCCGATCGCCGTTGATGGTTACCATCAGCACTTTGCCGGCAAATGGGTCGTCAAGCGCCGCCATGCCACTGTTGAGCGACAACACGTAGCGACCGAAGGCAGGACAGACCTCAGGATCTCCGGCTTGGAGATCTGCATTGATCGGCGACATGATAGTGCGCTTGAGTACAGGGAGTACAGGAGGGGGATTTGGGGGAACTGGAGTAGGAATCGAGATTCCAGAGGTGGGGGAGGGGCTGGAGACTGGGGATGAAAAGGTAGTATGAATTTCGAGCACGCGCCAATATGCTCTCGGCGCGCAAGCGCACGAAAACACTGGTGGCACCCACATGTCGGCCTAAGAGTCCTTATTCTTTCTTTTTTGGAGAGCCCAACCTTTTTTTTCAGGATCTTTTGAGAGCCCGGCCTGAGAGTCATAATTGACCTGTTTGGCATTGCGTTACTACTCGGCCCATATTCAACGACACCTCACTGGTCCAAACAAGTGTACATCATCGAAAAGACACTGAGCTCAAATTATATAACTTGAAAAAAGGAGATATACTCTGAACATTGGAGAATGTTGATGCCCTCATTTAGCCCACCAGTAGTTCGAGACAATAAACAGTTTGAAACAACGATATATACAACATTCAAACACTGACTAGTGACTACTACTGACATAAACAGGAAGACATGATAGTTCATAAGAAGTCTTGCTACACCACCAAAATGCACCCATCTGCAGCGCTCAGACTCTTGTGATCCAGACGAGAATGACATTGTAAACAGAAGCAACTATTACATAGTAAGAGTGACATAGACGAGGATGACCAAATGACAAGGAATATGCATAACAAAAGAAAGAACTACCCATCCAGAACTAGCAGCAAAGACAACAAATTCATTCGAAGAGATGATCCAACACCATCATAATTTGTAGCCCCGCTTCAGCGAGCAGTGATCCGGAGACACCAGTACTCCACCCTTTCGATGCAACAACCCAATTACCTATCAACCTGAAGGCTTGAACCACATCACTGCCTGTCGTAATTGAGACATCCAAGGATCAAAGTTAATCCGGATGCCTTTGTCATTCTCACCTTCTTTTGGCTGCAGGTTGTATCATTGACAATCAGGGGAGTTTGCTCCCGAACTCCTAGGGCTCGTCGTGTAGACACAGTTTTCCATAGCAAACAGAGCCTCTCTGCCATCAAGGTCCTTGCCAATGGTGATCTCCTGATTAATCGGATAATTGAGTCCGAGAAACAGAGAGTGTGAACCAAGGCTGTTTACCCGCCTCCAACTAAAAAATCCTGATGGCCCCAACAAGCTGGTATCCTGCTCATAGACGTAACAGCCACTGTCCGGATACTCACGTATTTCACGGTGCTTGTATACAGTGGGGTTTTTGCAATATAAATTTTCTGGCTCATGTGTCCGAATGATCATCAGTCTTTTGCCGTCATCTGATCGAGCGAGGAACCAGTTGTGCCTCCCTGTTTTTGGCAAAGGTGGTGTGATTACAAAGGGCAGTAACTGTAGGGACACTGCATCATATCAAAAAGGACATGCATTATTGTTAATGTAAGATCAACATTGTTCAGAGTATGAGTAGGATAATGCAAGAAACAACATTGATATGTCCCTGTTGGAACTGGGAGGAAAATACAGGGAAATGTATACTGGGTTTGAAAATATAGAAGTGCCATGCATGGTTATACTCATGTTATCTCGCAATCGATTCTTCACAGGAAACTACCATGTACCATGTCATGCATGTTATGTAATCATGTTCTGTCCTCACAAACAAATTCTTCAAGGTAACTAACAGACCATGCATTGTTATATATTCGTGTTTTGTGGGCAAAAAAATTGTGAGGATATTATTCTAGCCATTAATTGCTGAAGGGCAAATATAGGTATGTACACATGGTAAGCATTGCAGGATTTCACTACTTCCAAATATAGAGTTCTCCATATACACATTTACTTCCCTAATGTATGGTTAGATGAAACCAACAGTGTGGTGCATGTTTCCACATCATGAAAATGAGGAAAACTAACATGGCCATTGATACACACTCATATTTAGTAGTAGCATATAGATTACTGTAAAATAAGGATAATATCCATATATTCCTAACCGTTTGATTATTCAGGGTACAAATTGGCTGTAATGACATGGTCACAATCGCATGAATTAACTCATTCCAAATATAGCTGATTTACGGCGTCTCTAATACACTGCCATAGTTCTACTCAAATTCTGCTCAAACAGGGATATGCCAACCATCACAAAAAGTTCAAACAGTGTCATGGCGTCATCATTAACATGAGACGGAAACAACTTACATGCGCCGTCCCAGCAATACGTGGTGCCATCTGCTTTGTCGATCGCGTAGATGATGCCATTGTGTTCAATAGCATCACAGAAGTGTGTATCAGCTTTGACGATGATCCACTGTGAGCTGGGTTCTCTCCAGCTAAAGAAGGCACCGACGCAAAGATAGGCGAGTCCGCGGTCGAACAAGGCAATTAGCTTGAAGTCTGCGTAATTCGCATGTCGTGTGGGCACTTGGCAGATTACAATCTTCTGCAAAACAAGGTCCGTCCAACTGACGTGGTAATCTAGATGACTTGGACCGTGATGGTAATACTCTATATAATCCAACGGAGGAAGGATAATCTCATGGGAGGTCTGGAAGTTCACAAGCACCAAATTTTTACCGTCTTCTCTGAAGGCAGTCATCCAGTGGGAGTTCATGCCGACCCAGTACATACCTGCCAAGAAGTTTCGGGCGATGGTGATCGGATCAATGTCGAGGGAAATGATGTACGGCGACCCACTACATACCTGCAAAGAAGTTTCGGCTAATGGAGATCGGATTGAAGTCGAGGGGCATCATGTACGCCTCCGTATCAAGGTGAGCCAATCTAAGACCAGATAGCAGCAAGCAGGGTGTCTTGAAAAGCTTAGGCCTCACTTCGACGATGGCCATGTGCATGTCCCTCGAGCATGCAGCCAGCCGCAGGGCAGTCAACATATCCATACACGAACAACAGAGGTCGAGGATGTCACTGGGGAGATTGCTCCAATCGCGGCTCATATGGATGCTGCGCGGTTCGCGTTCGGCCATGGTGGAGTTTGAAAGGTGGGGTTTTGGGGGGGCTTGATTTAGGGGGGAGAAGGTTGTCGGTGCTGGAGCGGCTAGTGAGGGAATAGTGGTACTGGGGGAGGCGAGTGAGGCGACGGTACACGGGGGCACAGTGAGATGGAGACGAAGACGGAGAAGGAGATGGAGATGGAGTGGTGCTATGGGAGCGGAGAGGGAGACGAGGCGAGGCGCCAATGTGCTGTACAGCGGCGGTGACAGACTGCACAGTGCACAGGGTGAGGCTGACTTTGGTAACCCGAACACGCCGCCTGGACTAGTGTCAGGCGCATGGTGTTGTCACTTCACTGTGAGGACCGAATGAATAGTATTTTGACCATCAAGTGTACCACAGTTGTACTACTACTACTAGTAGTAGGAACATGAGTACTCCAGTATTTTATATCGGAAATAGGTCTCCCGTGCTAGCATGTCTGTTCACTTCATTGTTCAGGTATCATTCATATTGCGAGCAGAACAAAATTCTCGTGCATGCCCAATCAACACCCTGCCGCGATGCATGTAGTGGTCGTTTTGGTGCATCAAGGACGGCATGCAGATCGTTCCACACTTGAGAAGAGGGAGAATGGAAAGGTAGAACGCGACAACAGAGGAAGTGAATGCTAGCTAACGAGTCTGGGAGGGGATCGAGTAGGAAGTTAATGCTCCAGACCTAAAGGTTTTGGGAAAACCTGATTTTCATAAGGTGACTTATACTCACCTAAACGGAGGGAGTATTCCTTAACCAGAGAATGTTGTGTCTCCCACTCACGCGCTCAAAAAAAAGAAGCTACAACACATTTTTTATCTGTTTGCATAGGTCCCACCTATCAGGAAGGATGGGCACATACACGAACATGTACGACTCATCAGTCTACCCGCATAGCCTTTTCGTTTAGTCTACCTAGCCGTCTAATCAACTGCCTGCACGCCACTTCTCCCATTTACTTCTCCATTGGGAACCGATTCTCCTCGGCTTCTTCACCTCCCCTTCGTCTTCATTTGCATCCAAACCCCACTACGTTCACATTGTTTTAACCTCTTTAAATAATCATCTGCTACTTTAGTTAGACTACCATCTAATCCTAATTCTCCAAACTATAGCCCTCCATTCCAGCGGTTCCAAATGGCGAAAGAGATCGAGATGCAGGTTTTTAGTGTCCAACATGTCCTCGTCGAAGGATCGATGTGCATAGTTGCCACCGTCACCGTCCACCCAAGGGTTGTTCGGCAGTGGATCAACAATGTATCCAACTCCCTCGAAAAGGTAGAGATGAGGGTCATCGGTCTCGATGCAGAGTACATGGAGCGTGCCCCTGGGAAGATCCAGCGCGCCGCTGTCCTTCAGCTGTGCCTCGAAGATGATGTTTTGGTGTACCACATCATACACTCCCCCTCCATACCAGGTGAGATTCACGATTTCTTGTCTCGGGAGGACATATACTTCTGTGGGGTAGCCATCGAAGGGGACAAATAGAAGCTGGAGCCGTACAACCTTGATTTGAAAAGCATCGCCGACCTACAAACCAGAATCAAAATTCTTGTAGAAGTTTGTGATAAACAGACACCATCCTTATTCGATGTAGCAAAATTTGTGCTCGGTACAAATCTTCAGAAGGGTGACGAGACGGTATTATTAAGGTTGTCTAGATGGGAGAATTATCCCTTGACATACGAGCGGATAAAATATGCTGCCCTCGATGCCCGTGTGAGTTTCGAGATAGTTGCAAGGTCCAAAGAGCTTGTTGTGAAGCCGTCTCCCATGGAGAATGAGAACAAGAAGAAGAAGACGAAGAAGAAGAAGAAGAAGAAGAAGAAGAAGAAGAAGAAAAGGCTGCACCAGTAGGAGGGCATTATGGATGGATGAACTATTTCCTCTCTTGTAAAAAAGTACTCCCTCTCGGTGTATATTGATATAGATGTACTATTTCAATGGTGTGCATGTCTTTGGAACAGAGTAGTAGCGTGGGTCCGCTTGACTATAAGGAACTATTTATCCGCTTATATAGCTTTCTCTGCTACTCCTTCCAGTGATCAGTATGTAGTGCATGTGTCCGTAGACATGACAACTTGTCCATGGAAGTTCAACTACGGTGACCATCACGTTTCATCTCGCGATTCCCATGACGCCTCTCCAACCCATGGCACCACGCCCCCCGACGTGCCCCTCTCAGCCGCACCGCCCCTGTTCCTTTATGTGCATGACATGTGGGCCACCTAAAATGCGGCGAGCATCAAGTTTCTACCACAGCCACACGCGATTCCCACGACGCCGCTCAAACCCATGACACCACACGTCCCCCGACCTGTGGCTCACCCCTCTTGGCCCCATTGTCCCTCTTCCTTCAGGAGCATTACATGTGGACCAGTCACCTATCGGGTCCACATGTTATTGACTCAAAGGCGCTGAAGCTCAGTCCCGACGGCCCTGAGAGGGAAATGTAAATCCTGCGCCAGGGCTTGTGGTGCTCCCGTAGCACGAACTCGTGCCAAACTCGAGATTTGTTTCTTTACTATACATGCATGCAACGATTTAATGGACATTGTAATCTCAACATGTGATGCGGAGCTCAAAATTTGAATTTGAAACTTATAAAATGAAAAGATTCAAAACAAATAAACTAGGATAGAGGGAGTATATCATAGGATGTGTCCCATACAAAATAAGTCCCCTGGTTTGTCACCGCGAAGATGCGGTTAGAAAGGAGCACAGCGTCTTCCTACTCGTACGGCAACAAATTGGCCGCAGACAACATGGTCCGCCTTTGACCGCCATGTGCAAGGTTCGTGCTATCTTATTCAATCTCACTGTGATTCCATCGTACCAATTCATGCGGTGGCCTGTTGCATGGCTGATCCACCAATGCTGGACAAACATTCTACGGGAATGGTGTCACCATTGTAAATGTTGTGCAAATTGATGTTGGTACCCTCCCATACATATGCAAGCCAATCTCCACTCGCACCGAGCCTAACCTGTGAAACAGTGGGCAGGGGGAGAATTTGGAAATGGACATGAAAGTAGTCTTTAGAATGCATTTACTACGTGATCAAACTCATCTTACCTGCTCATCGGAAGAAATCCGAGGGCCCCTCAACGTCGGCATCTCCAGGGGCGTCAACTTGTAACTACGGCCACGCCGCGCTGGAGAGACCCCCAAGGAAACATCCTCGTGCATTCCACGGAACATCAAGATGCATTTGTATGAGTAGTTTATCTTGTGAGAGAAAAGGATGAACGAGGGAAGGCCTCTAGAGATAGAGATGGACACTACTACTACCAATGTGCTCGCCCGTGCGTTGTAATGGATCCAAAGTAGTAGAATAATACTTGTTCACGTGCTTGAAATATAAACACTCTAGTTTTGATATACATGTGCCAGTAGACATGACAACTTGTCCATGGAAGTTGAACCACGACGACCATCACATTTCTTGTTTCTACCATTGCCACACCCACACGCAATTCCCACGACGCCGCTCCAACCCACGGCACGACATCCCCCGACATGGACATGGATCCTCTGACGTGGCTATTATTGCCTTGCCCTGCCTTTCCTTCGCTGATAGGTGGGCTAACCACATTTAAGGTTCGCATGTCATTGACTCATAGGCCGGGCACTAAGCCACTGAAGTTCGGTCCCGTGGGACCCGAGAAGGAAGTGTAACTCCTGCGGCAGGCCTTGTGGTGCTCCCACGGTACGAGCTCGTGCCAAAACTAGAATTTGTTTCTTACTACTAACAACTAGTACTAGTAAGGTACACGTGCATTGCACGCATGAGATTCTGGTGGTTTGTGCATTATGCTTCTACATGTGGAGTTTTCTGGATTCTAACATGTGGCAAAATCTGGTGGAATGTAAGGTTAGGCAAGTTTGATTAACTTAGGTGAGTGTTTGGTTCAATCCACACCTTAGGCAAGCCACACTAAGGCCCCACATGACATACACACAAAAAATGTGGCAAGATTCCCTTAGGCTTGCCAACTTGTGGCTCTCATTTTGAAGAACTAATAACTTTGCCTAAGCTTAGTTGTGGCAAAGTTAGTCATGAATTAAGGGGCTATTTGGTTCCTAGCCACACCTTGCCACACTTTGCCACACCTAACCTTAGGCAAGTTTGACCAAGTTAGGTAGGTGTTTGGTTTTAGCCACACCTAAGGCAAGGATTTTTTTATGAGTAGTGAGCCTCACATGTCATAGACATAAAAAGTGTGGCAAGATTCCCTTAGGCAAGCCAAAGTGTGGCTAACAATTTGAGCAACTCAACTAAGGCAAGTGTGGCAAAAATCATGTGTCAATATATGGCAAAGATAGTCACAATCCAAACAACCCCTAAGTTCAACCATGGAGTCTTCTAGATTATACATGTGGCAGAATCTGGTGGATGATATCCAACGGCCAGTAGTGCTCGGATTTGCCATCTTTGTACCGTTAGATTGGCTTCATCCAACGACCAACTTTCAAAGTTTTTTCACACACTATATAGGGGGTATAGACATAGATGTGTTGGTCCGTTGCAATGGATCCAAAGTGTATCTATTTAGTGGAGTGCACTCTAAACACATTATCTATTTATTTTTCTCTAACCTTTCGTAGCCATGCAACCAAGCCACATAAGCTTCATGGGTGCCCCCCACATCATATTATTCATACTATGTTGATTGAAAAAAAGATAAATCACCCAAAATAAGATCTTCCCGTTTTTTGTTCCTACGATGTTGTGCCGTGCACGTACCTACTAGTTGTATAGTGGTAGTACTAGTAATATAGTTAGGAGTACAAACTTGGTACTAGTAGGAGTAGTACTAGTACGGAATGCTCCTACTCTATCAACGAGCCCCATCTGATACCAAATTTCTTTGCTTCCGTGCTACAACTAGATCTTCCCTTCGTTTCTGTTTTCCAACCCGGCGGCGGGCGGGGTGTCGGTTTGCTCAACGGTGGTCCCACATGAAAGTGAAAATGCTAGGCAACGCGCCTTCCCTAAGCTATGTGTCGTGCCGTACGGGCCGTGGAGTACTCCCGATTCCCGGGCTTGTGGGGGTGCGACGCGAACGCGGCAGGCCTTTTCCTTTTACTAGCAATGTGCCCGTGCATTGCGACGGATCCAAAGTAGTAGAATAGTAGTATTTGTTCACAAACTTGAAAGAAATCACTATTGTTTTGATATACTCCTAATATATTACTCCCTCCGTACCTAAATATTTGTCTTTTTTGAGATTTCAAATGGACTATCACATACGGATTATATAGACATATTCTAGTGTTTCTAGCAAGATGCCCGCGCATTGCATGAAGTTGATGGAAAAGGTAAGCACAACTTATAAATTGATGGATGGAGTACTAGTTACAGTGATGCATATAATTAAGCAAAGGAATCTGACATGTCGGTATTGACTGGAACGAGAATGCAACAGCACGATAAAAATTAAGGCCATGATGATGCGATCGCAGTGGTGGTTACAGAAGGCAAGAAGAAAGATGGATCCATGAACGTACGACCTACTCCTCCTCAACTTAGTGCGCCGGGCCACCGACCAACGACTAAGGAGCGGTGGCTTTTGTGGCGAGGTCGAGGTGCTTCTCAGCAAAGGCAACCAAGGCTTCTAGCCGGTTGAGGAAGGCCAACGTCGTAGTGTCCTCACTGGCCTTGTAAATACCTATGTACATGATTTGCTCGTACACGTGGATGTGTAGGTCGACGAATTCTGGCATGGCGAAGCGCCTCGCGGTGAGCGCGACCTCCAGGTGGACATTCTTCGTGGCGTCGGTGGGCAGTCGTAGGGCCACTAGTGCTTGAAAGAGGTTCCGACCAGTTCAGCTCGATGAGGAGTGGCGAGTTGCTCCACGCCTGCAGGGCGGTGAGCATGCCGGTATGGGCGCCGTCGCTACCGCGTCGTACCGCGCCACCAGTGTCTGCGGTGGCCGCACCTCCCGTGTCTATGGGCGCGCCTCCCGTGCCTGCGGCAGCGCCATGCAGGCAGAGATAAAAGCTGGGTGCGTGGAGAGCGACGAGTCGGTGGCCAGCTTCTCCGTGTCCCTCGCCATCATCGAGGATAAGTAGAACACGGGAGGCCGCCGCCACTTGGGACCCATGAAGGCCACCGCCGAGGTGACGACCGCGGATTCAGGTGGTTTCTTTGCTGCTTTGTCTCTTCTGAGGACCTTCGTCGACCCCGCAAGTGTCTGACGGACATGAGAAAGATAAAGGGATCCGCGGGCGGCCATTTAGAACTAAAATAAGTCTAGATACATCCATTTCTAGGACAAGTATTTCCGGACGGAGGGAGTATATACAAGAGAGCCGGATTGGCACCTCTTAGTTCATGTAAATGTAATGAAATCCATCATGTTTATATGAAGATCCGGCTTTTTATACGAAATCCTTCATGCTTATATGAAATCAGTCCGTGTTTGCATGAAATTCATTTGGTTGGTTAGAGTTGTAAAAATGTATGTTGCTGGTGTTTGATGTCGTCCTCCGCGGAAGGAAGCGGGAGGAAATTTTCCAGCTGCCGTTGGAGATGCTCTTTATGCTGGAAATAATAGTGACATCCAATCCATTTGAGTTAATTGCCTGTATGATTGTCCCTCTATAAAAAGTTAATTGCATGTACAGTGTACACGTGACTTGCAGGGTGTCTACAACTTCGTACAAAAAGTTAAAAAGAAACAAGTCCATCCTTAATCTTGTATTCTAAGTACTCTGTGCATTTCATTGTCAGTACAGTAGCGAAAGAAGTATATATTAAATTAGTAGAGTAATATATAATATAAAAATCTAAAGTTAAAAGACATGATTCGAACTCATGTCATCACGTTGCGAGCATCCGGCGCTAACCAGCCCAGCACATTTTTGTTGTAGACCATGCTGGAGATATATCTCCATGTCTACTCTTATATATACTCCATTCGTTTCTAAATATTTGTCTTTTTCAGAATTCAAATGGACTACCACATAAGGATGTGTATGTAGACATATTTTAAAGTGTAGATTCACTCATTTTGCTCTGCATCTCTTTTCAGGAAGGGGTCAGATTTGTCCTTGATTTATTTATGAGGTATCCAGATGGCACTGCACCGCCAAGAAAAGAGGGTAACATCAAAATTATGGACTACTTTTTTGAGTATGTTGGTAAGGTCCGGTCATAGTCACTTGTTGAAATCTCTAAAAAGACAAATACTCCCTCCATCCGGAAATACTTGTCATAAAAATGGATAAAAGGAAATGTATCTAGACGTATTTTAGTTTTAGATACATCTCTTTTTATCCATTTTGATGACAAGTATTTTCGGACGGAGGGAGTAGAAAACAGAGTTGGTGATGATGGTGTGCGTGACATCCTGCAATATAGGCCGTCGGATTTATATCTAACGGATAGGAAAGAAACTATGTCAATTTTGCAAAAATATACCCACACGTCTCTCCACATTCGCAAATAAGGCCTTCCCTCATTCAGCCTTTTCTCTCACAAGATAAACTACTCATACAAATGCATCTTGATGTTCCGTGCAACGCACGCGCAGCTAGTTAATTTCTTTTAAAATAGTTGCTGTGGTAATTGGGTTGAAGTGATATATTTTATGTCTGCCCGAATGATTTCAGATTCACTAGTAGTAACAAATAAAAGGTTGCCTTGTTAATTAACAGAAAACAGGGTGAAAACTATCACATGAGGCCGGTAAAAACAAGGCACACTGGGTTCAGCGTCATCGTCACTACAGCTGTGCGCGCGCGAGAAGTCTACATATCGAGGGGGCTACTGAGCGAGGCACCAAGACACAATGTTTGAGAGAGAAACCAATTGACAGATTATGATCAGATCGAGTTGTCACCCTTCTGCTATCAATGTTGGGGGGGGGGGAGAAAGACGTATCGAGAGTGTGCGCGGTAGGCACAGAGGCACAACTAGCGAGTGTGTGTGTGTGTGTGTGTGTTTGAAAGAGGAGTAGATAGATCATTATGAAGATCGATGTGCCACCCTACTCCTTCGGTGCCGGGTAGTGTGTGTGTGTATGTTTGAGAGAGAAGCCAGTCGATAGATTAGTATCAAGATCGAGGTGTCACCCTACTCCTTCGGTGTTGGGAAGTGTGGGTGTATGGGTGGGTGTATGGGTGTGTGTGGGGGGGGGCAGTGACACTCACATATCTCTACTCTTATAAAAAACAGAGTTGGTGATGATGGTGTTCCTGCCATCCTGCAATATAGGCCATCCGATTTATATCCGACGGATAGGAAGGAAATGATGGCAATTTTGCAAAAAGATACCCACACCCCTCTCCGCTTTTGCAAATAAGGCATTCTGTCGTTCATCCTTTTGTCCCACAAGATACACTTCTCATACAAATGCATCTTGATGTCCCGTGAAACGCATGGGCATCTTGCTAGTAGGGAGAAGGAGTTTGTGTGACACATATCTAGCTATATTAATGGATAGGTAGATAGCATATGTGTGAGAGACATTATTATACTTTGAGATATTAGTGGTTGTGGGTGGGCGGAATTAAAGGGGTGGGCATGTTAGACATAGAGAGCGTGTGTGTTTATGCGTGAGAGACTTGTAGGACGGGGTAGAAAGACGAATTTAACCCTGATGGAGGGAGAGAAATACATGAAGTGCGCGTGCGTGATTCCGATGCCCACATGGAAATGAGATATGTATGCGTGTAAGAGAGATTGCACAATTCATTCACGTATCACTATCTAGCGATCGTGGACGTGCATCGCTTGAACATAAGTCAATATCTACTTCGTATCGTGGCCAAAGGTACAATATCGATTCAACGCTATAAAGATTGGACACTCACATATCACATTTTTTCTATTTAAATAAACCTTATCAGTTGTGCATGCCAAAGTTACAGTGATGTTTCTTCAAACAACCAATGTAGCTATCATGTACATGCACCATTGTTACTCTTGCATTCAAATTCATTAGTCTTGGATGATTTAAGTTTCTATTTTGAAGTAATTTATGTAATATTCATATATGAATTCAACGGGTACGCAATTTATGAAATGGAGGCTATGTAATAATATGAGGTAACACTTTTAAGTAGCCAACTACAATATCCATTTCTTTTTGTGCGCCTCTACACTAACACGTCAATGCATTATGTTTAAAGTAAATAACCAATGGCACTAAATTATCTATTTATACGAGAAACACAGAGGCTGAGCGTTTGATCCCTTTTTTTGTGAACGCGCCACTACACCCGTACGATTGGCCGCGCCCATGTGAACGTCCAAGTTATCGTCGCATCATCCCGAGTTAGTGTCTTTTTTCTGGTGTGGACTTCACACCAGTTATTAACTGCTGACGCGTGCCCCGTGTACACAGTCTAGCATGACCTTCCCGCTAGCACGGTCCAAAATTAGTTGAAACCGGATATGAATGATCCCGCGGGCGGCAAAATCTCCCGCTTCCTTCTAAAATTTCCGCCACCTTAGTCTTTAGCATGCGAAATCCCCCTTTTGTCCTTGGTGCATGGAGACCAACAGTTACAATACCGCCCTCATCTACATGATAGGTCGGGGCTGCTTTGATAACTTCCGGTTCCCCCCACTACACGACACCCCCATTTCCTCTCCCCTCCCGCAAAAACGACTAACTCTACAACACCAGAGCATCTTACATCACGTCGTCCGTACTTCATCGCCCTTTCTCCCCTCCCCTCTCGAAACCCTAGACTGCTCATCCACCGGCGTACCATAGCCCATTCACTGCCAGCGGCGTCCACCTCGCCGGATCTGCTTCTGCGGCCGCATCTACCCCTCCCACCTCCCCTAGAAACAAGTAGACTGCTCATCCAGCACTGTACCACAACCCATTCAGTGTCGGCCTTGTCCACGGCGCCGGATCTGCTTTGTCGGTACTCTCGTCAACCGCCGCGCATCTGCAGCGGCTCATTCACAATCCCCACCGGAGACGCTTCATCCACACCTCCCGGAGCCGCCCCACCGACGCCCCCGTCGACGGCCTCTGATCCTCTTCGCCGACACCTTCCTCAACGCTACCAGAGCCGCTTCACCGACACCTTCCTCAATCCTACCGGAGCCGCTTCGCCGACACCATCGTCAACCCTACCAGAGTAGCTTCGCCTACACCATTGTCAACCCTACCGGGGCCGCTTTCCCAACTCACAAGTCCATGGCCTCAGATCCGCTTCCTCACACCCTCATCCAACCTATCGGATCAGCTTCTAACGCCACGTCCACGGCCGCAGATCCGCATCATCGACACCACCCTTAACCCAACCACCGGAGCAGCTTCTGACGCCCCGTCCATGACCGCAGATCCGCGTCGTCGACACCATCCTTAACCCAACCATCAGAGCAGCTTCCGACGCCCCGTCCAAGGCCGCAGATCCGCGTCGTCGACACCATCCTTAACCCAACCACCGGAGCAGCTTCACATACGCCCTCGTCCAGGGCCACAGATCCGCTTCGCCCACACCGTAGTCCACCCTACCGGAGCCGCTCCACAAACACCCTACTCGACGGTTCTATATATCCTTACCGGACCCCGTCAGCCAGCGCAGTGTCATCACCCTTGACGTTTCTAACCTGATTCCCTCCATCTGGAGAGATGCCAAGCACCCGCCACGGCCTAGGTACTTGTCACCTTTAAACCCGTCCAACATCACCTGCCCGATGTACTTCAAATATACTAACTGGTCGCTGTTACCTATTATGCAGCTGGCAAAAACTACAAGGACGATGTTTCTTCTGGATCTAACAGCTTGGCCAACCAAGATTCTAGACTGAGGCATTGCTATGATCTTGTAAGCGTGTCTCTCTCTCTCTTGTATTGTTCTGTGCCTGCCAGCGTGCTTTGCTAGGATTTTCGACCAATAATCCCTTTGTGCATACAATGATTTCTACTACTGGTTGCTAAATTAGATATGTAGATGTCATACATGATACTACCTCGTACCTCCGTTCCTAAATATAAGCCTTTCTTGAGATTCCACTATAGGCTACATACGGAGCAAAATGAGTGAATCTACACTCGAAAATGCATCTACATACATCTGTATGTGGTCCATACTGGAATCTCTATAAAGACATATATTTAGGAACAGGGGCAGTACATTACACAAAATCGTAAGTGGCATGTAGGAATTCCAGTGCACTACATTAGGCTCCCTTAGAGTGCCTGCTAGTCCAGCATATAGAGTCATGGCTAGTTTATGGTACGCACACAATCGTTAATTGGTGGTTTAAATATGCACAAGGGATATGCAATGTAGTATCATGTAGAGATGTCTGAAATTAGCCGTGTCAACTTGCAGATAGGGTTACACAATGAAAAAGTACAACATGTATGTGGCAATTTCATGGAACATCGCAAAAAAAGGAGAGGCAACGGTGAGCCTATACAGTGTGCTATGGTATGTCACTCCTTCATTGCAGTTATTTGTATGCCAGTTCAACTAGCCAAGTTTCTTAGGGACAGTTATTACGAGTTATCCTAAGAAAATAAGCACCTGTGAATATAAGCTCCATGTAATAAGCCAACCAATTCTTTTCATTGTGTTTTCAGCTTATCTTTGATATGATCAGTGGAAAGTCTAGATTGCATTATATTTTTTTCATTTTGCTGCCCATATGGAAATTAATTTGACTTGCAAACATCACAAATTGAACCCAGTGCAGTAATTAATATGATGGGAAAACAGACCATCACTATTTGCTCAAAATGCAAATACAAAGATACCATCTACTTGGCACAATCTACTTTGGTCAATGTTTTCCATAGAGATCCCATTGCCTAATTTAAACAAAGAACGCATGACCCGCATTTAAATGAAGAACAATTATTTATTGAAATTCGATGGTCCAAGTGGCTCATTATTATCATATAGCAGCACCACCTGAAAGCATCATATAGCAGTAGCAGCAGCTCATAGCAACTCATCATACAACAACATCAGTCTGCAATTCATCATATACTAGCAGCAGCTCATAGCAATTCATCATATAACATCAGCAGGAGTAGCTCATAGCAGTTCATCATATAGCAGCAGCAGGAGCAGCTCATAGCAATTCACCATATAGCTGCAGCAGGAGCAGCTTATAGCAACTCATCATATAGCAGTAGCAGCTCATAGCAATTCATCATATAGCAGCAGCAGCAGCTCATAGCAACTCATCATACAACAGCAGCAACTCATAGCAATTCATCATATAGAAGTAGCAGGAGCAGCTCATAGCAATGCATCATATAGCAGCAGCAGAAGCAGCTCATAGCAATTCATCGTATAGTGGATCAGAATGAAAATTTGGCAAAATATCAGAGGAGATCCTCACCTTGTTGGATGAGCTCATCCTTCAACAGCACCTCAAGGCCATGGCCTGGGAGGAGGGGAGGGGGAATAAGGTGCCTTCTGCTGCAGTGTGGCATCAGCCGTAGTTGTGCAGCGCCTGCCAGAGTAGTGCATTGGATGAACCACAGTGGAGCAGCTGCTGGAGACGATGAGAATGAGGGGCGGCGCCACAGGGAGGAGTGGCCAGGGAGATTTGCCCCTACCCGCCGGCCATGTAGCCTAGCTGGACATAACATCGTCGAGGACCAGGCCAGATGGGACCAGTGCCGACGACTCGCTGGAGGAACCCTAGTGCTGCAGGCAGGGGATCGAGGTAGAGGGAAAGGGGAGAGGAGATGCAAGCGGGCAGGCAATGAATGCTTGTGTGTTTGTTTTTACTTGAGGGTCAGGTGTGACACGGGCGTCAACAGTTGCATTTTGAGTGTAATATAGGCAGACAATAGAGTCATTTCACTATTCCCCTTCCCTTCAATTTTTAGTGAGGTTCTACCCGAAACACCCCCCTCCAAAGCGAAATTAGTTAAGCCCAAGCCCATGACTCAAAAATGACTTCTTTACATCTTTTATGGCTTATTTTGACAATATGCCCTAAAAAGGCGGAATCGAACTGGCCCTTAACCTGCAATTCAATTGTGCGTGCAATGATGAATCACTCCTGCCTACTATCTGTACATTTAGGCATCATCATACATGGCATAACCTAATACATGTGCATTCCATTGTAGAATCTAGAATATGCAATGTTTATGTTAGTTCATACGTTGCACATGATGTTTAAATGCCCCTTAAATCTGGTCAGTCAAGTGATGGTCTTTAAGCCTCCTTATTTGCTTCTTTTCTTGATATGTAAGATTTGCTCACACATCTGTTCAATTGCTTGTTTGCATCAGCCAACCATACTAGGACTGTTTACTTTGATTAGTTGTTGTTCTTGACCTAACAATCTAACAGAGCTTGTCAACGATTTAAACACTAAGGGATGTTGTAGTGGGGCCTTGTCTAACTCATAGGTGACATAAAGGTTTGGCTGTACACTACAGTAGGCTCTCCAAGAGTACCTGGAGATCCAGTTCGAAGGTATGCCTAGTTTTTACATAGTGCAGACATAGTAAATGCTCATTTCATTGTGTGCAAGTGCAAGAGATACGACATGTTTCATTATGTGGTGTTGTTTTGTTATAATCTCATCCTTTTGTGTTCACAGACTGGAAAGTATGCATATTTATCTTCCAAGGAGACGAGTAACTAGTTTGTGTCACCTTGCAGAGGGGGTGCAATGAAGATAATATTGAGGATTTCCAAGTACAAGATGTTAGGAAGGAGCCTTGCAAGAGAAGTAGGAGCTGCGCTGAGCCTCTTCAACCTGCTAAGGTAAGTCACTGTATGCAACTCAATGGTTCAATTCCTTGTTTGTTTCAGGCATAGTTAATTTTCTCTTTTCAATTGCTTTATTTGTCCTCAGTTAATGAGATGCCCAAATAATCATGCCTAATGTTCGGTACTTGCATAACTATTAGTAGACATAATTAAAGGCCTTACCATTTAATTACTCTGCCGAAGTGTGCCTGAAGCTTTGAAGTCTATTAACCAACTATTATTGCATGAGGCTCACAATCTAGTTTATACTACGCTAATGATTGCATAGTTTTGCCTGCTGTAGTATGTTTGTATGAAACCCTCTCCTGTTCATTATGCTCCCTAAGACTTTAATTGAGATACAAAATGGCCAACTGCTTGCTTATACGCAACATGCTGTCTAAATTTGTAACTTGTCTGTGTTTTCGATTGGGCCCCAACATCATGCTCCTCTGGTGAACTAAGAGGGATTTCTGTATGCAGGCTGCATAGACTATCTTTCTTATAATTTTTAATATATCACCTGCTTATGCTTCATGACGTGTAACATTATTGTTAGTCCTGTTTTGCCATGTAGTACAAAATAGTGTCTTGCTTGATTCACTGTTGTAACTATATTTTTGCCCTAGTCATGTGTACTTACAGAAACATTTCAGGATGAAGTGACATGAATACAAAGATCTGCGAGCAGTGCGACATGGCCATTACCGAATGATTATGGATTGGAATTGGAATGTGCTGATGTTCTCGAGCATCAACTAGAGGTGGCAAGACAACATGTACATGATTGTCAACATTTAATCAACAAGTTGAGACTGGACATGCGGGTATTAGATGCAGGAGTCAAAAAAATGAAACAAGACACTGAGGTAACCATGAAGGAATTGGAGATTTTGCAGACTGAAATTTGTGCTACCTGAATCCGGCCAATTGATTATAGTTCAAATGGAGTTAAGTTGATGCGCGTCCATGATGTATGAGTTGTATTTGCCCAATGTATGTAATTTGTTGTTTGTGTATGCTTTATTAACACCTGTGCCGAACCATAATGCCCAGTGGGTATAATCGGCTGTAATTTCTTTATTGTATAGTGTAGGATTATTCTACCTTCCTATGCCTTGATCTCTTTGTTGTATAGTGTATGCTTTTTAGAGGTGATAGTATTGAGTAGGATAATTCTTTGAATATGCTATATCATTCAAACAGGGGCCAACTCGCCCGACCATGGACCTTCACGGGCCGTCTGATCCCATGGGTCATGTACGGACCGTCGGATCCATGGGCCTTCATTGGGCCGTCGGCTCCATGGGCCTTCAGTGGGCCGTCGGTTCCATGAGCCTTCAGTGGGCCGTCGGATCCACGGGCCTTCAGTGGGCCATCAGATCCATGGGCCTTCAGTGGGCCGTCGGATCCATGGGCCTTCTACGTCTCGTAGGATCCATGGGCCTTCTACGTCTCGTAGGATCCATGGGCCTTCTAGTGTCGTAGGATCCATGGGCCTTCTAAGGGCCGACTCATTTATGGGTATTTTACGGGCCTTTAATGGGCCGTAGACGGGCCTTTAATGGAAATCGTACGTTTTATGGGCTGACCATAACGGGCCGTTAATAGGCCGTATTTTGTGACGCTATGAAAATGGCCCAACAGATTAACGGTCCACAAACGGGCCGACTATAACGACGGGCTGAATTTGGCCCACAAGCAGAAAATGACAGTAACGGGCCGTAAGTAACCGAATGCTGTAAATGAGCCCAAGAATAAATGGGCCCTTAGAAGGCCGAAAGATAACTTGGGCTGGAAACGGCCCAATGGAATAGCAGGCCGTTAATGTGTATAAAGTGATACACTGTTCATTACGGGCCAGTTTCACCACGGGCCGTTTTTGGGTGTAAAGTGATACACTGTTCATTACGGGCCAGTTTCAACACGGGCCGTTAATGGGGCAATAGTTACAAAGGGCCTCATATGGGCCGAAAGACGTCATGGGCCATACATGGGCCAGAAGTGAAAATGGACTGGAATCATATTGGATGGCCCAGATGACGCTACTGGGCCTAATTAGGATAGGGCGTAACGGGCCTTAGGTTAGCGGACTGTAAATGCGCTATACGCGAATAGGCCATTAACAGGCTTTCCATGGGCCGGCCCGCAACCTTTTGACCAAGTCAAACGGGCCGGCCTTTTCACAGGAATGGTCCACTATTGGGCCGTGCCACGTGTCGACGTATCATAGGCGCCTTCTGTCCAATGAGTGGATGACATCTGTCCCAACGATGAGCCGACACGTGTTTCCTCCAGCCAATGATGATTTTACACGTGGAAAATCCCCATTGGTCGGGGCTGTTAATGGGTTATCGAATCCAAAACCCGACATGATAGTTTAACAGTGTTCCGTGATGGTGGATGCCACGTGTCGGTCACCCTTGATGAAAGCACTTCTGTGACGCGCAATTTATCGTCATGGAAGTGGACACTTCCGTGATGATAATTTTGGTAATGTCATGGAACACTTCTACGACAGCACATGTATGACTATCTTGGTTCTGTCATAAATTTGTCATGGATGTACATGCATGACAAAAAACGTGACCTACTGCGACAAACACGTATCATCATGGAAGTGTATTTTTTTGTAGTGTACACGACCGATATCCACGTAGACTTGATCTTCAATGGATTCGGGTCTGAGCCAGGAGCGCCGGACAGTCACGATGAGCATGGCTTAGACCTTCTGTCGGACAATGTTCGAGATATTGCCCCTGTAGAAACCCCGGACCTAAATCCGTGGCAGATTGCATCGCCCGAGGACGGGTGGATGGACCCCGCCCCGGAGGCCGCACACCCATCAGCAGAAGAACGGAACACAGACTTCACCCCCAAGGAAGCCTATGACACCGGACCCCCGGACTCGTGTCCGGCTGTAGGTTCCAGTCCGTGCATCGCCTAGCCCGTCGAATCCGATTGGGCTCCGGTAATGGAGTTCACTGCTGCGGATATCTTGCAGCACTCGCCCTTTGGCGACATGCTGAACTCGTTAAAATCTCTCTCTTTGTCAGGAGACTCCTTGCCGAACTATGTTCGGCTCGAGTGGGAAGCAGGCGACGAAGGAATTCATTGCCCACCCACCACCCACTTCATTGCCATGGTCGATGATTTAACTGACGTGCTTGACTTCGACTCTGGAGACATCGACGGTATGGATGACGATGCAGGAGAGGAACAGGAACCACCGCCCGCGGGGCGGTGGACAGCCACCTCCTCATATGATATATATTTGGTGGACACTCCGAAAGAAACCAATGACGATGAGGCAATAGAGGATAACCCCTCAAGGAAGAAAGCAAAGTATGAACATCATCAGCGCCGCCCCAAGCCCCGCCACAACACTGCTGGCACGACAGTCAAAAATAATCCAGATGGTGCCGAAGATGAATACAATCCCGATCAGCCTGCCTTCGAGCACGTCGGACTGGCGGCGGACGGATATTTGGAGAGGGACAACTACATGCCCCCCTCCGAAGACGAGTTGAGCCTCGACGATGATGAATTCAGCATGCCTAAGGATCCCGCGGAACAAGTTCGCTTTAAGCGACGGCTTATGGCCACTGCGAGGAGCCTGCAAAAGAAGCAACAACAACTCAAAGGTGACCAAGATTTGCTCACCGACAGATGGACCAAGGTCCTGGCCACCGAGGAATACGGACTCGACCGCCCCGACAAAGAGCACACACGGCACAATTCGCTACCTCAACCAAAAGAAGGAGAACCTAAGGCACATACCCCGACGCCAATACATCACCACGATCCAGGACAATATGCAGGAAACACGAGGCAGCATCCTCAAGCCTCGGCGCAATCGTCATAAATGTCAATTCAGGGAAGTTGGTGCCAAATTCAGCGGCCCCCAGCTCGATCAGCGGAAAAAGAACAGCTCAAGCCCATCCGGCCCAAGCAGAATACTCGATCAACCATGTGAAATTCATGGTACCCCCAGAAGGGCGGCCAAGCATACCAATAAAGAATGTCGGATCCTCAAAACAAAACGGTCGGTCGCGCGCCGGAAACAATGAAGGGAGGTTCCAAACAACGAAAGACCGATCAAACATGGTGAGGTCAAAGGAAGATCCCCCCCTAAACAACAAAAATACGGCCGATAGTCTCTGACCACATCGACCGTCCGGACAACATCAGCCATAGCAATTTTATTGCACTCACTATCAACCCAATAGTTTGGGGGCTCCATCTCACACGAACCCCCACGGGCATAAAAATTATCAATAACATCTCCTCAAAGATGCCAGGTGCAAAGGCCAAGTTTTAACTGGCCCACCATACTAATGGTTGTCTTCGGATCACCAAACAAATACCACGCTGAAGAATAAGTCTTCGGCATTGTCCCCTTATACAGTAATTACCACATACTACCGGGACGAACCACGTTGGCTAGATTCAACGGGGTACAACATTAGGCCAGTCCCGCGTGACATAGTCACAATTATGGGCAAGTCCGAACTCCACCCTCAAAGTGGAAATCATACCGCTGCTGGAATAAGCGAGTCGTGCCTGTTTATCAAATTTTGATTCGGCAGCCAACTACCCGGACACCAACTGAGGAGTCCGAGCTACTTTATGGCATGATAGCCTAGTTCAGCCAGGCTCCGATCAGGCACCCGCGGTTCAACCACAGGACATGCAGCTGCCTTTAAGCATTTGTCTTTACAGACTAACTTTGGCACAGAACAGGACTGGCGACGCGGAATCAGCTCGGATGCACAAGGGAGGAGCACATAAGTGAACGCCCCCCCCAAAGGAGGCAGTCCGGATACATTTCATATCCACACACAGCCTCCTCCAGTTCGGCCACGACAGGTTCCGCCAAAAACACCTCTTTTTATAATCATAAACTGTACTCATACACATAGACATGTCACTCTACTACAATGCGTAGACTTAAATAACACTTACCGGCCGTCGTTCCTCATTGACGCCTTTCTGTCATAAACAGCACCCACGCCTCGCGTTATGCCCCACTATGCCAGGGGCTTCATAATATTCATGATATGGCAACAAAGTCCGACCACCTTTTCGGTCGCTCGGCACCCCGAACTTATAGCACTATATGCATCAGCTCCGAATCATGTCTTGGGTAATTAGTTGGGTTTGCCCGGCTCCCATGTTTTGGTACCTTACGTTCCGCTCCATCGGCTAAGGTAGCGCTGGGAGAACTACTGCGATTGTGTCCCGGTTCTTCCGGACGAGCACCTCAGTAGAGAAAGCCGAAAACTGACTGTCATGATACAGCGAGAGCTGGTCAGCTGTTCGAGAGGTTGTAAAATCTTTAAAGATTTATTCCGCATAATGCCATCATAAATGCAAAGTGCGACGGATTGGTCTTCCGATCAGGCGCCGATAGAGCCCCTAGTACGGTCTTCCGAACACCAGGGGCTGCGCCCACCATACTCGAATTCCTATGGCTAAGTGAGAGTGATAAAGTCCTATAGTCTGATTGCCTGGTTCATGGTAATGAACACCTCCTTAAAAGGACCCAACAATGGGATAAATAGTGTTCAGGTATGTCCCGAACACCCCCGTACTTTTTACGTGGGGGCAGAAGCCGACGACTGGCCAACTCTCAGGATTTATATACACTAAACAACCGCACAGGAAGAACAAAAGTTCACATAAACAAGCAATAAATAATAAAAGTGCCATTATCCCGCATTACAAAGAATGGCACGACTGCCTTCAGGGAAATATAGTGTCTTTGGTACACTGATCCGCCACAAGGCGGGCTCCTTTCTGGACGCCCTCATAGTACAACTCGGGCTTGCGATGCTCCTTACCCTCCGGTGGTCCCTCAGTCATCAGCTTCTCAGCATCAAGCTTCCCCCAGTGCACCTTCGCACAGGCAAACGCCATGCATGCACCCTCTATGCAGACCGATCGCTTAATGACATCGAGCCGAGGGCAAGCACCAACAATCCGCTTCACGAGTCCGAAGTAACTGCTTGGAATTGGCTCTGTGGGCCACAGCCGGACAACCAAGTCCTTCATGGACAGTTCGGCTGCCTGGTGCAGTTCGACCAGCTGCTTCAGCTGATCGATAAAGGGCACCGGATAATTCGGTGCCAAATACTGCAAGCAGAAATGCTTCTCCGCAGACTTCTTCTCCTTAGTCTGGTAGAATTGGGAAACATCTGACATGCTGCGTGGAAGATCCACAAACGCCCTTGGAGAAATAAGAATTCATCTTGTCGCTTAGAGTTCCTCCCATTACTATGCAAAAATGGCCATGAGAATAAAAGGCCTTACCAGCCGCAACCTTCCGGGCATCCTGAATGTCCTTCAGAGCACCTCGGGCTTCTTCTCGAGCATCCTCAGCGGCTTGGAGAGCAAGGGCGAGTTCGGATTCTTTCCCTACTAGACTCTTCTCCAAGGCCTCGCCTTTCTTCACGGCCTCCTGGAGCTCTCGCTCAGCTTCAATGACCCTGGCCTCGTGCTTCTCACGAACAGCCTGTTCAGCGGCGGCCTAATTGTCGGCTTCGGCCACAGCCTTCTTCAGCGCCTCAATTTCGGCACTCGTCCCTAGAGCATACAATACGAATATTTTTTTCAGGCACAACTTCTAATTCGTGATCAACTTAGCACAAGGTTTCGACATACCTTGCTTGTCCTCCAACTGCTTCCTCACACGGCCAAGTTCCTCTTCGGCCCGTTCCAGATGCGGCTTTAGTCCGGACACCTCTGCACTATGGGTGGCGGTCGTCTCTGCGGATGCCTATTTTCAAACAAAGGGATTCACATCATTAACTTAGTCTCCTGCAAAGCGGATGATTTGATCCCCTATACGGCTTTCTCTCTCTTTCGCCAGACAGTGCATCAGGGGCTACTACTCATACTGTGACAATCTCCAAAAGGTTTCTAAAAACATACCTCAAAGCCCTTTATAAGGCCAAGGAAGGACTCATTCAGTCCGTTCTCGGCGGACTGAATCTTTTCAATCACCGCACCCATGATGGTGCGATGCTCATCGACGATGGACGCACTCTTTAGCACCGTCGATAGGCCGCCCGGCAACTATGCTTGGACAGAGGTTGCTGGCGGAGCGGGTGGGCCTCCCCCCGTCAAAGGTAGCTGCTCTCCCGATCCTGGAGCCCCAAAGGTCTCCAGGGCCATGTCCGGCCACGGGCTGAATCCAAGATTGCCCCCGCCATCGACAAACATGGGAGCCGCTGCCCCCATGTGTCCGGCCCCAGGGATATGCCCCCCTGGTCCGGGCCCCGCTGAGATGACACCTCGGTGTCGCACCTAGGCTTCAGGGAAGGGGCCTCTGGAGGCGTATCGGTCGCCAAGGCATCAGAGCTCAGCGAATCCTCCGATGAGGACTGTCCGGCGTGGGACCTCGTCGCACTGTACAAAATATGGCGACAGTTAAAACTACTACATCCTAATGACCTCGGGCACATAGGTGTGTGCGGGTTTCGTATACTTACGACTTTACCAGGGCTGGGCCCTGGGATCCCAGTCCGGGCTGTCATTAGCAGCCGTGGTGGATGCCTCAGGGAGGGGACCTTTCCCCCTCTTTGGCGATTCGGCCTCTAGGGATGAGAAGGCCGTCCTTTTCTTCCCTCCCCCTGCGGGGAACTCATCTTCTTCCTCCTCCTCTTCATCTTCGGAGGAGAGATGGTGGTGGGAGTCTTCGGATTTTGTGTCCAAACCATCGCAACGACGGAGGCCACTCCGGGTCTTCTTGACCTTCTTGGAGATCTCTTTCTTCGGCGCCTCGTAAGGCGCGGGGACCAACAACTTTGTCAGAAGAGGTCCGGCCGGTTCCTCCGGCAGTGGGGCTGGACAGTGCATCCGCTCCACCTTTTTCAACCATTCCTGGGATTATTACAGAAAGCATGATAGAAGCTTCTCCCTCAGGACACGTCAGCTAAAACATGGATGGACATAGCACAACAAAGACTTGCCGAACTCGCAGAATGGGATAGTTGATACCCGCGGTCCTCGGCGGAGCCCGGCCATGGTTTGCCGGACTTGAAGAGCACCTTCCAGATGTCCTTGTGGGAGGAGCCATAGAGCTCCTGTAGCGTCTGGTGTTCGGCCGAGTCGTATTCCCAGTAGGCTCGACGCTGACAAGGGAGAAGCAGGGCGAACTAACATCACCTGGACTATGTTGACAAGTTTGACATCCTTATCAACCATGCTCTGGACGCGCGTTTGGAGCATCGAAAGCTCGTCAGATGAGGACCAGTTCAGGCCCTTCTCAGGCCAGGACGTGAGCCGCAGCGGGGCTCCGGATCTGAATTCGGGAGCAGCGGCCCACTTTTTACCGTGCGGTTCGGTGATATAGAACCACTGCTGCTGCCACTCCTTGACGGAATCATTGAAGGCACTGGTCGGCCATACGACCTTGGGCATCTTGCTGACCATGGCGCCGCCGCATTCGGCGTGCTCGCCATTCACCACCTTGGGCTTCACGTTGAAGATTTTCAGCCATAAGCCGAAGTGGGGCGAAATACAGAGAAAAGCCTCACACACGACGATGAACGTCGAGATGTTAAGGAAAGAATTGGGGGAAAGGTCATGAAAATCAATCCCGTAATAATACATGGTGCCGCGAACAAATGGGTGAAGGGGAAACCCGAGCCCGCGGACAAAATGAGGAAGGAACACGACCCTCTCGTGGGGCTCCGGAGTGGGGACGATCTGTCCCGCCGGTGGAAGACGATGGCCGATTTTCTTGGCCAAGTACCCGGCCTCTCGGAGCTTTTTGATATCCCTCTCCCGGACGGTAGAGGCCATCCATTTGCCTCCTGCTATAGATCCGGACATCTTCGGAATCTCTCTTCAGTGGAGAAGAAGAGTGCTTGGGCGCTAGGGCTCAAGCAAAGGGGAATGGACTAGCGGAAGGAAAAGGCGTGGGCAAAAAAGGAAGAGACCTTATCTCTTTATAGAGGCAGTAAAAAGCTTTTGCGCCTCCCCACTTGCCTGGTGGAACCCGCTCGTTCCCCACTCGCCGCAATTGACGGTGCGGTTGGGCTACCCATACCCGTATTGATGAAAATCCCGTAATAAGGGGACACGATCTCTGCTTCGGCAAGACATGCAGAGGAAACCGCCTCGCAATATGCGCTGTGGCTGGTTGTGGGAAAACGATTTGAGTAATGACTCGACCATGGTGTCATGTCACACTGTACAAAAATTGCCAGCAGATCATATTTATGAAGTGCTATGCTCTCTATGGTCGTATGTGAAGATCGTCTTGTGGATCGGGACACGATTCAAGTGTTCGATAATTACTTTGGAGTATTCGGAGATGGAACCCGCCTTGCAATGCCGAAGACAAACTGCACGCCGGACTCATCATCATTGCAGCCTGGTTCAGGGGCTACTGAGGGAGTCTTGGATTAGGGGGTATCCGGACAGCCGGACTATATACTTTGGCCGGACTATTGGACCGTGAAGATACAAGGCTCAAGACTTCGTCCCATGTCCGGATGGGACTCTCCTTTGCATGGAAGACAAGCTTGGCGATTCGGATATTATATTTCCTTCCTTGCAACCGACTCCAGGTAAACCCTAGCCCTCTCCGGTGTCTATATAAACCAGAGAGTTTAGTCCTTAGGGACAGAATCATAATCATCATAGGCTAGCTTCTAGGGTTTAGCCTCTACGATCTCGTGGTAGATCAACTCTTGTAATACTCATATCATCAATATCAATCAAGCAGGAAGTAGGGTTTTACCTCCATCGAGAGGGCCCGAACTTGGGTAAACATTGTGTCCCTTGCCTCCTGTTACCATTAGCCTTAGACGCACAGATTGGGACCCCCTACCCGAGATCTGCCGGTTTTGACACCGATAAGGGGCACTCCATAGACACACAAGTTGATCAAGTTGATCTTTTAGCCGTGTGCGGTGCCCCCCTCCATAGATTTCCACCTCGGTCATATCGTCATAGTGCTTAGGCAAAGCCCTGCGCCGGTAACTTCATCATCACCATCACCATGCCGTCGTGCTGACGAAACTCTTCCTCGACCTCAGCTGGATCTAGATTTCGTGGGACTTCACCAAGCGGAACATGTGCAGATCACGGAGTTGTCGTACCTTCAGTGCTAGGATCAGTCAGATCGTGAAGACGTATGACTACATCAACCGCGTTGTCATAACGCTTCCGCTTTCGGTCTACGAGGGTACGTAGACAACACTCTCCCCTCTCATTGCTATTTATCACCTAGATAGATCTTGCGTGATCGTAGGAAAGTTTTTGAAATTCCTACGTTCCCCAATAGTGGTATCAGAGCCAGGTCTATGCGTAGATGTTATATGCACGAGTAGAACACAAAGAGTTGTGGGCGATAATAGTCATACTGCTTACCAGCATGTCATACTTTGATTCAACGGTATTGTTGGATGAAGCGGCTCAGACCGACATTACGCGTACGCTTACGCGAGACTGGTTCTACCGATGTGGCCTGTTTCTCCAACTTTAGTTTAATCGAGTGTGGGTACGCCCGGTCCTTGTTGAAGGTTAAAACAACACACTTGACGAAAAATTATTGTGGTTTTGATGTGTATGTAAGAACGGTTCTTGCTAAGCCCGTAGCAGCCACATAAAACTTGCAACAACAAAGTAGAGGACGTCTAACTTGTTTTTACAGGGCTTGCTGTGATGTGATATGGTCAAGGCATGATGTGATATAAATTGTTGTATGAGATGATCATGTTTTGTAACAAAGTTATCGGCAACTGGCAAGAGCCATATGGTTTTCGCTTTATTGTATGAAATGCAATCGCCATGTAATTGCTTTACTTTGTCACTAAGCGGTAGCGATAGTCATTGTAGCTATAGTTGGCGTGACGACAATGATGCTACGATGGAGATCAAGGTGTCAAGCCGGTGACGATGGAGATCATGACGATGCTTCGGTGATGGAGATCATGAGCACAAGATGATGATGGCCATATCATGTCACATATTTTGATTTCATGTGATGTTTATCCTTTATGCATCTTATTTTGCTTAGTACAGCTGTAGCATTATAAGATTATCCCTTACTAAATTTCAAGGTATAAGTGTTCTCCCTGAGTATGCATCGTTGCTACAGTTCATTGTGCCGAGACACCACGTGATGATCGGGTGTGATAAGCTCTATGTTCACATACAACGGGTGCAAGCTAGTTTTGCACACGCAGAATACTCGGGTTAAACTTCACGAGCCTATCATATGCAGATATGGCCTCGGAACACTGAGACCGAAAGGTCGAACGTGAATCATATAGTAGATATGATCAACATAGTGATGTTCGCCATTGAAAACTACTCCATCTCACGTGATGGTCGGACATGGTTTACTTGATTTGGATCACGTGATCACTTAGATGATTAGAGGGATGTCTATCTAAGTGGGAGTTCTTAAGTAATATGATTAATTGAACCTTAATTTATCATGAACTTAGTACCTGATAGTATTTTGCATGTCTATGTTATTGTAGATCAATGGTCCGTGCTACCGTTCCTTTGAATTTTAATGCGTTCCTAGAGAAAGCTAAGTTGAAAGATGATGGCAGCAACTACACGGACTGGGTCCGTAACTTGAGGATTATCCTCATTGCTGCATAGAAGAATTACGTCCTGGAAGCACCATTGGGTGCCAGGCCTGCTGCAGATGCTACTGATGACGTTAAGAACGTCTAGCAGAGCAAAGCTGATGACTACTCGATAGTTTAGTGTGCCATGCTTTATGGCTTAGAACCGGGACTTCAACGATGTTTTGAACGTCATGGAGCATATGAGATGTTCCAGGAGTTGAAGTTAATATTTCAAGCAAATGCCCGGATTGAGAGATATGAAGTCTCCAATAAGTTATACAGTTGTAAAATGGAGGAGAATAGTTCTATCGGTGAACACATACTCAGAACGTCTGGATACCACAACCACTTGACTCAACTGGGAGTTAATCTTCCTGATGGTAGTGTCATTGATAGAGTTCTTCAATCACTGCCACCAAGCTACAAAAGCTTCGTGATGAACTATAATATGCAAGGGATGAACAAGACTATTCCCGAGCTCTTTGCCATGCTAAAGGCTGCGGAGGTAGAAATAAAAAAGGAGCATCAAGTGTTGACGGTCAACAAGACCACTAGTTTGAAGAAAAAGGGCAAAGGGAAGAAAGGGAACTTCAAGAAGAACGGCAAAAAGGTTACTGCTCAATAGAAGAAACCCAAGTCTGGACCTAAGCCTGAAACTAAGTGCTTCTACTGCAAAGGGGCTGGTCACTGGAAGCGGAACTGCCCCAAGTATTTGGCGGATAAGAAGGATGGCAAAGTGAAAGGTATATTTGATATACATGTTATTGATGTGTACTTAACTAATGCTTGCAGTAGCACCTGGGTATTTGATACTGGTTCTGCTGCTCATATTTGCAACGTGAAACAGGGGCTATGGATTAAGCGAAGATTGGCTAAGGACGAGATGACGATGAACGTGGGGAATGGTTCCAAAGTCGATGTGATCGCGGTCAGCATGCTACCTCTACATCTACCTTCGGGATTAGTTTTAGACCTGAATAATTGTTATTTGTGCCAGCATTGAGCATGAACATTATATCTGGATCTTGTTTGATGCGAGACAATTATTCATTTGAATCGGAGAATAATGGTTGTTCTATTTATATGAGTAATATCTTTTATGGTCATGCACCCTTGATGAGTGGTCTATTTTTATTGAATCTCGATAGTAGTGATACACATATTCATAGTATTGAAGCCAAAAGATATAAGTTCAATAATGATGGTGCAGCTTATTTGTGGCACTGCCATTTGGGTCATATCGGTGTAAAGCGCATGAAGAAACTCCATGCTGATGGACTTTTGGAACCACTTGATTATGAATCACTTGGTGCTTGCGAACCGTGCCTTATGGGCAAGATGACTAAAACTCCGTTCTCTGGAACAATGGAACGAGCTACTGACTTGTTGGAAATAATACATACCGATGTATGCAATCCAATGAGTATTGAGGCTCGTGGTGGGTATCGTTATTTTCTTACCTTCACACAAGATTTGAGCAGATATGCTTATATCTACTTAATGAAGCATAAGTATGAAACATTTGAAAAGTTCAAAGAATTTCAGAGTGAAGTGGAAAATCATCATAACAAGAAATAAAGTTTCTATGATCTGATCATGGAGGAGAATATTTGAGTTACGAGTTTGGTCTTCATTTGAAACAACATGGGATAGTTTCACAATTAACGCCACCTGGAACACCACAATGAAATGGTGTGTCCGAACGTCGTAACTATACTTTATTGGATATGGTGCGATCTATGATGTCTCTTACTAATTTACCGCCATCATTTTGGGGTTATGCTTTAGAGACGGCTGCATTCACTTTAAATAGGGCACCATCAAAATCCGTTGAGACAATGCCTTATGAACCGTGGTTTGGCAAGAAACCTAAGTTGTTGTTTCTTAAAGTTTGGGGCTGTGATGCTTATGTGAAAAAGCTTCAACCTGATTAGCTCGAACCTAAATCGAAGAAGTGCGTCTTCATAGGATACCGAAAGGAAACTGTTGGATACACCTTCTATCACAGATCCGAAGGCAAAATCTTTGTTGCTAAGAATGAATCCTTTCTAAAAAAAGGAGTTTCTCTTGAAAGAAGTGAGTGGGAGGAAAGTAGAACTTGATGAGGTAGTTGTACCTCCTTACTTATTGGAAAGTAGTTCATCATAGAAATCAGTTCCCGTGATACCTACACCAATTAGTGAGGAAGCTAATGATGATGATCATGAAGCTTCAGATCAAGTTACTGCCGAACCTCGTAGGTCTTCCAGAGTAAGATCTGCACCAGAGTGGTACTGTAATCCTGTTCTGGAAGTCAAGTTACTAGACCATGATGAATCTATGAACTAGGAGGAAGCGATGCTGAGCCCAGATTCCGCGAAATGGCTTGAGACCATGAAATCTGAGATGGGATCCATCTATGAGAACATAGTGTGGACTTTGGTGGACTTGCCTGGTGATCGGCAAGCCATAGAAAATAAATGGATCTTTAAGAAGAAGACTGACGCAGACGGTAATGTTACTGTTTACAAAGCTCGACTTGTCATGAAAGGTTTTCGACAAGTTCAAGGAGTTGACTACAATGAGACTTTCTCACCCGTAGTGATGCTTAAGTCCATCTGAATCATGTTAGCAATTGCTGCATTTTATGATTATGAAATTTGGCAAATGGATGTCAAAAGTGAATTCCTGAATGGATTTCTGGAAGAAGAGTTGTATATGATGCAAGCTGAAGGTTTTGTCGATCCAAAGGGTGGTAGAAAAGTGTGCAAGCTCCAGCGATCCATTTATGGACTAGTTCAAGCCTCTCGTAGTTGGAATAAACGCTTTGATAGTGTGATCAAAGCATATGGTTTTATATACAGACTTTTGGAGAAGCCTGTATTTACAAGAAAGTGAGTGGGAGCTCTGGAGCATTTCTGATATTATATGTGGATGACATATTGTTGATTGGAAATGGTATAGAATTTCTGGATAGCATAAAGGGATACCTGAATAAGAGTTTTTCTATGAAAGCTTGGAGAAGCTGCTTACATTTTGGGCACCAAGATCTATAGAGATAGATCAAGACGCTTAATTTTGACTTTCACAAAGCACATACCTTGGTAAAGTTTTGAAGAAGTTCAAAATGGATAAGTCAAAGAAAGGGTTCTTGCCTGTGTTACAAGGTGTGAAGTTGAGTCAGACTCAATGCCCGACCACTGCAGAAGATAGAGAGAAAATGAAAGTCATTCCCTATGCTTCAGCCATAGGTTCTATCATGTATGCAATGTTGTGTACCATGCCTGATGTATGCCTTGCTATAAGCATAGCAGGGAGGTACCAAAGTAATCCCGAAGTGGAGCACTGGACAGCGGTCAAGAACATCCTGAAATACCTGAAAAGGACTAAGGATATGTTTCTCGTTTATGTAGGTGGAAAAGAGCTTGTCGTAAACGGTTACGTCGATGCAAGCTTTGACACTGATCCGGATGACTCTAAGTCGCAAACCGGATACATATTTTTATTGAATGGAGGAGCTGTCAATTGGTGCAGTTCCAAGCAGAGCATCGTGTCGGGATCTACGTGTGAAGCAGAGTACATTGCTGCTTCAGAAGGAGCGAATAAAGGAGTTTGGATGAAGGAGTTCATATCCGATCTACGTGTCATAGCTAGTGCATCGGGTCCAATGAAAATCTTTTGTGACAATACTGGTGCAATTGCCTTGGCAAAGGAATCGAGATTTCACAAGAGAACTGAGCACATCAAAAGACGCTTCAATTCCATCCGTCATCAAGTGTCAGAAGGGGACATAGAGATTTACAAGATACACACGGATCTGAATATTGCAGACCCGTTGACTAAGCCTCTTCCACGAGCAAAACATGATCAGCACCAAAGCTCCATGGGTGTTAGAATCATTACTATGTAATCTAGATTATTGACTCTAGTGCAAGTGGGAGACTGAAGGAAATATGCCCTAGAGATTATTTATTTCCTTAATTCATGATAAATGTTTATTATTCATGCTAGAATTGTATTAACTGGAAACTTAGTACATGTGTGAATACATAGACAAAACATATAGTCCCTAGTATTCCTCTACTTGACTAGCTCGTTAATCAAATATGGTTATGTTTCCTAACCATAGACATGAGTTGTCATTTGATGAACGGGATCACATCATTAGAGAATGATGTGATGGACATGACCCATCCGTTAGCTTAGCATTATGATCGTGTCACTTTCATTGCTACTGATTTCTTCATGACTTATACAAGTTCCTCAGACTATGAGATTATGCAACTCCCGAATACCGGAGGAACACTTTGTGTGCTACCAAACATCACAACGTAAATGGGTGATTATAAAGGTGCTCTACAGGTGTCTCCGTAGGTGTTTGTTGGGTTGGCATAGATCAAAATTATGATTTGTCACTCCGTGTTTTGGAGAGGTATCTCTGGGCCCTCTTGGTAATACTCATCACTATAAGCCTTGCAAGCATTGTGACTAATGAGTTAGTTGCAGGATGAAGTATTACAAAACGAGTAAAGAGACTTGCCGGTAATGAGATTGAAATAGGTATAATGATACCGACGATCGAATCTCGGGCAAGTAACATACCGATGACAAAGGGAACAACATATGTTGTTATGCGGTTTGACCGATAAAGATCTTCGTAGAATATGTAGGAACCAATATGAGCATCCGGGTTCCGCTATTGGTTATTGATCGGAGGCGTGTCTCGGTCATGTCTACATAGTTCTCGAACCCGTCGGGTCCGCACGCTTAACGTTTGATGACGATTGGTATTATGAGTTTATGTGATATGATGTACCGAAGGTTGTTCGATGTCCCGGAAGTGATCACGGACATGACAAGGAGTCTCGAAATGGTCGAGACATAAAGATTGATATATTGGAAGGCTATGTTTGGACACCGAAAAGGTTCCGGGTGGTTCGGGCATTTTTCCGGAGTACCGGGAGGTTACCGGAACCCCGCAGGGAGTTAATGGGCCTTAATGGGCCATGGTGGAAGAGAGGAGGAGGCGCCCAAGGTGGGGGCGCCCCCCAAGCCCAATCCTAATTCGGAAGGGGGCCGTCCCCCCTTTCCTTCTCTCCCTCTCCATCTTCCTTCTTCTCCTACTCCAACTAGGGAAGGGGGGGAAACCTACTCCTACTGGGAGTAGGACCCCCCCTTGGGCGCGCCATAGAGGGTCGGCCCTCCCCCTCCTCCACGCCTTTATATACGGGGGAGGGGAACCCCATAGACACACAAGTTGATCTTTTAGCCGTGTGCGGTGCCCCCCTCGACAGATTTCCACCTCGGTCATATCGTCGTAGTGCTTAGGCAAAGCCATGCGCCGGTAACTTCATCATCACCATCACCACACCGTCATGCTGACAAAACTCTCCCTCGACCTCAGCTGGATCTAGAGTTCGTGGGACGTCATCGAGATGAACGTGTGCAGATCGCGGAGGTGCCATACCTTTGGTGTTAGGATCGGTCGGATCGTGAAGACGTACGACTACATCAACCGCGTTGTCATAACACTTCCGCTTTCGGTCTACGAGGGTACGTAGACAACACTCTCCCCTCTCGTTGCTATGCATCACCTAGATAGATCTTGCGTGATCGTATGATTTTTTTTTGAAATTACTATGTTCCCCAATAGTTATATGATCCAATTATGTTATTATTGTTGAGAGAACTTGCACTAGTGAAAGTATGAACCCTATGCCTTGTTTCCAAGCATTGCAATACCATTTGCGCTCACTTTTATCAATTGCTACCTTTCTGTTTTTATATTTTCAGATTACAAAAACCTTTATCTACCATGCATATTGCACTCGTATCACCATCTCTTCGCCGAACTAGTGCACCTATACAATTTACCATTGTATTGGGTGTGTTGGGGGCACAAGATACTCTTTGTTATTTGGTTGCATGGTTGTTTTAGAGAGACCATCTTCATCCTACGCCTCCCACGGATTGATAAACCTTAGGTCATCCACTTGAGGGAAATTTGCTACTGTCCTATAAACCTCTGCACTTGGAGGCCCAACAGTGTCTACAAGGAGAAGGTTGTGTAGTATACATCAGTGGCGTAGGATGAATATGGTCTCTCTCAAACAACCCTGCAACCAAATACAAGAAATCTCTTGTGTCCCCAACACACTTAATACAATGGCAAATTGTATAGGCGCACTAGCTAGTTCAGCAAAGAGATGGTGATAAACGTGAAGTATGGATGGTAGAAATATATTTTTATAATCCGAATAAATAAAAACAACCAGGTAGAAAGTGATAAAAGTGAGAACAAATAGTATTACAATGCTCGAAAACAAGGCCTAGGGTCCGTACTTTCGCTAGTGCAATCTCTCAATAATGCTAATATAATTGGATCATATAACCATCCCTCAACGTGTGATGAAGAATCACTCCAAAGTTCCTATCTAGTGGAGAACATAAGAATAAATTGTTTGTAGGGTATGAAACCACCTCAAAGTTATTTTTTTCCAATCGATCTATCCCGATGATCGTACTAAGATGACAACCAACTCTAATGTCACCTTGATACTCAAATGCCACCACGGGTATCCGTGAGTTAATTATACGATATGCATCAAACAATTTCAGATTCATAATATTCAATCCAACAAAAAGAACCTCAAAGAGTGCCCCAAGATTTCTACTGGAGAAACAAAGACGAGAACGTGAATCAACCCCTATGCATAGATTACTCCAATGCCACCTTGGGAATCCACGAGTTGAGTGCCAAAACACATATCAAGTGAATCAATATGATACCCCATTATCAACAGAGTATGTCCAGGATTAGATTTTCTGCCCTCACATAGTAAAAGGTCTCCGGGATTAGATTTGCTGCCCTCACATAGTAAAAGGTCTCCAGGATTAGATTTGTTGCCCTCACATAGGAAAAGTTCTCCAGGATTAGATTTGCTGCCCTCACAAAGCATGAACAAACTCGGCATCACCACTTTATGCCTCCTTGTAGGTAGATTGTGCTAATGCGTCCACCATAAGTGGATGACACTCTCCGCTTATGGTCTACGAGGGTACGTGGACTACACTCTCCCCTCTCGTTGCTATGCATCACCATGATCTTGCGTGTGCGTAGTTTTTTTTTTGAAATTACTACGTTCCCCAACAGGTTGTGTAGTAGACATCAGTGGCGTAGGATGAATATGGTCACTATCAAACAACCCTGCAAACAAATACAAGAAATCTCTTGTGTCCCCAACACACTTAATACAATGGCAAATTGTATAGGTGCACTAGCTAGTTCAGCAAAGAGATGGTGATAAAAGTGAAGTATGGATGGTAGAAATATATTTTTATAATCTGAATAAATAAAAACTGAAAGGGCTAGTTATCGACTAGAGCGGGGGGGGGGGGGGTGAATAGACGATTTTTATGAAAGTCTTCAAAACATGGGAGTTTCGAAGACAAACAATAGAAACAACACTATTCGAATGCAGCGAAAGGTAGACCACACTAGACAAGCCATAGTCAAGTATTCAATGAAGTAAAAGCATGAAGACTATTAGCATCTAGGTAGTAAGGATCAGGATGGAAGATAGTATGAAGCCAATCAGATCAGGTAGTCACTCAGTGAAGTCAAACAGATAATGCAAGCAGGCAATGACTTCACGAAGACAAACTGTAAGTAGAGAGAAGTGAGAGATAGAACCAGTAGCTTCAGGAGGACAGGGATTTGTTCGACCAGTTCCAGTTGCTGTGACAACTGTACGTCTGGTTAGGGAGGCTGAGATTCAACTCAGAAGACCATGTCTTCACCTTATTCGCCTTGAGCTAAGGACACCTAGTCCCCGCCCAATCACTCTGGTAAGTCTTCAAGGTAGACTTCCAAACCTTCATAGACTTCGTTCACCGGAAATCCACAATGGCTCTTGGATGCTCAGAACGCGACGCCTAACCGGCTGGAGGATTCACAGTCCTCAAGTGTAACAAGTCTTGAGATCACGTGGACAGAAAGACTTCAGTGATGCCAAACTCTCTTTGGGCTCTGGGTGGTTTGGGCTTTGTCCTCGCAAGGATTCTGTCTCAAAGGCTTCGGAGGTGGGTTGCTCTCAAAATGACAAAAGCCATGTACTAACTCTGAGCAGCCACCAATTTATGGTGTAGGGGGTGGGCTATTTATAGCCACTGGGCAACCCGACCTGATTTGTCCAAAATGACCTTGGGTCACTAAGGAACTGACACGTGTCATAATGGTCAGATTTCAAACACACGCGGCAGCTTGACTTGGGCTACAAGTAAAGCTGACTCATCAGACTCTGGATAAGATTTGCTCTCATTGTCTTTGCTCGAAGATATAGGATTTGGTTGAGCATCACTTCAGTCACTCTGACTTTGTTCACTTGGACCCCACTTAGCAGTGCGGTGGTTTCCTATGACTCAACAAAGAAGAAAAGGAACAGTGAAACAACTAAGTCTTCGTGCTCCATAGTCTTCAGACATTGTCTTCTCATGTCATAGACTTCAACGTGATTAGCTTCACAGACCACCATTGTCTTCAATGTCTTCACACATTTTTAGGGGTCATCTCCGGTAGGTAAACCGAATCAATGAGGGACTACTACCTGTGTTATCCTACAATTCTCACAAACACATTAGTCCCTCAACCAGGTTTGTCGTCAATACTCCAAAACCAACTAGGGGTGGCACTAGATGCACTTACAATCTCCCCCTTTTTGGTGATTGATGACAAACTGGTTGAAGTTTTCATCGGGGATAAAAGTATGTGAAATTGTAAAGGATTAAGACATTGTCTTTATAAGTGGCAAACAGGCTCCCCCTGAAGATGTGCATATAACTGTTTTGCATTGGAATGCAAATGCACATGGCAGGTTGTACTTGTGGATATCCTCTTCACCATATGAAGACAATACATCATGCATGAACAGATATACAAGAATAATGACAATGCATAATGAAAAATGGACGTCTGCAAAATGACTTCATGTGGAATTTATCGTCGCATCACAGAATAGCAAAAAAAGTAGCAGACGGCCATCAAGGTTAAGTGTTACAACTCAAAGAACCAAATGTATCAAGAAACGAGAGTTATAAACACTAGGCAAAAAGTATAGAAACCACCCATATGGACCCGCTTGAAGACTATCAACATATGCTTCTCCCCCTTTTGTCAGTAAGGAACAAAAAGGTTTGAAGACATAGTCTCTACTCGTTCCCATGTGGAGTAGGTGAGGCAGCAGGGTCGTCGTTGAGGTTTGGTGGTGCAGAAGAGCTAGGTGCAGTGTCGATATGCGTCGACGATGGCGGTGGTGAAGTAGCATCATCGTCCTCATCAAGGAATCTATCATCACGGTAGCTGCAGAGGAGGAGTATTCTGAATCTTCAAGAGACAGGGTTCGTCGCAAGACAGCATTCCTGGGAGGAGTGGAGTCAAACTTGAATCTTTCGGTGAAGCCATCGTCTTGAAGATCAGCTTCAGCACTTAGCAAAGTCAGACTCTTCCAAGACCTCCGATAGGTTTCATGAGTGACAAAGGCATTCTTGGTGGCAATATTGTGAATGCGATTGACATCCACCAAGAGGCTTTGCATTTGTCATTTCAGCCAATAATGATGCTTGTCATGTTTTTGATGCAAGGCCGCAAGAAGCTCTCGGTCATTTAGCACACGAGATCGCTTCCGAGGCCTTTGAGCAATGGTTCTTTCTGTGGCTTCAGTACGTGCACGACAAGTGTTGCCTGCCAGTGGATAAACACGAGAAGCAACCTGGACACGTTCAACATGCTGGGAAAAGCTTTGACAATCTGCATTGTGAAGATATAGTGCTTCCTTGGCAGGCTCTGGGTAAATGGCTTCAATGGACATATCAACCTCTGGTAGAAATATGAGATGGTTGCATGCAGAGGGCTGATAGTCAATGGTAGAGTGAAGCTTGATCAGACGCATAATCCAAGGAGCAAAAAACTTCAGACCAAATATATCAGAGCCAGATGCAGCAAACTGTCGAATGAAGAAATCCTGAGTATTGAAGCTTTTGCCATTGAGAATATAGAAGACCAATGTCTTCATTGCACCTTCAAGTTTTGCTGAGGAGGAATGCCCTTTGATGAGCCATAGAGTTCGCCTTATGATATGATAGATGGTTCGGGGCAGATACTCCAGGTCTTCAACAAAGAATTCCTTTGGATATTCAGCATCATGTGGCAGTGGCTTCATCATGCTCAACATTTGGCTCATGTTGGGCTCAGGCTTCTGGAAGATGCTCTCCAATGCATCATGGTGAAGCTGACAACCAGGTTCATACAGTTCGCCTGGAGTGGACAGGCCGGTAAGCTCAATGAGATCAAAGGCTTTGGCTTCATGATGTTCATTTCCTGTCATCCACTCAAGGACCCATGTCTTCGGATCCTTGTTGTAGCCACGAATGTGGAGAGTGGCATAAAACTGGAGCAGAAGCTCTTCATTCCGATGCTCCTTATCAGTGACAAACTGTAGCAGGCATGCATTTCGAAAACAGTCAAGCGCTTCTTCTAAGCAGGGCAGGCCAGCAATGGCTTCAGAATCCAGACGTATGTGAGGGAATATGCGCTCTTGGTTGTATAGAATGCAGGAGTAATAGCTTCGTTGTTGATAGCTCCAGAACCAATTAGATGATATTCTTGGCTTGGAATATGGGTTCTTGGCACTGTCAAAGAAGGTGTTGTGTGCAATGAAGCCATTTACATTGAATGATCCTGGTGCATACGCAGTACCTGGAAACCTTGGCAACCTTGGCTTTGGCTTCTAAACCTGAGGCATGTGCTCCACATGATAAGAAAACTGGGGACCGGGAGTAGGCGGAGGAATCAGAATAGGCCATCTGACAGGAACAAGTTCTCCTTGATAGAATGCATGCTCAATAGTGTGTGGCCTTGGTGGCGGTACAGGAGCAGAGGCATTAGCAGAGGCGTCAGGCTACACATTGGTTGCAGGTGCAACATTGGCTTCATTCATAGTGTTGACTTGAGGCACCACATTAGCTTCAGTCATGACAACGTCATTGGCTTCAGTGGCGTTGTTGGTGGCCGCCTCAGTATTCTCAACCTCCACTTGAGTAGCTAGAGGGTCGGGCACAGACACATTCTCCTCGAGAATATCTTCTTCTTGGTTAGTGGGGGGGGTGTAGCAACACGATTTTCTTCTTGTCTTTCATCGGCTGCTGCATCCGGAATCTCTTGAGAAGCATTAGCTTCGGACACTGGAACCGTCAAGATTGCCTTCAGGGAACACTTGACGTGCCACTAAGCTGGACTAATGTGAATCCTCTTCTGTGATGGTTGTCATGGAGACCGATGGCCTCTGGCCTTTGCGAAGCCGTTGAAACACGGGTGACGCTTTCGGTGATGGTGTGGTCTCCATGTAATTATCGGCATTGACAATTGGACTGGGACCTTGCATTGGTGAACGACGGGGTGTACTTGGTGAGTCTTGAACTGGGGTTGCTGGTTGGGGGCGATCAGCCCATGAGGCATCTTGAGAAATTGGTGTCAAAGGATGACCAATACTGATGGGTTCATTGTTCATGTGAACAGGCGATGATACCATGTGGCGCTGGATCTGAGGAAGGACTTCATCATCTTCTACATTGTCTTGAGGACCAATGTCTTCAGTCACGATGGGGTCAACGACTGGAACTTCTTGAGCTTCAGGAGCCTCTGTGGAAGCAGGCTCTTGAACAATCAACTGACGCTCTTGATTTTCAGATGGCGGGGGAGCAAAAGCAATGGGCTCGACAGCAAGGGGCTCTTTGGGAGCAGCCCGATCTCTCTTCTTGGTTTTCCTCTTCTTGGGGGCTGGTGCATCATCAGTCGTGTTCTTGGTTTTATGCTTTCTGGCTTTGGCTTTAGCTGCCCTGGTTTTCTTCTGTTCTAAAGCTGCTCTAGGGACCTTAGGCTTCGAGCCTGTCATGCTGGCAGGGAAGACAATGCGAGGTTCTTCCCGTCGTGGAGCTTCAGTTGGGGCCACAACAGACTTCTTCTTGGCAGCCATCTTGGGGTTAATACCTGGATGCCCAAGAGCCTTGCGCTTTTCAGCTTCATTGTAAGCTTGAACACACTTGGCAGCAAGATTCTTCATGCGTTCTCTTGAACCTTTGTCTTCTTCTCGCTTCTTGCGAAACACTTCCTTGAGGTCATTCAGCATCAACTTGAATTTCTGAACATCAACCACACTAAGCTTAGCCACATGCTTCTTGAACTGCTCTTTCTCAAAGTAAATCTTGTGCTTCAATTCAACAATTCGCTGAGCCAGAGCCAGCTTAGGAGCAATTGCACCTTGGAAAGCGACGCTGATGCCAATGGGGAGATGAAGATCATCAAAACTGAGATCTTGATTGTCAAACCATTCATCAATGAAATTGTCCAAAATGTTTGAAGAGGGGCAGATCATTGAAGATCCCTGCCTCTTGCTTGCTCTTTATTAGCTGCTCAAGAGCATCCTCACCAAACTCGTCATCTGATGACAGATCAATATCTTTAGATTCGTTCCTTAGAACGACAGCTGGTGTCAGTGCTTGACTGGATTTCTGAGCAGTTCTCTTCCGAGGCATCTCGCGCTTCTTGGAGATGCGAGAGAGATCTTCAGACGTGTTACTGGGAGCAGGAGGGGCAGTTGCCAATGGCTTCACTCGAGAAGCTTTTGGTGCAGCAGTTGGTTTTGAAGCCTTAGCTTTCTTTTGCTTCAGTGGCTGAGGAGGAGGAGCTGGTGCATCAGAATCAACATCATCATTAGAATGATCCACAGTTGCACCTTGGACAACAATGTGTGTGATGAGGCCAGCAAGGTTGTAGAAGGGGCCAATCTGATTCTCATTGGCTTCACAGGTGCCATCATCCCGAGGTGAAGAAGGACCAGGGTTGAAGTCAAGTCCCAATGCCTTCTTGTTCTTCGCGGTAGAGTGTTTGGCGAACTGGTAGTTGCGTTTGAACAGATGGTCTTCACGGCACAATAGCAGAGAAGAAGGGTCAGCGTTCTCTGGCTGCGGTCCGCAAATCATGCATGGATAGAATTCTTGTTGAATGGCTTCAGAATGGGACTGGGGTTGAAGATTTTTGTACACAATATCTCCCAATGGTCCTTTGATGGCATTCTTCTCTACATACCCTTCTGTGACGAACCGGTACTTGAACCATTCTTCTGCCCAATATCTTTGAATCCACTGGATTCGATTCTTGCGACCTGTATAGGTTTCCTCTGGGTCTGTCTTGTACAGCTCATGCAATTCTGGAGGCAAGTCCTTGGAGGTGTTCCCACGGTGCTGTCTGCCACCCTTTCTTGCTGACTTTTCAGTGGCCATGAAGTTTAATTTGAAAGGCTTCACTACTTGCAAAGGCTTCCGACGGCTGGTCAGACAAGAGCTGGCTTCAGGATTCTGCAAACGAATGCAGACTATGAGAACCAAGGGATTCTCCCATGGACATGTACCTGTGACAGCATTAGAGGTGCGAGGGAAGGGGAAGAGGTCATATGCATTCTCAGAAGATTTTGAAGATAAACCAGTTTGAAAACATTGACCTCATAATGCGAAGACAATCACTTATTTGATGTGAGTTGGTTCCAGATTTGTACGAATCCAAGAATAAGTACAAGTGAGGAATCTAACTTGTAAAGAAGCATAAGTGAATAGACTAGGCAGAGTATGAGATGTAGAACGAGATAGATTCAACTTTGGAGATCTAGAAACCACTTTTCGTAAAGAAGGATGAATCTATCAGATTGAAAAGACGGTAAAAACTGAATTTTAATTACCATAGGAAGAACTGCCAGACGGAACGAAGTTGGAGGCTGAGCAGTTCGATCTTCCGTGCCCTAACTTGGCGACGGAGGACACCTACGGTGACGGCGGAGAGGACGAGGTCCGCGGTCGGCGTGAGGACGGCGTCGGAGAGGTTGCGACAGCTAAGCGCTTTGTTGCCGGTGTCGTCATGAGCTAGCGGAGGCGCTAGGGTTTTCGAGAGGTGGCGAGGTGGAAGAAGAATTTTTTAACCGAGATGTGACGGGTATTTATAAGGAAAGAGACATCACAGTGCAATTACGCAGGTGCCCCTGGCAGTTCACATATGAGGAACACATGGAAAGCATGCAACACCTTGGAAGTTTTTCCATGTTCCCACGCATGCCTGGATTGTCGGGGTGGTCGTTCCGAATTCTCCGGCTTTCAGGCAAGAAGGATATAGCATTAAAAAAAGATATAAATGTTTGTCAGATTGACTTCAGCTGACAAGGTTCAGTGAAGGCAATCAACAGTTTTCAACAGAATGCATATGATTTGGAGAGATAGAGTGGAGGTAGAAGCATAGATAGGTTAGGGTCCGATCACATTTACTTAGATCAAAAGATTCAGCACAAAACCATAGCTATAAGTGAATGCTGTGGAGGACAGGACACAATTATGTATATACCTAGCATAAAACCAAATCAACACGATGAAGATAAGTCAAGATGAAAACTTCACAATTTTAACGCCAAGGGAAACACTTCAAACAAAAGTTTGGTGGTGGCGTTACCCACCGTATAGGAAGTATTAGACCCAGACACGACACACAATTATCGTGGCGCTCCGAAGTCAAATTCCGCATTAATGTATTCACACTTAGAGTGTATGTCTTCATTGATTGAAGATATACGTTACTTTGTGTGTTGCACATCTAAGTCATCAAAATGCATAAGTGTTAGGATGTGTGTCCAGTTCACAGGACATTTGAGGATTCTAAGATATTTAGCTCACACCGCAACTTGCAAAACCTTTTCTCATCCAAGGGCTTTGTGAAGATATCAGCCAATTGCTCTTCAGTGTTGACGTGAATGATATCAATATCTTCCTTCATAACATGATCTCGGAGAAAGTGATGACGAATCTCAATGTGCTTTGTCTTCGAGTGCTGAACTGGGTTGTTGGCAATCTTGATGGCACTCTCATTGTCGCAGTAGAGTGGCACATTCTTCAGGTGTATACCATAGTCCTTGAGAGTTTGCTTCATCCAAAGAAGTTGAGCACAGCAAGATCCCGCAGCAATGTATTCAGATTCAGCAGCGGAGAGAGATACACAGTTCTGCTTCTTTGAAGACCAACAGACAAGTAATCATCCTAGAAAGTGACATGTGCCTGATGTGGACTTGCGGTCAACCTTGTCACCAGCATAATCAGCATCTAAGAATCCAACTAGATCAAACTCTAAGCCCTTTGGATACCATAATCCTAGTGTTGGGGTGTAAGCCAAATATCGAAGAATTAGCTTCACAGCTAAGTGATGCGATTCCTTTGGTGCCGCTTGGAATCGGGCACACATGCAAACACTAAGCATTATATCTGGCCTAGATGCACATAAGTAAAGCAAAGAACCAATCATTAAGCGAATACCTTTTGATCAAACTCTTTACCATTGTCGTCGGGACCCAGATGACTTTTGGTGGGCATTGGTGTTGTGTATCCTTTGCAGTCTTGCATGCCAAACTTCTTCAGGCAATCCTTGAGGTATTTTTCTTGAGATATGAAGATGTCGTTACGTTGCTGACAGATTTGGAGACCCAGAAAGAACTTCAGATCGCCAATCATGGACATCTGATATTTCTCTTGCATCATGCGACCAAACTCATCACTGTATTTCTTGTTGGTGCAGCCGAAGATAATGTCATCCACATAGATTTGGCACACAAATAGTTCACCATCATATGTCTTCGTGAAGAGTGTAGGATCTAGTGAACCAGGTTTGAAGCCTTTGCTCTTCAGGAAGTCTTTGAGCGTATCATACCAGGCACGAGGGGCTTGTTTGAGGCCATACAGTGCCTTGTTGAGCTTGTATACCATATCAGGATGTTTTGGATCTTCAAAGCCAGGAGGTTGTGCAACATATACTTCTTATTCTATCTTTCCATTGAGAAAAGCACTCTTCACATCCATTTGATACAGAAGGATGTTGTGATGATTTGCATAGGCTAGCAGTATGCGAATGGCTTCAAACCTTGCCACCGGAGCAAACTTTTCATCGAAGTCAATTCCTTCCACTTGAGTGTAACCTTGTGCAACGAGACGAGCTTTGTTTCTGACCACTTGACCATGCTCATCTTGCTTGTTGCGATATATCCATTTGGTGCCAATGATATTGTGCTTCCGAGGATCAGGATGCTTGACCAATTCCCACACATTATTCAGCTCAAACCGTTGAAGCTCTTCTTGCATAGCTTGAATCCATTCAGGTTCCATGAAGGCCTCATCCACTTTCTTGGGTTTAGAGATTGAGACGAATGCAAAATGCCCACAGAAATTGGTTAGCTGAGTTGCTCTTTGAGTTGCTTTTGAACGAGTAAGTGGATCTGGTGCATTCAAGCTGTCAATTATCTTCTCAATCTGAACTTCATTTGCAACACGAGGATGAACATGACGAAGATTTTGCTCTTGCTGATCAATGTCATCATTTGGGGAATTTTCTTCAGGCTGAGCATTGTCTTCAGATTGATTAGGTGTAGAAATGATAAGCTCCTCTTCAGTTTGATTCTCAGAAGGTATGATATCTCCAATTCCCATCTGCTTGATAGATTCACTTGGAGGTACTTCATCTAGCACATTTGGAGGTGCTCTCTTTGCGAGCCGTTAGTCTGATCGAACCGCACATCTATAGTTTCAACCACTTTATAGTGAAAGAGGTTGAAGAATCTGTAGGAGTGCGAATCCTTTCCGTAACCAAGCATAAAACCTTCATGTGATTTCAGTGCAAATTTTGAAGTGTGATGTGGATCCTTGATCCAACACTTAGCACCAAATACTCTGAAGTAGCTAACATTTGGCTTCTTACCAGTTAGGAGCTCATAGGATGTTTTCTTCAGAAGCTTGTGAAGATAAACACAGTTGATGACGTGGCATGCAGTATCAATGGCTTCAGGCCAGAACTTTCGTGGAGTCTTGTACTCATCAAGCATCGTTCGGGCCATCTCAATGAGAGTTCTGTTCTTGCGCTGTGCGATGCCATTTTGCTGAGGTGTATAGGGAGCCGAGAACTCATGAGTGATACCCAGGGTATCCAGATACAGGTCAAGGCCAGTGCTCTTGAACTCAGTGCCGTTGTTGCTTCTGATGTGCTTGATCTTGATGCCATAGTCCATCATGGCACGATTGGCAAAGCGTCTGAAGACATCTGGCACTTCAGTCTTGTATAGGATTATATGCACCCAAGTATATCGAGAGTAATCATCAACAATGACAAAACCATAGAGACAAGCAGTAGCATTGAGAGTAGAGTAGTGAGTAGGGCCGAATAGGTCCATGTGAAGCAGCTCAAAAGGTTGAGATGTAGTCATGATTGTCTTTGAGGGATGCTTGGCCCTGATCATCTTTCCATCTTCGCAGGCACCACATAGATGATCCTTCTTGAACTTGACACCTTCGATACCCACGACATGCTTCTTCTTCGCGAGAGTGTGCAAGTTCCTCATGCCAGCATGCCCTAGCCTTCGATGCCAAAGCCAGCACTCTGAAGCTTTTGCTAGAAGACATACGGCCATCTATGGTCCTGTTGAGAAATCTACCATATACAGATCATCTTTCCGTTATCCTTCAAAGACTAGAGACTTGTCAGATTCCATTAGCACAAGACATCGATATTTTCCAAATAGCACAATCATGTTTAAGTCACAAAGCATTGAGACAGACATTAAGTTGAAACCAAGGGATTCAACAAGCATCACTTTATCCATGTGCTGATCCCTTGATATTGCAACTCTACCTAGACCCAATACCTTGCTTTTACTAGTGTCAGCAAATGTGATGCGAATTTTGTCTGATGGACGTAGCGTTGAATCCATCAGAAGACTTCGATCGCCAGTCATGTGATTAGTGCATCCACTGTCCATAATCCATTCTGAAGTACGAGGTGTCATAGCCTACAGTGTCGTTTGGGGGATAGGCTTCACCAAGTGAGTTGTGAAGCAAAAACATTTGACGAACAAGTGGAACATGGAAATTCTAATCTTCGTTAGGATAGATAGGATGAGTGTCAAGGAATCCCGGAATAAAGTACATAGTAAGACCATCTGGGCATTTTATCTTGCGCCCCACGAGATGTTTAAGGTCCCCAGCATTTGTTTTGGACGCCTTAGTTTTCCGGCTGGAGACCTTTCCCCGCAAAAGAGAGTTAAGTTTTCTTAACCACCCACATTTTCAGGGGTGGCTTAGAAGCAATGAGTCTAAGTGCAGCATCTGAGAACTTCGGCTTTGGAGCCCTAGTAAATAGCCTTGCAGGGGGTGAATAATACTCATATGAATAAGCAGAAAAGTTCTTAGTTCTATGAACATAGCGGTTCGATGAAACACGCTCATATTCATGGGTCTGAGTGTGATTTCCCTGCAAAACATTGACGTTAGGGTGACTCAGATGAGTCCATGGTCTGCATGAAGCTTTAGGACCATATGAAGCCTTTGGTATGGGTTTTGTCTTCTTCACGGGTGGTGTCATGATGACATTCGTTGGAAGATTCTCAAGAACACTTTTAGGTACCCATATCTTCTTCATAGGTGGTCCATTCCTGCAGTTAGTACCAATATACCTGGCAAACACTTCACCATTTTGATTCTTAAACTGTTTATAGTTTGCATCAAAGGATTCATCAATGATAATGGGGTTAGCACAAGTGAAACCAGATAAGGTGGATGGATCTATTGACAGTTCCTTTGCAGCAACCCATGTGGTTTTGGGGTACTGCTTAGGCTTCCCGTACGACCCATCAACATTCATTTTCCTCTCGAACCCAACACCCTCTTTTCTAGGGTTTTGGTTCAGAATTTTCTTTTTGAGGACATCACATAATGTCTGATGTCCTTTGAGACTTTTGTACATCCCTGTCTCAAGCAGTGTCTTCAACCTGGCATTCTCATCAGCAATAGTAGTGGTATCCTCAATAGAGGGGTTAGTTACCACTTCAGCAGTTGAAGATATTGCAACAACAGTAGCAGTAGAGCATTCAGCAACAGAGGTAGCGTTATCACGCTCAATGCATTTTAAACATGGTGGTTCAAATCCTTCCTGAGCGGGACTGATCTGTTGAGCGCGAAGTGACTCATTCTCCTTTTGAAGATCTTCATGATCCGATCTCAATTTCTCAAGTTCCTGCTTCCTTTGAAGATAATCATAGGAAAGCTTTTCATGAGAAATTGAGAGCGATTCATGTCGACCTTCAAGTTCCTGGTACTTAAAATGAAGATTTTTGATGTCTTCAATTAAGGACTGAGACTTGGTCATTTCCGTGTCCAACAGGTCATCGCTTTTGTCTAATAGTTTTTGAGTATGTTCCATGGCTTTTTGTTGTTCAGTTGCAATTTTAGCTAGTGTTTTGTAACTAGGTTTGGATTCACAATCAGAGTCATCTTCACTTGAGGTTTGAAAGTAAGCATCGCGTGAATTTACCTTGGCACCATGTGCCATGAAACAGTAGGTGGGAGGCGAGTCATCCTTGTCATTATCATCAGCATTGGTGACAGAGCCATTGTCTTCGGTGTTGAAGATGGACTTGGCGAAGTAAGCTGTAGCTAGAGCCAGACCTGCAACACCAGAGTCAGACTCCCCCTCAGACTCCACCTCCGCCTCCTCAGAAGCTGACTCCTCCTTTGGATCCATTTCCTTGCCAACAAAAGCACGGGCCTTGCTAGATGAGCTCTTCTTGTGTGATGAAGACTTGGAAGAAGACTTGGCATAAGACTTTGAGGATTTCTTCTTCTTGTTGTCATCAGAATCATATTCTTTGCTCTTCTTCTTCTTCTTCTCATTGTCCCACTGTGTACACTCAGAGATGTAGTGACTAGGTTTCTTGCACTTGTGACAGGTTCTCTTCTTGTGGTCCTAGGCAGAAGCTTCATCATTCCTTGAGCTGGATCATGAAGACTTTCAGAAGCCTTTCTTCTTGGTGAATTTCTGGAACTTCTTCACAAGCATAGCAAGCTCCTTTCCAATGTCTTCAGGATCACCAGAATTGTAGTCAGATTCTTCTTTAGATGAGGAAGCAGTAGCCTTTGCCTTCAAAGCGCGAGTTCGGCCATAGTTGGGGCCATAGATATCTCATTTCTCAGATAGCTGGTACTCATTTGTGTTGAGCCTCTCTAGTATGTCAGATGGATCGAGAGACTTGAAATCAGGGCGTTCTTGTATCATCAGGGCTAAGGTGTCAAATGAGCTGTCAAGAGATCTCAGTAGTGTCTTCACTATCTCATGCTTCATGATCTCAGTGGCGCCGAGTGCTTGGAGCTCATTTGTGATATCAGTGAGGCGATCAAACGTGAGCAGGACATTCTCGTTGTCGTGTCTCTTGAAGCGGTTGAAGAGGTTGCGGAGAGTACTGATCCATTGATCTCGCTGAGTGGAGACGCCTTCATTGACCTTGGAGAGCCAGTCCTAGACTAGCTTCGACGTTTCCAGAGCGCTCACACGACCATATTGTCCTTTGGTCAGATGACCATAGATGATGTTCTTGGCTGTAGAGTCCAGTTGAATGAACTTCTTGACATCAACAAGGGTGACACCTTCACCAGTCTTGGGAATGCCGTTCTTGACGACATACCATAGGTCGACATCAATGGCTTCAAGATGCATGTGCATCCTATTCTTCCAGTAGGGATACTCAGTGCTATCGAAGATGGGGCACGCAGCGGAGAATTTGATTATCCTTGCAGTCGACATAACTAAAACTCCAGGTGGTTAAACCGAATCACACAGAACAAGGGAGTACCTTGCTCTGATACCAATTGAAAGGGCTAGTTATCGACTAGAGGGGGGGGGGGGTGAATAGGCGATTTTTATGAAAGTCTTCAAAACATGGGAGTTTCGAAGACAAACAATAGAAACAACACTATTCGAATGCAGCGGAAGGTAGACTACACTAGACAAGCCATAGTCAAGTATTCAATGAAGTAAAAGCATGAAGACAATTAGCATCAAGGTAGTAAGGATCAGGATGGAAGATAGTATGAAGCCAATCAGATCAGATAGTCACTCAGTGAAGTCAAATAGATAATGCAAGCATGCAATGACTTCACGAAGACATACTGTAAGTAGAGAGAAGTGAGAGATAGAACCACTAGCTTCAGGAGGACATGGATTTGTTCGACCAGTTCCAGTTGCTGTGACAACTGTACGTATGGTTAGGGAGGCTGAGATTCAACTCAGAAGACCGTGTCTTCACCTTATTCCCCTTGAGCTAAGGACATCTAGTCCCCGCCCAATCACTCTGGTAAGTCTTCAAGGTAGACTTCCAAACCTTCATAGACTTCGTTCACCGGCAATCCACAATGGCTCTTGGATGCTCAAAATGCGACGCCTAACCGGCTGGAGGATTCACAGTCCTCAAATGTAACAAGTCTTCAGATCACGTGGACAGAAAGACTTCAGTGATGCCAAACTCTCTTTGGGCTCTGGGTGGTTTGGGCTTTGTCCTTGCAAGGATTCTGTCTCAAAGGCTTCGGAGGTGGGTTGCTCTCAAAACGACAAAAGCCGTGTACTAACTCTGAGCAGCCACCAATTTATGGTGTAGGGGTGGGCTATTTATAGCCACTGGGCAACCCGACCTAATTTGTCCGAAATGACCTTGGGTCACTAAGGAACTGACACGTGCCACAACGGTCAGATTTCAAACACACGCGCCAGCTTGACTTGGGCTACAAGTAAAGTTGACTCATCTGACTGTGGATAAGATTTGCTCTCATTGTCTTTACTCGAAGATATAGGATTGGGTTGAGCATCACTTCAGTCACTCTGACTTTGTTCACTACCCCACTTAGCAGTGCGGTGGTTCCTATGACTCAACAAAGAAGAAAAGAAACAGCGAAACAGCTAAGTCCTCGCGCTCCATAGTCTTCAGACATTGTCTTCTCATGTCATAGACTTCCACGTGATTAGCTTCATAGACCACCATTGTCTTCAACATCTTCACACATTTTAGGGCTCTTCTCCGGTAGGTAAACCGAATCAATGAGGGACTACTACCTGTGTTATCCTGCAATTCTCACAAACACATTAGTCCCTCAACCAGGTTTGTCGTCAATACTCCAAAACCAACTAGGGGTGGCACTAGATACACTTACAAAAACAACCAGGTAGCAAGTGATAAAAGTGAGCACAAACAATATCGCAATGCTTGAAAACAAGGCCTCTCAATAGTGCTAATATAATTGGATCATATAACCATCCCTCAACGTGCGATGAAGAATCACTCCAAAGTTCCTATCTAGCGGAGAACATAAGAACAAATTGTTTGTAGGGTACGAAACCACCTCAAAGTTATTTTTTTCCGATCGATCTATCCAAGTGTTCGTACTAAGATAACAACCAACTCTAATGTCACCTTGATACTCCAATGTCACCACGGGTATCCGCGAGTTAATTATACGATATGCATCAAACAATTTCAGATTCATAATATTCAATCCAACAAAAAGAACCCCAAAAGTGCCCCAAGATTTCTACCGGAGAAACAAAGACGAGAATGTGCATCAACCCCTATGCATAGATTACTCCAATGTCACCTCGGGAATCCGCGAGTTGAGTGCCAAAACACATATCAGGTGAATCAATATGATACCCCATTATCACCACGGGTATTCATAGCAAGACATACATCAAGTGTTCTCAGATCCATAAAAGTATTCAATCCGATAATAACAAAATCTTAAAGGAAAAACCCAATTCACCACAACAAGATAGAGAGGGCAAAACACCATATGATCCGATTATATTGACAAAGCTCACGATACATTAAGATCATGCCAAATGAAGAACACGAAAGAGAGAGAGAGAGAGATTAAACACATAGCTGCTGGTACAGACCCTCAGCCCCGAGGGTGGATGATACGTCTCTAACGTATCTATAATTTTTGATTGTTCCATGCTATTATATTACCTGTTTTGGATGTTTTATATGCATTAATATGCTATTTATACTGTTTTTGGGACTAACCTATTAACCTAGAGCCCAGTGTCAGTTTCTGTTTTATTGCCTGTATTAGAGTTTCGCAGAAAAGGAATACGAAACAGAGTCCAAACGGGATACAACTTTTGTGATAATCTTTCTTGGACCAGAAGCAATCCAGGAGAATTGGAGATGAAGTCGGTGACTCAACGAGGCGGCCACGAGGGTGGAGGGCGTGCCCGGGGGGTAGGTGTTGTGGAATTGTCACGGCAGATGTCCTAGTGAAAGGACTTAGTCGTGGAGACATCGCAACTAGGAAGCTTAAAGGGGTTAATCAGGACAAAGGACACGAGGTTTATACTGGTTCGGCCCCTTATGGTGAAGGTAAAAGCCTACGATCCAGTTTTGAGTGGGATTGCTTATGTCTCGTTAACCAGGGAGCGAATCGCTTGACCTAGCTCTCGAGTTGATGTTACTTGCCCTGAACCACCGCCGGGTCGTCCCTTTATATACAGAGGTTGATGCCCAGCGGCTCTACAGAGTCCCGGCCGGCTCATAAACAGTGTCTGTCGGTGTCAAAACCGGCGGATCTCGGGTAGGGGGTCCCGAACTGTGCGTCTAGGCGGATGGTAACAGGAGACAAGGGACACAATGTTTTTACCCAGGTTCGGGCCCTCTCGATGGAGGTAAAACCCTACTCCTGCTTGATTAATATTGATGATATGGGTAGTACAAGACTAGATCTACCAAGAGATCAGAGAGGCTAAACCCTAGAAGCTAGCCTATGGTATGATTGTTGTTCGTCCTACGGACTAAAACTCTCCGGTTTATATAGACACCGGAGAGGGCTAGGGTTACACAGAGTCGGTTACAATGAGAGGAGATCTTCATATCGTATCTTCAAGCTTGCCTTCCATGCCAAGGAAAGTCCCATCCGGACACGGGACGGAGTCTTCAATCTTGTATCTTCATAGTCCGGGAGTCCGGCCAAAGGTCATAGTCCGGCCATCCGGACACCCCCTAATCCAGGACTCCCTCAGTAGCCCCTGAACCAGGCTTCAATGACGACGAGTCCGGCGCGCAAATTGTCTTCGGCATTGCAAGGCGGGTTCCTCTCCAAATCCCCTACACCCGTCGAATAGTGTCCGGCTTGTAGTGTGTGCTGCTCTCCTCGGCTTCTGTGCCCCATAATGACCATCTTCCACGTGCCAAACGAATGTGCAAAGCCAGGGGTTTTTTCATTTACCCCCCCGGTTGTGCTAACGAACCGCCCATAAAAGAGATGGGGATTTAGATCCAATTCACACCATCTTCCCCCCGCGAGCCTTCATTAGAGTGCCTTCGACAGGAATCCATTCCACCATGGCCGGTCGGTGCAGCTCCTCCTCTCGCCTCTCCAGCCCTCGGCCCGGAGATTGGGGGTGGTGTTCCGTCCCGCATAGCGAGCTAGTAGTGCTTCAGTCCAAGGGGCTCCTCCCCCCAGCATACATGGTCCCAGTTCGAGCCGGGATTGCTACCTATAGCGGCGGAGAGCAGGCGGAGAGCGTCCCCAATCCCTCTCAAGGAGAGCGGGTATGCCTAGTCCCTTATTTGATAAGAGGACTCGGATTTCCAATTCATCCGTTTTTCCGAGGGTTGCTGGAGTTCTACGGCCTCCAGCTACACCACCTCACGACTGCCTCCATTCTGCACATTGCGGGCTTCGTGGCCCTCTACGAGCTGTTCTTGGGCGTTGAGGCCCATTTCGCGTTGTGGAAGAGGTTGTTTTGCCTCGTGCCCCGTTCTCAGGAGGGGTCTATTTATCAAGTGGGCGGAGCCGAACTATGGCGCATCGCTGGGACCGGATATCTATCCGGTACCCCAAAGAGGACGTCCAAGGACTGGCCCTCGGAGTGGTTCTACATAGACGACGTCCCCCTGCCGTACCCTGTACGGATCGGCCTCCCTGAGTTCAATAATGCTCCGTTGAAGAAGCGCCTGAGCTGGCGCCCGTGGAACCCTCAAAGGGAAACTAACAGGGGCGTCCTTTACCTGATGAGCCGGATAAGGTTGTTGGCTCATTCCGGACTGACCATGATCAAGGTCATGGCCATATGCATTACGCGAGGGGTGCAGCCGCTTCAATACAGAGGCCACCCCATGTGGGATTTCAACGGGGAGGACGACGCCACCCGGTGCGGTCGTAAGGGGCCAAATTCCGCCGCCACTTTAACGGGAATCTTATCCGCTTTGTACAAGGGAGAAGAAGAGGAATTCCTCCGTGCCAACCCGGAGGGCGGATTCTCCATGTGCAATCCTCCAAGTTGGGTGAGCAAACATTTTCACCTGCCTACCCGCTTTTGAAATTCCCATAGTTGAGTACTTAGTCTAACAATGTTAACGCAGGAGCTGCGCCAGATTGTGAAGGAGATAAACAGCCCTCCTCCACAACCCGAGGACCCGGAACGGTCCCTCGATCCGGACTCCCAAGAGGATCCGGACTTATGTGTGGAGTTAATTGATGGGGTGTTTCATCAATTGAGTAGGGACAACACCCTAGTGGCCATTACGGCCGACTATCCCGGACTACTTCCAGCCTCAAAGGTAACCGAGACCGAAGTCCCAGTATTTTCAAGGAGATCCATTCATGCTTTATCTTGAATGCCGTGAACTAATAGTGTTTCGTTTCGCAGGGTAAATCCTTGAGGCGGAAGGCCGAGCCTACGATGGGCAGCCAACAAGGGCCGCTGAAGCCAGGCAGGCCAAAAAGAAGTGCGGACCAGATCGAGATTGTGGCTCAACGGTACGGCATGCGAATTTAACGCCTAGGGTTTATGCCCTTGAGTCATACTAACGCTCATGATTTTCTTAGAAAGAAGAGAGCCCGCCAGACTATATCCGCCGTGCAAGGTTCAATGCCGGGTCCAGAAGCGGAGACGGACATGGGGCGCGCCTCGGGCGTTCCTCCGACAGAGGACGCAGACGGGCTATCTGCCACAAATTCAGAGGTGGAGAGTGCCTGAATCACAGGCATCGCCGGACTGTTCTTTGTGACACATGTTTTTCCCAGAGGCGTTGAACGCCTTTAATACAGGAGATGCGTATCTCCGTGCCGCTCAAAATGGTCTAGCCAGAGCCACAGAGCAGTATGTAAAAGACATACAGGTGAGTAAAATTGAAGGTTATATATGTCAGTAGCCCCCGAGACTTGAAACAGTGAAGATAACTGTTTTAAGGATCATGTGCTATGCAGCGTCTTACAAAGAAGAACACGCAACTGTCCCAGGAACTTGAAGAGTGCAAGGCCCAACTCGAGGCCGCACTGGCCACTTCAGAAAATGCCAAGGGGACGCCCTCAGGTAATATATGCTTCGAAAGGTAATTCCGTTGTGAAGTGCGGCAGGTGTGCAACTCTGACAATAATAGTGCACATGGGGCCGGAGTAAATCCGGACAAGCAACAACTCCTACGCCAACTAAAGGCTGGCGAGAGCGTGCTGACGAGGGTGAGGCAAGAGAAGAACAAACTTCAAGACACCAATACCCAGCTGGGCGAGGAACTAAAGGATGTTCATATTCAGTTGTCTGCTTCCGTAAAGGAGAATCAGCGACTTCGACGCAGCATTTTTAGTAAGTGCTTGAACAAATCTTCGAAAAAAGAATTCGGCGAGGAAGTCGATTGACAGAGCTATGTCTGTAGGTCTGCTGACAGGTCGTCCTGCGGAGGAAATGCCCGGTTCAACGGGAGACCTTCTTCCCGAGCTGTTGCAACTGCACGAACGAGTTCAGCAGGCAATGCAGAGCGTCGTTCAGGCTATGTGGCTGTCCCTCTCCATGCCCGAAGGCCTTGGGGAGCTTACAAAGAAGCTGGAGGGAGTGCGGCAGCGCTTCCGGTTGTGGAAGATATCGGCCTGTCATCAAGGTGCCAGGGAGGCCTGGGCCATGGTGAAGACTCGGTACACGAAGGCTGACCCAAACCACATGGCCGAGGTCGGCCCTATGGGTCCTGACGGAAAGGAGATCCCTGTCAGCTTAGTATATGGCCAGGTAGAGCTGGCTGCAAAGTATACCCAACAGGACTGTAAATTAAACCGCTTGTTGGATGGTATTGAAGAAGAATATACCGAGTCGGATTGACTCTGTAATTTAAAATGACATGAAAAATGCCTTCTAGCCGGATTGTAGATCGTTTGTCATTGCGGACCTTTTCGCTTCGACCTCTGGACCCTATAGTCCGGAGTGTGTCCGAATACCCTCTCGATTATGTAAGAACCGGGGCATGCATGGAGATAAGGCGTAGGGGTCATAATTGCTTTAGCAGACAAGTGCCCAACTAGTTATGTTATATTACATGGTTAGTAAGAAACATCTTCCAGGGAGAATAGTTCCGTTAGGGGTTCCTTTCACTGGGAGGCATGCCCTAAAGTGCATGTCCGAACTGCTAAAAAGAGCAGAAAAGCATCTGGGGGTCGATAAATAAACACGAAAGATCATCTTTTAGTTCACCGACCGAATATTCCCTTAAGAACGCTAGCTTTCAGCTTCACCCAGTCTGAGGTACACATCCGGCTGACCCGGCAGTAACAATCGCAGAGGTGCTCCCTTTACCACCTAGCCGAACGAACGGGAACGTAGGGGTAAGCACAGGAGCCAGGCAACCCAGCTTGGCCAAAACTTAAGTCATATCGATGCATATAATGGTGTATAAAAGGTTCATGCGGAAGTGTCACACATGTTTTGGGCATGAGTCCCGTTTTATATAAACTTCTGATAAAGAAGCCCCTAGGTATGATGAGCGCGGGTGGCGCGTAAAGTATGTGCGAACAATGCACATGCAAGCCCCTAAGGGCTTGGGAGAAAAAAGGTAGGGAGAAGGAGAGAAATCCCGGATGGCTAATGTGAAAAAAAATAAAAATAAAAAAGGGGACAGAGGAAGGAGACGAACACGGAGTCCGGCGCTAGGCGTAGAATCTTCGTAGGTGTGCTGCGTTCCATGGGTTCGGCTCGAGTCGGTTGTCTGAAGCGTTTCGCAGACAGTACGCTCCACCAGTCAGTACTTGGTCGATTATGAAGGGACCCTCCCATTTGGGCTTTAGTTTGTCCTTTTTCTTGTCCGGCAGGCATAGAACTAGTTCGCCAACGTTATAAGTTTTGGCCCGTACTTCTCTGCTTTGATATCTTCGAGCCTGCTGTTGATAGAATGCGGAACGAGCTTTTGCCACGTCGCGCTCCTCCTCCAATGCGTCCAAGCTGTCCTGCCGATCGAGCTCGGCTTCTCTTTCTTCGTACATGCGCACTCGAGGTGAGTCATGAATCATGTCGCATGGCAGTACTGCCTCTGCGCCGTATACCATAAAAAATTGTGTGAATCCGGTAGTGCGATTCGGCGTGGTCCGCAGCCCCCAGAGTACGGAGTCAAGCTCTTCTACCCAGTGCGTGTTAGATTCCTTGAGGGATCGCACTAGTCTGGGTTTGATGCCGCTCATAATGAGACCGTTGGCTCGCTCGACTTGACCATTGGTTTGAGGGTGATAGACTGAGGCGTAGTCGAGCTTCATGCACATGTTTTTGCACCAGAGTTTAACTTCATCGGCCATGAAGTTTGTGCCGTTGTCAGTTATGATGCTGTGGGGGATGCCGTAACGATGTACGACCCCGGATATGAAGTCTATCACTGGTCCGGATTCGGCCGTATTTACAGGCTTGGCCTCTATCCATTTGGTGAATTTGTCCACCATGACCAGTAGATATTTTTGCTTGTGGGTTCCTCCTTTAAGGGGTCTGACCATGTCAAGCCCCCAGACCATGAAAGGCCAGGTAATGGGTATAGTTTGTAGGGCGGTAGGGATCATATGGCTTTGGTTGGCGAATAATTGGCAACCGACGCATCGCTGCACTAAGTCCTGAGCGTCTGCCCGAGCCGTTGGCCAATAAAATCCGGTACGAAAGGCCTTGCTTACAAGGGCCCGGGCTGTGGCATGGTGCCCGCCGAGTCTGGCATGAATTTCAGCCAGAAGGTTTCGCCCTTCCTCTTCGGAGATACACCTTTGAAGAACTCCGGTTGTGCTTTTCTTATAAAGCTCTCCCTCGTGGACTTTGTAGGCTTTAGATCGCTGCACTATGCAGTGGGCCTCGTTTTGGTCCTCGGGAAGTTCCTGCCTAGTTAGGTAGGCTAGGAATGGTTCTGTCCACGGGGCAATGATTGCCAATATTATGTGGGCTGACGGTGTTGTTTCGTTGGCGGAACCACCAACTGTGTCAGAGTGTTTGGTGAGGGGCAGTGTTGTTGTGTCCGGGCTATTGTTTCCGGACTCTCCCTCCCATGATACGGATGGCTTGAACAGCCTCTCTAGGAAGATGTTGGGAGGGACGGCATCGCGCTTGGCGCCAATGCGTGCCAACACGTCTGTTGCCTGGTTATTCTCCCGGGCTATGTGATGAAATTCAAGCCCCTCAAACCGAGCTGACATCTTCAAGACGGCGTTGCGATAAGCTGCCATTTTCGGATCCTTGGCGTCAAAGTCTCCATTTATTTGGGATATCGCGAGGTTTGAATCCCCGCGGACCTCTAGGCGCTGAATGCCCATGGAGACTGCCATCCGGAGACCATGTAGAAGGGCCTCGTATTCGGCTGCGTTGTTGGAATCCGTGTACATTATCTGAAGTACGTATTGGACTGTATCCCCAGTTGGGGACGTCAGAACGACGCCAGCCCCCAGGCCAGCCAACATTTTGGAGCCATCGAAGTGCATGATCCAGTTGGAGTATGCGCCGTACTCTTTAGGGAGCTCGGCTTCGGTCCATTCGGCGATGAAGTCGGCCAAAACCTGCGACTTAATAACTCGCCTTGGCTTGTCAGTTATGTCGAACGGGAGGAGCTCGATGGCCCATTTGGCAATCCGGCCCGTTGTGTCGCGGTTGTTTACAATATCATTAAGAGGTAATTCAGATGCCACTGTTATTGAACAATCTTGAAAATAGTGTCGCAGCTTCCGGGATGCCATGAACACCGTGTATGCTATCTTTTGATAATGCGGGTACCGTGACTTGCATGGAGTTAGGACAGTGGACACGTAGTAAACTGGTTTTTGGAGAGGGAACTTGTGTCCGTCCGTTTCTCGTTCGACGACGAGCACCGCACTTACAACTTGATGGGTTGCCGCGATGTATAATAGCATTGGTTCGCCCGTGTTGGGCGCGGCCAGGACCGGATTTGTTGCCAGTATGGCTTTGATTTCTTTGAGTCCGGCCATGGCGGCATCTGTCCACTCGAAGTGTTCGGTGCGCCGCAGGAGGCGATAAAGGGGTAATGCCTTTTCTCCTAAGTGGGAGATAAAGCGGCTTAGAGCCGCCACGCATCCTGTCAATTTTTGTATTTGTTTGAGGTCTTTTGGGGTATCCAATTGTGACAGAGCTCGGATCTTGGCTGGGTTTGCTTCAATTCCTCTACCGGATACAATGAAGCCCAAGAGCTTTCCGGCTGGTACGCCGAAAACACATTTTTCCGGGTTGAGTTTAATGTCATATGTTCGGAGATTGTTGAACGTGAGCCTAAAGTCGTCTACTAGAGTATCGACGTGTTTGGTTTTGATGACCATGTCATCTATGTACGCTTCAACTGTTTTGCCGATCTAGTTGGCCAGACATGTCTGAATCATGCACTGATATGTGGCGCCGGCGTTTTTGAGCCCGAAGGGCATCGTGTTGAAGCAGAATGGGCCGTATGGGGTGATGAATGCCGTTGCGGCTTGGTCTGACTCTGCCATCTTGATTTGGTGGTAGCCAGAGTATGCATCGAGGAAACACAATGAGTCATGTCCTGCAGTGGCGTCGATGATTTGATCAATTCGGGGGAGTGGGAAAGAATCCTTTGGGCAGGCCTTATTTAGGTCTTTGAAATCGACACATAGGCGCCAGGATTTGTCCTTCTTTGGTACCATCACCATGTTTGCTAGCCACTCCGGATGTTTTATATCTCTGATGAATCCGGCTTCCAGCAGTTTTGCTAGCTCCTCTCCCATGGATTGTCTCTTGGGTTCGGAGAAATGCCGTAGAGTCTGTTTAACGGGCTTAAACCCTTGGATGTTCAGGCTGTGCTCGGCCAACCTGCGTGGGATTCCTGGCATGTCTGAAGGGTGCCAGGCGAAAATGTCCCAATTTTCTCGCAGGAATTCTCTGAGTGCGGCGTCTACATCGGGTTTTAGTTGTGCCCCGATGGAGGCCATTTTTGTGGGGTCCGTTGGGTGGACTTGGAATTTGACTATTTCGTCCGCTGGTTTAAAAGAGGTGGACTTGGATCTCTTATCTAGTATCACATTGTCCCTGTCCACCCTGGAGCGCAATGCAGTTAGTTCCTCGGCCGCTAGGGCTTCGGATAATGCCTCCAGGGCCAGTGCGGCTATCTTGTTTTCGGCACGGAGCACTGTGTCCGGATCACTAGCAAGAGTGATGATTCCATTGGGTCCGGGCATTTTGAGCTTCATGTACCCGTAATGGGGTATGGCTTGAAAAATTGTAAATGCCTCTCGCCCTAACAGAGCGTGGTATCCGCTGCTGAACGGGCCCACTTGAAATGTGACCTCCTCGGATATGTAATTATCCGGTGTGCTGAACACCACATCGAGTGTGATTTTCCCTGAACAACATGCTTCCCGGCTTGGTATTATTCCTCTAAAGGTTGTGTTGCTTCGCTCAATGCGGCTCCAGTCTATTTCCATTTTTCGCAGGGTTTCCTCGTAGATGAGGTTAAGTCTGCCGCCGCCGTCCATGAGTACCTTTGTAAGTCGTAAGCCGTCCACTATCGGACTGAGGACCAATGCGGCTAGTGCTCGGGCTGTCCGGAATTTAGGTTCGTCACTGGCATTAAAGGTAATAGCCGTGTCACTCCATGGGTTTATTGTTGCTACTTGGTAGACTTCGGTAAGGCTGCGGAGCGTTCGTTTCCTCGCATTGTTTGATGCGAAGGTCTCGAAGACTGTCAACACCGTACTGGCGTTTCTGGGGTGGTGCTCTGCGGATTCTGGAGTTAGAAGCTCCTCACCACTTCTGGCCACCTGCCAGAGTATCCAACATGCTCTAAGGCTGTGAGTTGGTGTGACTTCCCCTGAACTATGAATTTTACAGGGTCCATTGAGCCATCCCTCCAGAACGGTCCCATACCCTATAGAGGGTTTTTGTTTTTTGCTATTTGGCTCAGATGCCTGGCGATAATGTGCCCTTTTGTTTCGGGCTCGTATTGTATTCAGGGCCGGATTATCCCAAAATTTATCTTCGGTTTTCCGAACGCTTTCTGTCGCACAGTACTTTCGTACTACGCATGTCAAGTCGTCGAAGCGTGTAATTTCGCGGCGACTTATGGAGTTGAGGATTCCGATGTCCGTGCAGTTGTTACAGAAGAATGAAATTGCTTCTTTCTCATGGCAGTCCTTTATCCTGTTCATAACCAGGAGGAATCTGGCCCAATAGTGGTGTACTGTTTCCCCGGGCTCTTGCCGTATTTGGGATAAATCCCTTTTAGTTGGGTGGCGGGTGGATTTAAATCCGGAACCTTGCCCGATATAAGTTTCAGGGGCCAAGAAGTTTCCGAATTCAGAAGCTTGCTTTCTTGGACATTATTCAATGAATCAGGCCTGCTGCCTGACTTTAGGTTCAGGGCTTGGGCAACATCCTCCCCTCCGCGGGTGTCCGGCTTGGAGGGGTCGGGAATCCGGACACATCTAGTACTTAGAGCGGGCGAAGATTCGCCGCATTGCTCTTCCACCACTTCAACGTGGTGGGTGACCTCGGGAGAGTCGATCTCTCTCTGATCGGGTTTAAGCCCAATCTGATGGTATCTGTGGCGACTCCTAGGGCAGCAATGCGATCCAAGAGCTCGTTCAGGGAAGAGAGCTCCGTCGGATCTAACTGCTCGGCGAGTTCCGAGCTGATATGAAGATTGCTTTCGATGGCCCGAGAGGTCATCGTCGGCGCGGCGGCCGAACAGGCGGTCATCAAAAAACTTCCTAGCCGGAGAGTTTGGCCGACAGCCAAAGCTCCTTTAGCAACAGCGCCGTCTTTAAAGACGGGGTGCGGCATCCTTCCTAACGGTGACGACACAGAGGAACTCTCAATGAAAGCACCAATGTCGGTGTCAAAACCGGCGGATCTCGGGTAGGGGGTCCCGAATTGTGCGTCTAGGCGGATGGTAACAGGAGACAAGGGACACGATGTTTTTACCCAGGTTCGGGCCCTCTCGATGGAGGTAAAACCCTACTCCTGCTTGATTAATATTGATGATATGGGTAGTACAAGAGTAGATCTACCACGAGATCAGAGAGGCTAAACCCTAGAAGCTACCCTATGGTATGATTGTTGTTCGTCCGATGGACTAAAACTCTCCGGTTTATATAGACACCGGAGAGGGCTAGGGTTACACAGAGTCGGTTACAATGAGAGGAGATCTTCATATCATATCGTCGAGCTTGCCTTCCACGCCAAGGAAAGTCCCATCCGGACACGGGACGGAGTCTTCAATCTTGTATCTTCATAGTCCGGGAGTCCGGCCAAAGGTCATAGTCCGGCCATCCGGACACCCCCTAATCCAGGACTCCCTCAGTGTCTGTCTCGGTCTATTAACTATCCTTGCCTTACATTACAAGTCACGCTTACATGGCGGTTTATCACTATGGGCCTTAAGTCGCCTCTGGGCTTTGGGCCCTTAACTGAACCGACATCTCTATCCTGGGTCTCGGGCTTCAAGAATATTTGTAAGTATAACCCGACCCCTCCTGGGCGGGTCATACCAATAGTTATATCCCCAACATTAGGCCCGAGATTGATTTGAACTGGTTCATGTCAATCTTCGACACTTAAGAAAAATCTTCTGTTCTTATAAATTTTTTGTAACCCGCCATGACGTCACCTATCATAAAAGCATGTTTTATTCAATGTGTCCCAACGGATCTTTGTCTTGATGACCATCCCGAAAATCGAGGCGTCCTTGTAGTTGGATAACTTATATTTTTGGCTTCCTCATTTTTCGCGCTCTTTTGGTGGTCCTTCCTTATAAATAGACCCGACTAGGTCTTCCTCATTCTTCACGTTCGCGTCTTCTTCCTCTCGCCCCCATCTGCCACTAGAGCTCCACCGCCACCGCCACAGCGCATCTTGTCTCCGTCGACCTTGGCCGCTGCATCAACCTGATTTTGACCAGAAAACAGCGGCACCCCTCCGCAACAAATCTCTTGTAGTAAGTTTTCCCCTTTCTGCGCCATAGATCCGTGCTAGGGCTAGCGTGTTCTTCTATACTGCACAAAGTTCATCTTAGTTCTTGTGTTCCTTTTGTTATAGCTTCTTTTAATCCAAAAATACCATAGATCTCATGCAGTACATGTTCCGCATCCATTTTGGGTACCAGTAAACCGCCTTTCTGTGTAAAAAATCCCCATTATAACGCATAAACTCCTCTGCTCCATGTTTTAGGTCTAGAAAATTTTCTTTTTGATCATCCGTTTGATCCAAAATAATGGCTGCAAATTGTGAAACCTGTTTGTACAACACTTAGGCAAAAATCTGCACTTGTTAGATTCATCTAGCCATGGCAACTCTGATCGCCGGCTTTTAAAGAGGCAATGCTCAATTGATAACTTTGACCACCCATGGTGGTTTAAATAACCCTGACAACTTATAGGGCCTATGGCGTCTTAAATAACCTTGACCAGATTATCCTTATACCATTAGGCCCCTTCGTAAGCCGCCATCTTGAACATGCACTGTAATGTTTTTCCTGTCCGGCATAAATTTAAACCGGTACTTTTTTACTTTGTTTTAGGCTTTTCAATCATAATGGCACCAAAGGCACCCACTTCCTGCAACTGGGTTAAGTCCATTGTCACAGACAGTACTCTTAACCACTTCATGAAGACCGGCTATCTGCCGAAGAAAGAAGTCATGACTTATCATGCTCCTAACTCGGAGGAGGAATTCCCTCAGCCCAAAGAAGGAGAAGTTGTTGTTTTCACGGATCATATGAACCGGGGTTTCACTCCACGTGGCTCAAAATTCTTCAAAGACGTGTTGCATTTCTTTGATCTTCACCCACAAGACATCGGACCCAATTGTGTGTCTAATATCTGCAACTTCCAAGTATTCAGTGAAGTATACCTTGGAGAAGAATCCAATCTGCTGCTCTCCAGAGAGCTGTTTTATTTGAACCACCAGAATGAGTGCGCCAGCGGTCAGAGTTTAGAGCTTGGTGGTGTTTCAATCCAGCGTCGTAGGGACGTGATCTTTCCTTACGCCAACCCGCCGAGCCACCCAAAAGACTGGAATTAGACGTGGTTTTATTGCCAAGACACCTCTCCGGCTGGTGAAAACCCTCTGCCCGGCTTTCTTGCTCTTCGTCTAGGGCCCAATCACCATCTGCCTGACAAGATTACATCTGCCGAACACAAATCACTCGCCCCCACTTTGGCCAAGATCAAGGCTCTTCCGGGGAACGGGTTAACAGGCATCGACCTGGTCCGGGTTTGGCTTGCCTGGCGGGTCATTCCGTTGAGCCACCACTCCAGCTTGGTGTGCGATTATACAGGCACAAAGGATGACCCTCTGCGTCACAGCCCTGACGACCTGCCTGAAGATGTCATTGATGATATGACAAAGTCCCTTTTGAACGAGAGCCTGGCGGATTGTGGTAAGGTGGGCTTAGCCCCCTTCTATAAAGCTAACCCAGCTCCAAAGGTAAACCACCCATATGAATAAATTACTTTAATTTTTTCCATGTTTTCACCCGTATTTACCTCTGCTAACTCTTACAGGAGGTGATAAATTCTGGAAGGTCAAATATGACCATGAGGCTGCCAAGAAAGCCAGGAAGGAGAATAAAGCCACCAGGAAAGAGGCTGCCAAGAAGAAGGGCAAAAAGGCTACCGCCTCTGACCTGCTTCGGCTAGCGGACTCTTCTGAGTCGGAGGTAGCCCTTGACTCCCTTGGCTCATTTTGTAACCATCTTATTGACACTGATTATCAGCAGGAGGACACAGGAGCAATCTGTAACAAGGCTGATTAGGTAACTATCCTTTCCTCCGACTCTGAGCCTTTGCCAAGATGGAAAATCCACAGAGTGACCCAAAAAGTAAGGTTTTCCCATCCTTTAGCTCATCACGATCCTAAATTTCTTTTGAAGCTGCAGATTCATGAGAGCCGGAGGCAGACCCGGACCAACAAGGATGCGGAGCTCTCCTTTGGCTTATCAAACACCCCAAGGAAGCGCCGGAATGAGGTCACTTCTGTTTTAAATATCTTTTATCCCTTGGCGGGTCTCACTCGTCAACCACTCAACCCTTCTGACTCGGATTACCAGGAAACTTCCCCTTCCTCCCGCGACTCAATGCAGTCCAATCTGCTGGCTTTCAAGACCGCACCAGGGTAATAATAATCTCCTTATCTTGTATTTATTTTAATCCCTTGCATCTGTACTAATCTTTGTGTTGACACAGTGGACAAGCCAAGCCCAGCAAATGGGTTAGAAAGAGCAAGCTGGTTGAAGACACGGTCGTGACCAAGCCAGTCCTTGAAATAGCCGTACTAGTTGTCAACTCATGAGCAGCCGTCTGAACCAATTCAAGATATACCAACTCCCACTGCTGACCCGCCTGCTGAACGAGCCGCAGATGAATCAGAAAATCCAGAAGCCCCTAGCCCGGTCAGGACAGATGACCCGCAAAATACTGACGTTGAAATCACCAGAACTGGCTTTGTTGAGCCGGGAAGGCCAACTGTGCTGGCCGAGTGCCCCGCCAAGGAGGAACTTCTAGAACACCGTCAGGTCAAGCTTGACATTGCAAACTATGCTCATATGAGTATTGGAGACATCTTTTTTGGCTACATGAGCCAAGCGCATAACAACTGGAATCTTGAGATTGACATGGTGAAACAGATGCACCAAAAAATTTAGGTACAACCGTTTCTCTGTATTCATTTATCTTTACTATGCTAGCCCCCAAGTCTATTGCTTATGATGAATATGTCGTAGACTTAGAAACAATTTTAGTGATATTAGTAGCATAGATGGATAAAACATGTAAGAAGTCCAGCTTACTCTGTAGTCTCCAAGGGGCGGCTTAACCAGCATGGTTGAACCGGTCCTTAAAATGATTATATAAACAAAAAATACTTACATAACTTTGAAGAGCAATATACATTAGCCCCCAAGTGCCAAGTATTATTGTTTGCAAAAATGCTTGGGACTTACTGTTATGAACCGCCATGTTATAAACCGCCGCTGAAAATAGAATTCTTCGGCAAACATTAGCCCCCAAGTGCCAAGCGTTGTTGCTGGCAAAAGGCTTGGGACTTCAATATTTCATAAAAAATGGCTTGATTTTGACCCTGTATTTGTATAGGCCGCAATGAGTCAACTCGAATCAGAGGTGACTAATCTGAAGAACTGCCTTGAGGCCCAAGAGACGGAGACCCAAAAGGCCAATAGCAAGTTCAAATTCAGTATTTCTGAACAAGAAAAACTAAAGAAAGAATTTGAAACTGAAAAGAAGTCCTGGGCTGATGAAAGAACAACTTTGATTAACCGAACTGAGAAGGCAGAGGCGGCTCTGGAAGAAGCAATCAGTGAATTAACTGGCTTAAAGCACCATGTCTCTCAGATGGTCTCGACAATATTTGGTAAGTCGCCCTGCAAGCGTTTAAACATTTGAACCTTTCAGTTGATCATATAATTGGAATTGACTCACCTGATCATGTTTATGCAGGCCCCAGAAGCTCCAATTTGAACCAAGATATGCTGATCAAGCTGAAGGCAGTTTACACCTTGGTGGAGCAAGTGTACATCGGGTCTCAACGTGCTTTAGCCACGGTGGCCTTCTCAAATTATGTGCCTACCCACCTGGTAGAGGTCTTGAAGAAGCTTTCCGTGCTACCCCAATGGTTCAATGAACTGAGGTGGTCAGCTGCAAGAGCCGGAGCGGTAAATGCTTTAAGCCGGGCCAAGGCTTGGCTACCACAGTTAGACCCGGCCGACATTGCCACTGGCTATCCAAGCTTGAAGGAAGATGGCACTCCTTTTGAAGAAGTAGAATTTACCGCTTGTGTAAAGGAGATACGCCCCGTGGCTACCCTGATAGCGAACAAAGTGGACCTTACCAAGTACGAGGCATGTTATGACGCAAAGAACTGGAGAATTCCAACGCCTCACTATGAAGTGACCAGTCTGATCCCTCCACTCCGTAAGCACAGCTTCGCCCCAGAAGTTGACCCGGCCGACTAGTTGATGATGAAGCTGAATTTGAAGCTTTGAACAACATTGACTGGTCATCGTCAACCTTCCAGGAAAGGGAACAGGGCAAAGACACGGAGAGGGCTAACCCGGATGCTTGAGGCCAATCATGAAGGCTATCCTGCCGTGGCGGCTTACACCTGTGATGCGCTGAAAAACAATATGAATCATTTGGACTCAGGGAGTCATGTAATAGAATATAAATAACTTTGCTTTGGCCGTGCCATCGTGCACATTTTGATGCTTAATGTCATTAAGCTGCCGTGTTATATTCACCCTTGTTTACTTTTCATCTGCTTTCCATATGCTTGACCAAACCTTTTAACTGTCCTGCACATTAAAACAGACCACAAGATCCCTTGGCGGCTTACCGTCAGGTGGGTCAAAATAACTTTATAAAAAGAGTCACAGATAAGCTTATTGTAACATATGATGTTTTAAAACACAACTATAATCTTACACCTGCGACGTTTTGAATTTGCACTACCAGCTCATATGACCCGGTCAGTAAGGGTGATAACCCAATCTTCGGGCACCAATATTTTCAAAGGTATAATGATGCTCATATATTGGCGACGTATCAGCCAATATTAAGCCGGGTTAAAACTAACCACACTTGTATTTGTAAACCTCAGAAAAAGTCTCAAGTCAAATAAAGGGTGCTTCCAAAGAAAACTTAAACCAAATAGAATATGAAAAATTCAAGGATGTTGATTCGAATACAATCAGTAAACCGTTCCAGAGGGGTTAAGCTAGGATTCGAGTATGGTCATGTAGCCCCCAGTGGCTTTGGAGTTGTGCCGATCAAGAGGGTACCGACAGCTATGTTCTCTTTGGTTCGAATACGACCTATGTTTGAGCAGGAAGCCCCCTAATGACCCTGAGAGTTTTTTAACGACTCTGATTCGAATACGATCAAAGTCGGCTCCCAAAAGGGGCTGAGCTATGATTTGAATACGATCAAGAAGCCCCCTAGTGAGCTAGGCAGTGTGCCAATCAAAAGGGTACTGACATCTATGTTCTCTTTGGTTCGAATACGACCTATGTTTGAATAGGAAGCCCCCTAATGATCATAAGTTCTAACGGCTAGATTCGAATACGATCGTAAGCCAGATCAAGAGGGTGGAACTGGATCGAATACGGTCAGCCCCCAAGTGATCATGTGAAATGACAATGATAATAACAATGACACATTTACCTTTGAGGAAGGAAAAAAGGACAGAGGTCCTGCTTTATTATTTATAATAATATATACATTGTCAAAATATGTACATCATGAGAGCCAATGGCTCAAGTGTAGTAAGGCCGAAGATAAGCGATATTCCACGGCCAGCGGGCCTCCTCCTCCGACTTACGTGAGTCTTTGTGCTCTCGAACATTGATAAGGTAGTATGACCCTTTGTTCAAGTTCTTGCTGACCACTGATACATCTCCGACGTATCTATAATTTATGAAGCATTCATGCTATTTTATTATCTGTTTTGAATGATTATGGGCTTTATTATACACTTTTATATTACTTTTGGGACTAACCTACTAACCGGAGGCCCAACCCATATTGCTGTTTTATTGCCTGTTTTAGTATTTCAAAGAAAAATAATATCAAACGGAGTCCAAACGGAATGAAACCTTCGAGAGTGTGATTTTTAGGAAGAATATGATCCGGGATACTTGGAGTTTTCGTCAGAAGATCCTCGAGGAGGCCACGAGATAGGGGGCACCCACCCCCTGGGCGCGCCCTACCCTCTCGTGGGCCCCTCGAGGCTCCCCCGACCGACTTCTTTTGCCTATATAAGCCTACGTACCCTAAAAACATCGAAACAGAAGATAGATCCGGAGTTTCGCCTCCGCAAGCCTCTGTAGCCACCAAAAACCTCTCGGGAGCCCATTCTGGCACCCTGCCGGAGGGGGAACCCATCACCGGTGGCCATCTTCATCATCCCGGCGCTCTCCATGACGAGGAGGGAGTAGTTCACCCTCGGGGCTGAGGGTATGTACCAGTAGCTATGTGTTCGATCTCTCTCTCTCTCTCTCTCTCTCTCTCTCTCTCTCGTGTTCTCTCTATGGCACAATCTTGATGTATCGCGAGCTTTGTTATTATAGTTGGATCTTATGATGTTTCTCCCCCTCTACTCTCTTGTGATGAATTGAGTTTTCCTCTTGAAGTTATCTTATCGGACTGAGTCTTTAATGATTTGAGAACACTTGATGTATGTCTTGCCGTGCTTATCTGTGGTGACAATTGGGTATCACGTGCCACTTGATGTATGTTTTGGTGATCAACTTGCGGGTTCCGCCCATGAACCTATGCATATGGGTTGGCACACGTTTTTGTCTTGACTCTCCGGTAGAAACTTTGGGGCACTCTTTGAAGTACTTTTGTGTTGGTTGAATAGATGACTCTGAGATTGTGTGATGCATATCGTATAATCATGCCCACTGATACTTGAGGTGACAATGGAGTATCTAGGTGTCATTAGGGTTTTGGTTGATTTGTGTCTTAAGGTGTTATTCTAGTATGAACTCTATGATGGATTGAGAGGAAAGAATAGCTTCATGTTATTTTACTACGAACTCTTGAATAGATAGATCAAAAAGGATAACTTTGAGGTGGTTTCGTACCCTACGATAATCTCTTCGTTTGTTCTCCGCTATTAGTGTCTTTGGAGTGACTCTTTGTTGCATGTTGAGGGATTGTTATATGATCTATCTATGTTATTATTGTTGAGAGAACTTGCACTAGTGAAAGTATGAACCTTAGGACTTGTTTCCTATCATTGCAATACCATTTACGCTCACTTTTATCATTAGTTACCTTGCTGTTTTTATTATTTCATATTACAAATAACTATATCTACCATCTATATTGCACTTGTATCACCATCACTTCACCGAACTAGTGCACCTATACAATTTACCATTGTATTGGGTGTGTTGGGGACACAAGAGACTCTTTGTTATTTGTTTGCAGGGTTGCTTGAGAGAGACCATTTTCATCCTACGCCTCCCACGGATTGATAAACCTTAGGTCATCCACTTGAGGGAAATTTGCTACTGTCCTACAAACATGTGCACTTGCAGGCCCAACAACATCTACAAGAAGAAGATTGTGTAGTAGACATCAAGCTCTTTTCTGGCTCCGTTGCCGGGGAGGTGAGTGCTTGAAGGTATATCTTTAGATCTTGCAAGCGAATCTTTTTGTTTCTTGTTTTATCACTAGTTTAATTTGCAAAAGAAAACTACAAAAAATGGAGTTAAGTTTGTCTCATACGCTTCGTCTTTCTAGTATCTTTCGTGAGTATGATGAAAAGGAAAATTGTGCTCAAGTGCTAGAAGAAGAAATATATAGAATGTTTGTTACTAAATCTTTGAATGATGAGCATGTTTGCAATGTTGTTAGTATGAATTCTTTGAATATCCATGATGCTAATGATATGAAAAGCCACAAGCTTGGGGAAGCTATGTTTGATGAATATGATATTTTTTGTCCCCCAAGTTTTGATGAGCAAATTTATTATGATGAAAGCATGACTCCTATTTATGATGATTATATTTATGAAAGTGGGTTTGGAAGAGTGTCAACTTTAGGAAGTAGTGATCCCACTATTTTGGAGGATGTTGAATCTTATTGTGATGAACATGAAAGTGGATTTGGAAGAGTGTCAACTTTATTTAGTGATGATTCTACTATTTTGGAAGAGGTTCCAATTGATTATGATAACAAAGTTGCTATCTATGATGATTATTGTGATGACTTGTATGCTATTAGGAGAATGATAACCATGAAACTTGTCATCATGATTTTAGTTTTCAATTGGATTCTGCCTCACATGATAATTATTTTGTTGACTTTGCTCCCACTATTATTCATGAGAATAATTTTGCTTATGTGGAGAGTAACAAATTTTCTATGCTTGTAGATCATGAAAAGAATGCTTTAGGTGCTGGTTATATTGTTGAATTCATTCATTATGCTACTGAAAATTATTATGATGGAGGAACATATGCTAGTAAGAATTGCAATAGTATAAAGTTTCCTCTCTATGTGCTTAAAATTTTGAAGCTATGCTTGTTTTGCCTTCCTATGCCAGTTGATTATTGTTCCCATAAGTTGTTTGCTCACAAAATCCCTATGCATAGGAAGTGGGTTAGACTTAAAAGTGCTAGTCATATGCTTCATGATGCTCCCGTTATGTTTCAATTCTTATCTTTTATGTGAGCATCATTGCCATCATCATGCCTAGCTAAAAAGGCATTAAAGAAAAGTGCTTGTTGGGAGACAACTCAATACTTATACTTACTGTTTTTGTGTGTCCACATGATTATGCTACTGTAGTAATCATGTTTATAGCTTTTGTTTCAATAAAGTGCCAAGTAGCCCTTTGGGAAGACTTGGGTGAAGTTTATGTGATCTTGCTGTAAAAAACAGAAACTTTTGCGCTCACGAGATTAGCTGTCATTGTTTTTACCGGAGAGTGATTTTAGGTTGATTCGTTTTGAAGATGATTAATATACAAATTCCTCAGGTCCAGCAATTTATTTCAGAATTTTTTGAGTTCCAGAAGTATATGTTCGATAGAGATTACTACAGACTGTTCTGTTTTTGACAGATTCTATTTTCTGTGTGTTGTTTGATTATTTTGATGAATCTATGAGTAGTATCGGAGGGTATGAACCATAGAGAAGTTAATTTACAGTAGATATTACACCAATATGAATTTATAATGAGTTCATTATAGTACCTAAGTGGTGGTTTTATTTTCTTATACTAACGGAGCTTACGAGTTTTGTGTTGAGTTTTGTGTGGTTGAAGTTTTCAAGTTTTGGGTAAAGATTTGATGGACTATGGAATAAGGAGTGGCAATATCCTAAGCTTGGGGATGCCCAAGGCACCCCAAAGTAATATTCAAGGACAACCAAGAGCCTAAGCTTCGGGATGCCCCGGATGGCATCCCCTCTTTCGTCTTCGTTCATCGGTAACTTTACTTGGAGCTATATTTTTATTCACCACATGATATGTGTTTTGCTTGGAGTGTCAATTTCTTTTATTAGTATTTGCTTTCTGTTATTTAGAATAATGTTTTGCATCTTTAGTTTCAACAAAAATGCCAAGGATAGCCTTTACCATGCTTATTTTGCTAGTATACATGTTGCTGTTTGAAAACAGAAAGTTTACCTTTGTTGCAAAAATTCCCTAGAAAAGTCAGAGAATGGTTTAATGTTGAAACTTTTTGCATATTGAGCTATGGTAAATTGATTATAGTGGGAATTTTATTTCATATTTTTTGAGTTAGGGAAGTATTGATACTCTTGCACTCTTTACAGACTGTACTGTTTTGGCAGATTGCTGTTATGTTTGCATTGTTTGCATATATGTTTGCTTGTTTAATGATTCTATTTGAGGATAGGAGTATTAAATATGCAGAGGCATTTAGTATGCAATGTTGAATAATAATTTTAGTGATTTGTTACAGTAGAAAATGATAAGGTTTTGCATTGGTTTATACTAACCTATCTCACGAGTTCCTATTGAGTTTGGTGTGGATGAAGCTTTTGATAAAAAGAGAAACCATGATATGAGAGGAATTAAGGAGACACAAAAGTTCAAGCTTGGGGATGCCCAAGGCACCCCAAGATAATATTTCAAGAAGTCTCAAGCATCTAAGCTTGGGGATGCCCCGTTTGGCATCCCACCTTTCTTCTTCAACAACTATCGGTTAGTATCGGTTGAGCCTAAGTTTTTGCTTCTTCACATGAGTTGTGCTATCCTTGCAATTTCATTTTGTTTTGCTTTGCTTGCTGTTTGAATAAAATACCAAGATCTGAAATTCTTAAATGAGAGAGAGTCTTCACATAGTTACATAATTATTTAGCTACTCATTAATCTTCACTTATATCTTTTTGGAGTAGTTTGTCATTTACTCGTGTGCTTCACTTATATCCTATGAGTAAATTGTTGAATGAGTTGATTGTCATAAATCTGAAATTATATATGTTTCATTTGCTTATCCCATGGGGAGTAATGACTTCACATCTAAGAGGTTGTAAATTTATTGAAGGTTAGCAAGCATTGTATTGGTCATTTGAACAATTCATGAAAGAATATTGAAGGAAGAGAGATTTCACATATAAATATACTATTCTAGACATCTTTTATAATTGTGAGAACTCATTAAGTATGACATGCTAAAGAGTTGATGTTGGACAAGGAAGACAACATAATGGGTTATGTTTTCTCACATCTCAGTTAAAGTATATTGTCATGGATCATTCAAATATGTTGAGCTTGCCTTTCCCCCTCATGCTAGCCAAATTCCTTGCACCAAGTAGAGATACTACTTGTGCTTCCAAATATCCTTAAACCCAGTTTTTGCCATGAGAGTCCACCATACCTACCTATGGATTGAGTAAGATCCTTCAAGTAAGTTGTCATTGGTGCAAGCAATAAAAATTTCTCTCTAAATATGCATGACTTATTAGTGCGGAGAAAATAAGCTTTTTACGATCTTGTTATGGAAGCAATAAAAGCGACGGACTGCATAATAAAGGTCCATATACAAGTGGCAATATAAAGTGACGTTCTTTCGCATTAAGATTTTGTGTATCCAACCCTAAAAGCGCATGACAACCTATGCTTCCCTCTGCGAAGGGCCTATCTTTTACCTTATGTCTTTTACTTTATGCAAGAGTCAAGGTGATCTTCACCTTTCCCTTTTTCATTTTATCCTTTGGCAAGCACTTTGTGTTGGGGTGATCCTGATATATATATATCCAATTGGATGTAAGTTAGCATGAACTATTATTGTTGACATCACCCAAAGGTGAATACGTTGGGAGGCAACACTATACGCCCCTATCTTTCTCAGTGTTTGATTAAAACTCCATAACCATTAGTATTGCGTCAGTGTTAGCAATTGTAGAAGACTATATGATAGTTGACTATGTGAAGTTCGCTAAATCAAAGCTCTGACATAGACCCTTACTAAAAATAAGATGAATTGCACTTGTTTGATGACTGAGAACGGACTTTGCTAGTTTTCAAGAAAGTTTATGGTCTATGCTTTCACATGTGAATTGCTTGTTACTTGTTCGTGAGAAGTTTAATGAGATGAACTACTGTTATGACATATAATCATGCTAGAAAAGGTGATTGAAATTATCATTGATCAAACTTGTGCACCTGCTAGCATTCACACTTCATAAATTCTTTCTTTTATCATTTACCTACTCGAGGACGAGCAGGAATTAAGCTTGGGGATGCTGATACGTCTCCAACGTATCTATAATTTATGAAGCATTCATGCTATTTTATTATCTGTTTTGAATGATTATGGGATTTATTATACACTTTTAAATTACTTTTGGGACTAATCTACTAACCGGAGGCCCAGCCCATATTGCTGTTTTATTGCCTGTTTCAGTATTTCGAAGAAAAGGAATATCAAACCGAGTCCAAATGGAATGAAACCTTCGGGAGCGTGATTTTTAGGAAGAATATGATCCGGGAGACTTGGAGTTCACGTTAGAAGATCCTCGAGGAGGCCACGAGAAAGGGGGGCGCGCCCACCCCCCGTGGGCACGCCCTACCCTCTCGTGGGCCCCTCGAGGCTCCCCCAACCGACTTCTTTCGCCTATATAAGCCTACATACCCTAAAACCATCGAAACAGAAGATAGATCTGGAGTTCCGCCGCCGCAAGCCTCTGTAGCCACCAAAAACCTCTCGGGAGCCCGTTCCGGCACCCTATCGGAGGGGGAACCCATCACCGGTGGCCATCTTCATCATCCCGGCGCTCTCCATGACAAGGAGGGAGTAGTTCACCCTCGGGGCTGAGGGTATGTACCAGTAGCTATGTGTTCGATCTCTCTCTCTCTCTCTCTCTCTCTCTCTCTCGTGTTCTCTCTATGGCACGATCTTGATGTATCGCGAGCTTTGCAATTATAGTTGGATCTTATGATGTTTCTCCCCCTCTACTCTCTTGTGATGAATTGAGTTTTCCTCTTGAAGTTATCTTATCGGATTGAGTCTTTAATGATTTGAGAACACTTGATGTATGTCTTGCCGTGCTTATCTGTGGTGACAATGGGGTATCACGTGCCACTTGATGTATGTTTTGGTGATCAACTTGCGGGTTCCGCCCATGAACCTATGCATAGGGGTTGGCACACGTTTTTGTCTTGACTCTCCGGTAGAAATTTGGGGCACTCTTTGAAGTACTTTTGTGTTGGTTGAATAGATGAATCTGAGATTGTGTGATGCATATCATATAATCATGCCCACGGATACTTGAGGTGACAATGGAGTATCTAGGTGACATTAGGGTTTTGGTTGATTTGTGTCTTAAGGTGTTATTCTAGTATGAACTCTATGATGGATTGAGCGGAAAGAATAGCTTCATGTTATTTTACTACGAACTCTTGAATAGATAGATCAAAAAGGGTAACTTTGAGGTGGTTTCGTACCCTACCATAACATCTTTGTTGTTCTCCGCTGAGGGAGTCCCGGATTAGGGGGTGTCCGCATAGCCGGACTACCATCATCGGCCGAACTATCATCGGCCGGACTATCATCATCATCGACCGGACTCCAAGACTATGAAGATACAAGATTGAAGACTTCGTCCCGTGTCCGGATGGGACTTTCCTTGGCGTGAAAGGCAAGCTTGGCGTTACGGATACGTAGATCTCCTACTATTGTAACCGACTCTATGTAACCCTAGCCCTCTCCGGTGTCTATATAAACCGGATGGCTCTAGTCCGTAGGACACAACAACAACCATTACAATCATACCATAGGCTAGCTTCTAGGGTTTAGCCTCCTTGATCTCGTGGTAGATCCACTCTTGTAAACATCCACAATATCAATATCAATCAAGCAGGACGTAGGGTTTTACCTCCATCAAGAGGGCCCGAACATGGGTAAAACATCGTGTCCCTTGTCTCCTGTTACCATCCGCCTAGACGCACAGTTCGGGACCCCCTACCCGAGATCCCCTGGTTCTGACACCGACATTGGTGCTTTCATTGAGAGTTCCTCTGTGCCGTCACCGATAGGAAGGATGCCTCTTCCCGTCTTCAAGGACGGCATCTTCGCCGATGGAGCCTTGGCCGCCGGCCAAACTATCCGGCTAGGAGGTTCTCTTATGACCGCCTGTCCGGCCACCGCTTCAACGATGACCTCTCGTGTCATCGAGAGCAATCTTCACGTCAACTCGGAATTCGCCGAGCAGTTAGATCCAGCAGAGCTCTCGTCTGTAAACGAACTCTTGGATCGGATCGCCGCCCTGGGAGTCGCTACGGACTACAACCGGATCGGGCTTAAAACCGATCTGAGAGAGATTAACTCTCCCCAGGTTACCCACCACGTCACGGTGGTAGAGGAACATCGCGACGATCCTTCTCCCATATTGAAAACTAGTCGTGTCCGGGCTACCGAACCCTCCATGCCGGATTCCCGCGGAGGAACGGATTCCGATCAAGCACTGAACATAAAGTCAGGCATCGGACCGGACTCATTGGACAACGTTCCACTTTCCAAGCTTCCAAATTCAGAAACTTCTCGACCCTTGAGCCTCGAGATGGGCAGGGTCCCGGACTCAGTTAGGCCCGCCCGTCCAGATATATGCGATCTATCTCTAATCCGGCAAGAGCCAGCCGAAACAGTACATCATTACTGGGCCAGATTCCTCCTGGTCATGGACCGGATAAAGGACTGCCAAGAGGAAAACGCAATCTCGATCTTTTGCAACAATTGCACGGACAGGGGAATCTTGAACGCCGTCAGCCATTGTGAAATCACGCGTTTCGCCGACTTGGCATCCATAGTGCGAAAGTACTGTGCCATAGAAAGTTTCTGGAAAACCGAAGATAGGTTTTGGGATAATCCGGCCCCGAACATAGCCCCAGTCCGCAACAAAAGGGTGCATTACACTCAGGCACCAAGTACAAGAACCAAAAAACAGAAGCCCCTTAAAGGGAACGGAACCGTACTGGAGGGATGGCTCAGCAAACCCTGTACAATTCACAGTACCAAGGGCGCCACCCCAACACATAGCCTTCGTGCATGTTGGATATTATGGCAGGTGGCCAAAAGTGGCGAGGAGCTTCTAGCCCCGCGAAACCACACCAACAATACCGGTACGGTATCAACCGGTTTCGAGACTTTCGCATCAAACAATATGCGGAAACAAACGATCCACAGCCTTGCTGAAGTCTACCAAGTAGCAACAACAAATCCTTGGAGCGACGCGGCCATCACCTTCAACGCCAGCGACGAACCTAAATTCCGAACATCCCGAGCACCAGCCGCATTGGTCCTCGGTCCAATAGTGGACGGCTTTCGACTTACCAAGGTACTCATGGATGGCGGCAGCGGATTGAACCTCATTTACGAGGAAACTCTTCAAAAAATGGAAATAGACTGGAGCCGCATTGAGCGAAGCAGCACAACCTTCAGAGGAATAATCCCTACCCGGGAAGCACGCTGCACCGGAAAAATAACACTCGATGTGGTGTTCGGCTCGCCAGACAATTACAGGTCCGATGAAATCACGTTGCAAGTGGCCCTGCTCAGCAGCGGATACCACGCTATATTAGGACGAGAGGCGTTCACGATTTTCCAAGCCGTACCCCATTACGGGTACATGAAGCTCAAAATGCCTGGGCCCGGCGGGATAATCACTCTCGTTAGTGATCCGGACATAGCACTCCGCGCCGAAAACAAAACAGCCGCATTAGCCCTGGAGGCACTATCCGAAGCCCTAGCGGCAGAGGAACTCACCGTGCTGCGCGCTACGGTGCACAGAGACGACATGATACTCGATAAGAGATCCAAGTCCACCTCCTTTAAACCAGCGGACGAAATTATAAAATTCCAGGTCCACCCAACGGACCCGACAAAGACGGCCTCCATCGGGGCACAGTTGAACCCTGATGTAGACGCCGCGCTGCGAGAATTCCTTCGGGGAAATTGGGACATTTTCGCCTGGCATCCTTCAGATATGCCAGGAATCCCTAGCAGGCTGGCAGAGCATAGCCTAAACATCCTAAAAGGGTTGAAGCCAGTCAAACAGGCTCTTCGACGATTTTCCGAACCCAAAAGACAGGCAATGGGAGAAGAACTAGCCAAACTATTGGAAGCCGGATTCATCAGAGATATCAAACATCCGGATTGGCTAGCAAACCTGGTAATGGTACCAAAGAAGGACAGATCCTGGCGCCTATGTGTCGATTTCAAAGACCTAAATAAAGCCTGCCCAAAGGATCCCTTCCCCCTCCCCTGCATCGACCAAATCATCGATGCCACTGCAGGGCACGATTCATTGTGCTTCCTGGACGCATACTCCGGCTATCATCAAATCAAGATGGCAGAAGCGGATCAAGCCGCAACGGCGTTCATTACTCCATATGGACCATTTTGCTTTAACACGATGCCCTTCGGACTTAAAAACGCCGGCGCAACATATCAGCGCATGATTCAGACATGTCTGGCTACCCAGATCGGCAAAACAGTAGAGGCATACATAGACGACGTAGTCGTCAAAACCAAACACGTCGAAACTTTAGTAGACGACTTGAGGGTCACATTCGACAACCTCCGAGCATATGACATCAAGCTGAATCCAGAAAAATGTGTTTTCGGCGTACCAGCCGGAAAGCTCTTGGGCTTCATTGTATCCGGTAGAGGAATTGAAGCAAATCCGGCCAAGATCCGAGCCCTATCGCAGTTGGATATTCCAAAAAACCTCAAACAGATCTAGAAATTGACTGGATGCGTGGCGGCTCTCAGCCGCTTTATCTCCCGCCTAGGAGAAAAGGCATTGCCCCTCTATCGCCTCCTCAGGCACACCGAACACTTCGAGTGGACGGATGCTGCCATTGCCAGACTCGAAGAAATAAAGGCCATATTGGCAACGAATCCGGTCCTGGCTGCGCCCAACCTGGGCGAACCTATGTTGTTATACATCGCGGCAACACATCAAGTAGTAAGCACGGTGCTCGTCGTAGAACGAGAGACAGAAGGGCATAAATTCCCTCTTCAAAAACCAGTGTACTACGTATCCACTGTTTTAACCCCCTGCAAGTCCCGTTACCCGCACTATCAAAAGATAGCGTATGCGGTGTTCATGGCATCCCGGAAGCTCCGACACTACTTTCAAGAGTGTTCGATAATAGTGGCCTCCGAAGTACCCCTAAATGACATTATAAATAACCGCGACGCAACAGGCAGGATTGCAAAATGGGCCATTGAGCTCTTACCATTCGACATAACTTACAAACCCCGGCGAGCTATAAAGTTGCAAGTTTTGGCTGACTTTGTCGCTGAGTGGACTGAAGCCGAACTCCCTAAAGAGTATGGCGCATACTCCAATTGGATTATGCATTTCGACGGCTCCAAAATGTTGGCCGGATTGGGGGATGGCATCATACTAACGTCCCCAACCGGGGACAGAGTCCAATACGTACTCCAGATAATGTACACGGACTCCAACAACGCAGCCGAATACGAGGCCCTCTTACATGGCCTCCGGATGGCAATCTCCATGGGCATCCAACGCTTAGAGGTGCACGGGGACTCAAACCTCGCAATATCCCAAGTAAATGGAGACTTTGACGCCAAGGATCCAAAAATGGCAGCCTATCGCAACGCCGTCCTTAAAATGTCAGCTCGGTTCGAAGGACTTGAATTCCACCATGTAGCCAGAGATAATAACCAAGCGGCCGACGTATTGGCACGCATCGGCGCAAAACGTGACGCTGTCCCTCCAAATATCTTCCTGGAACGGCTGTTCAAGCCATTCGTACTATGGAAAGAGGAGTCCGGAAATAACAAATCGGAGGCAGCCGCAGAACAATCTGACATAACCGGAGATCCAGCCGACGAAACAACACCCTCAACTCATGACATAATGGCAGTAATCGCCCCATGGACAGAGCCGTTCCTAGCCTACTTGCTTAGGCAGGAACTCCCCGAAGACCATAATGAGGCCCGCTGCGTAGTCCGGTGATCTAAAGCCTACAAGGTCCATGAGGGAGAACTCTATAAGAAAAGCACAACCGGAGTCCTTCAAAGGTGTATCTCCGAAGAGGAAGGGCGAGACCTTCTGGCTGAAATTCACGCAGGACTAGGCGGACACCATGCCGCAGCCCGGGCCCTTGTAGGAAAGGCATTCCGTACAGGATTTTATTGGCCGACGGCGCGGGCAGATGCTTAGGACTTAGTCCGAAGATGCGTCGGTTGTCAGCTCTTTGCTAATCAGAGCCACATGCCACCCACCACCCTCAAAACTATACCCATTACCTGGCCGTTCGCGGTCTGGGGGCTTGACGTGGTTGGACCACTTAAAGGGGGAACCCACAAGCAAAGGTACCTATTGGTCATGGTGGATAAATTCACCAAATGGATAGAGGCCAAGCCAGTTAAAACGGCAGAGTCCGGACCAGTGATAGACTTTATATCTGGGGTAGTACACCGTTATGGTGTCCCCCACAGCATCATCAATGATAACGACACGAACTTCACGGCCGATGAGGTTAAATCATGGTGCAAAAATAGGGGCATCAAGCTCGATTACGCTTCAGTCTATCATCCTCAAACCAACGGGCAAGTGGAACGAGCAAATGGTCTAATAATGAGCGGCATCAAACCCAGACTAGTGCGGTGCCTTACGAAATCTGACATGCACTGGGTAGAGGAGCTCGACTCTGTACTCTAGGGGCTGCGGACAACGCCTAACCGTACTACCGGATTCACACCATTTTTTATGGTATACGGTGCAGAAGCAGTTTTGCCCTGCGACATAATTCATGACTCACCTCGAGTGCGCATGTACGAAGAAAGAGAAGCCGAGTTGGATCGGCAGGACAGCTTGGACACATTGGAGGAAGAACGCGACATCGCCAAGGCTCGTTCCGCATTTTATCAGCAGCAGGCTCGAAGATACCAAAGCAGAGAAGTACAGGCCAAGACTTACAACATTGGCGAACTGGTTCTACGCCTGCCGAACAAGAAAAAGGACAAGCTCAGGCCCAAATGGGAAGGCCCCTTCATCATCGATACAATCTTGACCGACAAAGCGTACCGTCTATGAAATACGTTGGATAACCGACTCGAGCCGAACCCATGGAACGCAGCCCGCCTCCGAAGATTCTATGCCTAGAACCGGACTAAGAGTTCGTCCCTTTCCCCCCGTCCAAATTTTTTTACTTCAGTTGCCTTTTGTTTATCTTTCTCTTCTCAACCCTATTCATCAAAGCCTTAAAAGGCCTACTTGCGCATCGTTCGCGCGCAATTGATGTGCTATCCGCACTCATTATACCTGGGGGCTTCTTTACCAGAAGCTTAATTATAAGGGCTTCATGCCCAGCACATGTGTCAAGCCTCCACATGTACCTTTTATTCACCATTATATGCATCGATATGACTTACATTTTGGCCAAGCCGGGTTGCCTGGCTCCTGTGCTTACCCCTACGTTCCCGATTGTTCGGCTAGGAGGTAAAGGGAGCACCTCTACGATTGTTACTGCCGGGTCAGCCGGATGTGTACCTCAGACTGGGTGAAGCCGAAAGCTAGCGTGCTTAAGGGAATATTCGGTCGGTGACTTAAAAGATGGTTTTTTATCCACTTATTTATCTGCCCCCAGATGTTTTTCTGCTTTTTTCGCAGTCCGGACATGCACTTTAGGGCATTGCCACCCCCAGAGGAAAGGAACCCTTAACGGAACTATTCTCCCTGGAAGATGTTTCTTACTAGCCATGTAATATAACATAACTAGTTGGGCACTTGTATGATAAAGCAATAATGACCCATACGCCTGGTCTCCATGCATATCCCGGTTGTTTCATAACCGAGAAGGTATTCGGACACACTCCGGACTCTAGGGTCCCGAGGTCGAAGCGAAAAGGTCGGCAAAGACAAACGATCTACAATCCGGCTAGAAGGCATTTTATATGTCATTTTATAATACATTGTCAAATCGACTGATTGTATTCTTCCTCAATCCCGTCTAACAGGTTGTCTAATTTACAGTCCTGTTGGCAAAATTTAGCGGCCAACTCTACTTGGCCGTATACTAAACTCACAGGGATCTCCTTCCCATCGGGCCCCACAGGTCCGACTTCGGCCATGTGGTTGGGATCCGCCTTCTTGTACCGCGTCTTTACCATGGCCCAGGCCTCCCTGACACCTTGGCGGTAGGCCGAAATCTTCCATAAATGGAAGCGCTGCCGCACTCCCTGAAGCTTCTCCGCAAGCTCCCCAAGACCCTCGGGTAAGGAGAAGGCTGGCCATAAAGCCTGGATGACGCCGCTCATTGCCTGCCGAACTCGTTCGATCAGTTGCAACAATTCGGGAAGTTGATCACCCGTTGATACGGGCATCTCCTCCGCAGGGAGACCTGTGAGCATACCTGCAGACATATTCTGTCAAATTGACTTCCTCGCCGAACTCTTCTTTTCAAAGGAGTTCGCTCAAGCACTTACTATAGATGCCGCGACGAAGCCGCTGATTCTCCTTAACGGAGCCCGACAGCTCGGCCCCAACGCCTTTCAGCTCTTCTCCAAGCTGGGCATGGGCATCCTGGAGCTTGTTCCTTTCATGCTGCACCTTATGCAGCACCCTCTCGCCGGCCTTCAGTTGGCGCAGAAGTTCTTGCCTGTCCGGATCTTGTCCGGCAGCACCTGCAACGTCATTTTTAGACTTGCGCAAAGGCCAAATGCTACTTATCTTTCTAAAATAATGCGTTACCAGGAGAGGTCCCTGTGTTTCCTCCTGCGCCAGAGAGTGCGGCCTCAAGTTGGGCCTTGCACTCCTGCAGCTCCTGAGACAGTTGGGTATTCTTCTCGGTAAGATCCTATGTTTCATATGATCCTTAAATCAGTTAATATAACTACTTTAAGTCTCGAGGGCTACTGGCATATACAACTATTAAATTCTCTTACTCGTATGTCTTTTACATACTGCTCCGTGGCTCTGGTAAAACCATCTTGAGCAGCACGAAGGTGCGCGTCCCCCGCGTTAAAGGAATTCAACGCCTTGAGGGAGAAGCACGCGTCACGAAATACTGTCCGGCGGTGCCTGTGATTCATGGCACTCCCCACCTCAGACTTGGTGGCGGACAGTCTGTCGGCATCCTCCGTCGGAGGAACGTTCGGCTCGCGCCTTGCGCACGCCTCCCCCTCCAGACCAGGTGCTGGAGCCTGGCTGGTAGAGGTTGGATTGGCAACCTCCACGCCCGCAGTCCGGCGGACGCTTTTTTACCTACAAAAGTCATGAGCACTCAAATACTTCCTAGGAACGTTGCTCTAAATAATGAATTGTGAGCTACACCTTTGCGGCGACGCTTCAGTCCGCGCCGCGCTCCTCTTCCGCCTACTGGTTCGGACTGGCCTTTGTTGGTCAGCCACCGCGGGCTCGGCTTCTCGCCCTAGGGGCGCCTCCTGCAAGGCGCCATCATATACGGTGGTCAGAAATAAGCAAGGAAGGAATGACGGTGTCAGGACTTCGGTCGCAATCACCTGGGAAGCCGGATATAGTCCGGGATAGTCGGCCGTGATGGCGACTAAGGCATTGTCCATGCTGAGCTGGTGGAACACCCCGTCGATTAGCTCCACCTTTATGTGCGGATCCTCTTTGGAGGCTGGATCCTGGGATCTCTCTGGATCCTCGGGTTGCGGAGCTGGACTTAGCATGTCCTCCACGATCCGGCGCAGTTCCTGCATCGAAGGAAGAACACAATATAAGAAACTTAAGTTTCAAAAAGCATGGGTCGGGCACGCAGAGTGTTCGCTTGCCCAAGGCCGGGGATTATTCATGGAGAACCCATTTAACAGGTTCGTCCGAAGGAAATCCTCCTTCTCCTCCTTATACAGGCCGGACAGGATCGTCACCAGGTCTTCGACCGAATCCGGCCCTTTACGGCCATGACGGGTGGCATCGTCCTCCCCGTTGAAATCCCACATGGGGTGGCCCGTGTATTGTAGTGGCTGCACCCCCTGCATAATGCATGTTGCCATGGCTCCAATCATGGTCAACCCGGAATGGGCCAGTAACCTTATTCGGCCCATCAAATAATGGACGCTCTTGTCTTCCTCCAGTTGGGGGATCCGCGGACGCCAACTAAGGCGTTTATTTAGAGGAGCATTGCTGAACTCCGGGAGGCCGATCCGAACAGGGTCCGGCAGCAGAGCGTCTTCTATATAAAACCATCCTGAAGGCCAGTCTTCGGACGCCTTCTTAGGGGTTCCGGATGGATATCCGGTCCCGGCAATATGCCATATTTCCGCGCCGCCCACTTGATATATGGACCCCTCGTGAGAGCGGGGTACAAGGCAGAACAACCTCTTCCACAGCGTGAAATGGGGCTCGACACCCAGGAATAGCTCGCAAAGAGCTACGTAACCCGCAATGTGCAGGATTGAGGCGGGCGTGAGGTGATGAAGCTGGAGTCCGTAGAACTCCAGGAGCCCGCGGAGGAATGGATGTACAGGAATCCGAGCCCCCTTATCAGATAGGGGACGAAGCATACCCGCTCCCCTTTGTTGGGACTTGGGGTAACCTCCGCTTGCTTCCCACCTTTGTAGGTGGCCAGCCCGGCTCGAACCGGAACCATAAAGGCCGGAGGGAGATATCCCCCCGCTTGGAGCTTCACCAGCTCGTTGTGCGGAACAGAGCATCTCCTTCAATCTCCTGGCAAAGGGCTGGGAGCGCGAGAAGAGGAGCCGCATTGACGGTCCATGATGGAATGGATTCTTGGTCGAAAGCGCTCCGATGAGTATTTGCAGGAGAAAGATGGCGATTTGGATCTGGATTCTTGCCTCCCTTATAGGCAGATTATTCACACAACTAGGGGGTAAAACATAAAAGACACCCTGGCTTTTCACATTCGCGCGACGCATGGAGGAAAGCCATTATTGGGCGTGGAAGCCAAGACGCGCAACATTGATGAGGAAGCCGGACACTGTTCGGCAGGTACGTAGAACTTGAAGGAGAACCCGCCTTGCAACGCCGAAGACTACACACACGCTGGACTTATCGTCATTGAAGCCTGGTTCGGGGGCTACTGAGGGAGTCCCGGATTAGGGGGTGTCCGGATAGCCGGACTACCATCATCGGCCAAACTATCATCGGCCGGACTATCATCATCATCGACCGGACTCCAAGACTATGAAGATACAAGATTGAAGACTTCGTCCCGTGTCCGGATGGGACTTTCCTTGGCGTGGAAGGCAAGCTTGGCGATACGGATACGTAGATCTCCTACTATTGTAACTGACTCTATGTAACCCTAGCCCTCTCCGGTGTCTATATAAACCGGATGGCTCTAGTCCGTAGGACACAACAACAACCATTACAATCATACCATAGGCTAGCTTCTAGGGTTTAGCCTCCTTGATCTCGTGGTAGATCCACTCTTGTAAACATCCACAATATCAATATCAATCAAGTAGGACGTAGGGTTTTACCTCCATCAAGAGGGCCCGAACCTGGGTAAAACATCGTGTCCCTTGTCTCCTGTTACCATCCGCCTAGACGCACAGCTCGGGACCCCCTACCCGAGATCCGCCGGTTTTGACACCGACATCCGCTATTAGTGTCTTTGGAGTGACTCTTTGTTGCATGTTTAGGGATTGTTATATGATCTATCTATGTTATTATTGTTGAGAGAACTTGCACTAGTGAAAGTATGAACCTTAGGCCTTGTTTCCTATCATTGCAATACCGTTTACGCTCACTTTTATCATTAGTACCTTGCTGTTTTTATTATTTCAGATTACAAATACCTATATATACCATCTATATTGCACTTGTATCACCATCGCTTCACCGAACTAGTGCACCTATACAATTTACCATTGTATTGGGTGTGTTGGGGACACAATAGACTCTTTGTTATTTGGTTGTAGGGTTGCTTGAGAGAGACCATCTTCATCCTACGCCTCCCACGGATTGATAAACTTTAGGTCATCCACTTGAGGAAAATTTGCTACTGTCCTACAAACCTGTGCACTTGCAGGCCCAACAACGTCTACAAGAAGAAGGTTGTGTAGTAGACATCAACCACAAAGGACCCTTCCCAAGGTGGGGATAACTTGTGTGCATCAGTTTGATCTTGGATGAGCCAGAGCACCAAATCACCTTCCTGAAAGGCTTTGGACCTAACCCGACGGCTGTGATAGCGGTGCAAGTCCTGTTGGTAAATCGCCGAACGAGCTGCTGCCAAGTCCCGCTTTTCATCTAACAGGTCAAGAGCATCCTGACGCGCCTGTTCATTGTCCGCCTCAACATAAGCCACCACGTGGGGCGTGTCATGACGGATGTCACTATGGAGAACCGCCTCAGCTACGTAGACCATGAAAAAGGGCGTATAACCCGTGGATCTGTTGGGAGTAGTGTTGATGCTCCATAACGCAGAAGGTAACTCCTCTACCCAACAACCCGACGTCCGCTGCAAGGGGACCAAGAGTCGGGGCTTGATGCCTTTCAAGATCTCCTGATTGGCTCTCTTGGCTTGACCATTGGATTGGGGGTGAGCCACTGATGAAACATCAAGCCGAATATGCTCACGTTGACAAAACTCTTCCATGGCGCCTTTAGACAAGTTAGTGCGATTGTCAGTTATAATGTTGTGTGGAAAGCCGAAGCGAAATATCACCTTCTTCATGAACTGAACCGCCGTAGCTGCATCACACTTACTGACTAGCTCTGCCTCAACCCACTTTGTAAATTTATCAACTGCCACCAAAATGTAGGTCTTTTTATCTTTGTACCTTTTGAAAGGCCCAACCATATCAAGCCCTCGGACTGCAAATGGCCAAGTAATTGGAATCATCCTTAACTCTTAAGCTGGCACATGAGCCCGTCTTGAGAACTTCTGACAACCGTCACATTTACTGACAAGGTCCTCTGTATCAGCAAGAGCCGTCAGCCAATAGAATCCATGATGGAAAGCCTTGGCCACAAGGGATTTTGACCCGGCGTGATGACCACAATCCCCTTCATGGATCTCACATAGAATTTCTTGGCATTCTTCAGGGGAGATGCAACGCTGAAATGCCCCTGTAACACTATGATGATGCAACTCGCCATTGACAATCATCATTGACTTAGACCACTAGGTTATCTGCCTGGCCAAGGTTTCATCCTCAGGAAACTCGCCCCGGGTCATGTAAGCCAAATATGGCATTGTCCAATCTGGGATGACATGAAGAGCCGCCACCAATTGTGCTTTCGGGTCAGGAACAACCAAACCTTCCTGTGTAGGTAACTTGACAGAAGGGTTATGCAGAATATCCAAGAAAGTATTGGGCGGCACCGGCTTACGCTGAGAGCCCAGCCGGCTTAAGGCATCAATCGCCTCATTCTTTCTGTGCTCAATGTGTTCCACTTGGTAACCCTTGAAGTGTCCAACAATGGCATCAACTTCACGGCGATAAGCCACCATGAGAGGGTCCTTGGAATCCCACTTGCCTGATACCTATTGATCCACCAAATCTGAGTCGCCGAAACACCTTACCCGGCTTAAGCTCATCTCATTAGCCACCGAAGACCATGGAGTAAGGCTTCGTACTCAGCTGCATTGTTAGTACAGGGAAACATCAACCGTAGCACATAACAAACTTTGTCGCCTCGAGGAGAAGCTAAAACAACTCCAGCCCTCGAGCCCTCCAATTGCCTGGACCGGTCAAAATGAATAGTCCAATATGTGTTGTTCGGCTTTTCTTCAGGCATCTGCAGCTCTGTCCAATCGTTGATGAAATCCACTAGTGCTAGAGATTTGATAGCAGTGTGTGGCACATACTTTAAACCATGAGGACCAAGTTCAATGGCCCACTTGGCGACTCGCCCTGTGGCCTCTCTATTTTGGATGATGTCTCCTAAAGGAGAAGAACTAACCAAAGTGATGGGATGGCCCAGGAAATACTGCTTAAGCTTCCGGCTCGCCATGAACACCCCATAAACGAGCTTCTGCGAATGTGGATGCCATTGTTTGGACTCAATAAATACCTCACTAATGTAGTAAACCGGCCACTGAACCGGATGCTCCTTGCCAACCTCCTTGCGCTCCACCATGATGGCCACGCTGACGGCACGCGTGTTAGCAGCCATATATAACAATGAGGGCTCCTTATCAATGGGAGCAGCAAGAACGGGTGGCTCAGCCATCTGTCTCTTCAAATCCTCAAAAGCAGCATTGGCAACGTCACTCCAGACGAAGTTATCTGTCTTCTTCATCATTTGATATAGTGATATGGCCTTCTCACCTAGCCGGATTATGAACCGGCTTAAAGCTGCGATACGACCCGCCAAACGCTAAACATCATTGATACACGCCGGTTTAGCCAGAGAGGTGATGGCCTTGATCTTATCCTAGTTAGCCTCGATGCCCCTGTTAGAAACCAGAAAATCCAAAAGCTTGCCTGCAGGCACGCCAAAAACACACTTGGCCGGGTTAAGCATCATCTTGCAGACTTGAAGATTGTCAAAGGTTTCCTTCAGATCATCTATCAAGGTCTCCTTCTCTCTGTATTTCACTACAATGTCATCCACATAAGCATGAACATTGCGCCCAATTTTATTATGAAGACAATTCTGCACACACCGCTGGTAAGTCGCCTGGGCACTCTTGAGCCCGAAAGGCATAGATACATAGCAGAAGGCTCCAAACTGAGTAATGAATGTCGTCTTCTCCTAGTCCTTAACTGCCATCTTGATCTGATGATAACCAGAATAAGCATCCAAAAAGCTCAGATGCTCACAACCTGCCGTAGCATCAATGATTTGATCAATACGAGGGAGAGCAAACGGGTCAGCCGGGCAAGCTTTGTTTAGATCCATGTAATCCACACACATACGCCAAGTGCCGTTTTTCTTAAGCACCAGCACCGGGTTAGCCAATCACTCTGGATGAAAGACTTCAATGATGAACCCAGTTGCTAAGAGCCGGGCTACCTCCTCACCAATGGCTTTATGCCTCTCCTCATTGAACCGCCAAAGAAACTACTTGATCGGCTTAAACTTGGGATCAATATTAAGAGTGTGCTCGGCGAGTTCTCTTGGTACACCTGGCATGTCAGAAGGTTTCCATGCAAAGATATCCTGGTTCTCATGGATGAACTCGATGAGCACGCTTTCCTATTCGAGATCCAAGTTGGCACTGATACTGGATTGCTTGGATGAGTCGCCTGGAACAAAGTCGACAAGCTTAGTATCATCGGACGATTTAAGTTTCATGACCGGCTCATGCTCTGTGGTTGGCTTTTTCAAAGACGTCATATCTGCCAGATCAACATTGTCCTTGTAGAACTTCAACTCTTCTGTTGCACAGACCGACTCAGCATAAGCTGCGTCGCCTTCCTCACATTCCAAGGCTATCTTCCGGCTCCCATGTACTGTAATGGTACCTTTATAACCCGGCATTTTGAGCTGTAGATACAAATAACACGGCCATGCCATGAACTTGTCGTAAGCCGGCCACCCGAACAGAGCATGGTACGGGCTTCTAATCTTGACCACCTCGAAAGTCATTTTCTCGGCCCTGGAGTCATATTCATCTCCAAAGGCTACCTCCAGTTCGATCTTACCAACCGTATACACCGACTTACCAGGCACCATGCCATGGAAAACAGTGTTGGACTGCTTAAGGCCCTTATCAGTTAACCCCATGCGACAGAAGGTCTCATAATAAAGGATGTTGATGCTGCTGCCTCCATCCATGAGTACTTTGGTGAACTTATACCCACCAACCTGAGGGGCCACCACCAAAGCTAGGTGACCCGGATTATCAACCCGAGGAGGGTGATCTTCCCTGCTCCACAGAATAGGCTGCTCAGACCATCTCAAATAACGAGGAACTGTCGGCTCAACAACGTTCACAGCCATCTTATGAAGCTTCTGGTCTCGTTTGCACAAACTGGTGGTGAATACATGATATTGTCCACTATGCTCTAGTATCCACCCTGCTGTTGTTGCTGCTGTTGACCACCCTGGCCAGATTGCTGATTATAACCACCTTGATTTCCTTGAGAATTTTGAAAGTTGGGATTTGAACCGCCGCCCGGGCCATGAAAACCGATGCCACCTGAGCTGCCGCCCTGCCCATTGTTACCATCGAACATGTTGGAATTTTTGAAAGCCTTCATGATCGTACAGTCCTTCCATAGATGAGTAGCCGGCTTCTGCTGAGTGTCGTGCCTTGGACAGGGCTCATTCAGTAACTGCTCAAGTGTGGGGCCTAACCCGCCAGACCGGGGAGGTGGTCTCCCCTTACGCCGTTGGTTGTTACCCTGCGCATTAGTGTTAGCCACAAACTCCAAACTACCATCAGCCTTACGTTTATTACCTCCTTGATTTGCCGGGTTATGCTGAGGGCCCTTGCCGTTGCCGTTCTTCTTTCCCTTCCCTGTCTTTTCATCATCAGACTCGGGATCCTTGTTACTATCAGAGTCGGCGTACTTGACCAGAGCCGCCATCAACGTACACATATCATTACAAACGCGCTTGAGCCGCCCAACTTTTGTTTTAAAGGCAAAAATGGCAATTTTTCTCCAACATTAAGACTGCAGAGCCGTCATCCATCTTATGAGACAAATGTATTATGGCCTTAACCCGGCGCACCCAATGGGTTGTGGATTCGCCCTCCTCCTGCTTGCAATTCGTCAAATCCACGATTGACATGGGCTGCTTGCATGTATCCTTGAAATTCTGGATGAACCGGGCTTTTAGCTCTGCCCATGAACTGATTGAATTACGCGGTAGGCTCTTCAACCAAGTGTAGGCGGTTGATACGTCTCCATCGTATCTATAATTTTTTATTGTTCCATGCCAATATTCTTCAACTTTCATATACTTTTGGCAACTTTTTATACTATTTTTTGGGACTAACATATTGATCCAGTGCCCAGTGCCAGTTCCTGTCTGTTGCATGTTTTATGTTTCGCAGAAAATCAATATTAGACGGAATCCAAACGGGATAAAAATGGACGGAGAATTATTTTGGAATATTTGGGATTTTCCGGAGGAAGAATCAACGCGAAACAGTGTCCGAGGTGGCCACGAGACAGGGGGGCGCGCCCTCCCCCCTGGGCGCGCCCTGAACTCTCGTGGGCCACCTGTAAGGCGGTTGATGCCCTTATTTTGCCGCAAGAAAGCTAATTTTACGGGAAAAATCTGGGCGAAAGATTCACCCCAATCGGAGTTACGGATCTCCAGATATAAAGGAAACGGTGAAGGGGCAGAATCAGAGAACACAGAAACATAGAGATAGATCCAATCTCGGAGGGGCTCTCGCCCCTCCCAAGCCATGGGAGCCAAGGACCAGAGGGGAAACCCTTCTCCCATCTAGGGAGGAGGTCAAAGAAGAAGAAGAAGGGGGCCTCTCTCCCCCTTGCTTCTGGTGGCGCCGAAGCACTGCCGGGGGCCATCATCATCACCGCGATCTTCACCAACACCATCGTCATCTTCACCAACATCTCCATCACCTTCCCCTTTCTATATTCAGCGGTCCACTCTCCCGCAACCCGCTTACCCTCTACTTGAACATGGTGCTTTATGCTTCATATTATTATCCAATGATGTGTTGCCATCCTATGATGTCTGAGTAGATTTTCGTTGTCCTATCGGTGATTGATGAATTGCTATGATTGGTTTGAGTTGCATGTTTTATTATTGGTGCTGTCCTATGGTGCCCTTCATGTCGCGCAAGCGTGAGGGATTCCCGCTGTAGGGTGTTGCAATGCGTTCATGATTCGCTTATAGTGGGTTGCGTGAGTGACTGAGACACAAACCCGAGTAAGGGGATTGTTGCGTATGGGATAAAGGGGACTTGATGCTTTAATGCTATGGTTGGGTTTTACCTTAATGAATCTTTAGTAGTGATGCTTGCTAGAGTTCCAATCATAAGTGCATATGATCCAAGTAGAGAAAGTATGTTAGCTTATGCCTCTCCCTCAAATAGAATTGCAATAGTGATTACTGGTCTAGTAACATAGTCAATTGCTTAGGGACAATTCCACAACTCCTACCACCACTTTTCCACACTTGCTAATATTTACTTTATTGCTTCTTTATCTAAACAGCCCCTAGTTTATATTTACGTGCTCTTTATTATCCTTCAAACCTATCCTATCATACCTACAAAGTACTTCTATTTTCATACTTGTTCTAGGTAAGGCGAACACTAAGCGTGCGTAGAGTCGTATCAGTGGCAGATAGGACTTGCGAGAATATTTGTTCTACCTTTTCCTCCTCATTGGGTTCGACACTCTTACTTATCGAAAGAGGTTACAACTATCCCGTATACTTGCGGGTCATCAAGACCTTTTTCTGGCGCCGTTGCCGGGGAGTCATAGCGTGGGGTGAATATTCTCGTGTGTGCTTGTTTGCTTTATCACTAAGTAATTTTTATTTGCTGTTCTTAGTTGTTCTCTATCTTTAGTTATGGATATGGAACACAAAATACCAAAAAAATTATAGGTACTTGCTACTCATGTAGATGGGGTAACTCCTAAAACCCCCGATTCTCATTATGTGAAAGATATTATGTACTATTTTGTTAATCCTGAGAAAACCCCATTCAACTTTATAATGGGAGACACGTTGGATCAACGTGAATACTTTAGGGATTATCGCTCGACACAAAAAGGGAAACTATTATGGGATCAATTTATTATGTTGCGTTGGTATGCCCGGGATCTATGCTTGAGATATGATATTACTTGTTGCTCTAGGATGAAGGCTCCACACCTTCCCTTTTCATGCAAATTTAATGATAATGAAACCTTAGCTTCTTATGATAATGGTATATATGATTACTATGATGTGGAACAAATAGAAGAATTTGTTGCTTTTAAGGCTGCTTGTGAAATTGAATCTTGTTTGAAAAGTATGAAGCTTTTGATGACGATGGTGTTTATAGGCCTGAAAATCTTGCTATGCTTAGATATTGCTATGAAAATTATGAATACAATTACTATATTAATGCTTTTATGAAGAAAGTCTCCGCTGTCCAAGAAGAGACTAATATTTTGCAGGAAGCTATGGAAGAAGAAATTGATGAAACTATGAGCTCATTGGATGATGAGGAGAGCGAAGAACAAAAGGAGGAAGAGCGATTGATCACCCGTGCCCCCCTTCTAATGAGAGTAACTCTTCAACTCATACATTGTTTAATTCCCCTTCATGTTTACCGAAGGATGATTGCTATAATGATTGCTATGATCCCGTTGGTTCTCTTGAAATATCCCTTTTTGATGATGCTTGCTATGCTTGTGGACAAGATGCCAATATGAATTATGCTTATGGATATGAACTTGCTATAGTTCCTTATGTTAAACATGAAATTGTTGCTATTGAACCCACACATGATAGTCCTATTATCTTTTTGAATTCTCCCTACTACACTTTATTGGAGAAGTTTGTGCTCATTAAGGATTGTATTGATGGGTTGTGTTTTATTACTAAACATGATGATTTTGATAGATATAATATGCATGTTCTTGCTGCTCCTACATGCAATTATTATGAGAGAGGAACTACATCTCCGCCTCTTTATGTTTCCAACACGATAGAATTGCAAGAAACTGCTTATACTATGCATTGGACTTTACTTGGTGTGCATGAATTGTTCTTTTATGACATGCGGATGCATAGGAAGAGAGTTAAACTTTGTTGTTGCTTGATATATGTTACTTTGTGCTCACTACTAAATCACAAATCATTGTTAATTAAAATTGGCTTTGATATACCTTGGGATCCGGGTGGATTCATTACTTGAGCACTAAATGCCTAGCTTAATGGATTTAAAGAAAGCGCTGCCAGGGAGACAACCCGGAAGTTTTAGAGAGTCATTTATTTCTGTTAAGTGCTTTTATATAGTTTAAAAACAAAAAAATAAAGAGGGGAACCTAAAAACTTTTCAAAAAGGAAAGTGAAAGTGAGAGAGACAAGCATTGTTGAAGTGGGAGAGCTCCTTGAACTTTGTTCATGCTCACGGAAACTTTGTGAATCTTAATTACAGAAACTTTTCATCAAAAATAATTATCCCCTTGTACAATTCCATTGTATTATAAAAATAATGTGCCAAGGTTTGCCTTTAGGATGTTTACAACGCTTGTTGGTTTGTATGGTGCAGGACAGAAACTTTGGCTGTAGTGCGCGATTTTACATTTTTAACTGGAATGTCAATTGGTTCTGATTCCTTTTGCACTGTCTTGCTATACAACTTTTTCATTGTTCCTAATTGTGGTAGAATTTTTGGGGTACCAGAAGTATGGTGGATGTTCAGATTCCTACAGACTGTTCTGTTTTTGACAGATTCTGTTTTTGATGCATAGTTTGCTTGTTTCGATAATTCTATCAATTTATATCAGTGGATTAAGCCATGGAAAAGCTATATTATAGTAGACACAATGCAAAAACAAAATATGAATTGGTTTGCTACAGTACTTAGAGTAGTGATTTGCTTTATTATACTAACAGATCTTACCGAGTTTTCTGTTGAAGTTTTGTGTGGATGAAGTGTCTAATCGAGGATGTCTCGATATGAGGAAAAGGAAGAGAGGCAAGAGCATAAGCTTGGGGATGCCCGAGGCACCCCAAGTAAATATTCAAGGAGACTCAAGCGTCCAAGCTTGGGGATGCCCCCGAAGGCATCCCCTCTTTCTTCAACAAGTATCGGTATGTTTTCGTATTCGTTTCGTTTATGCATTATGTGCAAGTCTTGGAGCGTCTTTTGCATTTAGTTTTCACTTTTCTTTTATGCACCATGCTGGTATGAGATAGACCTTGATTGATTTATAGAATGCTCATTGCACTTCACTTAAATCTTTTGAGTGTGGCTTTATAGAATGCTTCATGTGCTTCACTTATATCATTTGAAGTTTGGATTGCCTGTTTCTCTTTACATAGAAAACTGCCATTTGTAGAATGCTCTTTAGCTTCACTTATATTTGTTAGAGCGTGGGCATAACTTTTGTAGAAAGAATTAAACTCTCTTGCTTCACTTATATCTATTTAGAGAGATGACAACAATTGGTCAATCACATGGTTAGTCATAAAATCCTACATAAACTTGTAGATCTCTGAATATGATATGTTTGATTCCTTGCAATAGTTTTGCGATATAAAGATGGTGATATTAGAGTCATGCTAGTGGGTGGTTGTGGATTGTAGAGACACTTGTGTTGAGGTTTGCAAGTCCCGTAGCATGCACGTATGGTAACCGTTGTGTGACAAATTTGAAGCATGGGGTGTTTCTTTGATTGTCTTCCTTATGAGTGGCAGTCGGGGACGAGCGATGGTCTTTTCCTACCAATCTATCCCCCTAGGGGCATGCGTAGTAGTACTTTGCTTCGAGGGATAATCAACTTTTGCAATAAGTATATGAGTTCTTTATGAGTAATGTGAGTCCATGGATTATACACACTTTTACCTTTCCTTCATTGCTAGCCTCTTCGGTACAGTGCATTGCCCTTTCTCACCTCGAGAGTTGGTACAAACTTCGCCGGTGCATCCAAACCCCGTGATACGATATGCTCTATCACACATAAGCCTCATTATATCTTCCTCAAAACAGCCACCATACCTACCTATCATGGCATTTCCATAGCCATTCCGAGATATATTGCCATGCAACTTCCATCATCATCATATACATTTGAGCATTTATTGTCATATTGCTTTGCATGATCGTAAGATAGCTAGCATGATGTTTTCATGGCTTGTCTGTTTTTTGATGTCATTGCTATGCTAGATCATTGCACATCCCGGTACACTACCGGAAGCATTCATATAGAGTCATATCTTTGTTCTAGTATCGAGTTGTAATATCGAGTTGTAAGTAAATAAATGTGATGATCATCATTATATAGCATTTCCCCATAAAAAAAAGAAAAAAGAAAAATAAGAAAAAAAGGGAAAGGCCAAAGAAGCCTAAATAAAAAAGGGGGCCAAAGAAGCCAACCGAAAAAAGAAAAAAGAAAAAAAAAGAAAAGATAAGGGGCAATGTTTCTATCCTTTTTCCACATTTGTGCTTCAAAGTAGCACCATGTTCTTCATATAGATTGTCTCCTATGTTGTCACTTTAATATACTAGTGGGAATTTTCATTATAGAACTTGGCTTGTATATTCCAACGATGGGCTTCCTCAAATGCCCTAGGTCTTCATGAGCAAGCACGTTGGATGCACACCCACTTAGTTTCTTCTGTTGAGCTTTCATACATTTATAGCTCTTAGTGCATCCGTTGCATGGCAATCCCTACTCCTCACATTGACATCAATTGATGGGCATCTCCATAGCCTGTTGATTAGCCGCGTCGATGTGAGACTTTCTCCTTTTTTGTCTTCTCCACATAACCTCCATCATTATATTCTACTCCACCTACAATGCTATATCCATGGCTTGCGCTCATGTATTGCATGAGGGTTGAAAAAGCTGACACGCGTTAAAAAGTATGAACCAATTGCTCGGCTCGTCATCGGGGTTGTGCATGATGGGAGCATTTTTGTGTGAAGAAGATGAAGCATGGTCAAACTGTATGATTTTGTAGGGATAAGCTTGCTTTGGCCTTGTTGTTTTGAAAAGACATGATTGCTTTATTGGTACGCTCGAAGTATTATCGTTTTTATGTCAAATGATAGACTATTGCTTTGAATCACTCGTGTCTTAATATTCATGCCATGATTAGTGCTACCTCTTGAGCACTGCGTTGGATTTCCCCGAAGAGGAGAGGATGATGTGTAAAGTAGCGTAAGTATTTCCCTCAGTTTTTGAGAACCAAGGTATCAATCCAGTAGGAGGCCACGCACAAGTCCCTCGTACCTGCACAAAACGATAGCTACTCGCAACCAACGCGATTAGGGGTTGTCAATCCCTTCACGGTCACTTACGAGGGTGAGATCTGATAGAGATGATAAATAATATTTTTGGTATTTTTGATATAGAGATGCAAAGTGAAAAGTAAAAGGCAAAGTAAAAACAAAGCAAGTATTAACGTAATAGAGATTGATATGATGAGAATAGACCCGGGGGCCATAGGTTTCAGTAGTGGCTTCTCTCAAGAGCATAAGCATTCTACGGTGGGTGAACAAATTACTGTTGAGCAATTGATAGAATTGAGCATAGTTATGAGTATATCTAGGCATGATCCTGTATATAGGCATCACATCCGAGACAAGTAAACCGAAACGATTCTGCATCTACTACTATTACTCCACTCATCGACCGCTATCCAGCATGCATCTAGAGTATTAAGTTAAAAACGGAGTAACGCCTTAAGCAAGATGACATGATGTAGAGGGATAACTTCATGCAATATGATAGAAACCCCATCTTGTTATCCTCGATGGCAACAATACAATACATGCCTCGCAACCCTTTCTAACACTGGGTAAGGACACCGCAAGATCGAACCCAAAGCTAAGCACTTCTCCCATTGCAAGAACTACCAATCTAGTTGGCCAAACCAAACGTATAATTCGAAGAGACTTGCAAAGATAACTCAATCATACATAAAAGAATTCAGAGAAGATTCAAATATTATTCATAGATAAGCTGGATCATAAACCCACAATCCATTGGTCTCAACAAACACACCGCAAAAAGAAGATTACATCGAATAGATCTCCACAAGAGAGGGGGAGAACATTGTATTGAGATCCAAAAAGAGAGAAGAAGCCATCCAGCTACTAACTATGGACCCGTAGGTCTGAGGTAAACTACTCACACTTCATCGGAGAGGCTATGGTGTTGATGTAGAAGCCCTCCATGGTGGATGCCCCCTCCAGCGGAGCTCCGGAGCAGGCCCCAAGATGGGATCTCGTGGGTACAGAAAGTTGCGGCGGTGGAATTAGGTTTTTGGCTCCGTCTTTGATCTGTCGGGGGTACATAGGTATATATAGGAGGAAGGAGTACGTCGGTGGAGCAACAGGGGGCCCACGAGGTAGGGGGGCATGCCCAGGGGGAAGGGCGCGCACCCCACCCTCGTGACTGCCTCTGTTGTTCCTTGGAGCAGGGTCCAAGTCTCCTGGATCACGTTCAGTGAGAAAATCACGTTCCCGAAGGTTTCATTCTGTTTGGACTCCGTTTGATATTCTGTTTCTTCGAAACACTGAAATAGGCAAAAAACAGCAATTCTGGGCTGGGCCTTCGTTTAATAGGTTAGTCCCAAAAATAATATAAAAGTTGAAAATAAAGCCCAATATAGTGCAAAATAGTAGATAAAGTAGCATGGAGCAATCAAAAATTATAGATACGTTGGAGACGTATCAGGCATCCCGAGGCTTAATTCCTGCTCGTCCTCGAGTAGGTAAATGATAAAAAAGAATTTTTGATGCAGAGTGATACTTTGGCATAATTTCAATGTAAATCTTCTTAATTGTAGTATGAATATTCAGATCCTAAAGATTCAAGACTAAAGTTCATATTGATATAAAAGTAATAATACTTCAAGTATACTAATCAAAGCAATCATGTCTTCTCAAAATAGCATGGCTAAAGAAAGTTTTCCCTACAAAATCATATAGTCTGGCTGTTGTTCTATCTTCATCACACAAAGTATTTAATCATGCACAACCCTGATTACAAGCCAAGCAATTGTTTCATACTTTACTAATCTCAAACTGTTTCAACTTTCACGCAATACATGAGCGTGAGCCATGGACATAGCACTATATGTGGAATAGAATGGTGGTTGTGGAGAAGACAAAAAAGAGAAGATAGTCTCACATCAACTAGGCGTATCAACGGGCTATGGAGATGCCCATTAATAGATATCAATGTGAGTGAGTAGGGATTGCCATGCAACGGATGCACTAGAGCTATAAATATATAAAAGCTCAACAAAAGAAACTAAGTGGGTGTGCATCCAACTTTCTTGCTCACGAAGACCTAGGGCACTTTTGAGGAAGCCCATCATTGGAATATACAAGCCAAGTTCTATAATGAAAAATTCCCACTAGTATATGAAAGTGACAACATATGAGACTCTATATCATGAAGATCATGGTGCTACTTTGAAGCACAAGTGTGGTAAAAGGATAGTAGCATTGTCCCTTCTCTCTTTTTCTCTCATATTCTTCTTTTTTATTTATTTTGGGCCTTTTTTTATGGCCTCTTTTTTTCTTTTTTTTTATTTTTCGTCTGGAGTCTCATCCCGACTTATGGGGGAATCATAGTCTCCATCATCCTTTCCTCACTAGGACAATGCTCTAATAATGATGATCATCACACTTTTATTTTTCTTACAACTCAAAAATTACAACTCGATACTTAGAAAAAATATGACTCTATATGAATGCCTCTGGCGGTGTACCGGGATATGCAATGAATAAAGAGCGACATGTATGAAAATTATGAAGGTGGCCTTGCCACAAATACGATGTCAACTACATGTTCATGCAAAAAAGCAATATGACAAAAGTAATGTGTGTCATATGAACGGAACGGTGGAAAGTTGCATGGCAATATATCTCGGAATGGCTATGGTGATGCCATAATAGGTAGGTATGGTGGCTGTTTTGAGGAAGGTATATGGTGAGTGTATGATACCGGCGAAAAATGCGCGGTATTAGAGAGGCTAGCAATGGTGGAAGGGTGAAAGGGTGCGTATAATCCATGGACTCAACATTAATCAAATGAACTCATGCACTTGTTGCAAAAATTTAGAGTCATCAAAAACCAAAGCACTACGCGCATGCTCCTAGGGGGATAGATTGGTAGGAAAAGACCATCGCTCGTCCCCGACCGCCACTCATAAGGAAGACAATCAATAAATAAAATTGTGCTCCAACTTCATCACAAAGCGGTTCACCATACATGCATGCTACGGGAATCACAAACTTCAACACAAGCTTGCTTTAAATTCATAATCACCCAACTAGCATTACTTTGATATTATCACCTCCATATCTCAAAACAATTATCAAGCATCAAACTTATCTTAGTATTCAACGTACTCAAAAGAAAGTTTCACATATCCTGAATACCAAGTATATTAATATTAAGCAAATTACCATGCTATTAACAACTCTCAAAATAATCTAAGTGAAGCATGAGAGATCAATAGTTTCTTTAAAACAAATCCACCACCGTGCTCTAAAAGATCTAAGTGAAGTACTACACCAAAAATTATCACACTCAAAACATATAAGTGAAGCACTATGAGCAAAACTTTCAAGCTCAAAAGATATAAGCGAAGCATATAGAGTATTCTAGCAAATTCCAATTTGTGTAGGGCTCTCTCAAAAGGTGTGTACAGCAAGGATGATTGTGGTAAACTAACAAGCAAAGACACAAATAATACAAGACGCTCCAAGCAAAACACATAACATGTTGTGAATAAAAATATAGCTCCAAGTAAATTACCGATGGAAGTAGACGAAAGAGGGAATGCCTTCCGGGCATCCCCAAGCTTTGACTTTTTGGTGTCCTTGGATTATATTGGGGTTGCCATGGGCATCCCCAAGCTTATGATCTTTCCACTCCTTGTTCCATAATCCATCAAAAGAATTCACCCAAAACTTGAAAACTTCACAACACAAAACTCAATAGAAATCTCGTGAGCTCCGTTAGTGAAAGAAAACAAAAGACTACCTCAAGGTACTGTAATAAACTAATTATTTATTTATATTGGTGTTAAACCTACTGTATTCCAACTTCTCTATGGAATATAAACTATTTTACTAGCCATAGATTCATCAAAATAAGCAAACAACACACGCAAAACAGAATCTGTCAAAAACAGAACAGTCTGTAGTAATCTGTAACTAACGCAAACTTCTGGAACTCTAAAAATTCTACCAAAATAGGAAGACCTGGACAATTTGTCTATTGAACAGCATAAAAATGAATCAACGCAAAAGCACGTTCCTGTGATTTAATAAAATTATATTCGTGCACGCAAAGTTTCTGTTTTTCAGCAGAATCAAATCAACTATCATCGTAGGTTATCCTATAGGTTCTACTTGGCACAAAGACTAATTAAAACATAAAACCACATCTAACCAGAGGCTAGATGGATTATTTATTCCTAAACAGAAGCAAAAACAAAAACAAAAAATAAAATTGGGTTGCCTCCCAACAAGCGCTATCGTTTAACGCCCCTAGCTAGGCATAAAAGCAAGGATAGATCTAGGTTTTGCCATCTTTGCTAGTTGGGGAAGAGGATGTCCTTTCTATGGCATTCAATCTTCTATTTAAGGTAAGCACATTGCCATTAATGGAATAAGTAAGATTAAGCACGTTACGGAAGTTTGCCTCTAAACTAGACTGCACCTCTTTAAAAATTTCATTTTGATGAGTAGTTGATTCAACCTTATCATTCAAAGGGTGCCCAAATATGGTTTCCATTTTTTCGTAAGTATCTATATCATCCCTTTCAAGAAAAATTCCTCCAAAAATAGAATCTAAAACTTGTTTAAAAGAAGCGGGCAAGCCAACGTAAAAACTTTTTAAGTAATCTTCAATTTCATATTGTGGCACATAGCTGGCCCGAATCCTTAATAACCTATCCCAAGCATCTTTTAAAGACTCATCAAGTAAATAGCAAAAAATTCCAGAGTCATCCTCGTCAAGATTATTCAAGCTCTCATTGGAGACCCTGGTGGGTCTTTTTATAGCATCGTTATTCATGAGCTTAGAGAGGACAGAGGGGTTATCCAAGGTACTAGAACCTAGGAAAGGGCCCCTAGTTCTTTTTGATTCGGCCATGGAAACGGGAAGGCAAATGGAAAAGAGAGGAGGAGATTGGGAAAGAGAGGGCGAATAAAACGGCAAGGGTGTAGTGGGGGAGAGGAAAACAAGAGGCAAATAATGTAATGCGAGAGATAGGGATTGTGATGGGTACTTGGTATGGTTGTCTTTTGCGCAAACTCCCCAGCAATGGCGCCAGAAATTCTTCTTGCTACCTCTTGAGCACTGCGTTGGATTTCCCCGAAGAGGAGAGGATGATGTAGTAAAGTAGTGTAAGTATTTCCCTCAGTTGTTGAGAAACAAGGTATCAATCCAGTAGGAGGCCACACACAAGTCCCTCGTACCTGCACAAAATGATAGCTACTCGCGACCAACGCGATTAGGGGTTGTCAATCCCTTCACGGTCACTTACGAGGGTGAGATCTGATAGAGATGATAAATAATATTTTAGGTATTTTTGATATAGATATGCAAAGCGAAAAGTAAAAGGCAAAGTAAAAACAAAGCAAGTATTAAAGTAATGGAGATTGATATGATGAGAATAAACCCGGGGGCCATAGGTTTCACTAGTGGCTTCTCTCAAGAGCATAAGTATTCTACGGTGGGTGAACAAATTACTGTTGAGCAATTTATAGAATTGAGCATAGTTATGAGTATATCTAGGCATGATCCTGTACATAGGCATCATGTCCGAGACAAGTAAACCGAAACGATTCTGCATCTACTACTATTACTCCACTCATCGACCGCTATCCAGCATGCATCTAGAGTATCAAGTTAAAAACGGAGTAACGCCTTAAGCAAGATGACATGATGTAGAGGGATAACTTCATGCAATATGATAGAAACCCCATCTTGTTATCCTCGATGGCAACAATACAATATGTGCCTTGCAACCCTTTCTATCACTGGGTAAGGACACCGCAAGATTGAACCCAAAGCTAAGCACTTCTCCCATTGCAAGAACTACCAATCTAGTTGGCCAAACCAAACGTATAATTCAAAGGGACTTGCAAAGATAACTCAATCATACATAAAAGAATTCAGAGAAGATTCAAATATTATTCATAGATAAGCTAGATCATAAACCCACAATTCATCGGTCTCAACAAACACACCGCAAAAAGAAGATTACATCGAATAGATCTCCACAAGAGAGGGGGAGAACATTGTATTGAGATCCAAAAAGAGAGAAGAAGCCATCTAGCTACTAACTATGGACCCGTAGGTCTGAGGTAAACTACTCACACTTCATCGGAGAGGCTATGGTGTTGATGTAGAAGCCCTCCATGGTGGATGCCCCCTCCAGCGGAGCTCCGGAGCAGGCCCCAAGATGGGATCTCGTGGGTACAGAAAGTTGCGGCGGTGGAATTAGGTTTTTGGCTCCGTCTTTGATCTGTGTCGGGGGTACATAGGTATATATAGGAGGAAGGAGTACGTCGGTGGAGCAACAGGGGGCCCATGAGGTAGGGGGGAACGCCTAGGGGGAGGGCGCGCCCCCCACCCTCGTGACCACCTCTGTTGTTCCTTGGAGCGGGGTCGAAGTCTCCTGGATCACGTTCGGTGAGAAAATCACGTTCCCGAAGGTTTCATTCCGTTTGGACTCTGTTTGATATTCTATTTCTTCGAAACATTGAAATAGGCAAAAAAACAACAATTCTGGGCTGGGCCTCCGGTTAATAGGTTAGTCCCAAAAATAATATAAAAGTGGAAAATAAAGCCCAATATAGTCCAAAATAATAGATAAAGTAGCATGGAGCAATCAAAAATAATAGATACGTTGGAGACGTATTAATTAGACATATGATCAAGATTATGCTAGGTAGCATTCCACATCAAAAATTATCTTTTTTATCATTGACCTACTCGAGGACGAGTAGGAATTAAGCTTGGGGATGCCGATACGTCTCCATCGTATCTAAAATTTTTGATTATTCCATGCCAATATTCTTCAACTTTCATATACTTTTGGCAACTTTTTATACTATTTTTTGGGACTAACGTATTGATCCAATGCCTAGTGCCAGTTCCTGTCTGTTGCATGTTTTATGTTTCGCAGAAAATCAATATCAAACGGAATCCAAATGGGATAAAAACGGACGGATAATTATTTTGGAATGTTTGGGATTTTCTGGAGTCAGGGGGAGCGCAAACAGTGTTCGAGGTGACCACGAGACAGGGGGAGCACCCTCCCCCCTGGGCGCGCCCTGGACTCTCGTGGGCCACCCGTAAGGCGGTTGATGCCCTTCTTTTGCCGCAAGAAAGCTAATTTTACGTGAAAAATCTCGCAGAAAGATTCACCCCAATCGGAGTTATGGATCTCCAAATATAAAGGAAACGGTGAAGGGGCAGAATCAGAGAACGCAGAAACAGAGAGATAGATCCAATCTCGGAGGGGCTCTCGCCCCTCCAAAGCCATGGGAGCCAAGGACCAGAGGGGAAACCCTTCTCCCATCTAGGGAGGAGGTAAAATAAGAAGAAGAAGGAGGCCTCTCTCCCCCTTGCTTCCGGTGGCGCCGGAGCGCTGCCGGGGGCCATCATCATCACCGCGATCTTCACCAACACCACCGTCATCTTCACCAACATCTCCATCAACTTCCCCCTTCTATATTAAGCGGTCCACTCTCCCGCAACCCGCTTACCCTCTACTTGAACATGGTGCTTTATGCTTCATATTATTATCCAATGATGTGTTGCCATCCTATGATGTCTGAGTAGATTTTCTTTGTCCAATCGGTGATTGATGAATTGCTATGATTGGTTTGAGTTGCATGTTTTATTATTGGTGTTGTCCTATGGTGCCCCCCATGTCGCGCAAGCGTGAGGGATTCCCGTTGTAGGGTGTTACAATGCGTTCATGATTCACTTATAGTAGGTTGCGTGAGTGACTGAAACACAAACCCGAGTAAGGGGATTGTTGCGTATGGGATAAAGGGGACTTGATGCTTTAATGCTATGGTTGGGTTTTACCTTAATGAATCTTTAGTAGTTGCGGATGCTTGCTAGAGTTCCAATCATAAGAGCATATGATCCAAGTAGAGAAAGTATGTTAGATTATGTCTCTCCCTCAAATAGAATTGCAATAGTGATTACTGGTCTAGTAACATAGTCAATTGCTTAGGGACAATTCCACAACTCCTACCACCACTTTTCCACACTCGCTAATATTTACTTTATTGCTTCTTTATCTAAACAACACCTAGTTTATATTTACGTGCTCTTTATTATCATGCAAACCTATCCTATCATACCTACAAAGTACTTCTATTTTCATACTTGTTCTAGGTAAGGCGAACACTAAGCGTGCGTAGAGTCGTATCAGTGGCAGATAGGACTTGAGAGAATATTTGTTCTACCTTTAGCTCCTCGTTGGGTTCGACACTCTTACTTATCGAAAGAGGCTACAACTATCCCGTATACTTGTGGGTCATCAACGGTCCCATCCAACATCATGGTAAAGTACTTGGCCATCGCAGCATCTCTGACCTCCAGTAATTCCATAGCCATCTCGTAACTTTCAATCCATGCCCTGGGCTGTAAGTCAGCCGTGTAATTCGGCACCTCCCTAGGTCCCTTAAAATCCTTGGGCAAACGCTCGTTACGTAGAGCTGACACCAGACAGGGGACACCTCCGGTCCTGGTGGCCACACCTGCCTTGATAGATGTCGTCGGATAAACCGGATGGGGTTGGTAAGCCGTCAGCTGAGCCGCCTGCTGAGCCACCCGCTCAGCCTCTTAACGTATTCTACCTTGATCTCCCAAGTTAAAGGCTCCATGGCGCGTCGAGTCATGCCCGCCTAGCTGGTTACGACACCGGACGTTGCTTGAAACGGCCGCTGAGTCCATGTGCCTGCTATAACTCGGGCTTCAGCTTGGACGTGGGGTTGAAGGAATCATGTCTCGGCTGTACAATTACGCCTCCTGTTGTGCTAAAGCCGTCTGAAGAAGTTCTCTGACTGGGCGGGTTTCAACCGCCGCCGGAGAGTCGCCATCAATTGGGAGAGCTAAGGGAGTCCTGGATTAGGGGGTATCCGGACAGCCGGACTATATACTTTGGCCGGACTGTTGGACTATGAAGATACAAGATTGAAGACTTCGTCCTGTGTCCGGATGTGACTCTCCTTTGCGTGGAAGGCAAGCTTGGCGATTCGGATATGTAGATCCCCTTCTCTATAACTGACTTTGTGTAACTCTAGCCCCCTCCAGCGTCTATATAGACCAGAGGGTTTAGTCTGTAGGACAACAACAATCATAATCATAGGCTAGCCTCTAGGGTCTAGCCTCTACGATCTCGTGGTAGATCAACTCTTGTAATACTCATATGATCAAGATCAATCAAGCAGGAAGTAGGGTATTACCTCCATCGAGAGGGCCCGAACCTGGGTAAACATCGTGTCCCCAGCCTCCTGTTACCATTAGCCTTAGACGCACAGTTCGGGACTCCCTACCCGAGATCCGGCGGTTTTGACACCGACATTGGTGCTTTCATTGAGAGTTCCACTATGTCATCACGGTAAGGCTTGATGGCTCGCCTTGTTGTCAAGGACAACATCACCTCTGAAGGAACCCTAGCTGTAGGCCAGACTCTCTGGCTGGGCGGCTTCGTCATGACCGCCCGTTCGGCCTCCACGCCGACGATGACTTCTCAGGTCATCAAGAACAGACTCCACGCCAACTCGGAATTCGCCGAGCAGATGGATCCAATAGAGCTCTCCTCCTTGAATGAGCTCTTGGATCGCATCGCCGCCCTGGGAGTCACTACGGACTATGATCGAATCGGGCTTAAACCCGACCAAAGGGAGATTAACTCTTCGCCGGTCACCCATCAGATAGCGGTGGTGGAGGAGCAATGCAGCGATTCTCCCTCTATTTTGAGAATGAACTATGTCTGGATTCCCGAGCTCTCTGAGCCGGATACCCATATACGGGAGGATATGGCCGAAGATCCAAACTTAGAATCGGGCAGCGGGCCAGAAAAATTGGGCAACATCCTGGAGTCTGAGCCGCCATGCTCAGAAACTCCTTCGCCCCTGGGTTTTAGATCGGGTCAAGGTTTGGACTTAAATCTACCCACCCACCCAGATACAAGTGATCTTTCCCAGATTAGACAAGAGCCCCAAGAGACAGTACATCACTTCTGGGCCAGATTCCTCCTTGTAATGAGCAAGGTCAAGGACTGTCGCGAGGAAGATGCAATTACATTCTTTTGCAAAAATTGCATGGACAAGGGAATCCTCAATGCCATAAGTCGTTGTGACATCGCCATAGTACAGAAGTATTGTGCGATGGAGAGTGCCTGGAAAACCCAAACAAAATTCTGGGATCCTCCGGTTCTCACCAAATCCCTCGTCTGAGCTAAAAGGGTACGCTCCCGCAAGCCACCCAATCCAATTACAAAGAATCCAAAGCCCTTCACATGGCGTGGAACCGTACTGGAGGGATGGCTCAATAGGCCATGTAAAATTCACAGGACACCGGATACCATACCAACACACAGCCTTAGAGCATGTTGGGTACTCCGGTAGGTGGCCAAGAGCGGCGAGGATCTCCTCATTAACAATGCCGCAGAGCTCCATCCCACGGAGGATAACAATACAGTACTGACAGTCTTCAAGACTTTCGCCTCAAACAATAGGCGTAAGCGAGCACTCCATAGCCTCACTGAAGTCTACCACGTTGCAGCAATAAATCCATGGAATGACACAACCATAACCTTCAATGCCAGTGACGAACCTCAATTCCGAACAATTCGGGCACCAGCCGCGTTAGTCCTTAGTCCAATTGTGGATGGTTTCCGGCTCACTAAAGTGCTCATCGACGGCGGCAGCGCATTAAACCTCATTTATGAGGAAACTCTTAACAAGATGGAAATAGACAAGAGCCGCATTGAGCAAAGCAGCACGACCTTCAGGGGAATCATCCCTAGTAGGGAGGCACGATGTGCGGGAAAAATCACACTAGATGTGGTATTCAGCACGCCGGAGAATTATAGGTCTGAAGAAATCATATTCCAAGTGGCCCCGTTCAGTAGCAGATACCACGCCCTTTTAGGGCGGGATGCATTCACGAGCTTTCAAGCTATACCCCATTACGAGTACATGAAGCTCAAGATGCCCGGGCCCAATGGAATCATCACTCTAGCCAGTGATCCCTACATAGCACTACACACTGAAAATAAAACCGCCGCACTGGCCCTTGAGGCATTATCCTAAGCCCTCGCAACTGAGGAACTAACCGCTCTGCGCTCCATAGTGGACAGGGACGATGTGATACTCGACAAATGACCCAAATCCACCTCTTTCAAACCAGCGGACGAAATAGTCAAAATTCCAGGTCCACCCAACGGACCCTACGAAAATAGCATCAATTGGGAAACAGCTGAACCCCACAATATACGCCGCACTATGAGAGTTCTTGCGCGAGAATTGGGACATCTTCACCTGGCATCCTTCAGACATGCCAGGTATCCCACGTAGGCTAGCCGAGCATAGCCTAAACATACTAAAGGGATACGAGCCGGTCAAGCAGACTCTTCGGTGCTTTCTAGAACCCAAGCGACAAGCCATGGGATAAGAGCTAGCCAAGCTACTTGAGGCCGAATTCATCAGAGAAATAAATCATCCGGACTGGCTGGCAAACCTGGTGATGGTACCAAAGAAGGACAAATCCTGGCGCCTATGCGTCGATTTCAAGGACGTCAATAAGACTTGCCCTAAGGATCCCTTCCCCCTCCCCCACATCAATCAAATCATCGACGCTACCACAGGATACGACTCACTGTGTTTCCTCGACGCATATTCCGAATACCATCAAATAAAGATGGCGGAATCCGATCAAGCCGCAATGGCATTCATCACTCCATACGGCCCCTTCTGTTTTAACACCATGCCTTTTGGGCTCAAAAACGCCGGTGCAACCTATCAACGTATGATTCAGACATGCTTGGAAACGCAAATCGACAAAATAGTGGAGGCATACGTAGACGAGTGGTCATCAAAACCAGGCACGTCGAATCCTTAATAGATGACTTGAGGCTTACGTTCGACAATCTCCGAACATATGACCTCAAGCTCAATACAGAAAAATGCGTCTTCGACGTACCTACCGGAAAGCTCCTGGGCTTCATCATCTCCAATAGAGGAATTGAAGTAAATCCGGATAAAATCCGAGCTCTGTCACAGTTGGCTATCCCAACAGACCTCAAGCAAATCCAGAAATTAACTGGATGTGTGGCTGCCTTAAGTCGATTATCACCCGATTAGGAGAAAAGGCATTACCTCTCTATCGCCTTCTTGGACTTACCTACCGCTTCGAGTGGACAGATGCAGCTACTGCCGGACTGGAAGAAATAAAGGCCCTCTTGGCCAGCAATCTAATCCTGGCCGCACCTAGTATTGGTGAACTCATGCTATTATATATAGCTGCAACACATCAGGTTATAAGCGCAGCGCTCGTCGTCGAACGAGAGATAGACGGACAAAAATTCCCGCTTCAAAAGCCGGTATACTATGTATCCACTGTCCTCACTCCATGCAAGTCACGGTACAAACATTATCAAAAGATAGCATACGCGGTCTTCATGGCATCACGAAAACTACGACACTACTTTGAAGATTGTTCCATCACGGTGGCCTCCGAAGTACCACTCAATGACATAATAAATAACCGCGACGCCACGGGCCGGATTGCTAAATGGGCTATCGAGCTCCTCCTGTTCGACATAACATACAAAACACGGTGAGCCATTAAGTCGCAAGTACTGGCTGACTTCGTCGCTGAATGGACAGAAGCCAAACTCCCTAAAGAGTACGGCGCGTACTCCAATTGGATCATGCACTTTGACGGCTCTAAGATGCTGGCTGGTCTAGGGGCGGGCATTGTCCTGACATCCCCAATAGGAGACACAGTCCAATATGTACTCCAAATACTATACACAGATTCCAACAATGCAGCCGAATATGAGGCTCTGTTGCATGGTCTTTGGATGGCGGTCTCCATGGGCATTCAACGCCTAGAAGTGCGTGGGGATTCGAACCTCGCAATATCCAAGGACCCAAAAATGGCGGCCTACTGCAATGCCGTCCTTAAAATGTCAGCTCGGTTCGAGGGGCTCGAATTCCACCATGTGGTCTGAGAAAACAATCAAGCGGCAAATATCCTCGCCCGCATTGGCGCTAAGCACGACCCCGTCCCACCTAACATCTTCCTGGAAAGGCTATTCAAGCCATTCATGGTATGGGAAGGGGAGACCGGCAATATCAGTCTGGATCCGAAGACAACCCTAGATACCGAACACTCTAACATAATCGGAGGCTCCGCCACCGAAATAACACCATTGGCCCACGTGATTATGGCTATCATCGCCCCGTGGATAGAACCCTTCTTAGCCTACCTAAATAGGCAAGAACTACCTGAGGACCAAAATGAGGCACCTTGCATTGTGTGGCGCTCTAAAGCCTACAAGGTCCATGAGGGAGAGCTTTATAAGAAAAGCGCGACTGGAGTGCTCCAAAGGTGCATCTCCGAAGAGGAAGGACGACAACTTTTGACAGAAATTCATGCTGGACTCGGTGGCCACCACGCCGCAGCTCGGGCCCTTGTAAGCAAGGCCTTCCGTATAGGTTTCTATTGGCCGACAGCCCGAGCGGACGCACAGGACCTCGTCCAACATTGCGGCGGTTGCCAGCTTTTTGCAAATCAAAGCCATATGCCACCTATCGCTCTTCAAACAATCCCCATAACTTGGCCCTTTGCGGTCTGGGGGCTCGATATGGTTGGACCCCTGAATGGAGGAACCCATAAGAAAAAAATACTTGTTGGTCATGGTAGATAAATTCACCAAATGGATAGAGGCCAAGCCAGTTAAAACAGCCGAATCCAGACCAGTGATAGACTTTATATCCGGAGTCGTACACCGTTACGGTGTCCCCCATAGCATCATCACTGATAACGGCTCCAACTTTACAGCCGACGAGGTGAAAACATGGTGTGGCAATATGGGCATTAAGCTAGATTATGCCTCTGTCTATCACCCCCAAACAAACGGTCAAGTCGAACAAGCAAATGGTCTTATTATGAGCGGCATCAAACCCAGACTAGTGCGATCCTTGAAGGAATCAGATTCGCACTAGCTCGAGGAGCTCGACTCCGTACTATGGGGGCTACAGACCACGCCCAATCACACCACCGGATACACACCATTCTTTATGGTGTACGGCGCAGAGGCGGTACTACCCTGCGATATCATTCATGACTCACCTCGAGTGCGCATGTACGAAGAGAGGGAAGCTGAGCTAGATCGGCAGGACAGTTTAGATGCCCTGGAGGAGGAGAGGGACATCGCGAAGGCCCGTTCCGCATTTTATCAGTAGCAGGCTCGGAGTTATCAAAGTAGAGAAGTACAGGCCAAAACCTATAATGTTGGCGAACTCGTTCTACGCCTACCGGAGAAGAAAAAGGACAAGCTCAAGCCCAAGTGGGAGGGTCCCTTCATCATTGATAAAGTTATCACCGGAGGAGCGTACCATTTGCGTGATGCATCAGATAATCGACTCAAGCCAAACCCATGGAACACGGCCAGACTCCAAAGATTCTACGCCTAGTGCCAAACTTTGTGTTAGTCTCCTTACAATTGTTTTTCTTTTTTTTATATACATATCTTCTCTCTCTCCCTTATATATATATATAGCCTTAAAAGCTTCAAGTATGCTTTGACCGCACACTCATGCCGCACTATGCGTGCTCAATATACCTCGGGGCTTCTTATACAGAATCTTAACATAATTATCTTCTGGGCTTTATGCCCATCACATATGCGTCATTTCTCCATATGTGCCTTTTTCACCATTATATGCATCGATATGACTTAAATTTTGGCCAAGCTGGGTTGTCTAGCTCTTGTGTTTATGACCTACGTTCCCGTTAATTTGGCTAGGGCATAAGGGGAGCACCTCTGCGATTGTTACTGCCAGGTCAGCCGGATGTGTACCTCAGACTGGGTGAAGCCGAAAGCTAGCGTTCTTAAGGGAATATTCGGTCGGTGAACAAAAGATGTCTTTTACTTATTACAAAGCATGCCCCAGATGTTTATATCCCGTGTCATTTTTCGCAGTTCGGACATGCACATTAATGCATGCACACCCGGGGAAAGGAACCCTTAACGGAACTATTCTCCCTGGAAGATGTTTCTTACTATCCATGTAATATAACATAGCTAGTTGGGTACTTGTCTGTTCAAGCACTTATGACCCCTACGCCTGGTTTCCACGCGTGCCCCGGTTTTTACATAACTGAGCAGGTATTTGGATACACTCCGGACTATCGGGTCCATAGGTTGAAGCGAAAAGGTCGGCCAAGAAAAATGACTTACAATCCGGCTAGGGAAAAAATATGTCCTTTGAAGTATAAAGTCACTTAGACTGGCTAAATTCTTCTTCTATACCATCCAACAGGCTGTCTAGCCTACAATCCTGTTGGGAATACTTTGCGGCTAAAGCTACCTAGTCATATACCAGATTGACGAGGATCTCTTTCCCATATGGCCCTATAGGTCCGACCTCGGCCATATGGTTCGGCTCAGCCTTTGTGTATCACGTCTTCACCATGGCCCAGGCTTCCCTTGCACCTTGTCGGCAGGCTGATATCTTCCATAATCGGAAGCGCCGCCGCACTCCCTTGAGCACCTCTACAAGCTCTCCCATGCCTCCGGGCAGGGATGCGGACGGCCACAAGGCCTAGGCAATACCTTGCATCACCTGCCGAATTTGCTCGTGCAGCTATGAGAATTCTTGGAGTAGATCGCCTGCAGATCCGGGCATCTCATCTCCGGGATGACCTGTCAGCTTACCTACAGACATAATTCTGTTAGCATGTTTCTTCGCTGAACTATCTAAAGGTTCGTTCAAGCACTTACTAAAAATGTCACGTCGAAGCCGCTTATTCTCCTTCACGGAGTCAGCAAGCTAGCCCTGGACATCCTTTAATTCAACGTCCAGCCGGGTCTTTGCGTCCTGGAGATCATTCTTCTCCCGTATAACTTTTGTAAGAACGTGCTAACCAGCCTTTAGCTATCGTTGAGCATGAGGGTCATCCTCCGATACGATCTCTAGATTACCTCCAGGATTGTCTGCAGAATCTATTGTTAGATTTACATGCATGTCGAATACAATAAAATTCTTTTTGATCAAGAAAAGTATTACCAGGCGAGGCCTTCTTGGACTCCTCCATTCCGGCGACTGCGGCCCGTAGCTAGGCTTTGCACTCTTCCAGCTCTTTAGACAGCTGGGTATTCTTCTCTGTAAGAACATATGCACATAATTGATCCTTAAATCAGTTGTGCCAACTGTTTCAAGTCTCAGGGGCTACTGATATACATACCTATCAAATTTTCTTACCTGTATATCCTTTACATACTGGTCCGTAGCTTTGGCAAGGCCATCTTGAGCAGCTCAGATGTATGCATCCCCTGAGTTAAAGGCATTAAACACCTCTTCAGAGAAATTAGGGTCGCGTAGTGTGGCCCGTCGGCGCCTGTGATTCATGGCGCTCTCCACTTAGGAGTTTGTAGAGGATAATCTATCTGCATCCTCTATAGGAGGACCATCCGGCGTTGTCCCCGCATTAATCTCCGCCCTTGACTCCAGCCTTGGAGCCCGGCTGGTGGAGGCGTGACCCGCAGGCTCTCTGGATACAGTCCGGTGAGCACTTTTTCTGCCGGGGAACCATGGACATTATTATATTTTAAAGGATGATAATTGCATAGCAGGTTTTTAATCATACCTCTGTGATGGCGTCTCGGTCCTGACTGCCTTCCTTTTAAGCCGACTCGGCTTCGGTGCTCCTTGTTGACGAGTCGCCGCGGGTTCGGCACGGCGTTCCGATGACCTTCCCTGTGAAACGCAATACAGGCGCAGTGGGTAAGGTGCAAAGAAGGATCCTTCTTGTGAATTGGGACTCCGGTTTTACTTACATGCAATGCAGGGAGTAGGCCAGGATAATCAGCTATGATGGCCACCAAGGCACCATCACAATTTAACTGATAAAATGTCCTGTCGACGAGCTACACAAATGTGTCTGGATCTTCTTCAAGTCCGGGGTCGAGGGCCCTGTCGGGGTCCTCTGGCTATGGAGACGAGTTGTGAACCTCCCTCATAGCTCTTCGCAGTTCCTGCTATGAATTGGCGAGGTAAATATTTGTGATAAGGAATGCGGGAAAAGGCTGGAATAAAAGGTAACAACTCACCCAACTTGGGGAGTTGTACATGGAGAATCCATCCCGTGGTTTAATCCGGATGAACTCCTCTTCTTCTCCTTTGAACAAGTCGGGCAATATTTTCACCAGAGCGGTGGCGGAGTACGGACCTTTACGGCCGCAGCGGGTGGTGTCGTCTTCTCCATTGAAGTGCCACATGGGTTTCCCCTGATACTAAAGTGGTTGTACCCCCCGCATTATATGTATTGACATAACTTCAATAGTTGTCAGTCCTGATCTGGCCAGCGTTTTTATCCCATCCATCAGAAAAAGGAACTCTCTGTTATCTTCCTCCTGGGGGCTCCGTGGGCGCCAGCTGTGGTGTTTCTTCAATGGGGCATTGGTAAACTCAGGAAGGCCCACACGAATAGGGTCCGGAAGGGGGACGTCCTCCATATAAAACCACTCCGAAGGCCAGTCTTCGGATGTCTTCTTCGGAGTACCGGACAAGTATCCGGTCTCAGCAATGCACCATATTTCGGCTCCGCCCACTTGATATATTGACCCCTCCTGAGTACGGGGTACGTGGTAGAATAGCCTCTTCCATAGCTCGAAATAAGCTTCGTAGCCCGGAAACAGCTCGCAGAAGGCAACGTAGCCGGCGATGTGTAAAATGGAGGCAGGGGTGAAGTTATGCAACTGGAGGCCATAGAACTCTAGGAGCCCGCAGAGGAATGGATGGATTGGAAATCCAAGTCCCCTCAGCAAAAAAGGGACAAGGCATACCCACTACCCCTTAGATGGGTTGGGAAAGCTCTCCGCTTGCTCCCCGCCATTATAGGTGGGTAGTCCGGCTCGGACGGGGACCATGTATGCGGGCGGGAGAAACCCCTGGGTCTGCAACTCTACCAATCGGCTATGGGGAACAGAACACTTCTCCCAATCGCCTGGCTTAGTGCTACGGGAGCGAGAGGAGGAGCTGTGACGGCCGGCCATGATGGAATGGTTTCTTCCGGGCACGCTCTGGTGGATGCTCGCGGGGGAAGGATGGTGTTATTTGGATCTGAGGATCCCCGTCTCTTAAAATAGGCAATTTACTTACATGGTCAGGGTGGCAAATGTAAAAATGCCCCGACTTATCGCATTCGCTCGACATGTGGAGATGGCCATTATTGCAGCATAGAAGCCGAGGAGTGCGACATTGATGGGAAGCCGGACACTGCTCGTTGCAACAGGTGCTCTGGAGAATTTGGAGAAGAACCTGCCTTGCAATGCCGAAGACAATCTGCATGCCGGACTCATCGTCATTGAAGCCTGGTTCGGGGGCTACTGAGGGAGTCCTGGATTAGGGGGTATCCGGACAGCCGGACTATATACTTTGGCCGGACTGTTGGACTATGAAAATACAAGATTGAAGACTTCGTCCCATGTCCGGATGGTACTCTCCTTTGCGTGGAAGGCAAGCTTGGCGATTCGGATATGTAGATCTCCTTCTCTATAACCGACTTTGTGTAACCCTAGCCCCCTCCGTAGGACAACAACAATCATAATCATAGGCTAGCCTCTAGTGTCTAGTCTCTATGATCTCGTGGCAGATCAACTCTTGTAATACTCATATCATCAAGATCAATCAAGTAGGAAGTAGGGTATTACCTCCATCGAGAGGGCCCGAACCTGGGTAAACATCAAGTCCTCAGCCTCCTGTTACCATTAGCCTTAGACGCACAGTTCGGGACCCCCTACCCGAGATCCGCCGGTTTTGACACCGACAAGAGCTGCCACCCGTGCCGCCGCCGCAATCATGTTCTCCAACGGGTTGGAATAGTGACCCGGTGGTGTCGGTACATACTGAGGTGGAGCAGTATTCATGCGGGGAGGCCCCATCACCTGCGGCTGAACCGGCGCGCCGACCCCGGGTGTTGCAACCCGGTCTACCTCAGTACACAGGGAGAGCCACGGCAGGTTACTGGGCCCTACGCCGGGTGTGTGAAAGAGGTTCCGAGGATCATAAACTGAAGGGAGTCGAGACTGAGTCCTCTGGTATCTTCTCCTCATGACCTCATTAGATGCGTTCTAATCCTGCGTGAGCCGGAAAGTCTGTGCCTGAATCCGCTGAGCCTGAGCATCCAGAGCGGCCCGCTCTGCGGTTATCCTGACATCTTCTGCTGCTAGGTCTTCCTTAGCCTGCACCATATCCAGCTTTAACTGCGCCACTTTGGCATCATGTCTAGCTTGATGCGCTGGGTTGACCATGGCAGTTAACAGCGCGGTCATCTTATCCGTGAGATCCATCAACACCTGAGCCGGCAAGCACACAGGGCCTCCTGCCCCGTCTGCTGCTGACCCGGAGGTTATGGCCGCCGCACTTGTGGAGTCTTGGATAGGTTGTGTGCCGTCCATGAAGATTCCGACCCTGCTCAGCGGCTCGAGGAAATCCGGAATACTGCTGCCATCGGAACAGCCCCCAAGCCCGCGGTCTTGCAGTTGATACAATGAATCTGTATCTCCTGTGGACGACTCACCATCAGAGTAGACAACCATCTCACCGCCAGATGCATATCCTTCAGAGGCCCCTCCATGGATAAATCCCATGAAGGCACGCTTCACAGCAAGCGGAGCCCGGGCAGGTCTCGCACACTGAGCTGTCTCGACGAGGTGGGTGCAGATGTCCGGCTCAGGGCCTGGCTCGCCGATCTTGCTAATGAAGACATGAATTCCGCTAAAGGGGACCCGATACCCGTACTCAATTGAGCCGGCCTCGGGGCCCTAGCCTGTGTCGTAAATGTAGAGCTTGCCGCGACGACTCTTTGTCATCCGGCCCACAACGTATCCCTTGAGCCCTTCGAAGCTTCCCTTAAAGAACTCAAATCTGCCGTGCGCTGGCCCCACGGTGGGTGCCAACTGTCGTGGAATTGTGAGTAGTTTACCACACACCTACGGGTCCATAGCTAGTAGCTAGATGGCTTCTTCTCTCTCTTTGATTCTCAATACCATGTTCTCCTCAATGTTCTTAGAAATCTATTCGATGTAATATTCTTTTGCGGTGTGTTTGCTGAGATCCCATGAATTGTGGATTTATGATCAGATTATCTATGAATATTATTTGAGTCTTATCTGAATTCTTATATGCATGATTTGATATCTTTGCAAGTCTCTTCGAATTATCGGTTTAGTTTGGCCTACTAGATTGGTTTTTCTTGCAACTAGTTCACCTGTTGCGTCAAATGGCGCAGAGACTTGCTGAAGACATGTTGTCGATCAAAATAGTTTCATGCTGCAAGAACCTTCAACTAAAGCCATGTTTGCGATGAAAATAATTTCCTTTACTAAGGACAGGCCATGTATATACAGTCGCTTTAGTTGGTGCTAAATCCATATGTGCCTTAAAAAACATGGTTTAATTTGCAGAGCCTCATGTATTTCAAGTATGAATAAGAACTACGAACTCTTCTTGTGCAATTCAAACACATTTCCAGAGTTTTTATTTCTTAGTACATGTTGTCTAAAGTAACATTTTCCCAGAGAGAGAGAGAGAGAGAGTCTCGTTATGATTATTATTAAAAGATATTAAATTGAAATAAACAATTTCATTTACTTGAAGCACTTGAAGAAAGAGAACTTAGACATAATTTCACGCAATGCTCATTTAACCTGTGAAGGACTATGCAATGCTCATTTAACCTGTGAAGGACAAAAATATCCCACCGTCTCTTATCGGGGGCGATGCTGATTCCCGCCAACACCTATGGGGACAGGGCCCCTTTTCGGTTCGGTGGGGGGTGGAGAGCGCACAAAGAGCGGATCGACGCAGTGCACGCGGGGAGATTTTTACCCAACTTCGGGCCGCACGGATGCGTAAAACCCTACTGCTGCTTGTTTGTGTATATTGGATTCTTGCTCAGGAGCGATGGACACTGTCAGACTGAGCGTAAGTGTGTCTCTGGTGTTGAACGAGCCGAGCTGGCCGAGTCCCTGAACTCCCCGACCCTCGGAAGCCTTTCTACGTTGCGCTTGGGCCTCCTTTTATACTCAAGGGGTCACCGACAGGGGGCAACGTAGACAAGAAGGGTAAAAATGGAAAAGGATGTGGTAGGTGCAGCTACCGCTACTGTGGATACAATGTACCCTACCTAAATCTGACGGCAGGGAACAAGGGCATTAAATGCCTATCTGAGTCTCCTAAACAGTGCAAAAGGTGACCATTAGGAGTGCCACCGTTTGCCACGATGGGCTTCTCTTCATCTCCGCTTGCCACCACGTACCCCTAGCTGCACGGCCTCCCGCCACGTGCGCTCTGGGAGAGTCCCAGAGCGACACGTTAGCAGGTGAGCTGGAGCGCGGGCACGCAGTGGGGGTTTCCCGCGGCAAGCTCCTTGCCGCGGCCGTCGTCTTGTCGCGTCCGGAAGCTTGTCGCTCGCCGGATCTTGCCGGGACGCAGGGCGCGTCGCGGCAAGCTTTCTTGGTATGTCTTGAGTGGCCTTCCCGACAAGCTCCTCTTGCCGGGGTCTTGTCTCTTCCCGGCAAGCTCCTCTTGCCGGGGCCTTGGTTTGAGTACTTTGTTCTTGAATGGTCTTCAAGGGAACCACGGAGGGTCCTGGCGGTCACCCGGCAAGCCTTGCCGCGGGGCGCTGCAACTGCCCGTGCACGAGTTTGGGGTAATAGGGTACCCCTACTCTAGTACACCGACAGGAGCCCCCGGGCCTGGGCCATACACGGTGCCGAGCGCTGTTGGGCCAGGCCCAAAACAGTGCACGGGCACGTGCGGCCTAGGTCACGCCGAATCTAACTCTGCTCCCACCGCGCACACCCAGAATGGCACGCGTCAAACGCGGCGTCGTGGGGAGAGATCGTGGGAGGCGTGCGTGGGGCTAAGCCCCCCGAGCATGCGTCAGGCCACGATGATGGGGACGATTCACGCCCTCCTCCTTAAACGGAGGTAGGTGTGAGGCGCGGTGCATTTACTGGGCGGGGCTGGTGCGCGGTTTTCGGGACGTCCACTCCCCGCGTTCACGGGGTGGAGCGATGCTGCCTCATCTGTCGCCTCAGTTCTGCATCCTCGCCACGCGGCTCCCATGCGCTTGAGGTCACGGACGGTGGATTGGGAAACTGGGCCATTGCGAGTGGGTTGGCCCCGACTCCCTGCCGTTCCCGTGCCTTGATTCGCTGAGCGGGGCAGCCGAGCCCCCACCTCGCTCCTTTATAAAGAGCGGGATGGGAGCATGGAAAACCCGCACTCTCTCATCTACTCCTTTCTTCAGCTTCTGCTCCCCTTTCTCTCGTCTGCCATGGAGAAAGGGAACCCAGGCCCTTCCTCGGTGGCGGCGAGGGTCGCCGCCAGACAGCGCCTCTCTCCCTCTTCTGCGCCCGTGGTGGCAGAGCCGGTCTTGAGGGGAAGAGGAAGAGGACGAGGTCGTGGACGAGGTCGAGGACAAGGTCGAGGCGCTCGGGGAAGAGGCGGACGGGGCGGCGCGTCAACTTCACCTCCGCCGGCGGCTCTTCCCCCCACGGCGGTCCATATAGGGGACGACCCTTGCGAGTTCTTCGTCAGGCTGCGCCGGGCGCCTCGTCGTCGCCTCCGGCTTCCTGCTCCGTTTGCACGCGCGATGGAAGTGGAGCCTCCCGAGACGCTGAGACTGCACATGAGGGGCTGTGGGATCAGCGGCACGCGAGTCCGCGTTGCATTCCCAGCCCCTAATGTGATGTATCTTGATCGAGGGTGGAAGACGTTCGCCCGCATCCACAGCTTGACGGAGGGGTTTACCCTCCATTTTAAGTTGATGGAGGGCGATCTCCTCTCCGTCAAGGCCTTCGGGTGCTTCGGCACTCGGGCGAACTGCTGCGTGGATAGCTCCTCCAACAGCGAAGGCTCCTCCTCGAGCGAGAGCGACGAGGAGGGGAGCGACAGCAACGACAAGGGTAGCGGGCGGCGGAGTAGCGGGTCCGACTAGGCGTCGGGCGCCGCCTTGCGCGGCACCGGCGACTCCATCATCCGCGTCGCCGGCTTCTTGAACTCCCCGGGGTCGTCTCCTTGGGCGGCTGGCGTAGGGAGGCTGCGGAAGGGGAAGAGGGCAGGCAACAAGGCCGTCAAGCCAGAGTACGAGGGCGTGGTGCCCTCGACAGCGTGCTGACGTCCCGCCGCCCCGTCTTCGAGCCCCGTTTCCAGCATCGCTGTCACCGTCCAGCCTTCGGACGGCCCCCCGGGATGTTCCCTTGGTGTCTTCTGGCACCCGTAGCTCGCCTAGGCACTCCTTTTGCCCTTTTCGCCTCCTTGACCTGCCTCCTAAAAAGGGGGACAGGAAAGGGATCACGGGCATCTTATCTTTTTAATTTGTAAGCCTTCGGGCCTTAGCTGTATCTAAAATTTGTAATCCTCTCTTTCATGTTTTTCATCCTCTATGGACTGTACCTGAGTGGGATGTTTTTTTAATGAAAGGGGATGCTTGCCGGGGTATTTGCCTCGCGAGTTAAACCCATGCCAAGGAGCAAATCCTTGGTATCCCTCGGACATACATTTCATCTCCCGGCAACAGACCCTGCCGCCTTCCCACGCCGCTCGACCTTTCTCATGCTTTTGACGGAGGCAAGGACGAGGTGGGTGCGGTTTTCCTCGCTTCATCCCCTTGCTGCCGCGACTACGATCGAACTTGGCCCCGAGAACGAGCCCCAGGGCCTAGAGTCGAGGGAGCATGGCAGTTTCCGGGAAGAAACGTGGTTTCGCATTCCCCAGTCCATAAGAGGATACATGATGAAGGATGAAAGACTTATCTGATAGCGCAGCCCTCGGCAACTCTGGTTTGCCGTGGATGATTCTTGGCACTCACAGCCTCCGGCGATACTGGCTTGTCGGGAAGGCTCTTATCTTTAGCAGAGAACTTTGACGTTCTCGATGCCGGCTTCCGGCAAGCTGATTGCCATGAAGGCTTTTATCTTCAGCAGAGAACTTTGATGTTCTCGATGCTGGCTTCCGGCAAGCTGGTTGCCAGGAAGGCTTTTATCTTCAGCAGAGAACCTTGACGTTCTTGATGCCGGCTTCCGGCAAGCTGGTTCCCAGGAAGGCTTTTATCTTCAGCAGAGAACTTTGACGTTCTCGATGCCGGCTTCCGGCAAGCTGGTTGCCAGGAAGGCTTTTATCTTCAGCAGAGAACTTTGACGTTCTCGATGCCGGCTTCCGGCAAGCTGGTTGCCAGGAAGGCTTTTATCTTCAGCAGAGAACTTTGACGTTCTCGATGCAGACTTCCGGCAAGCTGGTTGCCAAGAAGGCTTTTATCTTCAGCAGAGAACTTTGACGTTCTCGATGCCGGCTTCCGGCAAGCTGGTTGCCAGGAAGGTTTTTATCTTCAGCAGAGAACTTTGATGTTCTCGATGCCGGCTTCCGGCAAGCTGGTTGCCAGGAAGGCTTTTATCTTCAGCAGAGAACTTTGACGTTCTCGATGCCGGCTTCCGGCAAGCTGGTTGCCAGGAAGGCTTTTATCTTCAGCAGAGAACTTTGACGTTCTCGATGCCGGCTTCCGGCAAGCTGGTTGCCAGGAAGGCTTTTATCTTCAGCAGAGAACTTTGACGTTCTCGATGCCGGCTTCCGGCAAGCTGGTTGCCAGGAAGGCTTTTATCTTCAGCAGAGAACTTTGACGTTCTCGATGCCGGCTTCCGGCAAGCTGGTTGCCAGGAAGACTTTTGGCGAAGAACTTCGTTGTTCTTGACACCGGCTCCCGGCAAGATCGTTGCCAGAAAGGCTTATGGCAAAGAACTTCGTTGTTCTTGACACCGGCTCCTGGCAAGATCGTTGCCGGAAAGGCTTATGGCGAAGAACTTCGTTGTTCTTGACACCGACTCCCGGCAAGATCGTTGCCAGAAAGGCTTATGGCGAAGAACTTCGTTGTTCTTGACACCGGCTCCCGACAAGATTGTTGCCGGAAAGGCTTATGGCGAAGAACTTCGTTGTTCTTGACACCGGATAGATTGTCCCTAAGGACGTCGCCAGCCCCCGGGCCATAACTGCATTCAAACATAGCAAGTGATTAGCGTCCGGAGTGCACTCAACTTGCTTGCGAATTTCGACTTTTGCTGCATATTCCCTATGCCTGCTGAAATGCTTTCTGGTGCGTATGATCCAGCCCATAGCGCTTGAGGGAATGGGCCCTTAGCGGCTATTCGGGAACAATGCCTCCCGAAAAGGTTTACCTTCTTGGTTCTAGCGCAACTGCACAAGTTGCCGAGCGGACTCGAGGCAATCATGGAGCGCCACTAGCCCCGAGAAGGCTCCTCGGCATACAGGTCTATGCAGAAATCTCAAATAAATAGCGCATGCTATCTTCCTGTTCAACCCCTCTTTGTACGTCCACCTTACGCTTTCTAGGGAAACTTGCCGGTGCAGGCACCCATGCCGCGAGCGCCGAGTGCGGAACTTCAGCAGCCTGCTGGCGGGGTCGCTATCGACAAGTAATCTTGTCGCAACTAGTTGTAGCTTGCTTAAGTTGTTGAGCGGACTCGAAACAAAGTAAGGGCGCTAGCAGCTCTCTTAAGTTGCTGAGCGGACTCGAAGCAAAGTAAGGGCGCTAGCAGCTCACTTAAGTTGTTGAGCGGACTCGAAACAAAGTAAGGGCGCGACTAGCTATGAGTTGATTCCTCCGCGCACAGGTTTTTCGTACAAAGAACAAGATCTCCAAGGCGGATAACTTTATATAGAAAGGAAATATCTAAAGTTTTGCACGACTTAGCTTTTTTTGTTGCCGCACTAGCGTCGTTCTTTTGCTCGCCCGCTCCTTGGGAGCCATGACGATGAGGATTTAGCTTGCGTGCCCGCCGGATCGGGTTCGCACGATCTCGACGCCCCCTACCTGGCGCACCAGAGATGTCGGGGGCGATGCTGATTCCCGCCAACACCTATGGGGACAGGGCCCCTTTTCGGTTCGGTGGGGGGCGGAGAGCGCACAAAGAGCGTATCGAGGCAGTGCACGCGGGGAGATTTTTACCCAGCTTCGGGCCGCACGGATGCGTAAAACCCTACTGCTGCTTGTTTGTGTATATTGGATTCTTTCTCAGGAGCGATGGATGCTGCCAGACTGAGCGTAAGTGTGTCTCTGGTGTTGAACGAGCCGAGCTGGCCGAGTCCCTGAACTCCCCGACCCTCGGAACCCTTTCTACGTTGCGCTTGGGCCTCCTTTTATACTCAAGGGGTCACCGACAGGGGGCAACGTAGACAAGAAGGGTAAAAATGGAAAAGGATGTGGTAGGTGCAGCTACCGCTACTGTGGATATAGTGTACCCTACCTAACTCTGATGGCAAGGGACAAGGGCATTAAATGCCTGTCTGAGTATCCTAAACAGTGCAAAAGGTGACCATTAGGAGTGCCACCGTTTGCCACGATGGGCTTCTCTTCATCTCCGCTTGCCACCACGTACCCCTAGCTGCACGGCCTCCCGCCACGTGCGCTCTGGGAGAGTCCCAGAGCGACACGTTAGCAGGTGAGCTGGAGCGCGGGCACGCAGTGGGGGTTTCCCGCGGCAAGCTCCTTGCCGCGGCCGTCGTCTTGTCGCGTCCGGAAGCTTGTCGCTCGCCGGATCTTGCCGGGACGCAGGGCGCGTCGCGGCAAGCTTTCTTGGTATGTCTTGAGTGGCCTTCCCGACAAGCTCCTCTTGTCGGGGTCTTGTCTCTTCCCGGAAAGCTCCTCTTGCCGGGGCCTTGGTTTGAGTACTTTGTTCTTGAATGGTCTTCAAGGGAACCACGGAGGGTCCTGGCGGTCACCCGGCAAGCCTTGCCGCGGGGCGCTGCAACTGCCCGTGCACGAGTTCGGGGTAATAGGGTACCCCTACTCTAGTACACTGACATCTCTGAATGATGAACTAAACTAAATAAGAAATATATGTAGTAAATTCATTCAAAGTAGAAAAGGGATCTTACATCAAATAAGGCATTACAACAAACATGGTGTTATCTTAATAAAAGAAATTACATCATTAGAAGAGAAAAGGGAAGAAAACCAAACATGAGATTGAGATTAATACATCTAGGAGGAGGTCGTAGATATCACTTTGATCATTTTGCGGCCTGGGGAGCAAGGCTACATGGTTTTTATATGCCTTGTCCGGCTGCTGGAGTAGATGACATGGAAACGTTGTCTCTACCATCTCAATGGCTTAGACCCAGGGAGCCGGATGTTCATCTCGGCCTCCCCAGCTTCCATCAATGGATTTTTATACTTAGGTTAAAGACTGAGAGGCCCTATGCATGTCCAAATATGCGAGTAGCATATCCAATACAGATCAATAAAAAGAAAAGAGAAGACCACAAACATCACAAAAACACAATTTTGACAAATTATCTCTATTGTAAAATTGAGGGAGTAACTCATTATTCGAGAGAACTGGCCATTGACAGTTCAGTTACAATTATCAAGGAGAACTGTAAGTTGCTAACTTAATTACATCATTCTTCACATAAGCTTCTCACTGAGGAAATTTCTTGACTGGAAGGTCACATTTCAAGCCATTGCACTTATAAAACCCAGACCTGTTGTCATTTAAATTGCAAATTAATCATCAATAATGCACAATAATTTATGACCCATAAATGATTTGGAGCCTAAGGAGGAGAAAATATCAATGCAAATAAATACACACGTAGTAAGATGCATTGTAATAGTCGTATTACTTGAATTTGTAAGCTGACCAGCAAACGCATAGTACACAAAAGAGACAAAGCTTTTACCATAATTGGTACTCAACCTTCTTGCTCCTGCTAATGATTTTGCCATTAAGGCATCAGAGTAAGGGGAGGAAGAACGGGACGACGCCTACTGGAAGTTGCCGATGGGTGTTGATGGCCTGGCCAAGCCATCTCCCTCCATGATAGGTGGCAGTCGGCGGAGAGGTGTAAATATGACGAGATGTGAAAATAAGCTCGAGGAAATTAATATGGACCAGCAAACTGACAAAAGCAAAATACAACATAATTATATTGCAGAGTGTACTAACATAATTATATTCTGGATTAAACTAATAGCACAACATTTACAGGGTTAGAACGCAGTGCACATATATATCTTAGTGGCGCAAAAACTATTTAGCCAACTTCACTAACAATGTAGAAATAGGCTTCAGTGTACTAACATAGTTATTTTGGATATAAGCAATCAACCATGAATTTAACATCAGAGATATCTGACCATTTTAAGTAATGAAAAAAGAGCCCAATAGCAAGATAGCACAACATGGAGCTGCATTGACCAGCCCCTTTTAAAGAAAGGCTTTAGGATTAGAAGTTGTGTAGTTGACCAACTTGGAAATATAAAAGCATTTCCTTCAAATTAGTACAACACCTTCGACAAATGCAATGTGATAAGAAAGCAATGAACATATACACTGTTCCACACTTAGTTTTGTGTGTAAAAAGAAAGCCATGCCAGATGATTTTTTTGGATTACAGAAACCTAGCCTGAATACATCTGAATGATATAATCAATTTTCGAAATGTTTGGCAGGCACAAGAAAAACACACGCACTACAAAAAAAGACACCTCCGTGACATTTTGGGCCGAACGAATTTTTTCTGTCATACTTATGACACTCGTATGACGATGATTGTGACAAAACCCAGTATCATCGTAGATGTGGTGGGCTCCTACTTCTATGACAAAGAATCATTATAGAAAATGGGCTTTTCATCCTGGTCGGGCCGGAGACGTACCTGCATGAAATTCTTTGGGCCGTCCATGACAGAAAAAACTGTCGTAGAAGCGAGGGTGAGGAAAATATCGGGGTGTTCCAGGTTACGGTGGGTGGTCGGGCCAAGCAATGCATGGAGGTTTGCACATTTCTCTCGTACATGCACATGCTTAGGTGCGAGGCGTTGGGCTCTAACTGAACCCGAGTGAGGCGTTCGCCTACTGAACCCGAGTGATTGCACTGAAGGTTACGCGTTACTGAACCCGAGCGATCGATCAATGGCTGTTAACTGAACCCGATCGAGCGATTCCTTTGCTACTGCTGCTAACTAAAGCCGATCAATGCTGCCTCTGGATGAACAGTGAGCGTTGTTGGGGGGTTTCGATGAACAGTTCCCGGTGGGGGTTGGATGAACAACACCCCGATCCATCGAGCCGGTTGAGCGTGGATGAACAGGACCTTGTGGAGGGATGGATGAACAGGACCCCATGGAGGGAAGGTTTAACAGTAGTCGGTGGAGGGATGGTTGAACAGTAGCCGGTGGAGGACTGGATGAACAGTAGCCAGTGGAGGGGTGGTTGAACAGGAGCCCATGGAGAGGGCTGGTTGAACAGTAGCCGGTGGAGTAGCGCACGGTGGAGGCTGGATGAACAGGAGCCCGTGGATGAACAGGAGCAGGTGGAGGCTGGAGGAGGTCGACGGTGGATGAATAGGAGCCCGTGGAGGATGGAGGATGTCGACGGTGGAGATGAATAGTATCCTGCGGAGTCCCGTTTTGCAGTACGCCACACCCCTCCTGATGAACAGGACCCCCGTTTCGACTGTAGCGTTCAAACACAAGTCTGTTTCCCCCGTTTCGCGGTATGCCACACCCCTCCCTATCAACAGGACCCTGTTTCGATCGTAGGAGGTCCAACAGAAGTCTATTTCCTCTGTTTTGCGGTACGCCAGACCCCTCCCGATGAATAGGATCCCGTTTCGAACGTGGCTGGTCGAACACAAGGCCGTTTCCTCCATTCTGCGGTACGCCAGACCTCATTTCCATCGGCTATTCCGTCCAAGCCGGTTGGCTCCCACGTGTTTCGTTGCCTCCCGATGAACACGACGCATTTCGTTGCCTCCCCATGAACACGACGGCGATGCAGTTTCCCTGTTCCGACCCAGCAATGTACACGAGCCCTGGTCGTACGTATGCGCAAGTAGGCCTTCGAGACCCCGCATGTATGTATTGCATGTCTATTACCGCATTGGTCAGTACAATCTTTGCAAGCTTATGTATGCAATCACTAGGAGTTAATTTGCCAAGTTATATATAAACAATTATTATTTTTATTTTGTAAGAACTTTCAATTTACGAAATAAAATATCATTTTAATTTGAAGATTTAATAGGACATGGGGTATTATTATTTTTTAGGCTAGACGTGGGACATTTGAGTTGGTTCTAGGGAAAAGTACTGAGAGAAAACTCAGTTTACATCGAAAAAGAAAGAGGAAGAAAATTCAGATATAGGATTAATGAAAACAAAAATAAAGGATGTGGGAAGGTCTATAAAATGGTTGGACGAACGACAAGTTTAACCAAACCTTATGTTGTTTCTATTATATATATATATATATGTAATAAAATAAGATATATATATATATATATATACACACACACTATTATTGAAGGGAAAACATAGGTTCAGTCTTGCATTCTTATAGAAAAATAGAACTGAGCTATGCGTCGTCTTGAAAAAACAAACATAACTTGGGTTGCTGATGTTATATACAAGCTAGGTTGGGAGGCCCAGAGGCCGCTTGATCCAAAAAATGTTGAAACATGTTGTGGGCTGCCCATGTTAAACAACAAAACCTAGGCCATGGACCTGGTGGGCCCGGGACTGTCAGCCTCTCGACGAACATTGTCTCCCGATTCCTCTTGTTTTGCTGACCATGTTGGGAACGATAGACGGCGGCGCCGCAGCGAGAGCACCAAGGCGGAGGACAATGTCGAGACAATGGACCGAACAAACCAGAGTGGGGCAAAACACAGGCGGAGGGGAGTACGAGGGTTGACTTGTTCGGATGCAGGGTGGTTGGTGGAGCTCCTTGGTATCGTTGTCTTCTTTCATGTTGGCGTAGCAGGGGTTGATAATGGTCTCGGCGAGTCCTTCTCCTGCCCGTTGCCGATGATCTTGTATTGCTTATGGATGTCGACAAGCTTGTTGCACCAAATGGCCGAATCGTCACGTTCTTCCTTCTCTCCACCGTAGCAAAGGTGCAGTCGGCGCTGCCGATGAAATGGGCGAATGCTCCAGAACCTTTGATGGCCCTACAGCAGTGGTAGACGAGAACCTCGTCTTGCACGCATACCTGGGCGACCGTGATCCGCTGGTCCCTATCAGGAGATGAATGGATGGGCACAAGGTCTAGTCCTGCTACCTTGTGCTTTCTCATCCTATAGGTACTGCTTGAACTCGGCGAGGCAGAGCTTCACCGAGTCCGGATCGTTGGTGTACATCACACTCAACTTGGTACCGCCATGGGACTGAACGGAGAACTCAAAGGTGAACTCCTTGCTGAAGTCCATATCTAGCAGGCTCACCCCTCAGATCGCCATTGGAGTCTCTTCAAGTGAATGAGTGAGTAGGCGGCAGCAGCAGTTCGTTTTCAGCTCTTGGGGAACTGGATTCAATAGTAAACTGAGTGTGTATAGGCGACAATAGTTACTACCCCTCCTTCGCCCGCTGCACGCCCGGCAGAATATGCACCCTGAGCGCATTCAAACACCTCCATTAAGAAACTTATTCCATCCACACATGTCGGTTCACGAGTGGGTCTGTATTGGTGCTGTAATAACAAGTGTTAGTGGTCACTTTACTTAAATTTAATTAGCTTTAATTAAAATGTATTCTTAAAACAAGCAATGCATTGGCTTGTTCTATCAGTGCCACAGGATCAACATGCACAACAATTAGAATTATATATATAAGTCCGCACATGATCGGCACATTTGCCGCACTTTCACACAGAAAATACTACCAAGTTTGAACAATTTGTTATGGTTGTTGTCCTCTGCATCATCATGTCGTGTTTCCTAGCTTGCAAGATTCAGAACCAACAAATAAGATTCAAATAATAAGTACACCAAAGATGCCTACACTTCTCATTGATTCCCAGCTTCCAAGATTCAGAACCAACAAATAAGATTCAAATAATAAGTACAACAAAGATGCCTACACATCTCATTGATTCCCAGCTTGCAAGATTCAGAACCAACCCATTAGAGCCTTTTGATAAAGTGAATATCGGGATTAAATCCATCTTGGCTAGCCGTGCCATACAACCCAAGAACTTGGCAAATGCTGTTGACCATCACAACATCTGTAGTAGAGTATTCATGTTTGCATAGATAAGAAACAACATGATTACTATAATGGTGGCACTAGTTGAAGCAACCGATGTGACGGGCCCTATACTGCCACTACTTGATGTGGTGAACCTGCAACTGCACTTGGATGAGGTCAACCTGCAGATCCATGATTCAATTCATGCGCCTTTTTCTACAGTTCACCTGAAATGAAGCAAAGATTGCAACATTCAGCTAGCAAGAAGTACTTGCTCTCGTGAGCTGGCAGGTTCTTCTTTAGTAGTTGCACTAAAATTTAGCGACATTGAGGTTGGCTGTCCTGCTCATGTAAGGTGCAACTATAATTTGCTTATCCTTTTGTGCAGTTCCACTAAAATAAAGTGCCATTGTGGTGACAGTGACGGCTCATCTTGCAAAAGCTAATAAAATGTTGCACGAGCTTACTAGCAGAATTTGATGGACATTTTGGAAACTCCAATCACCATTTTGAGAAGTTCCACCAAAATTGAGAGATGTTGCCTATGTGACACTTTAGTTGAACTGCACAAGACACTCATTCCAAAAGAAAGTGTTTTGTGCAGTTCACCAAAAGGTCACAGTAGCAACAGGTGAAATGGATATCCCTATCTGCACAAAAAGATAGAAAGAAAACAGTTGTTGGTCAATAAGAATATACAAAACATACACGAAATGAAAAGAAGCATATTAATTATGTTCATGGCAATCACACAAGGATAGTAGAAATTTTAAAACTTTAGCAATGCTTCATGCTACCGGAAGCATTACGATCAACTATGACATTCATCCAATATGGGATTACTTTAATGGTGGCATTGCTTGTTTACCAGATATAGTAAATCAACAGCAGCTAAAGAGTTGGTTTAAGAGCATGGGACCGTGGGGACACCAGGTCACTCAGCAGCGTAAAGAAGCAACTTACTTATCATACTTGGGAAAACAACAGGAGTACCATTTGTTAACATAGTTTAATTGCATCATATCACTGGAGGCATTAGATTAACAATAGCACTGGTTAGACATGTCCTTAAGGTAATAGTGGGATCGCTTCATTTTACATGCGCCCTTACATTAACAAAAACAAAGGGTTGGTATAAGGACATGTGACATTGGACGCATCAGCACAATGTACCTACAAGGAGGCATAAAGTGGTGATGCCGAGTTTGTTCATGCTCTGTGAGGGCAGTAAATCTAATCCTGGAGAACTTTTCCTATGTGAGGACAACAAATCTAATCCTGGAGACCTTTTACTATGTGAGGGCAGCAAATCTAATCCCGGAGACCTTTTACTATGTGAGGGCAGCAAATCTAATCCTGGACATACTCTGTTGATAATGGGGTATCATATTGATTCACTTGATATGTGTTTCGGCACTCAACTCGCAGATTCCCGTGGTGACATTGGAGTAATCTATGCATAGGGGTTGATGCATGTTCTCGTCTTTGTTTCTCCAGTAGAAATCTTGGGGCACTCTTTGAGGTTCTTTTTGTTGGATTGAATATTATGAATCTGAAATTGTTTGACGCATATCGTATAATTAACTCATGGATACATGTGGTGACATTGGAGTATCAAGGTGACATTAGAGTTGGTTGTTATCTTAGTATGAACACCTGGATAGATCGATCAGAAAAAAAATAATTTGAGCTGGTTTCATACCCTACAAACAATTTATTCTTATGTTCTCCACTAGATAGGAACTTTGGAGTGATTCTTCATTGCACGTTGAGGGATGGTTATATGATCCAATTAAATTAGCATTATTGAGAGATTGCACTAGCAAAAGTATGAACCCTAGGCCTTGTTTTCAAGCATTGCAATACTGTTTGTGCTCACTTTATCACTTGCTACCTGGTTGTTTTTATTTATTCAAATTATAACAATATATTTCTACCATCCATACTTCACTTTTATCACCATCTCTTTGTTGAACTAGCTAGTGCGCCTATACAATTTGCCATTGTATTAACTGTGTTGGGGACACAAGAGATTTCTTGTATTTGGTTGCAAGGTTGTTTGAGAGAGACCATATTCATCCTACGCCACTGATCTCTACTACACAACCTTCTTCTTGTAAACGTTGTTGGGCCTCCAAGTGCACAGGTTTGTAGAACAGTAGCAAATTTCCCTCAAGTGGATGACCTAAGGTTTATCAATCCGTGGGAGGCGTAGGATGAAGATGGTCTCTCTCAAACAACCCTGCAACCAAATACAAGAAATCTCTTGTGTCCCCAACACACTTAATACAATGGCAAATTGTATAGGCGCATTAGCTAGTTCAACAAAGAGATGGTGATAAAAGTGAAGTATGGATGGTAGAAATATATTTTTAAAATCTGAATAAATAAAAACAACTAGGTAGCAAGTGATAAAAGTGAGCACAAACAGTATTGCAATGCTTGAAAACAAGGCCTAGGGTCCGTACTTTCGCTAGTGCAATCTCTCAATAATGCTAATATAATTGGATCATATAACCATCCCTCAACGTGTGATGAAGAATCACTCCAAAGTTCATATCTAGCGGAGAACATAAGAATAAATTATTTGTAGGGTATGAAACCACCTCAAAGTTATTTTTTTCGATCAATCTATCTAAGTGTTCGTACTAAGATAACAACCAACTCTAATGTCACCTTGATACTCCAATGTTACCACAGGTATCCTTGAGTTAATTATACGATATGCATCAAACAATTTCAGATTCATAATATTCAATCCAACAAAAAGAACCTCAAAGAGTGCCCCAAGATTTCTACCGGAGAAACAAAGACGAGAACATGCATCAACCCCTATGCATAGATTACTCCAATGTCACCTCGGGAATCTGCCAGTTGAGTGCCAAAACACATATCAAGTGAATCAATATGATATCCCATTATCACCACGGGTATTCATAGCAAGACATACATCAAGTGTTCTCAGATCCATAAAAGTATTCAATCCGATAATAACGAAATCTCAAAGAAAAAACCCAATTCATCACAACAAGATAGACAGGGCAAAACACCATATGATCCGACTATATTAACAAAGCTCACGATACATTAAGATCATGTCAAATGAAGAACACGAAAGAGAGAGAGAGAGAGATTAAACACATAGCTACTCTACAGACCCTTGATACGTCTCCAACGTATCTATAATTTTTTATTGTACCATGCTATTATATTACCCCTTTTGGATGTTTATGGGCTTTATTTCACACATTTATATCATTTTTGGGACTAACCTACTAACCGAGGCCCAGCTCGTATTGCTGTTTTTTTGCCTATTTCAGTATTTCGAAGAAAAGGAATATCAAACGGAGTCCAAACGGAATGAAACCTTTGGGAGCGTGATTTTTGGAACGAACGTGATCCAGAGGGCTTGGAGTGCAAGTCAAGAAGCAATCTAGGCAGCCAGGAGATAGGAGGGCACGCCCACCCCACCTGGGTGTGCCCCTTGTCTCCTGGGCCCCTCGAGCGGCCACCGACGTACTTCTTCCTCCTATATATACCTACGTACCCCGAAAACATCCACGGAGCCACCGAAACACAGTTTCCACCGTTGTAACCTTCTGTATCCGCGAGATCCCATCTTGGAGCCTTCGTCCGTGCTCCGCCGGAGGGGGAATCGACCATGGAGGGCTTCTACATCAACACCATAGCCCCTCCGATGAGTTGTGAGTAGTTTACCACAGACCTTCGGGTCCATAGTTATTAGCTAGATGGCTTCTTCTCTCTTTTTGGATCTCAATACAATGTTCTCCCCCTCTCTTGTGGAGATCTATTCGATGTAAACTCTTTTTGCGGTGTGTTTGTCGATATCCGATGAATTGTGGGTTTATGATCAAGTTTATCTATGAGAAATATTTGAATCTCCTCTGAATTCTTTTATGTATGATTGAGTTATCTTTGCAAGTCTCTTCGAATTATCAGTTTGGTTTGGCCTACTAGATTGATCTTTCTTGCCATGGGAGAAGTGCTTAGCTTTGGGATCTTGCGGTGTCCTTACCTAGTGACAGAAAGGGTTGCAAGGCACGTATTGTATTGTTGCCATCTAGGATAAAAAGATGGGGTTTATATCATATTGCTTGAGTTTATCCCTCCACATCATGTCATCTTTCTTAATGCGTTACTCTGTTCTTATGAACTTAATACTCTAGATGCATGATGGATAGCGGTCGATGTGTGGAGTAATAGTAGTAGATGCGGGCAGGAGTCGGTCTACTTGTTGCGGACGTGATGCCTATATACATGATCATGCCTAGATAATCTCATAATTATTTGCTTTTCTATCAATTTCTCGATAGTAATTTGTTCACCCACCATAATACTTATGCTATCTTGAGAGAAGCCTCTAGTGAAACCTATGGCCCCTGGGTCTATCTTTTATCATATAAGCTTTCAATCTACTTTTATTTGCCTCTTTACTTTTTGCATCTATATTATAAAAACCAAAAATATATTTATCTTAACATACTATCTCTATCAGATCTCAGTTTCGCAAGTGGCCGTGAAGGGATTGACAACCCCTTTATTGCATTGGTTGCGAGTTCTTTGTTTTTTGTGTAGGTACGTGGGACTTTTGAGGAGCCTCCTACTGGATTGATACCTTGGTTCTCAAAAACTGAGGGAAATACTTACACTACTATTGCTGTATCACCCTTTCCTCTTCAAGGAAAACCAACTCAAGCTCAAGACGTAGCAAGAAGGATTTCTGGCGCCGTTGCCGGGGAGGTCTTCGCTCAAGTCAAGACATACCAAGTACCCATCCCAAACTCATCTCCCTCGCATTTACATTATTTGCCATTTGCCTCTCGTTTTCCTCTCCCCCACTTCACCCTTGCCGTTTTATTTGCCCTCTCTTTCCCAATCTTCTTCTTTCTCTTTTTCGCTTGCCCTTTTCTGTTTGCTTGTGTGTTGGATTACTTGTTGCCATGGCGCAAGATAATACCAAACTGTGTGATTTATCCAATACCAATAATAATGATTTCCTTAGTACTCCGATTGCTCCTCTTAATGATGTTGAGTCTTGTGAAATCAATACTGCTTTGCTGAGTCTTGTTATGAAAGATCAATTCGCCAGCCTTCCTAGTGAAGATGTCGCTACTCATCTAAACAACTTTGTTGATTTGTGTGATATGCAAAATAAGAAAGATATGAATAATGATATTGCTAAATTGAAGTTATTTTCGTTTTCACTTAGAGATCGTGCTAAAGTTTGGTTTTCGTCTTTGCCTAAAAATAGTATTGATTCTTGGAACAAGTGCAAAGATGCTTTTATCTCTAAGTATTTTCCTCCCGCTAAGATTATCACTCTTAGGAACGATATTATGAATTTTAAACAACTTGATCATGAGCATGTTGCCCAATCTCGGGAAAGAATGAAATTGATGATTCATAATTGCCCTACTCATGGTTTGAATTTATGGATGATCATACAAAAATTTTATGCCGGTTTGAACTTTGCTTCTATAGATCTTTTAAAGTCGGCCGCGGGAGGCACGTTTATGGAAATCATGTTAGGAGATGCTACAAAACTTCTTGGTAATATTATGGCTAATTATTCTCAATGGCACACCGAAAGATCTTCTAGAAAAGTGCATGCTATATAAGAAATCAATGTTTTGAGTGGAAAGATGGATGAACTTATGAAGTTGTTTGCTACTAAAAATACTCCTCTTTATCCCAATGATATGCCTTTGTCTACTTTCATTGAGAATAATAATGAATCCATGGATGTGAATTTTGTTGGTAGGAGTAGTTTCAGAAACAATGCTTATAGAGGAAACTTTAATTCTAGACCGTTCCCTAGTAATTCCTCTAATAATTATGGAAATTCTTACAATAATTCTTATGGTAATTTTAATAAGATTCCCTCTGATTTTGAGAATAGTGTGAAATAATTTATGATGTCTCAAAAGAATTTCAATGCTTTGCTTGAAGAAAAATTGCTCAAAGTTGATGATTTGGCTAGGGACATTGATAGACTTTCGCTTGATGTTGATTCTCTTAAAATTAGATCTACTCCTCCTAGGCATGATATCAATGAGTCTCTCAAAGCAATGAGAATTTCCATTGATGAGTGCAAGGAAAGAACCGCTAGATTGCGTGCTAAGAAAGATTGCTTTGTAAAGGCGTGTTCTTCTAGTTTCCATGAAAATAATGATGAAGATCTTAAAGTTATTGATGTGTCTCCTATTAGATCTTTGTTTTGCAATATGAATCTTGATAATAATGGGACTGGAGATGAGTCAACTTTAGTTAGAAGGCGTCCCAAGAATTCAGAGTTTTTAGATCTTGATGCTAAATTTGGTAAAAGTGGGATTGGAGAGGTCATGACTTTAAATAGTATTGAACCCACTATCTCGGATTTCAAGGAATTTGATTATTATAATTTTTCTTTAGAAAGTTGTATTTCCTTATTGCAATCTGTTGTTAATTCTCCTAATGCTTATAGTCAAAATAAAGCTTTTACCAAACATATCGTTGATGTCTTGATGCAATATTTTGATGAAAAACTTAATTTGGAAGTTTCTATACCTAGAAAACTTAATGATGAGTGGGAACCTACTATAAGGATTAAAATTAAAGATCATGAGTGTTTTGCTTTGTGTGATTTGGGTGCTAGTGTTTCCACGATTCCGAAAACTTTATGTGATATTCTATGTTTCCATGATCTTGATGATTGCTCTTTAAATTTGCACCTTGCGGATTCCACCATTAAAAAGCCAATGGGAAGGATCAATGATGTCCTCATTTTTGCAAATAGAAATTTGGTACCCGTAGATTTTATCGTTCTTGATATAGATTGCAATCTTTCTTGCCCTATTATACTTGGTAGACCTTTCCTTAGAACGAAAGGGAACATTAGATTCCAATTTCCATTAAAGAAAGTCATGGAGCACTTTCCAAGAAAGAAAGTCAAATTACCTTATGAATCTATCATGCGAGCTACTTATGAATCGAGTGCCAAAGATGGCACTACTTAGATCTATCTTCGCTTTTATGCCTAGCTAGGGGCGTTAAACGATAGCGCTAGTTGGGAGGCAACCCAATTTTCTTTGTTTTTTTTGTTTTTTTTCTGTTTAGTAATAAATTTTTCATCTAATTTCTGTTTAGATGTGTTTTTATGTTTTAATTAGTGTTTGTGCCAAGTAGAACCTATAGGATAACCTATGATGATAGTTGGTTTGATTCTGCTGAAAAACAGAAACTTTGCACTCACAAGAAAATATTTAATAAATCACAAAAACGTGATTTTGCGTTGATTCTTTTTTATTCTGATCAATAAAAAAAAATTCCAGGACTTCCTATTTTGGTAGGATTTTTAGAGTTCCAGAAGTTTGCGTTAGTTACAGATTTCTACATACTGTTCTGTTTTTGACAGATTCTGTTTTTCGTGTGTTGTTTGCTTATTTTGATGCATCTATGGCTAGTATTAAGTGGTATGAACCATAGAGAACTTGGAATACATTAGGTTTAACACCAAAATAAATAAAGAATGATTTCATTACAGTAACTTATGTGGTGATTTTGTTTTCTTTCACTAACGGAGCTTATAAGATTTCCTATTGAGTTTGGTGTTGTGAAGTTTTCAAGTTTTGGGTAAAGCTTTGATGGAGTATGGAATAAGGAGTGGCAAAATCCTAAGCTTGGGGATGCCCATGGCACCCCAAGATATTCAATAATAGCCAAAAGCCTAAGCTTGGGGATGCCCCGGGAAGGCATCCCCTCTTTCGTCTTCGTTCATTGGTAACTTTAGTTGGAGCTATATTTTTATTCGCCACATGATATGTGTTTTGCTTGGAGCGTCGTGTATTATATTAGTCTTTGATTTTTAGTTTACCACAATCATCATTGTTGTACACACCTTTTGGGAGAAGCCTACTTGATTTTAATTTATTAGAATATGCTATGTGCTTCACTTATACCTTTTGAGCTAGATAGTTTTTGCTCTAGTGCTTCACTTATATCTTTTAGAGCACGGCGGTGGCTTGATTTTGTAGAAATTGATAGTCTCTCATGCTTCACTTATATTATTTTTAGAGTATTTTAGAACAGCATGGTATTTGCTATGGTTATAAATTGGTCCTAGAATGGTAGGCATCCAAGTTGGGTATAATAAAAACTATCATAGGAAGTGAATTGGATGCTATGATCAATTTGATACTTGATAATTGTTTTGAGATATGGAGGTAGTGATATTAAAGTCATGCTAGTTGGGTGATTATGAATTTAAAGAATGCTTATGTTGAAGTTAGCAAGTCCCGTAGCATGCACGTATGGTTAAAGTTGTGTAACAAATTTGAAACATGAAGTGTACCTGGCTTGTGCATCCTTATGATGGCGGTCGGGGACGAGCGATGGTCTTTTCCTACCAATCTATCCCTCTAGGAGCATGCGCGTAGTGCTTGGTTTTTGATGACTTCTAAATTTTTGCAATAAGTATATGAGTTCTTTTGACTAATGTTGAGTCCATGGATTATACGCACTTTTATCTTTCCACCATTGCTAGTCTCTTCGGTACCGTGCATTGCCCTTTCTCACCTTGAGAGTTGGTGCAAACTTCGCTGGTGCATCCAAACCCCGTGATACGATACGCTCTATCACACATAAACCTCCTTATATCTTCCTCAAAACAGCCACCATACCTACCTATTATGGCATTTCCATAGCCATTCCGAGTTATATTGCCATGCAACTTGTCACATCCCTAGCTTCTGGTGCTGCCTAGTGTTTGCATCTTGCTTGCATCATGTTTAATTTTCATGGAATTTGAAATGGGGATGTTCAAACCCTAGCATCAAAAGGAATTCAAATAGGTTCAACCAAAATATTTTTCAATGATTTCAAAATGCCCTTTAAAAATGTTCATCATTTCTGGATCAAGGTGGAAGCATCTACCAAAAATGGTTCACATTTTTGCAGGACATATTTGGACTTTGAATTAATTCAAACATATTTGAATTGGAGCTATTTAAATGCTATATATATTTTACATGCTCCAAAAATGTTGGAAATTTTTAAGGGTCACTGGAATAATTCAGAAAGCACCCATAATTATTTCCAGGATTTTATGAAATGAATTATTATTTTACTAATTCAAAACAGAGAAATAAAATAGAAAACTGAAACAAAATAAAGGAGAGAGAGAAACCCACCTGCGCCTCACCTGTGCTGGCCCAGCCCACCTGGCCAGTCCACTTGGCGGCCCAGCCCACCAGGGGCACCGCTGTCTTCAAACTCTGCCTACTGGCAGAGGCGTGTCGACGCGCCCGTGCCCGAGCCTCCACCTCTTGCTTCGTGCTGGCGGCCTCTCCTTCGGGCCTATCCGCGCCTGGAGACGCCCAGCACCCCCTCGCCCACTCCCCCGCCTCTCTGGCCTCTCCCCACCGCTCTGGCTCTCTCTCCCGCAGCCGCCCGAACACACCCGTAGCGCGCAGCTCACCGCCGTTGTGCCCACTGGCCTCCCCTCGCCTCCCCACTTGTCTGGAAGCTCCGCACTCGTCGCGTACATCGTCTCCGTCAACACACACGACGCCGGGAGCCCTGTAGTGACGCCATCGTCGTCGTCTTCACCGACGGGCACCAAAGATCGCCGGCTCCGATTCACCGTCTCCAAGTCGTCCCCGAGCTCGCTGACCATCTCCTCTGCCTCCCTGTGAGCTCCTGCACCTCTCACCCCTCTCCCCGTCGGCGCTTTTCTCCTCTAGCCACCGCCCAATGAGCAACCGGGGCCGCCGTCCGCCATGGCCGGCGAGCCCGCGCTCCCGAGCTTCCCCTGCTTGCCCCTGTGGCACAGGTGTGATTATGCCGCCCCTAGATGCCTCTTGTGCCACCCCGTTCACCGTACGCGAGCTGCAGCTCTGCGCCCACTGGAACCCGAGCCCCGCCGCCACTTGACCTCATCACCGAGCCCAACTCCGGCAACCCTAGGGCCTCCCTCCACCTCCATTGGATGCGTCCGAGTGCCAGCTTTCCAACGGTACCGCCCGCGGCCCAAACGGTCTCCTGTAGATGAAACCCGAGCCACTCCGGTGAACATCCGCCACGCTCTTGGTCGCCGCCGGCTGAACTCCGGCGACTGCCGACGTGGCCGTGATTAGGGCCTAAACACACCGCTAACCAACCCCCTGGGCCACTGACGCGTGGGCCCCACACCCTAACTAATCCCAGTTTTGTTTCTGTTTAGGTTAGTTTAAAACCAAGCGGGACCCACATGCCTGAGTTGACCCGGCTAACGTGGCCGTTGACTGGTCCCACACGTCAGCGACCCTAACCAGCACCGTGACACTGACCAGTGGGACCCCTGGTCAGGTTTGACCCGGATCAGCCCCTTTGACCTGCTCACGTCATGCTTACACATTGCTGATGCAGTTAAGGAATTTTTGGATTAAATATAATTCAGTAAATTCCAGAAAATGTCCTAAACTTCTAAAAATCATAAAAATTCAACCGTAACTCCAAATGAAATAATTTATATATGAAAAATGATCAGAAAAATCCAATCTATCCATCTGTACCATTTTCATGCATGTTAGAACAACTTTGGTTCACTGTTAGGTCAAATCATATAAATGGCATTTGAATTTCACATATGGAGTTTGGATTTGAACTTAGGGTTCAAACCAACTTCATTTAACTTTGTTGCTGGCTGCATTAGCTCAAAACACCAGCATGTTGCCATGTCATGATCATGCATCATAATGTGCATTGCATTGATTGTGTTTCTTCTCTGTTGTCGGTAATTGTTCCCTCTCAGTAGACGTGGTTCCGACGATGAGATCGATGACACCGATGAAGAACTATACTATCTTCAGAAGTGCCAGGAAAGCAAAACCCCCTTGTTCATTCCGATACAATCCCACTCTCTCGCTCCTGCTCTCTTTTACTGCATTAGGACAACAACGATTTATCTATTACTTGCTGCGGTAGCTGAACCCCTTTATCCTCTGCATGGCCTGTCATTGCCACAGTAAATAGATGAAACCCACTAGCATGAGTAGGAGTTGTTTGAGCCCTGATGTGCCTACTCATTCATGCTTGTTTGTCATGCCTGCTATTGCTTAGAGTTGTGTCAGGTCTGATTCATCGGGGATGAATTGGAATGTGGTGAACATGTCCTACTGTTGAGAGCTAAGTGTGTGAACACGATTTGGTAAAGGTAGCGGTGAGAGGCCATGTAGGAGTACATGGTGGGTTGTCTCATTGCAGCCGTCCTCAGGAACTGAGTTCTATGTTTGTGATCCATGAACAGTTACTACCACACATTGGGCTCCGGGCGCTCCAAGCTCTCTCGACTTATTAATCAACTTGATCTCTGTCCAGGAGTTGCAACTAGTTTCTGGTGTTTGTAGGTAGTGTTAGTAGTCTACCAAGTGGCACCCGGTACAGGTGAGCTTGGGACAGACTAGGCACAGTGGCACGGTGCACCAAGTGGCACCCGGATGGTGGGCTTGGGAACCCTGCTCACATCGTTTGGGGCCGTGAGCGACACCCCGGCCGGATCTCCTTGCGGATGGAACCCGAATAGGCGATAAACCTGGACGAGAGACTTGTGTGGTTAGTCAGGTCGTGGCCGACACCCTCGCTGGGCTTCCGCTTTGTCACATCCCTAGCTTCTGGTGCTGCCTAGTGTTTGCATCATGTTTAAATTTTTTAAACTTGAACTGAGGAAATTTGGAAGCCTCAAAACTTAAATAAAAGAAGGGCAAAAACCCTAAAATCTCATTCATTGTTCCAAAATGCTCTTCTTAAATGTTTGATAATTTTGGCAAAGGGTTCTGGTCCCAACCAAAATATTGAACATTTTTAAGGACTTAATCTTGGGACTTTGAATTTAAATCATTAGCTATTTGAATTTGAATTATATTCATATAATTAGAATATAATTTCAAATACCCCTGAAATATTTTATGAGCTTTTGGAAAAGTCCATCTAGCAAAATAAAAATATTCAGAGGAGTTTTTGGCATTGTTTGAATTATTTTAAATTCAAAACAGTGGCAAAATAAATTTAAAAATAAAACAAACAGAAAATAAACAGAGCACATACCTGGCCACTTACCTGGCCTTACCTGGTAGCCCACCAGCAGCCCAGTCCACCAGAGCCGGCCCAGCCAACGTAGCAACGGGCAGGTTTGTCTTCAACCCCTCGCCAGGAGGACAAGTCGTGGCAGAGCGCGCGTCGCCGGTCGCCACCTCCTGCTTCGACGTGTCCCAGCCGCCCCCGACCTCTCCAGTGCACCGTTGGAACGCCCTCGACCCCCTCGACCGCTATCCCTTCTCTCTGCTCGCTCTAGCTCTCTCCCTCTCTCGATTTGGAGCACCACCGAGAGCCACCGGAGGGCGCCGCCGTCGCATCCATAGCCACCGGCCACCCCTCGCCCTTCCGCTGAGCTCAGGAGCTCCGCCTCGACCCCCTCTTCCTCCCCACCGAGCCAAGCCCCTCGGGAAGCTCTGCATCGCCTCCATGCCATCGTCTTCGTCCTCGACCGTTGCTGATGGTCGCCGCCGATTCGCCGTCACCCGTGCTTCCCGAGCTCGTCGATGACCCCACCCGATGCGCTGTGAGATCCTCCGTCTTTCCCCCTCCTCCCCGAGCTCGTTCCTGTCCTCTAGCTATGCCAGCCGTCGTACCCGAGCGCCGCCGTCCGCCATGGTCGTTGCTCTCGCAGCCATCGTGCGTCTCCGCTCGAGCTTGAGCCTTCGGCGTGCTCCTGGAGCAACGACGAGTCCAACGGAACCCCTAACTAGCTCCCCCATGCACTGGAACCACGCGGCCGCCCATGCCCGAACTCCGGCCACCGCATCACTCAATGTCGTGCTCAACTCCGGCCACCCCAGCCTCTGCCACCGCCACCGTTGGATGCGCCACTCCACCCTCTCCCCGTAGCTGCTCCCTGCGCGCCAAAAGAGCCCATGTAGGTGGTTCCCGACGTGCACCGCCGCGTCTGGCCTCGCCGGCGTCATGACGCCGGCAGGTTTGACCGTTGACCTTGACCGAGTGGGCCTAGGTTGACTCCCCCTGGGTCTATGACAAGTGGGGCCCGCTCTGCTAATTAACTCAGGTTAGCACTAACTAATATTAGTTAGTTGAACTAACTACTGACACGCAGGGCCCACAGGTCAGTTTGACCTGGACCAGGCCGTTGACCTGCTGACGTCACTATGAGGTCATGCTGACGCAATAATTCCTTTCTGGAATTTAAATAAATCTTAAATGATTTATTATTTTCAGAAAATGTCCTAAACTTCTAAAAATCATAGAAAATCAACCGTAACTCCAAATGAAATAATTTATATATGAAAAATGGTCAGAAAAAATCCAATCTATCCATCTGTACCATTTTCATGCATGTTAGAACAACTTATAGCTGCTGATTAGCACAAATCATATAAATGACATTCTAATATCCACATATGGAGGTTGAATTTGAATCTTGGATTCAAACCAACTTCATTTAATCTGGGTTTAGCTGCATCAGCACAAATCAACAGCATATTGCCATGTCACATTCATGCATCATATTGTGCATTGCATTGATTGTGCTCTTCCTTGTTTGCCGGTGATTGCCCCCTCTCGATAGACGCGTTTCGACGATGTGATCGATGACACCAATGAAGAGCTATATTATCTTCAGAAGTGCCAGGCAAGCAAAACCCCCTTGTTCATTCCGATACAACCCTACTCTCTCGCTCCTGCTCTCTTTTACTGCATTAGGACAACACCGATTCATCTGTTACTTGTTGCGGTAGCTGAACCCCTTTATCCTTTGCATGACCTGTCATTGCCACAGTAAATAGATGAAACCCACTAGCATGAGTAGGAGTTGTTTGAGCCCTGTTGTGCCTACTCATTCATGCTTGTTTGTCATGCCTGCTACTGCTTAGAGTTGAGTCAGGTCTGATTCATCGGGGATGAATCGGAGGTGTGTGAACATGTCCTACCATTGAGAGCTAAGTGTGTGCACACGATTTGGTAAAGGTAGCGGTGAGAGGCCATGTAGGAGTACATGGTGGGTTGTCTCATTGCAGCCGTCTTCAGGAACTGAGTTCTGTGTTTGTGATCCATGACCAGTTACTACCACACATTGGGTTCCGGTAACTCGATCCCTCTCGACTTATTAATCAACATGATCTCTGTCCAGGAGTTCCAACTAGTTTCTGGTGTTTTTAGGTAGTGTTAGTAGTCTACCAAGTGGCACCCGGTACAGGTGGGCTTGGGACAGACTAGGCACAGTGGCCCGGTGTACCAAGTAGCACCCGGATGGTGGGCTTGGGAACCCTGCACACATCGTTTGGGGCCGTGAGCGACACCCCGGCCGGATCTCCTTGCGGATGGAACCCGAATAGGCGATAAACCTGGATGAGAGACTTGTGTGGTTAGTCAGGTCATGGCCGACTCCCTCGCCAGGCTTCCGCTTGAAGGTTGCCGAGATACACGAGGTGTACATGGCGGTAAGTGGCGAGAGCGTGTGTGAAGAAGTACACCTCTGCAGGGTTAATATGATCTATTCGAATAGCCGTGTCCGCGGTAAAGGACTTCTGGGTTGCCTGTACAGTTCATAGACAAGTGAAAGTGGATACTCTAAAATACGCAAGATAAGCGTGAGTGCTATGGATGGCGTTCTCGTAGGGAGACGAGAGCGGATCCATAGTGGTGTATTGATATGGTGAATATGTGGACTCGTGTGCGCCACCTCAAAAGAGTTACTTGCAGTCGTAGTTCAGGATAGCCACCGAGTCAAAGCTGGCTTGCTGCAGTTAAACTCCACCACACCCTTTGTTGATAATGATGCATATGTAGTTAGATCTGATGTAAGTCTTGCTGGGTACATTTGTACTCACGTTGCTTAATTTATGTTTTTGCAGAGAGACTTCAGTCTCGCTAGTAATACCGCGTGGACTTCGACGTTTAGCTTGTTACCTCAGCTACGATCTTGTGCCCTCGGCAGGATCTGGTAGGTAGTCAGGCTTCTCAGCCTTTTTCATTTGTAGATGTCTGTACTCAGACATGTTAAGCTTCCGCATGTGTTTGGACTTGTATGCTCTGATTGTTGGGTCATGAGACCCATGTTTGTAATATCTTGCTCCTCAGAGCCTATTGAATAAATACTTGAGTTGTAGAGTCTTGTTGTGATGCCATGTTGTATTTGCACATATCGAGCATATTGTGTGTATGTTATTGAAATGCTTGGTATGTGCGGGATCTGACTATCTAGTTGTTTATCCTTAGTAGCCTCTCTTACCGGGAAATGTCTCCTAGTGTTTCCACTGAGCCATGGTAGCCTACTACTGCTCCGGAACACTTAGGCTGGCCGGCATGTGTCCTTCTTCGTTCCTGTGTCTGTCCCCTCGGGGAAATGTCACGCGATGAATTCCGGAGTCCTGTTAGCCCGCTACAGCCCGGTTCACCGGAGTCCTGCTAGCCCAGTTGCTACAGCCTGGATTCACTCGCTAATGACCGACAGGTTCGATGCTGGGTCATGGATGCCTGTCCCTGTAAGTTAGTGCCACTTTGGGTTCACGACTAGCCATGTCAGCCCGGGTTCTTTGTCATATAGATTCTAGCGGCACTATCATATACGTGAGCCAAAAGCGCAAACGGTCCCAGGCCAGGTAAGGTGGCACCCGTGGGAATACCGTGCGTGAGGCCGCAAAGTGATATGATGTGTTACATGCTAGATCGGTGTGACTTAGGATCGGGGTCCTGACACGCTTGAAGGTTGCCGAGTACATGTCGTGTAAACGGCGGTAAGTGGTGAGAGCGTGTGTGAAGAAGTACACCCCTGCAGGGTTAATATGATCTATTCGAATAGCCGTGTCCACGGTAAAGGACTTCTGGGTTGCCTGTATAGTTCATAGACAAGTGAAAGTGGATACTCTAAAATACACAAGATAAGCGTGAGTGCTATGGATGGCGTTCTCGTAGGGAGACGGGAGCGGATCCATAGTGGTGTATTGATATGGTGAATATGTGGACTCATGTGCGCCACCTCAAAAGAGTTACTTGCAGTCGTAGTTCAGCTTACCCACTGAGTCAAAGCTGGCTTGCTACAGTTAAACCCCACCATCTCCTTTGTTGATACTGATGCATATGTAGTTAGTTCTGATGTAAGTCTTGCTGGGTACATTTGTACTCACGTTGCTTAATTTATGTTTTTGCAGAGAGACTTCAGTCTCGCTAGTAGTACTGCGTGGACTTCGACGTTTAGCTTGTTACCTCAGCTACGATCTTGTGCCCTTGGCAGGATCTGATAGACAGTCAGGCTTCTCAGCCTTTTTCATTTGTAGATGTCTGTACTCAGACATGTTAAGCTTCCGCTTGTGCTTTGACTTGTATGCTCTGAGTGTTGGGTCATGAGACCCATGTTTGTAATATCTCGCTCCTTGGAGCCTATTGAATAAATACTTGAGTCGTAGAGTCATGTTGTGATGCCATGTTGTATTTGCACATATCGAGCATATTGTGTGTATGTTATTGAAATGCTTGGTATGTGTGGGATCTGACTATCTAGTTGTTTATCCTTAGTAGCCTCTCTTACCGGGAAATGTCTCCTAGTGCTTCCACTGAGCCATGGTAGCTTGCTACTGCTCCGGAACACTTAGGCTGGCCGACATGTGTCCCTCTTCATTCCTGTGTCTGTCCCTTCAGGGAAATGTCACGTGATGAATACCGGAGTCCTGTTAGTCTGCTACAGCCCGGTTTACCGGAGTCCTGCTAGCCCAGTTGCTACAGCCTGGATTCACTCGCTGGTGACCGACACGTTCGTTGTTGGGTCATGTATGCCTGTCCCTGTAAGTTAGTGTCACTTTGGGTTCACGACTAGCCATGTCAGCCCGGGTTCTTTGTCAGATGGATGCTAGCGGCACTATCATATACGTGAGCCAAAAGGCGCAAACGGTGCCAGGCCAGGTAAGGTGGCACCCGTGGGAATACCGTGCGTGAGGCCGCAAAGTGATATGATGTGTTACATGCTAGATCGGTGTGACTCAGGATCGGTGTCCTGACAGCTTTGGTATCAGAGCCTGACTGCCTGTAGGATTACCAAGCCAAACTGGTCGAAGTTGAGTCTAGAAAATCTTTAGTTATATAAGAGAATTGATTGTGGGATGGAACGTAAGGCTCTTTTACTCCTTATACCTCATGCCCTTCTGATCCGAGTCATCTTATCCATCCTACGGGGTTAAGGAACTAGGCTTTCTCTTCTTTCTATCAGGATCACGTGTTACTAATCAGTAGACTCATAAGATTGTTGGATTTAAGCCTTAGTTCAGTTTCCACCTGTGTATGTTAACTGTTGATCTCGAAATCTTGATATTGTGATGATCGAGTGGTTATGCCACCATTTTGTAGGATGTCTCCAATCTTTTTGAGCATTTACAGCCGTTATGCTGTCCGAGTCATCCCAGGGTTCTAAACAGTTTGATGCATTTGCAAATTCCTTCTTCCCGTTCCCAATGTCCTCTCTGGCCAGGTTAAGCACACTAGACGGTGAGTTGAGGTACTCTATTGCCTCCTCATTTATGTTGGAGTTATTATTATGACCCTAGGTGTCTCAGGGGATCATCTAGTAGTCTAGCCATGTTTTGTGTTCCCAGTGTGATCATTCTGGCCATCATCCTCGAAAGCATCCCGTGATGCCACTTAGTTAGTAGGCATTTCACTTCTGGGTTTTGAACCCGAGATTCACCCTACTTACTTCATGTTGATAGTAATTGCTAGCTCCCTTAGGTTATTAGTAACCTTTGCGATAGTCCTCGAAGTTCGTGGTATTTCCTTTTTCCAAATACTATGAACCACTTTATGGCAGAAGTTTGTTGGATCAAAAGATCACAACAGGAATATCCTCAATGAGTTCTCCATTATATATTGTGGCTCTGCCAGTTCTACCTTTCTGCATGGGTTATCCGGAAGAAATATGTTGAACTTCGTTCAACATGCTAAACCATGCATCCACAACTCAGAAAATCGTATGTTCCTTTGAGTTGTCCCTCTTTAGTTGTCTTCTGACCCTCATCTATCAATTGATAGTCAAGAGTATGTGTGCATTCGTTCATCGATGCCTATTACTCTTGTGGTCCATCAAGCCATTCTATTCCAGAGTGACTAGGAGAAACAAACTCCAGTACCCTTTTCCATTTCCAGGATTGGGTCAAAGCAGTTGTGTTCCGCAGATCAAGTTGCAATCCAGCTTCTGGTCTGTTCTACCTTGAGGTATTACCATTTTTATATCAAGAATATCATTGGAATTGCACACCCTCTTATGAATTCTTGTTGCAGTGATACTTCTCGCCATCATTATTCATTTCTCGACTTCCATGTTGTTGCAACCGGAATGCCGACGGATGAACTATGATGTGTGAAATCAATACCCCTAGCAACTAGTTGCTTGGTAGTAAATGGACAATATTCTCATTCTTAGCATGTTGGTTATTGAATCATCATTCTAAGATAGATTGTGCTACCTAGTCCTTATTTCCTGGTGCACTCTTTGATTGATGAGTTAGGATTTTGTCAAATCCTCGCTCATTTGATCATATCGTCTTGCCCTAAAAAGCAAGATTGTTCTCGAGCTTAGTGACATATCGGTGGTTCGTGATTTTCCGTATATCTTCTCGGAAGTATTACCAGGTTGTCACCTGCCCGCTATGTTGAGTTCATGATCAAGTTGGTTTATTCCTGTAAATCACCCTTTCTCCAAGAATCCGTGTTGGATACCCCTAAGCTAGTTGGTTAAGCTAAACGACAACTTGGAGAGTGGAAGATAAAAGCTTACCTAACTTAGTTCGTTTCAAAGGGATATCCTGGTGTTGGTGTGTTAGTTGAGGAAAGATGATATCTTCATCGATTGGTCCCTGTGATCAGTTATTGGACCTATTGTCTTATAAAAACTTTGATTTGAGTATGGGCTATCGTCAAATCAAATCAGAACCAACGATGTTCATAATGTTGTCTTACTCATGGCTGTCCCTCGAGCGTACACCATTATATCTTTTGGTCTGACCAATATTATCACCTTGTTCACATAATGGCGGAATTCCAATGATATGGAAATTCTGATGGGTTGTTGTTGAGCCCATCAGCAGCATTTTGTCTCCTCCATGATTCATGTTGAACATTGAGCTAGTGTTGGAAACTTTATAAGCATTATCTTCATGTCCCGTGCATGAAGCATATGTTCGGATGAAAGAAGTGACTCCCTTTAATTCATGTGCATCTGATGCAAGTTGTCGTCTGAATTCAAGGAAGTCAATGTTTGTTTCCTTTGGAATCATCCCAAGTTAGTCACACATGTGCAAAGTATACTATGGTTTGGTAGATTAATACCTCCACTCCATATGTATTCTGTAGCACCTCAAGCCACTGATTGATTTGTTCAAGGAGAAGAAGTTCCTTCATAAGAGCTAATCATATGACTTATGCAAGGACTCCGTTATCCGCGATGATGGTTCCCTACTAGAACTCGGTAGTGTTTTTATTATAAGACTACCATGTGATCATGTTCGTCTGGGACAGCGTGTTCACACGTGTGTAGCAGAACCAGCTCATGTTTTGGAGCTTGCTATCGTAGTTCATTTCCCGAGAATCTTGCAACGTCATCTCGTCGAATTGTGTTGCAAACTTTCATTTTTCTTCCTAGACTCGATGAGTCTGGAATATCCTGACACCAACCAGATCTGAATCTCAGGCAGACATGATGGTTGGAACATTTCCCAGGAACTATAATATTGGTCCCTCGATAACCGGTAAAGTGGATGTCGTGGCCAGCACCACCCAGCTGAAAGACCTATTATCGTAGTATCTTGTTTGAGGAAGTTGGCCACCTCCCCTTAAGGATTTCGTAGGATCTACTCCCTAGTTGTTCCTTATGGATTTTTGTGTTCCCGAAGTCCGACCTTTTACTTGATGTTCTAGATATCAAACCATAATTATTTGTGGATTACACTAGCGCATCAAGGAGAACATTAGAAGCGGAGTGCTAAAATGTCTCTCGGTCGATCATCCAGATTTTGTTTCTAGGGCCTCGCTAAGGTGAAATCTGAGAAGCTGTTATCTTCCTATGCATCTGCATCGTCCATCACTAGCCATCATGGTAGTATGTTGTGTTGCCAGGATCCTTGACACGGATATTGGTAAAACCTTGATGGATATGGAAATGCCCAAGTTCTTGAGAGCACGCACAAGCTCTAGGTTTTATCACCGGCACTAACTGGGATTGCTCTCAGTTTCCTCGGTTAGGCTATAACTTTTCAAACAGTGGACCCACTCTCTACTGTTGAGCTTCTCCCCAGTTACTAAAATCATCCCTTGTGTTGTTTTCAACAAGGTAATCCACATCATCCATTCTAATCCAGGTATGCCATTCTACCGAACCCCTCCAAATGATCAATTATGAATTGCCTTAGGCTGGTATAAAGAGTTCCAATGATCTCTATTTCAAAGGTAATTCTTTTTGCCACTTAAGGGGATATATCTACGAGTCACGGTCCCTAAGGTGTCCCGCTGTGGCATCATGGCAACTCAACTCCTCGCTACGTTGACAACCATTCACCACCCTTTTAAGCGTGGAATTGTTGTCTACCTAGTGAACCCTTGTTATTTGTTCCACTCCATCCCTCTAGATGTGTGTTTTGTGTCTCAGCTCGAGTGGTGTTGCTATGCCTCATTCCGCGAGTTGATCCTAAGTTGTTCGATCTTTGAGAAGATTGATCCTTCTAGAGTCTCCTTCTCCTCTCGTTGTCATGTTGGCTGGAGTTCTCAGAGCAAGACGACAAGACAAAGATGGTGATTGAATCAACGTTCATTTGAAGTGCAACCTGGATCGGGAAGATTTCGTTAGTTGCATTTTTCCCCTTCATCTTACCCTACGGCTGAATCTTGGGACGAGATTCTTGTTTAGTGGGGGTGAGTTGTCACATCCCTAGCTTCTGGTGCTGCCTAGTGTTTGCATCTTGCTTGCATCATGTTTAATTTTCATGGAATTTGAAATGGGGATGTTCAAACCCTAGCATCAAAAGGAATTCAAATAGGTTCAACCAAAATATTTTTCAATGATTTCAAAATGCCCTTTAAAAATATTCATCATTTCTGGATCAAGGTGGAAGCATCTACCAAAAATGGTTCACATTTTTGCAGGACATGTTAGGACTTTGAATTAATTTAAACATATTTGAATTGGAGCTATTTAAATGCTATATATATTTTACATGCTCCAAAAATGTTGGAAATTGTTAAGGGTCACTGGAATAATTCAGAAAGCACCCATAATTATTTCCAGGATTTTATGAAATGAATTATTATTTTACTAATTCAAAACAGAGGAATAAAATAGAAAACTGAAACAAAATAAAGGAGAGAGAGAAACCCACTTGCGCCTCACCTGTGCTGGCCCAGCCCACCTGGCCAGTCCACTTGGCGGCCCAGCCCACCAGGGGCACCGCTGTCTTCAACCTCTGCCTACTGGCAGAGGCGTGTCGACGCGCCCGTGCCCGGGCCTCCACCTCCTGCTTCATGCTGGCGGCCTCTCCTTCGGGCCTATCCGCGCCTGGAGACGCCCAGCACCCCCTCGCCCACTCCCCGCCTCTCTGGCCTCTCCCCACCGCTCCGGCTCTCTCTCCCGCAGCCGCCCGAACACACCCGCAGCGCGCAGCTCACCGCCGTCGTGCCCACTGGCCTCCCCTCGCCTCCCCACTTGTCTGGAAGCTCCGCGCTCGTCACGTACATCGTCTCCGTCAACACACACGACGCCGGGAGCCCTGTAGTGACGCCATCATTGTCGTCTTCACCAACGGGCACCGAAGATCGCCGGCTCCGATTCACCATCTCCAAGTCGTCCCCGAGCTCGCTGACCATCTCCTCTGCCTCCCTGTGAGCTCCTGCACCTCTCACCCCTCTTCCCGTCAGCGTTTTTCTCCTCTAGCCACCGCCCTATGAGCAACCGGGGCCTCCGTCCGCCATGGCCGCGAGCCCGCGCTCCCGAGCTTCCCCTGCTTGCCCCCGTGGCACAGGTGTGATTATGCCGCCCCTAGATACCTCTTGTGCCACCCCGTTCACCGTACGCGAGCTGCAGCCCTATGCCCACTGGAACCCGAGCCCCGCCGCCGCTTGACCTCATCGCCGAGCCCAACTCCGGCAACCCTAGGACCTCCCTCCACCTCCATTGGATGTGGCCGAGTGCCAGCTTTCCAACCGTACCGCCCGCGGCCCAAACGGTCTCCTGTAGATGAAACCCGACCCACTCCGGTGAACATCCACCGCGCTCTTCGTCGCCGCCGGCTGAACTCCGGCGACTGCCGACGTGGCCGTGATTAGGGCCTAAACACACCACTAACCAACCCCCTGGGCCACTGACGCGTGGGCCCCACGCCCTAACTAATCCCAGTTTTGTTTCTGTTTAGGTTAGTTTAAAACCAAGCGGGACCCACATGCCTGAGTTAACCCGGCTAACGTGGCCGTTGACTGGTCCCACACGTTAGTGACCCTAACCAGCACCGTGACACTGACCAGTGGGACCCCTGGTCAGGTTTGACCCGGATCAGCCTCTTTGACCTGCTGACGTCATGCTTACACATTGCTGATGCAGTTAAGGAATTTCTGGATTAAATATAATTCAGTAAATTCAAGAAAATGTCCTAAACTTCTAAAAATCATAAGAATTCAACCGTAACTCCAAATGAAATAATTTATATATGAAAAATGATCAGAAAAATCCAATCTATCCATCTGTACCATTTTCATGCATATTAGAACAACTTTTGTTCATTGTTAGGTCAAATCATATAAATGGCATTTGAATTTCACATATGGAGTTTGGATTTGAACTTAGGGTTCAAACCAACTTCATTTAACTTTGTTGCTAGCTGCATTAGCTCAAAACACCAGCATGTTGCCATGTCATGATCATGCATCATAATGTGCATTGCATTGATTGTGTTTCTTCTCTGTTGCCGGTAATTGTTCCCTCTTAGTAGACGTGTTTCCGACAATGAGATCGATGACACCGATGAAGAACTATACTATCTTCAGAAGTGCCAGGCAAGCAAAACCCCGTTGTTCATTCCGATACAATCCCACTCTCTCGCTCCTGCTCTCTTTTACTGCATTAGGACAACAACGATTTATCTGTTACTTGCTGCGGTAGCTGAACCCCTTTATCCTCTGCATGACCTGTCATTGCCACCGTAAATAGATGAAACCCACTAGCATGAGTAGGAGTTGTTTGAGCCCTGATGTGCCTACTCATTCATGCTTGTTTGTCATGCCTGCTATTGCTTAGAGTTGTGTCAGGTCTGATTCATCCGGGATGAATTGGAATGTGGTGAACATGTCCTACTGTTGAGAGCTAAGTGTGTGAACACGATTTGGTAAAGGTAGCGGTGAGAGGCCATGTAGGAGTACATGGTGGGTTGTCTCATTGCAGCCGTCCTAGGAACTGAGTTCTGTGTTTGTGATCCATGAACAGTTACTACCACACATTGGGCTCCGGGCGCTCCTAGCTCTCTCGACTTATTAATCAACTTGATCTCTGTCCAGGAGTTGCAACTAGTTTCTGGTGTTTGTAGGTAGTGTTAGTAGTCTACCAAGTGGCACCCGGTACAGGTGGGCTTGGGACAGACTAGGCATAGTGGCACGGTGTACCAAGTGGCACCCGGATGGTGGGCTTGGGAACCCTGCTCACATCGTTTGGGGCCGTGAGCGACACCCCGGCCGGATCTCCTTGCGTATGGAACCCGAATAGGCGATAAACCTGGATGAGAGACTTGTGTGGTTAGTCAGGTCGTGGCCGACACCCTCGCTGGCTTCCGCTTGAAGGTTGCCGAGTACATGTCGTGTAAACGGCTGGTAAGTGGTGAGAGCGTGTGTGAAGAAGTACACCCCTGCAGGGTTAATATGATCTATTCGAATAGCCGTGTCCACGGTAAAGGACTTCTGGGTTGCCTGTACAGTTCATAGACAAGTGAAAGTGGATACTCTAAAATACGCAAGATAAGCGTGAGTGCTATGGATGGCGTTCTCGTAGGGAGACGGGAGCGGATCCATAGTGGTGTATTGATATGGTGAATATGTGGACTCGTGTGCGCCACCTCAAAAGAGTTACTTGAAGTCGTAGTTCAGGTTAGCCACTGAGTCAAAGCTGGCTTGCTGCAGTTAAACCCCACCATCCCCTTTGTTGATACTGATGCATATGTAGTTAGTTCTGATGTAAGTCTTGCTGGGTACATTTGTACTCACATTGCTTAATTTATGTTTTTGCAGAGAGACTTCAGTCTCGCTAGTAGTACTGCATGGACTTCGATGTTTAGCTTGTTACCTCAGCTACGATCTTGTGCCCTCGGCAGGATCTGATAGACAGTCAGGCTTCTCAGCCTTTTTCATTTGCAGATGTCTATACTCAGACATGTTAAGCTTCCGCTTGTGCTTTGACTTGTATGCTCTGAGTGTTGGGCATGAGACCCATGTTTGTAATATCTCGCTCCTCGGAGCCTATTGAATAAATACTTGAGTCATAGAGTCATGTTGTGATGCCATGTTGTATTTGCACATATCGAGCATATTGTGTGTATGTTATTGAAATGCTTGGTATGTGTGGGATCTGACTATCTAGTTGTTTATCCTTAGTAGCCTCTCTTACCGGGAAATGTCTCCTAGTGCTTCCACTGAGCCATGGTAGCTTGCTACTGCTCCGGAACACTTAGGCTGGCCGGCATCTGGCCCTCTTCGTTCCTGTGTCTGTCCCTTCGGGGAAATGTCACGCGATGAATACCGGAGTCCTGTTAGTCTGCTACAGCCCGGTTTACCGGAGTCCTGCTAGCCCAGTTGCTACAGCCCGGATTCACTCGCTGGTGACCGACACATTCGTTGTTGGGTCATGTATGCCTGTCCCTGTAAGTTAGTGCCACTTTGGGTTCACGACTAGCCATGTCAGCCCGGGTTCTTTGTCATATGTATGCTAGCGGCACTATCATATACGTGAGCCAAAAGGCGCAAACGGTCCCGGGCCAGGTAAGGTGGCACCCGTGGGAATACCGTGCGTGAGGCCGCAAAGTGATATGATGTGTTACATGCTAGATTGGTGTGACTCAGGATCGGGGTCCTGACACAACTTTCCACCGTTCCGTTCATCATTATCATGACATACATTACTTTTGTCATATTGCCATTGCGTGATCATGTAGTTGACATCGTATATGTGGCAAAGCCACCATGCATAATTTTTCATACATGTCACTCTTGATTCATTGCACCATCCCGGTACACCGCCGGAAGCATTCATATAGAGTCATATCTTGTTCTAGTTTCGAGTTGTAATTCATATCTTGTAATCAATTAAAGTGTGATGATCATCATTATTAGAGCATTGCCCAAAAATAAAATAAAGAAAGGCCAAAAGAAAAAAAGAAAGGCCAAAGAAAAAAAGAAAAAAAATTGGAAAAAGAAAAAAAAGAAGAAGAAAAAGAAAAAAAAGAAAAAAAAGAAAAAATAAAATAAATAAAAGGGACAATGTTACTATCTCTTTTTTCACACTTGTGCTTCAAAGTAGCACCTTGTCCTTCATATAGCGAGTCTCATATATCTTGTGCTTCAAAGTAGCACCATGTTTTTCATATAGTGAGTCTCATATGTTGTCACTTTCATATGCAAGTGAGAATTTTTCATTATAGAACTCGGCTTGTATATTCCTACGATGGGCTTCCTCAAATGCCCTAGGTCTTCGTGAGCAAGTTGGATGCACACCCACTAGTTTTCTTTTGTTGAGCATTCATTTATAGCTCTAGTGCATCCGTTGCATGGCAATCCCTACTACTCATGTTGACATCAATTGATGGGCATCTCTATAGCCCGTTGATTATCCTCATCGATGTGAGACTTTCTCCTTTTTATGTCTTCTCCACACAATCCCCATCATCATATTCTATTCCACCCATAGTGCTATATCCATGGCTCACGCTCATGTATTGCATGAAGGTTGAAAAAGTTTGAGATTATTTAAGTATGAAACAATTTCTTGGCTTGTCATCAGGGGTGTAGAATTTGGGAACATCTTTGTGTAACGAAAGTGAAGCATAGCCTAACTATATGATTTTGTAGGGATGAACTTTCTTTAGCCATGTTATTTTGAGAAGACATGATTGCTTTGATTAGTATGCTTGAAGTGCTACTATTTCTTTTATCAATATGAACTTTTATTTTGAATCATTTGGATCTGAACGTTCATTCCACAATAAAGAAAATTACATTGAGAATTATGCTAGGTAGCATTCCACATCAAAAATTCTGTTTTTATCATTTACCTACTCGAGGACGAGCAGGAATTAAGCTTGGGGATGCTTGATACGTCTCCAACGTATCTATAATTTTTAATTGTTCCATGCTATCATATTACCCCTTTTGGATGTTTGTGGGCTTTATTTTACACATTTATATCATTTTTGGAACTAACCTACTAACCGGAGGCCCAACACGTATTGTTGTTTTTTGCCTATTTCAATATTTCGAAGAAAAGGAATATCAAACGGAGTCCAAACGGAATGAAACCTTCAGGAGCGTGATTTTTGGAACGAACGTGATCCAGAGGACTTGGAGTGCAAGTCAAGAAGCAATCGAGGCGGATAGGAGATAGGAGGGCGCGCCCCCTGTCTCCTGGGCCCCTCGAGCGGCCACCGACGTACTTCTTCCTCCTATATATACCTACATACCCTGAAAACATGCAGGGAGCCACCGAAACATAATTTCCACCGTCGTAACCTTCTGTATCCGCGAGATCCCATCTTGGAGCCTTTGTCGACGCTCCACCAGAGGGGGAATCGACCATGGAGGGCTTCTACATCAAGACCATAGCCCCTCCGATGAGTTGTGAGTAGTTTACCACAGACCTTCTGGTCCATAGTTATTAGCTAGATGGCTTCTTCTCTATTTTTGGATCTCAATACAATGTTCTCCCCCTCTCATGTGGAGATCTATTCGATGTAAACTCTTTTTGCGGTGTGTTTGTCGAGATCCGATGAATTGTGGGTTTATGATCAAGTTTATCTATGAGAAATATTTGAATCTTCTCTGAATTCTTTTATGTATGATTGAGTTATCTTTGCAAGTCTCTTTGAATTATCAGTTTGGTTTGGCCTACTAGATTGATCTTTCTTGCCATGGGAGAAGTGCTTAGCTGTGGGTTCAATCTTGCGGTGTCCTTACCAAGTGACAGAAAGGGTTGCAAGGCACGTATTGTATTGTTGCCATCGAGGATAAAAAGATGGGGTTTATATCATATTGCTTGAGTTTATCCCTCTACATCATGTCATCTTTCTTAATGTGTTACTCTGTTCTTATGAACTTAATACTCTAGATGCATGCTAGATAGCGGTCGATGTGTGGAGTAATAGTAGTAGATGCAGGCAGGAGTCGGTCTACTTGTTGCGGACGTGATGCCTATATACATGATCATGCCTAGATAATCTCATAATTATTCGCTTTTCTATCAATTGCTCGATAGTAATTTGTTCACCCACCGTAATACTTATGCTATCTTGAGAGAAGCCTCTAGTGAAACCTATGGCCCCCGGGTCTATCTTTTATCATATAAGCTTTCAATCTACTTTTATTTGCCTCTTTACTTTTGCATCTATATTATAAAATACCAAAAATATATTTATCTTATCATACTATCTCTATTAGATTTCACTTTCGCAAGTGGCCGTGAAGGGATTGACTACCCCTTTATTGCGTTGATTGTGAGTTCTTTGTTTGATTGTGTAGGTGCGTGGGACTTTTGAGGAGCCTCCTACTGGATTAATACCTTGGTTCTCAAAAACTGAGGGAAATACTTACGCTACTATTGCTGCATCACCCTTTCCTCTTGAAGGAAAACCAACACAATCTCAAGACGTAGCAACCCTCAGCCTCGATGGTGGATGATACGTCTCTAACGTATCTATAATTTTTTATTGTTCGATGCTATTATATTATCTGTTTTGGATGTTTTATATGCATTAATATGATATTTTATATTGTTTTGGGGACTAACCTATTTACCTAGAGCCTAGTGTTAGTTTCTGTTATTTTTGCTTGTATTAGAGTTTCGCAGAAAAGGAATACCAAACAGAGTCCAAACGGGATGAAACTTTTGGGATGATCTTTCTTGGACCAGAAGCAAACCAGGAGACTTGGAGATGAAGTCGGAGACTCAACGAGGCGGCCACGAGGGTGGAGGGCGTGCCCAGGGGGGTAGGGCTCGCCCCCTACCTCATGGGCCCCTCGGAGCTCTGTTGACCTAATTATTTCGCCCATATATACTCGTATACCCCAAAACCATCAGGGGGAGCCATGAAAATACTTTTCCACCGCCGCAACCTTCTGTACCCATGAGATCCCATCTAGGGGCCTATTTTGGCGTCCAACCGGAGGGGGATTCAATCACGGAGGGCTTCTACATCAACACCATTACCCTTCCGATGAAGTGTGAGTAGTTTACCACAGACCTACGGGTCCATAGCTTCTTCTCTCTCTTTGATTCTCAATACCATGTTCTCCTCGATGTTCTTAGAGATCTATTTGATGTAATATTCTTTTGCAGTGTGTTTGCCGAGATCCCATGAATTGTCGATTTATGATCAGATTATCTATGAATATTATTTGAGTCTTCTCTAAATTCTTATATGCATGATTTGATATCTTTGCAAGTCTCTTCGAATTATCGGTTTAGTTTGGCCTACTAGATTGGTTTTTCTTGCAACTAGTTGACCTGTTGTGTCAAATGGCGCAGAGACCTGCTGAAGACATGTTGCCGATGAAAATAGTTTCATGCTGCAAGAACCTTCAACTAAAGCCATGTTCGCGATGAAAATAGTTTCCTTTACTAAGGACAGGCCATGTATATACAGTCGGTTTAGTTGTGGTCTGCTAAATCCATATGTGCCTTAAAAAACATGGTTTAATTTGCAGAGCCTCATGTATTTCAAGTATGAATAAGAACTACGAACTCTTCTTGTGCGATTCAAACACATTTCTGGAGTTTTTATTTCTTAGTACATGTTGTCTAAAGTAACATTTGCCCAGAGAGAGAGAGAGAGAGAGTCTCATTATGATTATTATTAAAAGATATTAAATTTGAAATAAACAATTTCATTTACTTGAAGCACTTGAAGAAAGAGAACTTAGACATAATTTCACGCAATGCTCATTTAACCTTTTTTTACTGTACATAGTAGGGCAAGACCCCACTGCAATTTTTATATTATATAAAGAAGAGTAAGAAAGTAACCAGGCTTGAGATAAGCCAAAAAGAAGAAAAAAAGAACTATTCTATACAAGCCGAGCTAGCAAAGAAAACAACAAAAGAAAATTACAGGACAAGATTGTCCAACCAGGAAAAGAAAGAAGATGAAAACTTCTCCTTAATTCTAAATTTGAGCAGGTGTAACTCTGAAAGGAAGATGAATTTCCATCTCTCAATGCTAGTAGGAATGTTATTGAAAATCTTATCATTCCTGATTATCCAAATGGCCCAAGAGGCAATGATTATGATTTCCATCGAAAAAGGTTGCTGAAGATTGCCCCTTAAGTCTGGAATGGCTTCCATGATGGTTAGATTTTGTTGTTTGTTTGGACATAGAATATCCCAGCAAGCACAGGCAAAAGGGTAAGTCCAAAACATGTGGTGTAAGGTTTCTTCCTGCTGACAGTTTAGAGTAGCACAATTATAGTTGTCAAGATGGATAGTTTTCCTTTTGAGCAAATTCCTGGTATTGAGTCTATCATGCAGAAGTCTCCAAAAGAAGACCTTGTGTTTTGGCTGAGCAGAACTTTTCCAAATCCAGGTGAACTGAGCTGGGACAATTTTTACACCTATCAAAATTTTGTATGCTTTGGCCACAGGGTGGTCTGGGTGTGATTAACATCTTTGTGCAAAACCAAGCACTTCTGCTCAAAAACCTACACAAATTCTACAATAGGGAAAATATACCTTGGGTTGACCTCATTTGGGAGGCTTATTATGACAATGGAATCCTACCAGGGCAAAAATGGGAAGGATCTTTCTGGTGGAAGTGTAATTTGAGGCTCATTGATAGCTATAAATCCATGGCAAGATGCACAATTGGCGATGGTAAATCTGCTCTGTTTTGGTCTGACCTCTGGCACTCTGCTTGTCTGACTCGAATGTTCCCTCATCTTTACTCCTTTGTCAGAGATCAAAATCTTTCAGTGCAACAGGTTCTTATGTTTGAATACTTGGAAGACTTATTTCACCTACCACTCACTCAGGAAGCTTTTATGGAATTTGAGATGATGGAAGAGATTTGTGACACTTTAAGGAGATCTGTATGCTCATTTAACCTGTGAAGGACTACGCAATGCTCATTTAGCCTGTGAAGGACAAAAATATTCCATCGTCTCTGAATGATGAACTAAATAAATAAGAAATATATGTAGTAAATTCATTCAAAGTAGAAAAGGGATCATACATCAAATAAGGCATTACAACAAACATGGTGTTATCTTAGTAAAAGAAATTACATCATTAGAAGAGAAAAGGGAAGAAAACCAAACATGAGATTGAGATTAATACATCTAGCAGGAGGTCGTAGACATCACTGTGATCATTTTGCGGCCTGGGGAGCAAGGCTCCATGGTTTTTATATGCCTTGTCCAGCTGCTGGAGTAGATGACATGGAAGCATCGTCTCTACCATCTCGATGGCTTAGACCCAGGGAGCCGGATGTTCATCTCGGCCCTCCCCAACTTCCATCAATGGATTGTTACAGTTAGGGTTAAAGACTGAGAGGCCCTATGCATGTTCAAATATGCGAGTAGCATATCCAATACAAATCAATAAAAAGAAAAGAGAAGACCACAAACATCACGAAAACACAATTTTGACAAATTATCTCTATTGTAAAATTGAGGGAGTAACTCATTATTCAAGAGAACTGGCCATTGACAATTCAGTTACAATTATCAAGGAGAACTGTAAATTGCTAACTTAATTACATCATTCTTCACATAAGCTTCTCACTGAGGAAATTTCTTGACTGGAAGGTCACATTTCAAGCCATTGCACTTATAAAACCCAGACTTGTTGTCATTTAAATTGCAAATTAATCATCAATAATGCACAATAATTTATGACCCACAAACGATTTTGAGCCTAAGGAGGAGAAAATATCAATGCAAATAAATACACACGTAGTAAGATGCATTGCAATAGTCGTATTACTTGAATTTGTAAGCTGGCCAGCAAACGCATAGTACACAAAAGAGACAAAGCTTTAACCATAATTTGTACTTAACCTTCTTGCTCCTGCTAATGATTTTGCCATGAAGGCATCAGAGTAAGGGGAGGAAGAACGGGACGGCGCCTGCCGGAAGTTGCCGATGGGTGTTGACGGCCTGGCCAAGCCATCTCCCTCCATGATAGGTGGCAATCGGTGGAGAGGTGTAAATATGACGAGATGTGAAAATAAGCTCGAAGAAATTAATATGGACCAGCAAACTGACAAAAGCAGAATTAGACTAATAGCACAACAATTTACAGGATTAGAACACAGTGCACATATATATCTTAGTGGCGCAAAAACTATTTAGCCAACTTCACTAACAATGTAGAATTGGCTTCAGTGTACTAACATAGTTATTTTGGATATAAGCAATCAACCACGAATTTAACATCAGAGATATCTAACCATTTTAAGTAACGAAAAAAAGCCCAATAGCAAGATAGCACAACATGGAGCTGCATTGACCAGCCCCTTTTAAACAAAGGCTTTAGGATCAGAAGTTGTGTAGTTAACCAACTTGGAAACATAAAAGCATTTCCTTCAAATCAGTATAGCAACTTCGACAAATGCAATGTGATAAGTAAGCAATGAACATATACACTGCTCCACACTTAGTTTTGTGTGTAAAAAGAAAGCCATGCCAGATGATTTTTTTGGATCACAGAAACCCAGCCTGAATACATTTGAATGATATAATAAATTTTCAAAATGTTTGGCAGGCACAAGAAAAACACACGCACTACAAAAAAAGACATATACATGACATTTTGGGCCAACCGGATTTTTTTCTGTCATACTTGTGACACTCGTATGACGATAATTGTGACAAAACCCACTATCAAGATAGATGTGGTGGGCTCCTACTTCTATGATAAAAAATCATGACAGAAAATGGGCTTTTCATCCTGGTCGGGCCAGAGAAGCAGCTACATGAAATTCTTTGGGCCGTCCATGACGGAAAAAACTGTGGTTGAAACGAGGGTGAGGAAAATATCAGGGTGTTCCCGGTTACAGTGGGTGGTCAGGCCGAGCAATGCACAGAGGTTTGCATGTTTCTCTCATACACGCACGCGCGTAGGTGCGAGGCGTTGGGCTCGAACTTAACCGGAGCGATTGCACTGCAGGCTACGCGTTACTGAACCCGAGCGATCGATCAATGGCTGTTAACTGAACCCGATCGAGCGATTCCTTCGCTACTTCTGCTAACTGAAGCTGATCAATGTTGCCTCTGGATGAACAGTGAGCGTTGTTGGGGGGTTTGGATGAACAGTTCCCGGTGGGGGTTGGATGAACAGGACCCCGTGGTGTTGCCACTGGATGAACAGGACCCTGATCAATCGAGCCGGTTGAGCGTGGATGAACAGGACCTTTTGGAGGGCTGGATGAACAAGACCTCGTGGAGGGAAGGTTGAACAGTAGTCGGTGGAGGGCTGGTTGAACAGTAGCCGGTGGAGGACTGGATGAACAGTAGCCGGTGGAGGACTGGATGAACACTAGCCCCTGGAGGGGTGGTTGAACAGGAGCCCATGGAGAGGGCTGGTTGAACAGTAGCCGGTGGAGTAGCGCGCGGTGGAGGCTGGATGAGCAGGAGCCCGTGGATGAACAAGAGCAGGTGGAGGCTGGAGGAGGTCGACAGTGGACGAATAGGAGCCCGTGGAGGCTGGAGGATGTCGACGGTGGAGATGAACAGTATCCCACGGAGTCCCGTTTTGCGGTACGCCACACCCCTCCCGATGAACAGGGCCCCTGTTTCGACCGTAGCGCTCAAACACAAGTCCGTTTCCTCCATTTTGCAATATGCCACACCCCTCCCGATCAACAGGACCATGTTTCGACCATAGGAGGTCCAACAAAAGTCTTTTTCCTCCGTTTTGCGGTATGCAAGACCCCTCCGATGAATAGGATCCCGTTTCGAACGTGTCCGGTCGAACATAAGGCCGTTTCCTCCGTTCTGCGGTACGCCAGGCCTCGTTTCCATTGGATGTTCCGTCCAAGCCGGTTGGCTCCCACGTGTTCCGTTGCCTCGTGATGAACACGACGCATTTCGTTGCCTCCACATGAACACAACGACGACATAGTTTCTCCGTTCCGACCCAGCCATGTACACGAGTCCTGGTCATACGTATGCGTGAGTAGGCCTTTGAGACCCCGCCCGTATGTATTGCACGTCTATTACTGCATTGGTCAGTAAAATCTTTGCAAGCTTATGTACGCAATCACTAGGAGTTAACTTGCCAAGTTATATATAGACAATTATTATTATTATTTTGTAAGAACTTTCAATTTACGAAATAAAATATCATTTTAATTTGATGTGTTAATAGGACGTGGGGTATTATTATTTTTTAGGCTAGACGTGGGACAGTTGAGTTGGTTCTAGGGAAAAGTACTGAGAGAAAACTCAGTTTACATCGAAAAAGAAAGAGGAAGAAAATTCAGATATATGATTAATGAAAACAAAAAAATAAAGGAAGTGGGAAGGTCTATAAAATGGTTGGACGAACGACAGGTTTAACGGAACCTTATGTTGTTTCTATTATATATATATATATATATATATATATATATATATGTATGTATATATATATATATATATATATCTGTGTGTGTGTGTGTGTTTGTGCGTGTGTGTGTACACACTATTATTGAAGGGAAAACATAGGTTCGGTTTTAGATTCTTATAGAAAAATAGAGCTGAGTTGTGCTTCGTCTTGAAAAAACAAACATAACTTGGGCTGCTGATGTTATAGACAAGCTAGGTTGGGAGGCCCAGAGGCCGCTCGATCCAAAAAACGTTGAAACATGTCATAGGCTGCCCATGTTAAACAACAAAACCTAGGCCATGGACCTAGTGGGCCCAAGACTATCAGCCTCTCGACGAACAGTTGTCTCCCAATTCCTCTTGTTTTGTTGACCGTGTTGGGAATAACAGACGGCGGCGACGCGGCGAGAGCACCAAGGCGGAGGACAATGTCGAGACCGTGGACTGAATGAACCGGAGCGGGGCAAGACGCAGGTGGAGGGGAGTACGAGGGTTGACTTGTTCGGATGCAGGGTGGCTAGTGGAGGTCCTTGGTATCGTTGTCTTCTTTCATGTTGGCATAGCAGGGGTTGATGATGGTCTCGGCGAGTCCTTCTCCTACCCGTTGTCGATGATCTTGTATTGCTTCTGGATGTCGACAAGCTTGTTGCACCAGATGGCCGAATCGTCACGTTCTTCCTTCTCTCCACCGTAGCGAAGGTGCAGTCGGCACTGCCTATGAAATGGGCGAATGCTCTAGAACCTTTGATGGCCCTACAGCAGTGGTAGACGAGAACCTCGTCTCGCACGCATACATGGGCGACCGCGATCTGCTGGTCCCCGTCAGGAGACGAATGGATGGGCACAAGGTCTAGTCCTGCGACCTTGTGCTTTCTCGTCCTGTAGGTACTGCTTGAACTCGGTGAGGCAGAGCTTCGCCAAGTCCGGATCGTTGGTGTACATCACATTCAACTTGGTGCCGCCATGTGACTGAACGGGGAACTCAAAGGTGAACTCCTTGCTGAAGTCCATATCTAGCAGGCTCACCCCTCGGATCGCCATTGGAGTCTCTTCAAGTGAATGAGTGAGTAGGCGGCTGCAGCAGTTCATTTTTTAGCTCTTGGGGAACTGGATTCAACAGTAAACTAAGTGTGTATACGCGACAATAGTTACTACCCCTCCTTCGCCCGCTGCATGCCTAGCAGAATATGCACCCTCGGCGCATTCAAACACCTCCATTAAGAAACCTATTCCGGCCACACATGTCGGTTCACGAGTGGGTCTGTATTGTTACTGTAATAACAAGTGTTAGTTGTCACTTTACTTAAATTTATATTAGCTCTAATTAAAATGTATTCTAAAAACAAGCAATGCATTGGCTTGTTCTATCAGTGCCATAGGATCAACATGCACAACAATTAGAATTATTATTATAAGGACGCACATGATCACCACATTTGCCGCACTTTCACAGAGAAAATACTACCAAGTTTGAACAGTTTGTTATGGTTGCTGTCCTCTGCATCATCATGTCGTGTTTCCCAGCTTGCAAGATTCAGAACCAACAAATAAGATTCAAATAATAAGTACAACAAAGATGCCTACACATCTCATTGATTCCTAGCTTCCAAGATTCAGAACCAACAGATAAGATTCAAATAATAAGTACAACAAAGATGCCTACACATCATATTGATTCCCAGTTTGCAAGATTCAGAACCAACCCATTAGATCCTTTTGATAAAGCGAATATCGGGATTAAATCCATCTTGGCTAGCCGTGCCATACAACCCAAGAACTTGGCGAATGCTCTTGACCATCACAACATCTGTAGTAGAGTATTCCTGTTTGCGCAGATAAGAAAGAGCATGATTACTATAATAGTGGCAGCAGTTGAAGCAACCAGTGTGAGGGGCCCTATACCGCCACGACTCGATGTGGTGAACCTGCAACTCCACTCGGATGAGGTCAACCTGCAGATCCATGATTCAATTCATGCGCCTTTTTCTACAGATCACCTGAAATGAAGCAAAGATTGCATCATTCAGCTAGCAAGAAGTACTTTCTCTTGTGAGCTGGCAGGTTCTTCTTTAGTAGTTGCACTAAAATTTAGCAACATTGAGATTGGCCGTCCTGCTCATGTAAGGTGCAACTATAATTTGCTTATCCTTTTGTGCAGTTCCACTAAAATAAAGTGCCATTGTGGTGACAATGATGACTCATCTTGCAAAAGCTAATAAAATGTTGCAGGAGATTACCAGCAGAATTTGTTGGAGATTTTGGAAACTCCAATCACCATTTTGTGCAGTTCCACCAAAATTGAGAGATGTTGCCCATGTGACATTTTAGTTGAACTGCACAAGACACTCATTCCAAAAGAAAGTGTTTTGTCCAGTTCACCAAAAGGTCACAGTAGCAACAGGTGAAATGGATATCCCTATCTACACAAAAAGCTAGAAAGAAAACAGTTGTTGGTCAATAAGAATATACGAAACATACACGAAATGAAAAGAAGCATAATTATGTTCATGGAAATCATGAAAGGACAGTAGAAATTTTAAAACGTCAGCAATGCTTCATGCTACCGAAAGCATTACGATCAACTATGACATTCGTCAAATATGGGATTACTTTAATGGTGGCATTGCTTGACCAGATATAGTAAATCAACAGCAGCTAAAGAGTTGGTTTAAGAGCATGGGACCGTGGGGACACCAGGTCACTCAGCAGCGTAAATAAGCAACTTACTTATCATACTTGGGAAAACAGCAGGAGTACCATTTGTTAACACAGTTTAATTGCATCATATCACTGGAGGCATTAGATTAACAATAACACTGGTTAGACATGTCCTTAAGGTAATAGTGTGATTGCTTCATTTTACATGCGCCCTTACGTTAACAATAGCAAAAGGTTGGTATAAGGACATGCGACAGTGGACGCATCAGCACAATGTACCTACAAGGAGGCATAAAGTGGTGATGCCGAGTTTGTTCATGCTCTGTAAGGGCAGCAAATCAAATCCTGGAGAACTTTTCCTATGTGAGGGCAACAAATATAATCCTCGAGACCTTTTACTATGTGAGGGCAGCAAATCTAATCCTGGAGACCTTTTACTATGTGAGGGCAGCGGATCTAATCCTGGACATACTCTGTTGACTTGTCCACCAGCCACCACTTTCTATCCTTTTTTCAACCAATAATAGATATGTTCCTTATCCAGTTTGTACCGAGTTTTCCCATTATTTCCCTTTTCAACCAAGAAACTGGTTGGGTACCCAGTCTCTACTACTTTTCCCCTGTTATTTCCTCTTTGAATCAAGTCCTAGATTCATGCTATGATTCCCCCCCCCTTTATTCGTTGTTTGAACCAAGTCCTTGATTCGAATGCATGAAGTAGCTTTACCTCTAATAATACTAAAAATTTAGGTGGATTTGGAAGAGATGATGGAAGTAGAATAAGATGCACATGCAGACACGTTGGGAGTTGGGGTAGTAGAGCAAGTCCACTTTCGAAGAACTTGTACCTGAGGTTCATCGGGATGTCGGCGGTGGTAGGTCCGATCTGCGCACAATACGACAGGGAGGAAGAAGGGTCGGAGGACCTCCCGAGCCGGCGCTGTGTCGGAGGGAACGGTACGGGCAGAGGATCGGGCCCCGCCGGCAGCTGTGGGTTTCCTCCCTCGGCGGCGATGACCACGTGAACAATGCACCTTTTAGTCCTCTACACACACATGCCAAAGGGATCCGTCCGGATCTATGACCAGCAGTGAGCAGAGAGAAAATGTCGCTACCGCTGTCTTGTTTAGATCTGGAGAGGATGAGAGAATGAAGAGAGCAACCCTACTAAAGCAAGCACTCAGACCCCTGCATACATATATAGTGGAGTGATTATCTTTTTCTCTCCACAACAAGTGTTTCAATTTGTGTACATGGCATTAAAGAAAAGAAACTCTCTATTTTAGGTGACTAATTGTACGACTCCTACTTACTACTGGTAGTACTAGTATTGTTCACTTGTGCTCCCTAGCCCTCCATTCATTGAACAACCCCATGGGTGAATAAACATACAGTAAGTATTTATATAGAATGAACAAGCCCGAACTATTTTTCGGTAGTTAAAAGTTGAGGGCGGGCCTTTTCCCGGGCAGTACGCGCGGCAGTTTTTGGGTAGGCGGTTTGACAGAGAGGCGGGGAGGGTGAGGGAGTGGCGGATTTAAACTTACTGCTGGAAAGGTCAGGCTGTGCGATTTGACGGCGCGTTACTGCTGGAAAGACTTGTGATATGACTACTCACTATAGTCATGAATTATACTGATGTTCAAAAAAATACTGGCACTACAACCATGGTGATGTCCCCCTTCCGTTCCGCACTCTAATCCGGTGCATGACACATCCACCCGGATGCTGGCTCTCCCACATTTTGGCGGAGTACGTAGTAAGAAGGAGCAAAGAATGATGCGGTATATACTAAAGTACTACTACTACTCAGGTCGGAGGAGTGCGAACCACAGCAGCCCAGTGAACCAATAGTGCGAACCACGGTTGCCCAGTGAACCAGCAGTAGAAAACAATGTGGTGATATGACCATAAAAACAATGTGCTACGATCCAGACTGTAGCATGTATAGTACTACTCCTCTTTGTTTGGATCCCTGAGTTAGAGCTAGTTTGGGTTGAGATAGCCTCAAATTATCAAAACAGGAGGGGTTAGTTTGAGCTAGTTTGCTCTAAACCATCTAAAAAAACTAGCCCGGTGGAGAGGTTCTAATTGGGTTAGTTATCCTCGGGTCCACTAAAAGAGACCTAAAAAAATCTCCCCTGCCCACACCAGATCGCTCCCTCCCCCCCCCCCCTCACACGACTCCTCTCTGTTCCCCATCGGGCCGCCCGCCCAAGCATCACTCTGTTGCTCGCCCTCTCTCTCCTCCGGCCGCCCTCTCCTTCCAGCCTCTGCTGCCCTACTCCGGCCACCCTCTCCCTCCGGCCTTCGAAGGTCTCCCCGCTCCCCCTTCATCGGTCGTTTTCTCCCTTCGTCATGCGCGGCGACGACGCATCTACCAGGGAGGTCGCGAGAGGGGTGAGTTTGTTCGCTCCTTCTCTGTGTCACAACCATATCATTGATCTTGCTCGCTCTAGCGCTAATTCTGATTTGGAGAAGTAGATCCTGATCAAACTTGGTATAGATTTGTGGTGCACGCATGGAATTGTTTGATGCTGCTTGAGGAGGTAATAAATCTTTCTAGAGGCCCAAAGATTCAGTTCACGTTTCTAGGTATTTCAGTTTCAAGCTTGCATTATTACTAGAGGCCCAAAGATTCAGTTCACCTTTCTAGGTATTTCAGTTTCAGGCTTGCATTATTTCTAGAGGCCCAAAGATTCAGTTCACCTTTCTAGGTATTTTAGTTTCAGGCTTGCATTATTTCTAGAGGCCCAAAGATTAAGTTCCCAGTCGGCGGCAAGCGACCCTGCTACCCATGCCGGTGTCGACCTCAACTCGCAAGCGCCAGCGTCGGAGGGGTTCCCGGGGCTTCGGCTCTATAGAGCCTTCCGCCAGAGTGATGATGAAGAGCTCCTCCCTCGATGCGTGAGGGGCTCCGGGCTCCCTCCCTATCGTGAATGACTTCCATGATGAGTTAGCTCATGCTTTGTTTCATGGAGTGTTTTTTTTTGTGAAGCTTGATTGACGACTTGTATGTTTAAGTGGGATGTCTCATTTGTATGGACAAAGTAAAATTTATCATGTTTTGCATGCTTGATTTGTAAAGATGGTTCGTTTATGCCAATTGTGAGCGGGAGGAGGCCACACAAGAGCCAGCCACACCAAATCCGGCAGGAAATAGGGTCCAAAGTAGTCAAATGATTGAGAAAGAGCATTTATTCTCAATCTAACCCTGCCATCCATACACCTCTTTGGTTTAGAGTTAGTTCAGGGTTAGTTCAGGGTTAGTTCAGGGTTAGAATCTAACTCTAACCTCTAACTGAGTTAGAGTTCTCCTCGTCTCGGTTCATCGCGGTCATACTTTCCCCATTCCTGTGTTTTCAGTATCCTGCGAATCAAAGAGACCCTTTTTTTGCGGGAAAAATCAAAGAGGCCCTTAGACTGGTTTAGGTCCGGTCATTTTTTATAAACGTGTCATGTCCAAAATTTAATGAACGTGCTCCAGTTTCTACGAAAATAATCCGGTTTCATGTAGTAATTCATTTATTTATTTATTCTTCTGTGGGGGATTTGCATGTAATTCGTGAGGTCTGAAATGTAAAGTACCCCGGCATATGCTCCGAGTCATGCATGCACTATGACCCAGATGCTCTATGTCCCACATGTCGGCGAAAGGGAGCACGTGGAAATAGCCTAGGAGTACATATAGGAGGATAAATGCGTGAAAAAATTGTACTGTGAAGCGTAGCTGCGATTCGAAAAGGAGACCTAAAGTGATGACAGCTATAGGTCGCACGCACCCAACTAGTGGTACTAGACATACGACTATTTTTTCTCTTAAAAAAAGAGGTACGAGTGCTCAGTACTCCTATTCTATCAACACGAGTCCCATCTGACAACAGCGTCCGTGCTACAGCTAGCTCTCCTCCCTCGTTTCTCTCTTCTAATTCTAAACTTTGCCGACGCCCGGTGGGTGGGTGGGTTTTCTCAACTGCGGCCCACCTCATATACTCCCTCCGTTCCTAAATATAAGCCTTTTTAGATACTATTTCAAATGGAATACAACTTACGAATGTATGTAGACATATTTTAGAGTGTAGATTCACTCATTTTGCTCTGTATGTAGTCACTTGCTGGAACCTCTAGAAAGACTTATATTTGGGAACGGAGGGGGTACTATAATAATAAAACATTAAGGCCACGAGGCGATGCGGTGCTGGTTACAGGAGGCAAGAAGAAGAGATGCATCCATCAACGACGTCCACATCCTCGACTCAGGGCGCCGGCCAACCGAACGACGCCTAAGTAGCAGTGGCTTTTGCGGCCAGGTCGACGTGCTTCTGAACAATGGCGTCCAAAGATTCCAGCCGCTGGAAGAAGGCCAACGTCTTTCTGTCCTCGCTTGCCTTGTAGTGGCCTATGTAGATGAATTCCTTGTAGACGTGGATGTGCAGGTCAACGGTTTCTTTCATGGCAAGGCACTGCGTGGTGAGCGCGGCCTCGAGGTGCACATTCTTCGTCGCGACCTCCGGCACCTGCAGTGCTTGAAAGAGTTCATCACCATGGAGGCCGATGAGGGTGGCAGGCAATGAGGAGCCTGGGCACGCGGGCTGGAGCAGTACGGCAAGGTCGTCCACGCGCTTCTTGACGGTGGTGAACTTGCGGATGGAGTTGACCATCATGTCGTCCATGTGAGAGGCGAAGCCGGTGTTGATGAGGGCTATGATGCCGGTGATCACCAGCACCGTATGGAAACGCTGCACAGCACGGGGCCGCAGGCTAGCGCCTTGGATGATTTGGCACTGCCGACTGCCGCTCGCGTCCATCGCCTCCATAGGTGCTTGTGGCTTCTAGTCACTTGGTCTTGGATTGGAGTGAGCAATGTTGCGCAGAGACTTAGGAGTAGATGGATTGGAGTGGTGGGGCGCCTTTATATGAGAGTCCAAACTCTTTTGTATTCACATCGTGCTGGCTCTATTATGCTTCTCCAACTAATTCCCTCTGCATGTAATTGAGGATGCATCATTGACCGTTCAACATCTCAGGAACCGCTACCTTCTCCCTCCTTGGCATTCAAGCACCTATGGAGGCGACTGCCAATCGCGTCTATCGCGTGTCAGGAGACGTTCCCATCGATGACGAGGTGCCTATGATGACTTCGTAAATTTCAAGATGATAGTGTCGGCTCAGTCTTTCGGAGGTGCTGATAGGGGTAGGGTGTGCATGTATGTGTTCATAGGGGTGAGTGTATGCGCGTGTATATGAGCACTTGCGTCTGTACTGTATCAAAAAAATGTAAATGCATGTCAAAAAGAGACTAGTCAGTATACTCAATATTGTGCACCGCAGAGAGGAAAACGAGAGAACTACGTATTCATTTACGGTGCAGATTCACTCATTCTTCTCCATATGTACTCCATCTCGGTGTAGTCTAGTCACTTGTTGAAATCTCTAGAAAGGCAAATACTCCTTTCTGGTTTACAGGGCTACACTAGCAAGTACGTACTACAATAGTGGGCTCACATAGCAATTTTGTCTCATGCAAGAGCCTGGTTATATGCGTGCTCCAAGGTTCGCAACTGCCACGTTCGGGTTGCGCTTGGCTCTTCGCCTCTTCGAGAAGACGAACAATGATGTTACTACTACTGCTTCTACAATATTGAATCCACTGCTGCATGTCCGTCCACCGCGAGCGAGAGGTATAGCTTGTTGTAGTACTATAAGCTTGCGAGCAACCGCGCGCATGCGCGTGGGAGAAGGCGTGTAGTAGTAAAATCATGCTTTTCCTCATTGTATGAGTTGATGCGACACATCATAGCACTGGCCCCACATGCTTGCCTCTAAACTTGGCTGAAAGACCCGCAGTGTACAATATATTTGCTGCAACCTCTAACATTTACCCACCACAAATTTAAATATATATTCCTATCTTGACCAGATGAGCGTGCAAACTAGAATCACCAGGATGACACGTAGGGCTAGAAGACTATTTTAATTAAAAAAAAACTTCGAGACGGCCACATAGCATGGAGCCGACCCCAACGATTTTAAGCTTACAGGCATGGTACACGCTATCCTAGAGTAATCTACAAATGAAACTGTCACATGAGTGTCTGGGCTGCGCTTGGCTCTTCGCCTCTTCAGGAAGTCGAACAATGATGGAGTACTACTGCACTGGAGGAGTACTACAGTACGCTTCTGGCCATCTGACACCGATTGAACTGCTGCATGTCCACCGCGTGCGGGAGGGAGAGCGTGTAGCGAAAGCTTCTCCTAGTCCTGCCATCCACCACGCTCATGGGCGAGGGAGGGACGCTCCTGCCTTTGCGTGCATGACAGGTGGGCCCAACAGGTGGGTGGCCAACCTGTCATACAGCCAAACGCAGGTGCAATTAAGTCCGCGAGGGAGAGGATAATCAAACTTCTTGTTGTTGTATGAGTTGACGCGACACATCAAAGTACTGCACTCGATATATTTCAATAATTTGCGTTTACCGATGCATTAATTACCACGAATGCATGCATGTCGTGACTCTCCTTTTGATACTTGCATGTGTTGATTTAATGCACCTTTAAGTAGTATCAATATGTGACGGTAAAGCTTTGTAATGCCCTGGCCCTAAAGCGAGAGATGGTTGTGCACGAGGAGGGCGAGATCATGCAGACGGAACAGGACCTGACGATGGAGCTCTCTATGGTCTCGATGGACCTCACCTTGCTCCACTGCCCCTTGTGCCTCCGCCCCTTGACACCTCTAGTGTATGAGGTTCGAATACCTCGTCCGTTTGGCTGATCGAGCAAGGTGCAGGTTTCTTGATTGATGTGTTGTTTGATTGATTTCTGCAGTGCAAGGGAGGGCACCTGGCCTGCGTGGACTGCCGCGTCGATAGCCCCGGGAACCAGCGACAGTGCCAGAAGTGCGAGCACGGCAATGGCTTCGATGTGCGGAACACGGCAGTGGACGCCATCCTTTCGTCGGTGAGGGTGGAGTGCCCGCATGAAGGCTATGGGCTCTACGTCACTTACCACAAGCTCGCGATCACCAGAGCATGTGTCCGCTCACGCCCCGCAAATGCCCCGTGCCCGTCTACGGCTACGAAGGCCCACCGCCGGCGCTCTACCACCACATTTGCACCGTGCATCCCATGCTCGTGCACAGTATCTAGTACGGCAAGGTGCTCCAGCTGCAAGTGTCACTGTCGGAGCCACGACTCTTGCTGTTCACGGAGGAGGACGGACGCGCATTTTTCTTGGTCGGCGGCATGCTCGACATCGGCGCGCCTATCACCGTGTCGGTCGTCTGCATCAGAGTGGGGGCGTCCCCACTGCCGCACTATGTGGCCAAGCTGTGGGTGAACGGCCCGCCGGGGGATCCCAAAGGCACAACCAACACCATCAAGGTGGAAATGGAGGTGACAAGCAGCAAGGATCCCGGTGACGTCGCCGTGCAAGAGCTGACCTTCTTCACAGTTCCACCCAAGCTGCTGGTCGGGGCTAAGCTGGTGTCCCTCCACATTCAGATTGACAAGCTCACGTCCTAAATGTTTCTACAGTGCCACTACAAGAAATATGTCAACTAGTGACCTTCTGTCAGTGACCCTGGAAGAATTGGTCATAGATCTATGACCATCTCAGACCAATTGGTCAAAAGCTGTTCGGGGTGCTCCAAACCCTAAACAATTGCGACCAGTTTGGTCAGAAAGGTCATAATTTCCTTACACGAAAAGGTCATAAAGCAAACAGCGCTAGTCCGTTGCCTTATTTCTAGTTGTTAACGACCAATATAGATGGTCATAGCCTTGTAAATTGTGGTGGGTTGCTATGACTAGGCGCCACCTCATCAGTTTTGCCTATGTGCCATGTCCATGTGGCAGTTTTTGCCCTAGGTTGTGAAGCAACCTATATTTCTGTCATTCCCAAAATTCCAAAAAAAAATCTCATAAATTCTTTGGGTCATATCTTCGTCAAATATGTAAAAAACCTTCCTTGCCTAGTTCAAAAATAATTCAAAAATATTCATTTTCCTATTCTGTTTAGAACAACAGTTTGTGAAGGAAGTACCACTTTGGCATGTCCGAATAGTATCCATTTTCTACAGTGCTTTCCTATGCCCAAATAACCATCCTCCACCAAATGCCAGCTCAATCCATTCATTATTTTGAGCCAAGCTTCAACATTCATATTTATGTCCAGTGTGGTAGTTTGCAAAGCAAGTACCACCTAGGCTCCTCCTTTTGAGCTGAAAATTTGTGAAGACGGTCTTCTTAGTAACTGATCATCCTCGGCCAAAACTCACGCATTAGCCATGTACATTTCCCGTACCGCTAATCAAACACTTGGCTGCTAATTCATCTTTGAGCAGTGATCGGTCTCCTCGTGAGAATCTTATGTTGTAATTTTCTTTGTAGCACCTACCTGGGGAGTGCCCAACCCACTAGACATGCCTAGGCCACCCAGAACACATGGCAACGCCACGGTCACGCGGTGACCACGCGGCGGGCATGCGAGTTTACGTGCTCTAGAGTTGGGGCCCTCGGCCACCGCCCAAACCTCGACGTACCGCCACCAAACCATGTATTTTTGATTAAATAGGTACTTATGTAACTAGAAATGATTTTTGGAAAAAATAAATAGCAAACTATGAGGCAGCTGCAGTTCAAATTTGACCCGCTTCCAGCTGAATCGGTGGAAATTTGTCTTTTTCACGAGAGTTGGATCAAAACTTTTTGCACCCAACCATTTTGTCAATTGTGCATTAAATATGTCCTAGTATTTTAGAAAATTGATTTGGTCCAAGTTTGCAACAATTATTTGGGAGGTCGTTCACAAAAAAACCTCCCTTTGGGCACTCGAAAAATGGAAAATGGTTTTTTCGACCAAATAAAATGAAAACTTCCTTAGGCAACATTATTTGCCATTCCAATATGCACCCTTGTGCACAATATGTGATCATTTGAACAAACTATGCCATGAATGTGGCCATAAGATTGATCATTTGGCTTGAAAGCCATTGATCTCCACACGTGATAGCTCGTTTCTGAGAACACTTTTTTAAAATAATTGTCGTATTACAAGTTTGTTATTTTTCCTGGGAACTTGGCCACATATAATGACACAATGCGAAGGTTTCCCAAATTTTTGATTTTTTTTTGAATTTTTATGCCCATTTCAAAATGCGGTCAAAACGGCGGGAATGACCGTTCCTAGCCAGTGGTTGAATCTTGGGATTTTTTTGGTGTTTCTCTGATTAAATAGATACTTATGTACCTAGAAATGATTTTTGGAAAAAATAAAGAGCAAACTATGAGGTAGCTGCAGTTCAAATTTGACCCGCTTCCAACTGAATTGGCGGAAATTTGTCTTTTTCACCGGAGGTGGATCAAAACTTTTTACACCGAACTATTTGGTCAATTGTGCATTAAATATGGCCTAGTATTTTAGAAAAATAATTTGGTCCAATTTTGCAATAAGTATTTGGTAGGTTCTTCACAAAAAAACCTCATTTCGGGCACTCGAAAAATGAAAAATGACTCTTTTGTGCAATGAAAGTGAAAACTCCCCGAATCAACATTGTTTGCCATTCCAATATGCACCCTTTTGCACAATATGAGATCATTTGAACAAACTATGCCATGAATGTGGCCACAAGATTGATCATTTGGCTTGAAAGCCATGAATCTTCATGCATGATAGCTCATTTCTGAGAACACTTTTTAAAATTAATTTCTGTATTACAAGTTTATTATTTTTCCTGGAAACTTGGCCATATATAATGACATAATGCGAAGGTTTTCCAATTTTTTGATTTTTTTTTGAATTTTTATGCCCATTTCAAAATGCGGTCAAAACGGCGGGAATGACCGTTCCTAGCTAGTGGTTGAATCTTATATTTTTTTGGTGTTTCTCTGATTAAATAGACACTTATGTACCTAGAAATGACTTTTTGAAAAAATAAAGAGCAAACTATGAGGTAGCTGCAGTTCAAATTTGACCCGCTTCCAACTGAATTGGCGGAAATTTGTCTTTTTCACCAGAGGTGGATCAAAACTTTTTACACCCAACCATGTGGTCAATTGTGCATTAAATATGGCCTAGTATTTTAGAAAAATAATTTGGTCCAATTTTGGAATAAGTATTTGGTAGGTTCTTCACAAAAAAAACCTCATTTCGGGCACTCGAAAAATGAAAAATGACTCTTTTGTGCAATGAAAGTCAAAACTCCCCAAATCAACATTGTTTGCCATTCCAATAAGCACCCTTTTGCACAATATGAGATCATTTGAACAAACTATGCCATGAATGTGGCCATAAGATTGATCATTTGGCTCGAAAGCCATGAATCTTCACGCATGATAGCTCATTTCTGAGAACACTTTTTAAAAATAATTTCCGTATTACAAGTTTATTATTTTTCCTGGAAACTTGGTCATATATAATGACACAATGCGAAGGTTTTCCAATTTTTTGAATTTTTTATGCCCATTTCAAAATGCGGTCAAAACGGCGGGAATGAACGTTCCTAGCTAGTGGTTGAATCTTATATTTTTTGGTGTTTCTCTAATTAAATAGACACTTATATACCTAGAAATGATTTTTTGAAAAAATAAAGAGCAAACTATGAGGTAGCTGCAGTTCAAATTTGACCCGCTTCTAGCTGAATCAGCGGAAATTTGTCTTTTCACCAGAGGTGGATCAAAACTTTTTACACCCAACCATGTGGTCAATTGTGCATTAAATATGGCCTAGTATTTTAGAAAAATAATTTGGTCCAATTTTGCAATAAGTATTTGGTAGGTTCTTCACAAAAAAAACCTCATTTCGGGCACTCGAAAAATGAAAATTGACTCTTTTGTGCAATGAAAGTGAAAACTCCCCAAATCAACATTGTTTGCCATTCCAATATGCACCCTTTTGCACAATATGAGATCATTTGAACAAACTATGCCATGAATGTGGCCATAAGATTGATCATTTGGCTCGAAAGCCATGAATCTTCACGCATGATAGCTCATTTCTGAGAACACTTTTTAAAAATAATTTCCGTATTACAAGTTTATTATTTTTCCTGGAAACTTGGTCATATATAATGACACAATGCGAAGGTTTTCCAATTTTTTGAATTTTTTATGCCCATTTCAAAATGCGGTCAAAACGGCAGGAATGACCGTTCCTAGCTAGTGGTTGAATCTTATTTTTTTTGTGTTTCTTTGATTAAATAGATACTTGTGTACCTAGAAATGATTTTTTGAAAAAATAAAGAGCAAACTATGAGGTAGCTGCAGTTCAAATTTAACCCGCTTCCAGCTGAATCGGCGGAAATTTGTCTTTTTCACCAGAGGTGGATCAAAACTTTTTACACCCAACCATTTGGCCAATTGTGCATTAAATATGGCCTAGTATTTTAGAAAAATAATTTGGTCCAATTTTGCAATAATTATTTGGTAGGTTCTTCACAAAAAAAACTCATTTCGGGCACTCGAAAATTGAAAAATGGCTCTTTTGTGCAATGAAAGTGAAAACTCCCCAAATCAACATTGTTTGGAGTTCCAAGATGCACCTCGTGCAAATATTTGACAGCTTCTTCACAAAAAAATCATTTTAGACACTCAAAACATAAAAATTAAAATGCTGACATGATTTTACACTTTATTTTTTTGACCACGACCAATTTTGAATGGTCATAACGTCCAATATTAAATGGTCATAACGTTATACACGCATGGTGCATTCTGATTGGGCCATAGCCATCTCACGCGGATCATGCATCAAGCACCGTTGGATGCTCGTGGATCCAATGGTAGCCCTCGCCCCCCCCCCCCACCCTCTCTCCCACCTAGCCCTAACACAACCCCCCATGCCCCCACTTCCCCACCGCAACCTTCTCCACCTTCTCTCCCTCTCTCCCTTCTGGATCCACCGCCGCCGCATACCACTCCTCCTTCTAGATCCCCCGCCGCCGCCCCCAACCTCACTCCCTCCCTCTGGATCTCGATGCGCCGCCGCCCCCACCCCACTCCTCCGGCATTCCTCCCATACGATCACCGCTCGGCCCTCCCCATCGCGCTCCCGATCCAGATCCCTCCCCTCCCCACTCTCAGATCCAACTGGCCCGAGACGGAGGCCGTCGTGGACATGGTCACCACCACCGTCCTCTCCCTCGTCGTCCTCGGCGGCGGCATCTGGCTGAGCCACCGGGCCGCCACCACCGACTGTGAGTAGTTCCTGGAGCGGCTGGTCATTGCGCTGGAGGCACTGCTCGCGGGGCTCGCGAGGTCGCTGTGGCGGACGGCCTCCTCCCCTGCGCCGCCTCCCTCCGCCCTCGCGTTCCGATTCAAATACATCCACACGGGGCAGATCTAATCCGATCCAGGGCGCCACCATGATGCAGCTGTTGGGGAACGTAGCAGAAATTCAAAATTTTCCTACGTGTCACCAAGATCTATCTGTGGAGAGACTAGCAACAAGGGGAAGGAGAGTGCATCTACATACCCTTGTAGATCGCTAAGCGAAAGCGTTCAAGAGAACGGGGTTGAAGGAGTCGTACTCGTCGTGATCCAAATCACCGGAGATCCTAGTGCCAAACAGACGGCACCTCCGCGTTCAACACACATACAGCCCGGTGACGTCTCCCACGCCTTGATCCAGCAAGGAGAGAAGGAGAGGTTGAGGAAGACTCCATCCAGCAGCAGCACAACAGCGTGGTGGTGGTGGAGGAGCGTGGCAATCCAGCAGGGCTTCGCCAAGCACCACGGGAGAGGAGGAGTAAGAGAGGTAGGGCTGCGCCAATAGGGGGAGAAACTCGTGTGTTGGGCAGCCCCCAGACCTCATGTATTTATAGGGGGAGGGGAGCGGGCTGCGCCCCCTATAAGGTTCCCTCCCCAGGGGTGGCGGCAGCCCCCAGATCTCATCTGGGTGGCGGCCAGAGGGGGAGAGAGGGGAGGCGCACCTGGGGTGGGCCTTAGGGCCCATCTGCCCTAGGGTTTGCCCCCTCCCACTCTTCCCTGCACCTTGGGCCCCTTGTGGGGGGGCGCACCAGCCCACCTGGGGCTGGTCCCCTCCCACACTTGGCCCATGCAGCCCTCCGGGGTTGGTGGCCCCACTTGGTGGACCCCCGGGACCCTCCCGGTGGTCCCGTTACGTTATCGAAAAAACCCGAAACTTTTCCGATGACCAAAACAGGACTTCCCATATATAAATCTTTACCTCCGGACCATTTCGGAACTCCTCGTGACATCTGGGATCTCATCCAGGACTCCGAACAACATTCGGTAACCACATACAAACTTCCTTTATAACCCTAGCGTCATCGAACCTTAAGTGTGTAGACCCTACGGGTTCGGGAACCATGCAGACATGACAGAGACGTTCTCCGGTCAATAACCAACAGCGGGATCTGGATACCCATGTTGGCTCCCACATGTTCCATGATGATCTCATCGGATGAACCACGATGTCAAGCACTCAATCGATCCGGTATACAATTCCCTTTGTCTAGCGGTATTGTACTTGCCCGAGATTCGATCGTGGTATACCGATACCTTGTTCAATCTCGTTACCGGCAAGTCTCTTTACTCATTCCGTAACACATCATCCCGTGATCAACCCCTTGGTCACATTGTGCACATTATGATGATGTCCTACCGAGTGGGCCCAGAGATACCTCTCCGTTAACCGGAGTGACAAATCCCAGTCTCGATTCGTGCCAACCCAATAGACACTTTCGGAGATACCTGTAATGCACCTTTATAGCCACCCAGTTACGTTGTGACGTTTGGTACACCCAAAGCTGTCCTACGGTATCCGGGAGTTGCACAATCTCATGGTCTAAGGAAATGATACTTGACATTAGAAAAGCTTTAGCATACGAACTACGATCTTTGTGCTAGGCTTAGGATTGGGTCTTGTCCATCACATCATTCTGCTAATGATGTGATCCCGTTATCAATGACATCCAATGTCCATGGTTAGGAAACCATAACCATCTATTGATCAACGAGCTAGTCAACAGAGGCTTACTAGGGACATGGTGTTGTCTACGTATCCACACATGTATCTGAGTTTCCTTTCAATACAATTATAGCATGGATAATAAACGATTATCATGAACAAGGAAATATAATAATAACTAATTTATTATTGCCTCTAGGGCATATTTCCAACAGTCTCCCACTTGCACTAGAGTTAATAATCTAGTTCACATCGCCATGTGATCAACACTGATAGGTCACATCGCCATGTGACCATCATCCAAAGAGTTTACTAGTGTTTTAAACTAGTTCACATCACCATGTGATTAAGTCTCAATGAGTTCTTAGGTTTGATCATGTTTTGCTTGTAAGAGAAGTTTTAGTCAACGGGTCTGCAACATTCAGATCCGTATGTACTTCGCAAATCTCTAAGTCAAATTGTAAGTGTTGCTTCCACGCTCTACTTGGAGCTATTCCAAATGGTTGCTCCACAATACGTATCCGGTTTGCTACTCAGAGTCATTCGGATAGGTGTTAAAGATTGCATCGTCGTAACCCTTTACGCCGAACTCTTTATCACCTCCATAATTGAGAAACAAATCCTTATTCCTCTAAGGATAATTTTGACCGCTATCTAGTGATCCACTCCTTGATCACCTTTGTACCCTCTTGCCAGACATGTGGCAAGGCACACATCAGGTGTGGTACTTAGCATAGCATACTGTAGAGCCTACGTCTAAAGCATAGGGGACGACCTTCGTCCTTTCTCTCTTTTCTGTCGTGGTCGAGCTTTAAGTCTTAACTTCGTACCTTACAACTCAGGCAAGAACTCCTTCTTTGACTGATCCATCTTGAAAACTTTCAAGATCATGTCAAGGTACGTGCTCATTTGAAAGTATTATTAAGCATTTTGATCTATCCTTATAGATCTCTATGCTCAATGTTCAAGTAGCTTAATCCAGGTTTTCTATTGAAAAACATCTTCCAAATAACCCTATATGCTTTCCAGAAATTCTACATCATTTCTGATCATCAATATGTCAACAACATATACTCATCAGAAATTCTATAGTGCTCCCACTCACTTCTTTGGAAATACAAGTTTCTCATAAACTTTGTATAAACCTAAAATCTTTGATCATCTTATCAAAGTGCATATTCCAACTCCGAGATGCTTACTCCAGTCCATGGAAGGATCGCTGGAGCTAGCATACCTTTTAGCATCCTTAGGATCGACAAAACCTTTCTGATTGTATCACATACAACCTTTCCTTATGAAAACTGATAAGGAAACTCGTTTTGACATCCATTTGCTAGATTTCATAAATGCAGCTTATGCTAACATGATTCCGACGGACTTAAGCATCGCTACGGATGAGAAAATCTCATCGTAGTCAACTCCTTGAATTGTGAAAAACTCTTTGCCACAAGTCGAGCTTCACAGACGGTGACATTACTGTCCATGTCCGTCTTCTTCTTAAAGATCCATTTATCTCAATGGCTTGCCAATCATCGGGCAAGTCCACCAAAGTCCATGCTTTGTTCTGATACATGGATCCTATCTCGGATTTCATGGCTTCTAACCATTTGTTGGAATATGGGCCCACCATTGCTTCTCCATAGCTCATAGGTTCATTGTTGTCTAGCAACATGACCTTCAAGACAGGATCACCGTACCATTCCGAAGCAGTACGCGTCCTTGTCATCCTACGAGGTTCGGTAGTGACTTGATCCGAAGCTTCATGATCACTATCATAAGCTTCCACTTCAAATGATGTAGGTGCCACAGGAACAACTTCCTATGCCCTGCTACACACTAGTTGAAGTGATGGTTCAATAACCTCATCAAGTCTCCACCATCCTCCCACTCAATTTTCGAGACAAACCTTTCCTCGAGAAAGGACCCGATTCAAGAAACAATCCCTATTGCTTTCGGATCTGAATTAGGAGGTATACCCAACTGTTTTGGGTGTCCTATGAAGATGCATTTTATCCGCTTTGGGTTCGAGCTTATCAACCTGAAACCTTTTTCACATAAGCGTCGCAGCCCCAAACTTTTAAGAAACAACAACTTAGGTTTCTCCAAACCATAGTTCAAATGGTGTCATCTCAACGGAATTACATGGTGCCCTATTAAAGTGAGTACGGTTGTCTCTAATGCCTAACCCATGAGCGATAGTGGTGATTCGATAAGAGACATCATGGTATGCCCCACATCCAATAGGGTGCATCTATGATGTTCGGACACACCATCACATTATGGTGTTCCAGGCGGTGTTAGTTGTGAAACAATTTCCACAATGTCTTAATTGCATGCCAAAGCTCGTAACTCAGATACTCATCTCTATGATCATATCATAGACATTTTATCCTCTTGTCACGATGATCTTTAACTTCACTCTGAAATTACTTGAACCATTCAATAATTCAGACTTGTGTTTCATCAAGTAAATATACTCAACATCTACTCGAATCATCTGTGAAGTCAGAACATAACGACATTCACTGCATGCCTCAGCACTCATTGGACTGCACACATCAAATGTGTTACTTCCAACAAGTTGCTATCTTGTTCCATCTTACTGAAACAGAGGCTTTTCAGTCATCTTGCCCATGTGGTATGATTTGCATATCTCAAGTGATTCAAAATCAAGTGAGTCCAAACGATCCATCTGCATGGAGTTTCTTCATGCGTATACACCAATAGACATGGTTTGCATGTCTCAAACTTTTCAAAACAAGTGAGTCCAAAGATCCATCAACATGGAGCTTTTCATGCGTTTTACACCATTATGACTTACATGGCAGTGCCACAAGTAAGTGGTACTATCATTACTATCTTATATCTTTTGGCATGAAAATGTGTATCACTACGATCGAGATTCAATAAACCATTCCTTTTAGGTGCTAGACCATTGAAGGTATTATTCAAATAAACAGAGTAACCATTATTCTCCTAAAATGAATAACCGTATTGCGATAGACAAAATCCAATCATGTCTATGCTCAACGCAAACACCATAACAATTATTTAGGTTTAACACCAATCTCGATGGTAGAGGGAGCGTGCGATGCTTGATCACATCAACCTTGGAAAGACTTCCAACACATATTGTCAGCTCACCTTTAGCTAGTCTCATTTGTTCCGTAGCTTTTATTTCGAGTTACTAACACTTAGCAACCGAACCGGTATCTAATACCCTGGTGCTACTAGGAGTACTAGTAAAGTACACATTAACATAATGTATATCCAATATACTTCTATCGACCTTGCCAGCCTTCTTATCTACCAAGTATCTAGGGTAATTCTGCTCCAGTGGCTGTTCCCCTTATTACAGAAGCACTTAGTCTCGGGTTTGGGTTCAACCTTGGGTTTCTTCACTGGAGCAGCAACTGATTTACCGTTTCATGAAGTGTCCCTTCTTGCCCTTGCCCTTCTTGAAACTAGTGGTTTCACCAACCATCAACAATTGATGCTCCTTCTTGATTTCTACTTTCGCGGTGTCAAACATCGTGAATACCTCAAGGATCATCATATCTATCCCTGACATGTTATAGTTCATCACGAAGCTCTAGCAGCTTGGTGGCAATGACTTTGGAGAAACATCACTATCTCATCGGGAAGGTCAACTCACACTCGATTCAAGTGATTGTTGTACTCAGACAATCTGAGCACAAGCTCAATGATTGAGCTTTTCTCCCTTACTTTGCAGGCTAAGAAAATCGTCGGAGGTCTTATACCTCTTGACGTGGTCACGAGCCTGAAATCCCAATTTCAGCCCTCGAAACATCTCATATGTTCCGCGACGTTTCGAAAAACGTCTTTGGTGCCTCAACTCTAAACCGTTTAACTGAACTATCACGTAGTTATCAAAACGTGTATGTCCGATGTTCGCAACATCCATAGACGACGTTTGGGGTTCTGCACACTGAGCGGTGCATTAAGGACATAAGCTTTCTACTGATCGCATAATTGCTACTGTCAACTTTCAACTATATTTTCTCTAGGAACATATCTAAACAGTGGAACTAAAGCGCGAGCTTACGACATAATTTGCAAAGGGTCTTTTGACTATGTTCAGGATAATTAAGTTCATCTTATGAACTCCCACTCAGATAGACATCCCTCTAGTCATCTAAGTGATTACATGATCTGAGTCAACTAGGCCGTGTCCGATCATCACGTGAGATGGACTAGTCATCATCGGTGAACATCTTCATGTTGATCGTATCTACTATACGACTCATGCTCGACCTTTCGGTCTCTTGTGTTCCGAGGCCATGTCTGTACATGCTAGGCTCGTCAAGTTAACCTAAGTGTTTCGTGTGTGTAAATCTGGCTTACACCCGTTGTATGTGAACGTAAGAATCTATCACACCCGATCATCACGTGGTGCTTCGAAACGACGAACTTTCGCAACGGTGCACAGTTAGGGGGAACACTTTCTTGAAATTTTAATGAGGGATCATCTTATTTACTACCGTCGTTCTAAGCAAATAAGATGCATAGACATGATAAACATCACATGAAATCAAATAGTGACATGATATGGCCAATATCATTTTTGCTCCTTTTGATCTCCATCTTCGGGGCTCCATGATCATCATCGTCACCGGCATGACACCATGATCTCCATCATCATGATCTCCATCATCGTGTCTTCATGAAGTTGTCTCACCAACTATTACTTCTACTACTATGGCTACCGGTTAGCAATAAAGTAAAGTAATTACATGGCATTGTATAATGACACGCAGGTCATACAATAAATAAAGACAACTCCTATGGCTCCTGCCGGTTGTCATACTCATCGACATGCAAGTCGTGATTCCTATTACAAGAACATGATCAATCTCATACATCACATATCATTCATCACATTGTTTTGGCCATATCACATCACATAACATACCCTGCAAAAACAAGTCAGACGTCCTCTAATTGTTGTTTGCATGTTTTACGTGGCTGCTATGGGTTTCTAGCAAGAACGTTTCTTACCTACGCAAAAACCACAACGTGATATGTTGATTACTATTTACCCTTCATAAGGACCCTTTTCACCGAAGCCGATCCGACTAAAGTGGGAGAGACTGGCACCCGCTAGCCACCTTATGCACCAAGTGCATGTCAGTCGGTGGAACCTGTCTCACGTAAGAGTACGTGTAAGGTCGGTCCGGGCCGCTTCATCCCACAATACCGTCGAAACAATATTGGACTAGTAACGGTAAGCATATTGAACAAAATCAACGCCCACAACTACTTTGTGTTCTACTCATGCAAAGAATCTACGCAATAGACCTAGCTCATGATGCCACTGTTGGGGAACATAGCAGAAACTCAAAATTTTCCTACGTGTCACCAAGATCTATCTATGGAGAGACTAGCAACGAGGGGGAGGAGAGTGCATCTACATACCCTTGTAGATCGCTAAGCGGAAGCGTTCAAGAGAACGGGGTTGAAGGAGTCGTACTCATCATGATCCAAATCACCGGAGATCCTAGTGTCGAACGGACGGCACCTCCGCGTTCAACACACGTACAGCCCGGTGACGTCACCCACGCCTTGATCCAGCAAGGAGAGAAGGAGAGGTTGAGGAAGACTCCATCCAGCAGCAGCACAACGGCGTGGTGGTGGTGGAGGAGCGTGGCAATCCAGCAGGGCTTCGCCAAGCACCGCGGAAGAGGAGGAGTAAGAGAGGTAGGGCTGCGCCAATAGGGGGAGAAACTCGTGTGTTGGGCAGCCCCCAGACCTCGTGTATTTATAGGGGGAGGGGAGGGGGCTGCGCCCCCTATAAGGTTCCCTCCCCAGGGGTGGCGGCAGCCCCCAGATCTCATCTGGGTGGCGGCCAGAGGGGGAGAGAGGGGAGGCGCACCTGGGGTGGGCCTTAGGGCCCATCTGCCCTAGGGTTTGCCCCCTCCCACTCTTCCCTGCGCCTTGGGCCCCTTGTGGGGGGGCGCACCAGCCCACCTGGGGCTGGTCCCCTCCCACACTTGGCCCATGCAGCCCTCCGAGGTTGGTGTCCCCACTTGGTGGACCCCCGGGACCCTCCCAGTGGTCCCGGTACGTTACCGAAAAAACCCGAAACTTTTCCGGTGACCAAAACAGGACTTCCCATATATAAATCTTTACCTCCGGACCATTCCGGAACTCCTCGTGACGTCCGGGATCTCATCCGGGAGTCCAAACAACATTCGGTAACCACATACAAACTTCCTTTATAACCCTAGCGTCATCGAACCTTAAGTGTGTAGACCCTACGGGTTCGGGAACCATGCAGACATGACCGAGACGTTCTCCGGTCAATAACCAACAGCGGGATCTGGATACCCATGTTGGCTCCCACATGTTCCACGATGATCTCATCGGATGAACCACGATGTCAAGGACTCAATCGATCCCGTATACAATTCCCTTTGTCTAGCGGTATTGTACTTGCCCGAGATTCGACCGTCGGTATACCGATACCTTGTTCAATCTCGTTATCGGCAAGTCTCTTTACTCGTTCTGTAACACATCATCCCATGATCAACCCCTTGGTCATATTGTGCACATTATGATGATGCCCTACCGAGTGGGCCGAGAGATACCTCTCCGTTAACCGGAGTGACAAATCCCAGTCTCGATTCATGCCAACCCAACAGACACTTTCGGAGATACCTGTAATGCACCTTTATAGCCACCCAGTTACGTTGTGACGTTTGGTACACCCAAAGCATTCCTACGGTATTCGGGAGTTGCACAATCTCATGGTCTAAGGAAATGATACTTGACATTAGAAAAGCTTTAGCATACGAACTACGATCTTTGTGCTAGGCTTAGGATTGGGTCTTGTCCATCACATCATTCTGCTAATGATGTGATCCCGTTATCAATGACTTTCAATGTCCATGGTTAGGAAACCATAACCATCTATTGATCAACGAGCTAGTCAACAGAGGCTTACTAGGGACATGGTGTTGTCTACGTATCCACACATGTATCTGAGTTTCCTTTCAATACAATTATAGCATGGATAATAAACGATTATCATGAACAAGGAAATATAATAATAACTAATTTATTATTGCCTCTAGGGCATATTTCCAACAGCAGCACCACCACCAGCTGGACCAGTGGCTCGTCGGCGTCCACTGCTCTGACCAGGCGCAGGAGTCGCTCGACAAGCTGCAGGCCTCGCTCCCTACCTCCCTCCTCGACGGATCTAGGAACCCTATATGGCCAGGGTGAGACTGTAGGAGGTCAGACCCCTCCTCTCATTCTCTTCTTCTTCTTCTATCTCTGGTTTTTTTCCTCTCCGCATCTCATCTGATGTAGGCGTGTGTGCGTTCGGTCGTGTGCAGGCACTGTCCTCCCATCTCATCTCCCTTGGTGGTGAAGGAAGGAGTCCATGGAGACGGAAGTTGCTGCCCTCCCATCTCATCTCCCTCCTTGCGCGGTGAAGGAAGGAGGCCATGGAAAGAGAAGCTGCTGGGGATGCCGATGCCGATGCCGATTCAAGAGGAGGGCCATGGAAGGTCCTCTCCTTTCCTCTATCTTGTTCGCTTGAGTCCTGTTTCCGTCTTCTCCATTCAAACATGTTCTTCCCGATTCAGACATCTGTTAATCTGCAGGTGCTGTTGCTGACACATTCGGATGCTTCTTTTGTTAATCTACAGGTGCTGTTGCTGGAGTGTATGTAGGCATGGAGTATGGAGTGGAAAGGGTCTGCGGAGAGTATGACTGGGTAATGATGCTCTGAAAATGTTTCTTTCATGCTTCTTGCACTTACCTGAACCTTAGGTGAAGGAATATCTATCTGCATGACTACCTCTGTAGAATTATTCTTTGTTTGTTGGATGCTCGAGAGTAGGGGATATGGTTTTCTCGGAGAGACATCTTTGCAAAATATGGTTTGGTAGCTATATATCTGCTGCTAATTGAATTGGTCCTTAGTTTAGTTAGTGGACTAAGTGGTTGACTTCTAAGCTTCAGCTACTAAAACCCACTTTCAAATTTGTCTTTACTGTTTGCATAATGTATTTGTTGCGACATGTATATCAAATACTGGACTAATAGGTTGCCAGTTTGTCCACTGCATACTTTGAGGCTTTGTTACCAACTCATTTTAGAGAACTGTATACTTACTACTACAATTGGTATTACTGTTATTGTCATGCAGATTATAACTGAATTATGCCCTGGTTTGTTGTAGTTGTATGCTTATATGCTATGGTCTGAACTCTGTTTCTCTGCAGGCCCTGAATCTCTCATTGTCTTGGTTGTTGCTTACTACAGGGAATCCACTATTGTTGACAGACGATGAAGGGCTTCTTACGGGCTGCTGCTCCAATGGAAGGTACACGACAAGCATGCTTCAATATGCTACACTTTTCTAGCTGTTGACATGCATCCTTCAAGATGCACCTCTTGCTCTAAGGATAATTAATGTTCCTACATGGATAGCTGACTGTTTAGAGAATTTCTATGACGATGATGATATCGTGCTGGGCGGAGGATGTTAAACATTTAGACTGTTGTGGCCTTTCCGGTCTTTGATGATCTAAAATCGAGCTTTTTTAAAACTGATGCCTAGGATGCCATCAACGTGTTTTTTCTCCTCATCTAGAGATGCATCTCTCTGTGTTGGTGTGATATAATGTAGAGGAGTTGCATGTGAATCTTTTGTCAACTAAGCATATGGTGTTACAAGGAGATGCTACTAAGATTTTTCGTCGTTGAAGTATCTTAAAATGAGCTTTTAAAAACTGATGCTTGGTTGATCTAGTTCTAGGTGGGTGAGAGTCTATTGTTGTTGTTGTGTAGTCATTTCTTTTTATGTTTTTCAAGAATAAAAAAGATGAACATTTCTCTGGCAAATGTCTGAAGTAGTTGATGCTGTGTAGTCATCGGTTGGACCTATGCATTTCATCACAATTCAGATCGGTGAATGTATTACAGTGATGTTCATTGCATGACCTGCACTTGTACCAATATACCATGCCGGTACCTGTAGGTTAGTGTTGGTGGTGCCTAACATGAGCTTGAATGTGGTAGTTGAAGTGTAGAACAACAGCAGGTTAATGTGTGTTATTTGCCGTATGCAAGTCTGTTGTTTTATTTGCCCTTTCCAGTATTGTACAAACTGATGCATTTCTGGCATAAACAAATTATTCTATAAGATCTGTAAAAGCAAACATTTCACTATTCAAGTCTATTGTTTTATTTGCCCTTTATAGTATTGCATGATAGTGTCCAAATTCAGGAAGGGAAAGGTGAGGCTGGAACGTACGAGTGGGTAGATCTACTTTATTGTTTACATTAGTGTTGCCATTGCAATTGTTTGGTTCTGGCCTCAGCAATAGTACACTAATGCTGGTAGCCTTTGTGTTCACTCTTTTACAGGAGAGCCAGGACAAATTTGAAGTGCAAATCCATGAAGCCAAGTGCGAAGCTGTGATGCATTGTGATACTGTAGAGATTGTGACATTGGAATGGATTTACTATTATTTGTATTCACTTGCCAGAGATTTGTTTATTCCGCTTGACTGTAATAGATTGTGGTATCAGAACAGATTTACTGTTATTTGACAAATTATGTTTGTTCTGTTTTGTTTGAAATAGTGATTTAAAATGTGTGAAATGGAAACCTCACAAGTGCGATCCACTTATCAAAATAATCTAAGCAATGTTGAAATATTTGACGTGTGGGACCAGCTCCAATATATAATGGGCAAAACTAGAAATCTATGGACTAAAAAGGCCACGACCCAAAATAAAAAGGCTATAATGTTGCAATGAAGGCCATGGGCCAAAAATAAAAAGGCTGCAATGAAGGCCATGGGCCAAAAATAAAAAGACTGCAATGTTGGGCTTGGTCCATGAAGCTGACAAAAAATTCATAGGAAAACAATATAAATGGGTTGAATTAATGGGCTAGGCCCATGTAGAAAACCGAATTGGACCGGGTTGAATCTTGTGCCACATCAGCTTGCCACGCTGGATGCCTACGTGGCCTGGGGAGGCTGCTAGTGACCAAAACAAGACAATAGGCATATTTTGGTCGTAAACGTCCACGACCTTCTCACAGAGAAGGTCGCTATAGTCAGTTTATGACCCCCAGCTTTTGACCTTCTGTTTTTGGTCAAAAACAGGTCGCAAATGAAAAACAATGACCTTTCAGTGACCAATAGTCAAGGTCACAAGTTGACATATTTCTTGTAGTGTGCCTTCTGTTTATCTTAGTAATATGCTAATGTAGGGATTAGCTTGGTCTACTTTAGCTTAAGAGATGGTGGGCTTTGGTGGCGATGCAACAATTACTTCGACATCAGATCAGTAATTTCCAACAGTCGAACAGATATTTTGTGTCTGTTGGATATAAAGTTCCTTTGGGTAAGAAGTACTACTTGTCATCAAAATGGATAAAAGGAGATGTATGTAGACGTATTTTAGTTCTAGATATGTCCCTTTCTATCCAATTTGATGCCAAGTACTCCCTCCGTTCCACAATACATGCCTTCCATTTGTCAAAATATAGATGTATCTAGACATGTTTTAGTATATAGGTACATCCATTTTTGGACAAATGGAAGTCAAGTATGTAGTATTTTGGAACGGAGGGAGTATATGCTTGTTTGTTCACGAAGTGTTTCATACTTGTGCGAGTTGACGCGACACATCAAAGTAGTACTAGTAGTACTCCCGTCGACCCTAATTTCTCTGCGCATAAGTCGAGGCGCAGATACCAAGCAGGGCCTAGTTGTGTTGGACAACTCACCGGACTGCGCACCAGGCAGACGAAGCTCATGTCGTGTTGGTGTCGTGTGCGGCCCGCGCATTAACCAAAACCTCGCGCCTCCAGCTTAGCCTCTGCTTTTTAAACTTCTCAATCTCAAGGCCAAGGAGCAACATGAATCCTATGATAGAGCCAATCAGATGGTTGAGAACACTACAATTCGTAGCTACAAATGCATGTGTGACTCCCAGATGCAGAGGCCGGGGTCATCATCCTCCTTTTCGAGAAAAAACAGATGTGTGTGTGAGAGAGGACGAGTGCGTGAGTGCACCTCTTCTCTTCATGTATACCGTACTAAACTCAGAGTACAAGTGTATGTGGGTGGTATCGCCCTAGGGAGCAGAGATGGTGCGTGCGAGAAGTCCCGAGAGATAGGTTTAATGCGTCTGAAAAAAAGACTAGTCTATAGCTCGCCACGCGGCTATTCCAGTCGAATGCACCAATAACCATAAGATATATATCCGACGGTGCCAGTTATTGCACGTACTACACAGCAGTAGAAAAAGAACTACCATGGCATATGCTACACCACGGCAGAGAACACGTGCCCACGTTATGCCGTTCGGGAATAGTGCCGCACTTCGAAACTAGAACCGTCAATAAATTTTGAGCTTGTGTCTCGTCACATTCCAAATTACTACTACTACCACACTATATTTAATTGCAAACCTGTTCACACCGACCACAATCTAAACGGTTTCCCACTTAGGAGCGTATTAGTACTCGGTTATAAATACTACTATGCCAAGATGACTGCACATTCATCCTCAAACTCCTCATCCACAAAAACAAACAAGTCATTCAGCATCCTTCCCTTGCGTCTGCCATGGCCAGCGTGAGTTCTGGGTCAAGAGATTACCACCAGGGAGAGGCGAGCATGGAAGCGGAAGCACGAGAGATGTCTCGCCTCACCGCGAAAGCAGCCGACATGTCCCGCCGCACGGAAGTAGCAGCACAAAGGTCCTCCATGCCGCCGAAGCAGCACGGAGGTCCCGTCGCACCGTTGATGCAGCAGACTGGTCCGGCCGCGCCGCAGAAGCAACAGAGATGTCCCGCCATGCCGTGAATGCAGCAGAAATGTCCCGCCGTGCCGCGGCGGCCTGGGAAAATGTCTCGCGGGCAGGCGACAACTCTTACAGGCGCATGCATGCGATCATCCATAGCCAGATGGATCAGATCTCCAGCTGGGCAAGGTTGTAGGACGACATGAAAGCCTCGTTTGAGCAGGCTACCGGCGTCATCTGGCAACTAAGGGAGGGCAATGAGAGGCTCCGGGTGATGAAGCCATGTACCTAGGGTAGGGTTGCGGGCCTGTCCAAGGTACCCTCCCGAAGGACATCTCTTAGAAGAAGCCGTCTTTCAGTCGACAAAGAGGAACCCCACTCGACGGACTAGAAGACACTCGACGAACCTGAAGACACTCGACCATGAAGACTCACTCGACCACCAGGAGTTCAGGATCTACTATGTATCCAAACGGTCTGTAATTAAGTAGTCTTAATGGTCATGATGACACTTTATGTAGGGCGTTACCAGTAACGCCAGGCCTTAATGTACTTTAACCCTCTGCTACGTGGGCTGGCTGGGGTCCTGGCGTCCCCTATATAAGCCACCCCCCTCCACTGGTAGAAGGGTTCGCACCCCTGTAACTCATATACACATAAACCAGTCGACCACCTCCAGGCTCCGAGACGTAGGGCTGTTACTTCCTCTGAGAAGGGCCCGAACTCGTAAAACACTCGTGTGTACAACTACTCCATAGCTAGGATCTTGCCTCTCCATACCTACCCCCCATTCTACTGTCAGACTTAGAACCACGACAGCTGGCGCCCACCGTGGGGCAGGTGTCTTAGCGACTTATTGGAGAAGTTGCAATCTTTTCGATTCCCATCATCATGGTTTCAGGTGGAGTTTTGGTTGAGGGCCGCGAGATCCGTCTCGGCGCGCTCACATTCATCGCCGATGACTCTGCATGGCTGCAGCAGGCCCCGCTCGACGTTGATGCGCTCCCGATCCGCGGAGCTACGCATTTTCGAGCGTGCGTCTGCGGCGTCCTTCTGCGGCAACTGTCGACTCAGTATCGGCCGGTTTTCGTGTCATCCTCCCTCCCAGCTTCCCGCCGGCGTAAGCGCTCCGGTCGATCGAGGCTTCAACGGTGGGTGAGGCACGCAGTGGCTCGCCAGTCGACCACTGCCCAAGTCACGGCAATTGAGCCCGACGAATCTCTCTACGGCCTGTTCGACATGTCGACTGGCTCCGCAGAGACTGCATCCGAATGCGACAGCAGTGAACCGGCAGTGGAGGTCCTGATGGTCAATGGACCGCATGTTCCCCCCGGTTTTCCTGGCACTGAGGGAGGCAAAGGCGGAGGCGACCCGTCACACGACCATGAGGAGTACCGCCCCGAGCCCCTCGACTCACAGCAGAGGGAAGAGCTTCACCGCCGGAACATGGATGCGCTTCATACTCCGATCGTTGGAGAAACCCCTGAGGCTCGCGCCTTAGAGGACGCGTGCTTGGCCAACCTGGCTGAGCGCATTCGACTGGAGAACCTTCAGCGGGCACTCGACGAGTGCGCGCGACAACGGATACCAGACCCCAGTCGACGCCAAGTCTTTAAACCTCCGACTCAGGTATACCGCACTCCAATCCAGAATTTAGCAGCTGCAACACGTATAGCAGAGTCGATTCAGCCTTCCCAGTCAGAGGCTGGTAGAGGCTTGATGCAGATCAGGGATTTGCTCCGGGCAGCTGGAGATTAGAATTCAGCTGTGTCGCAGTTGCGGAACAGGATCCATAGCAGGTCCGTGGCGGCAAATACAGTCCAGTGGGCTCATAGCCCCAGATCGCCCCCGAGGCGTGAAGGGTGTGGTAACCGACACGATCAGTACAGGAACTATGAGCAGGATGACCGGAGGGGTGGATCATATATGCCTCGGCAGCAAGATGACAGACGCCAGTACAGTGGCGGACGAAGAATTCCAGTCGACCCTAGAGAACCAGGCTTTGACGCGAGATCCATCATCGTTCAGGGTCTGGTCGACCGAAACAGAGCCCACAGAGAGGGTAATGACAGAGACATGCCCACCAGCAACCGAGTACACGTCTCCGGACCAGAGTGCTTCAGCAGAGCCATCAGAGCCGCGGTGATTCCTCCCAACTTTAGGTTGGCGACTGGAGTCAGCAAGTTCAACGGTGAGTCCAAGCCCGACACTTGGCTTGAGGACTACCGAGTGGCTGTTCAGATCGGCGGTGGAAATGACGAGGTGGCCATGAAGCATCTGCCCCTCATGTTGGAAGGGTCAGCCAGGGCATGGTTGAATCAGTTGATGCCCAGCAGCATCTACACATGGGAGGACCTCTCCCGAGTGTTTGTCAGGACATTCGAAGGAACGTGCAAGCGGCCAGCGGGATTGACAGAGCTGCAATATTGTGTACAGAAGTTGAATGAGACTCTGAGAGATTACATCCAGAGATGGATCACACTGCATCATACAGTGGAAAATGTGTCCGATCACCAGGCAGTCTGCGCCTTCAAGGAGGGCGTAAAGAGCAGAGAGCTAAGCCTGAAATTCGGTCGAACCGGAGACATGTCTCTGAGTCGAATGATGGAAATAGCCACCAAATATGCCAATGGTGAAGAAGAGGATCGTCTCCGGAGCGGCAAACACAAGTCAGTCGCCCAGGACACTGGAGGTGGAAATTCCAGTCAGAAGCAAAAGCGCAAAGCTGAGCCAGCCGCACCTAGAGAAGCCTTGGCCCTGAACCAAGGAAAATTCAAAGGGAAACCCAAGGGACCTTGGAACCCCAAGAAGGTAAAAGATAAGGAAGGAAATGACGTGTTGGATTTGCCATGTCACATCCACACTAAGAAAGACGAAGAGGGTAATTTCATCTACCCGAAGCACACCACTCGGCAATGTCGACTCCTGATTCAGCAGTTCCAAGGGAAGCAGCCCAAGGACAAAGAAAAAGAGTCGGACAAAGTTGAGGACAAGGAGGATAGTGACAGAGAATACCCGCAGGTCAATTCCACCTTGATGATTTTTGCCGATGTTGAGAGCAAACACCGACTGAAAGTTATAAACAGAGAGGTAAACATGGCTGCTCCGTCAACACCCAATTACCTGAAGTGGTCTCAGACTGCCATTACATTCGATCAATCTGATCACCCTACACACATAGCCACCCCTGGGAGGCAAGCATTGGTGGTCGACCCGGTCGTTGAGGGCACTCGACTGACCAAAGTGTTGATGGATGGCGGCAGCAGTTTGAATATACTGTATGCTGAGACACTAAAAGGGATGGGCATTCCGATGTCCAGACTGAGCACGAGCAATATGAGCTTTTATGGAGTCATTCCTGGCAAGAAGGTCGTGTCACTCGGTCAGATTGCTCTCGATGTAGTTTTTGGTGATTCGAAGAATTTTCGCAAAGAGAAGCTGACATTTGAGGTTGTGGATTTCCAGAGTGCCTATCATGCAATTTTGGGTAGGCTAGCATATGCACGTTTTATGGCTCGACCTTGTTACGTGTACCTCAAACTGAAGATGCCAGGCCCTAAAGGCGTGATCACTGTCACCGGTAACCGCAAGAAGGCAGAGGAGTGCTTCCAGAAGGGCTCAAAGATCGCCGATGCTCAGATGGTGGCAGAAGAGTGGAAGGAACACCAAAGGAACGCAGACCCGAGTGATTTGTTGCGAGCCAAGAAGCCTGCCACAGAATCAGCGTTTCAGTCGTCCGGTGAGACAAAACCCGTTCACATCCACCCGACCGACCCAAACGCTGCTCCGACTCATATCTCCACAACACTCGACCCCAAATAGGAAGAAGCGCTCATCCAGTTCCTCCGTGAGAACTGGGACATCTTCGCATGGAAACCTTCTGACATGCCGGGTGTACCCAGGGGACTGGCTGAGCATCGTCTACGAGTCGACTCGAAGGCAAAACCTGTGAAGGAACATCTGCGACGGTCCGCCGTCCAGAAAAGAAAGGCCATTGGCGAAGAAGTGGCTCGGCTCCTAGCAGCAGAGTTTATCCGAGAGATTTACCACTCCGAGTGGCTCGCCAATGTCGTCATGGTCCCCAAAAAGGACAATTCTCTTCGCATGTGCATCGATTTCAAGCATATCAATCGGGCCTGCCCGAAAGATCATTTTCCTCTTCCCCGCATCGACCAAATAGTCGACTCAACTGCGGGATGTGAGCGACTTTCTTTCTTGGACGCTTATTCCGGGTACCATCAGATCCGTCTGTTTGGACCCGATGAGATCAAAACGGCTTTCATCACCCCATTCGGGTGCTTCTGTTATGTCACCATGCCATTCGGCCTCAAGAATGCCGGAGCCACGTTCATGAGGATGATTCAGAAGTGTTTGCTCACTCAAATCAGTCGGAATGTGGAAGCATACATGGATGACATTGTGGTCAAGTCACGGAAAGGTTCCGACCTGCTGACTGACCTAGCTGAAACATTTGCAAACCTCAGGAGGTACGATATCAAGCTTAATCCATCAAAATGCACATTCGGAGTTCCTGGCGGAAAGTTGCTCGGTTTTCTCGTTTCCGAACGGGGAATCGATGCTAACCCAGAAAAAGTTGGCACTATACTCCGAATGAAACGCCCCGTGCGTGTGCACGATGTCCAGAAACTTACTGGATGCTTGGCCGCATTAAGTCGATTCATCTCTCGCCTCGGTGAAAAGGCATTGCCTCTTTACCGACTGATGAAGAAGTCAGACAAGTTCGAGTGGACTCAAGAAGCTGATGCAGCGTTTGCAGAGTTAAAAACCCTGCTTTCCACCCAGCCGGTGCTTGCTGCCCCAATCAGCAAAGAGCCTTTGCTGCTTTACATTGCAGCCACAGGACAAGTCGTCAGCACTGTACTTACGGTCGAGCGGGAAGAGGAAGGAAAAGCCTTCAAAGTTCAGCGCCCAGTGTATTACATTTCTGAAGTCCTGACCCCGTCCAAGCAACGATACCCTCATTATCAGAAGCTTGTGTATGGAATTCACCTGACCACGAATAAAGTTGCCCATTACTTCTCTGACCACATTATCACAGTCGTCACCGACGCCCCCTTATCAGAGATTCTGCACAACAGAGACGCAACTGGTCGAGTGGCAAAATGGGCGATTGAACTTCTTCCCCTTGATATCAGATTTGAGGCAAAGAAAGCTATCAAGTCCCAAGCAATAGCAGATTTCCTCGCCGAGTGGACTGAACAGCAGTTGCCGACCCAAGTTCACTCGGAGCACTGGACTATGTTCTTCGATGGCTCCAAAATGCTGAATGGTTCCGGTGCCGGAGTGGTCTTGGTTTCCCCCCGAGGAGATAAGCTCAGATATGTACTCCAGATTCACTTTGATTCCTCCAACAATGAAGCAGAATACGAAGCACTCTTGTACGGGTTGCGTATGGCCATTTCACTCGGCGTCCGTCGCCTCATGGTCTACGGCGACTCGGACTTAGTGGTCAACCAAGTGATGAAGGAGTGGGACGTCAGAAGCCCGGCCATGACTGGATACTGCAATGCAGTCAGAAAGCTGGAGAAGAAATTCGAGGGATTAGAGCTCCATCACGTTCCCCGACTGAAAAATCAAGCAGCCGATGACTTGGCGAAGATAGGTTCCAAGAGGGAAGCCATTCCGAGTGGTGTGTTTTTGGAGCATGTTCACACACCATCGGTTCAAGAAGATCCTTTCACTGAGGAAGTCCCGCAGCCCAAAAGCGCCACAGATCCGACTGAAGTCGAGGTCCCAGCTGTGGTCGACTTGATCATGGAAGTTTTGGTCATCACTCCCGATTGGACAGTGCCCTATATCGCCTATATTTTGAGAAAAGAGCTCCCCGAGAATGAAGAAGAGGCTCGGGAGATCGTCCGCCGATCCAAAGCCTTCACCGTCATGAGGGGACAGTTATACAGAGAAAGTGCGACTGGAGTCAGCCAGAAATGCATAACACCAGAGGAAGGTCGAATGATTCTCAACGACATCCACTCGGGGACCTGTGGCCATCGTGCGTCTTCTCGGACCATCGTGGCTAAAGCATACCAAGCTGGTTTTTATTGGCCCAGAGCAAATGAGATGGCGAAAGAGATAGTCGACAAATGTGAAGGATGTCAATTTTACTCCAATATGTCACACAAACCCGCCTCGGCCTTGAAGACCATTCCACTCGTCTGGCCTTTTGCTGTGTGGGGACTGGATATGGTTGGACCTCTGAGGACAGGCAGAAATGGCTACACCCATGTGTTGGTAGCAGTCGACAAGTTCACTAAGTGGATCGAGGCTAAACCCATCGAGAATTTGGACGCCGGCACCGCCGTCAGCTTCATCAGGGAGTTGGTGTTCAGATACGGAGTTCCCCACAGTATCATCATGGATAATGGGTCAAACTTTGACTCCGAAGAGTTCAGAGCCTTCTGCGCATCTCAGGGTACGCGAGTTGACTACGCTTCAGTCGCTCACCCCTAGTCGAATGGACAAGCAGAGCGAGCAAATGGCTTAATTCTCAAAGGACTGAAACCCCGACTGATGCGCGACCTCAAACACGCAGTTGGTGCGTGGGTCGACGAATTTCCGTCGGTACTTTGGGGGTTGAGGACCACGCCAAATCGGTCGACTGGGAGGACTCCGTTCTTCTTGGTCTACAGAGCCGAAGCAGTCTTGCCGAGTGACCTGCTTCACAACGCGCCCCGAGTCGAACTTTACACCGAAGCCGAAGCAGAGCAGGCCCGACAGGACGCAGTCGATCTTCTAGAAGAAGAAAGAGAGATGGCCTTGATCCGATCGACCATTTACCAGCAGGACTTGCGTCGCTTCCATGCCAGAAATGTGAAGAGTCGAGCTTTCCAGGAAGGAGATTTAGTTCTCCGAGTGGATCAGCAGAAACCAACACAAGCTTGCTCCTACTTGGGAAGTCCCTTCATCGTCACCAAAGTTCTCCATAATGGGGCATACCGCCTTTACAATGTTGAGCACCATATTGACGAGCCCAGAGCATTGGAACGCGGACTTACTCCGCCCTCTTTTATACTTAAGTTTTTTCCATCGGGATGAGTTTGGTAATAAAAAAGTACTCCTATAGTCTCATTCATCAAAGACAAAAGAGTTTTCATAATTTTCTTAGTGATTGTTATTGGCGTTTTGTTCTCATAAAATCTGTCTCCAGTGGGGTGGCCTAGCTGCGAACGCCGGTTTCACACTAAGCTTGTAAAAATCCTACCGAGTGGTAAGCCCAGGCCTTCCACTCGGAGGCTTAGCTGCGAATCCGTTTTCGCCTAAGTTAACAAATCCGATCGAATGGCCAGCCTCACTCGGGGCTAGCTGCAGCCCAGTGGTAAGCCAGCCTTTCACTCGGAGGCTTAGCTGCAGCCCAGTGCTCGCCTAAGTTAAAACAAAATCCTACCAAGTGGAGAGCAAACCTCCCACTCGGAGGCTTAGCTGCATCCCAGTGCTCGCCTAAGTTTTTGAAAATCCTACCGAGTGGTAAGCCAGCCTTTCACTCGGAGGCTTAGCTGCAGCCCAGTGCTCGCCTAAGTTTTTGAAATTCCTACAGAATGGTAAACCAGCCTTTCACTCGGAGGCTTAGCTACAGTCCAAGTACTCGCCTAAGTAAACAAAATCCTGCCGAGTGGAGAGAAAACCTCCCACTAGGGGGCTTAGCTGCAGCCTAGTGCTCGCCTAAGTTTCTAAAAATCCTACCGAGTGGTGAGCAAACCTCCCACTCGAGGGCTTAGCTGTAGCCTAGCGCTCGCCTAAGTTTCTAAAAATCCTACCGAGTGGTGAGCAAACCTCCCACTCGGGGGCTTAGCTGCAGCCCAGTGCTTGCCTAAGTTTCTGAAAATCCTACCGAGTGGAGAGCAAACCTCCCACTCGGGGGCTTAGCTGCAGCCCAGTGCTCGCCTAAGTTTCTGAAAATCCTACCGAGTGGAGAGCAAACCTCCCACCCGGGGGCTTAGCTGCAGCCCAGCGCTCGCCTAAGTTTCTAAAAAATCCTACCGAGTGGAGAGCAAACCTCCCACTCGGAGGCTTAGCTGCAGTCCAAGTACTCGCCTAAGTAAACATGACGAGCACAAGTCGACTGCCATTTGTGCTTCACTCCTACCTGCAAAAGAGCATTTCAGATGCTAACATATATTCCAACCCAAAGGAGATAGTTGTCCAAAAGAAGCAAACGTATTTCAACGGCAAATCAAGTTCGGATAACGTCCTACAGACCCGTAAGTGCTCAGGCATCAAGCCTGTTAAAGTTTGGCGGTTACAAAAATCACTCAGCATTCCGAGGCAAATTTAAATCATCAAGCGTAATAGTTTTTTACCCCTCCTGCGGAGGGCTGGAAGGCGCAATGAACTCGTCCAGATCGATCCCATCTGCAATCCGAGTGGCGGCCACGATGATGGTCTCCATGAAAGAACGAAAGTCATGCTTCCTAGTATTGGCCACCTTGAGAGACACCAGCTTGTCCTCTCTCGCTTCTTTGCAATGGACGCGGACCAAGGACAGAGCGACGACAGCACCGCACTGGGCAGAAGACTTCTTCCACTCTTGCACTCGACTCGGAATCTCGTTCAGTCGAGTCATCAGCGACTCAAGGTCATTCTGAAGCGTTTCTTCTGGCCAGAGCGATGTGTCGATGCGTGATGTAGCGGCCTTCAGTCTTGCAAGGTAATCGACCACTACAGCAACGCGGGACTCGAGGCGGAGCACGTTCATAGCAGTTTCATCCTTCACTGGAGAGTTGATGGGGTCCAAGCCAGTCTCCACTCGACTAGTCTCCTCTTCAAAGTTTTGGTAGAATTCTGTGGACATGATTCAAGGATAAGCTAACACCCTTACAGCAAGTCAGTAACTACCAATCGGAGATGAGAGGTTACCTTCGAGCATGAGGAACAGCTTCTTGGCGAGTCCTCCCAGATAAAGCTCCAAGTCATTTTTCTTTCCTGCCAGTTCACCAGCTTTGTCGTCTAGGACCATGTTGGCATTCCTCAGTCGAGTGACTTCTTGGTTGGCCACGTCAAGAGCGGCTTTCAGTCGAGTGTTATCTTCTTCGAGTTTGTTGATGGAAGCCAACTTCTTTTCTGCAAGCATGGTCTTGTCTGCAGCCCTTTTCTGCGCCTCGGCAAGGTCGAGGTCCTTCTTCTTCAGAGCATCCTTCATTTTTTCTGTGAAAATCACAGTAAGATCAGATTCGGAGACAGGCAAGAAGCGAGGACAGTCGTCAAGATTCTCACCAAACATACCTTTTGCCTCCTCCTTCGCCTTCGTGAAGTTCTCTTGAACAAGCTTTTGATCAAGCTCAAGCTGGATATACTTGTTCTCCAGCTCGGTGTAACGAGAAACAAGGTCACAAGATTTCTGCGAAAGTTCAATCGACAGACATCAATGACAGATCACTTCCGAGTGACTAAAAGGAAAAATCGTACTATTTCTAAGACTACAGGTGAATCTAAAACATTTAACTGTGGTCTCGGGGACTACACCCAGTGGGTGCACTCAGCGTGCCCCCACTGGTTCTATCAGCTAGACTCAGAGTCGATCAGTCGACCGGAAGCAGTTTAAAAAAAGAGAAGAAATTATCAGACCATAGCCGATTGCCAGCAATCGACCATGGTCTCGCGGACTACACCCAGTGGGTGCACTCAGCGTGCCCCCACCAGTTTCATTGTTCCACTCGACCATGGTCGAGTGGCACGAGTAAAGTGAAAAATCTCAAGACACAAAGAATATAGTCGACTGCCAGCAGTCCACCGAAGAATCGACACACCTAGTGGGTGCATGACAAATATCAAGATTTCCAGTCGGTATTCAACTAACCTGGACATTACTCTAGAGAGCTAAGCTCGCGTCATAAGCTGCTTGGCTGGCTGTTCGGATCGCCTTCAGCTGCTCCATCATAATCCCGGCCTGACGTATGGCTTCCTTGGCAGCGCTTGCTTGATCCTCCGGGACATGGTAGGTGGAGAAGAGAGAAGGCGGGTCAGCACTCGACGATGACGGGCGGGCAACCGTCAACGGCTCCGCAAAGGACATGGTAGCCCGAGCGACGTTGCTCCCTTCTGGAATCTGTGGTCCAGGCGCTGACACAGCCTGAGCAGCATTGTCAGCAGTCGCCTTCCTGCTCCTCCTCTGCCTCAGGGGCGCTTCATCGTCATCGTCAGGGAGATTGATGACAACGCTAGGTGGAGCTGCAGAAGAAGTTCAAAGTCAACAATAAAGATTCAATCGACCAAAAGCAAAACCGCGCGGATCATACCAGGCTGAGAAGTCACAGCATCTTCCATTTCTTGATCCTCATGCCTGGCTGAAGTCTCGAAAGTAGCAGCACTGCGATTTGCAAATATCAGTCGGTCAGCGATTGAATCGACCAAAAATGAAAAACGTGAGTTATGACCGTTACCCAGAGACAGTCGGGATCTCCATCCTCATCTTCGGTAGAGCTTTCGCCGGTTTTGACGGGGCCGCTCGGGGTTGCTTCGACGCCTTTTCAGTCAGCGCCGTCGAAGTTGTCCGAGGGTGTTTGGTCGACTGCCCAGCTGGCGCGACTCCCTTGCCGCGATCAGCCGCAGGATCGTGGACGAGCTTGGACCTCCTCTCGGAACGAGGAGGCGCAACTTCCTCCTCCTCTTCCTCCTCCTCTTCTTCTTCGTCGGAACCTGCGTCTTCCCCACCCTCGTCGGCGTCTGACTCCCACTCTTCGTGACTTTCGCCTCCGCTTCCCTCCTCCTCTTCGGCCTGCGCCTGCGCCCCGTTGGGCATCGAGTACAACTTAGTGGTTTCCTGAAAGACAGCAAGCAAGACAAAGGTCAATCGACCGATTTACGACAAAACAGGATGGACGGAGCAATCGGGGGAAAATAGTCGTACCTTGTCCACCTCATAAGACTGGTTGATGAAGTCATGTACCTAGGGTAGGGTCATGGACCTATCTAGGATACCCTACCCAAGGACATCCTTAGAAGAAGCTACCTTCTAGTCGACCAAGAGGGACTTCACTCGACGAACTCAAGGACACTCAACGATGAAGATAGCCACTCGACCATGAGGCTAACCACTCGACGGCCAGGAGACCTAAAGTCACTCAGCATGCAATGGTTTGTCATTAAGTAGCTTTAATAGTCTTCATGGCACTTTATAAGGGCGTTACCAGTAACCCCCTGTCTTAATGTACTTTAAACCCTGCATAACTGAGGGCCGGAGGGGCCTGGCAAACTCTATATAAGCCACCCCCCTCCTCAGTGTAAAGGGTTCGCACCCCTGTAACTCATATACACATAAACCAGTCGACCGCCTCCGAGCTCCGAGACGTAGGGCTGTTACTTCCTCCGTGAAGGGCCTGAACTCGTAAAACACTCGTGTGTACAACTACTCCATAGCTAGGATCTTGCCTCTCCATACCTACCCCCCCATTCTACTGTCAGACTTAGAACCACGACAGTTGGCGCCCACCGTGAGGCACGTGTCTTAGCGACATTTTGGAGAAGTTGCAATTTGTCCGATTGCCTTCATCATGGTTTCTGGCGGAGGACTGGTCGAGGGCCGCGAGATCCGTCTCGGTGCGCTCGCTTTCATCGCCGACGACTCCGCTTGGCTCCAGGAGGCACCACTCGACATCGACGCGCTCCCCGTCCGCGGGGCGACGCACTTTCGGGCGTGTGTCCGCGGCGTCCTGCTGCGGCAGCCGTCGACCCCATACCGGTCGACTCCTGTGCCGTCCTCCCTCCCTGTCTCCCGCCAGCGCAAGCGCTCCGGTCGGTCGAGACTTCAGCGATGGGTGAGACACGCAGTGGCTCACCAATCGGCCACCACCCAAGTCGCGGCAATTGAGCCCGACGAATCTCTCTACGGCCTGTTTGATCTGTCGACTGGCTCCGTGGAGACTACATCCGAGTGCGACAGCAGTGATCCAGCGGCGGAGGTCCTGATGGTCAACGGGCCTCGTAGCCCTCCCAGTTTCCCCCGCACTGACGGGATGGACGACGGAGGCGACCCCGCTCAGGCCCACGAAGAATATCAGCCCAAGCCACTCACTTCTCAGCAAAGAGAAGATCTTCGCCGCCGGAACATGGATGCCCTGCATACTCCCATCGCAGGAGAAACTCCCGAGGCTCGTGCTTTGGAAGAGGCGTGTTTGGCCAACTTGGTTGAACACACTCGACTGGAGAACCTCCAGTGAGCACTCGACGAGCGTGCATGTCAACGAGTACCTGACTCCAGACGACGTCAGCTCTTTCCTCAACCGACTCAGGTATATCGAACCCCGATTCAGAATTTGGCAGTTGCAGCCCATATAGCGGAGTCTATTCAGCCCTCCCAGTCGGAGGCTGGAAGAGGCTTGATGCAGATTAGGGATTTGCTCCGGGCGGCAGGAGATCAGAATTCAGTTGTGTCACAGTCGCGCAACAGGATTCACAGTCGATCCATCGCTGCGAATACTGTTCAGTCGGCTCACAGCCCAAGGTCACCTCCGAGGCGTGTGGGACGTGAAGGCCGGTGGGACCACTATGATGACCGATTTGACCCGTGATGATAGGCGTCGAGTGCCCACTCCTCCCCCGAGAAGTGGGTCCAACGCCCATCGGCAGCAAGATGACAGGCGCCAGCTCAGTGTTGGGCGGAGAGCTCCGGTCGATCCCAGAGAACCAGGCTTTGACGCGAGATCCGTCATCGTGCAAGGTTTGGTCGACCGGAACAGAGCTCATAGAGGTGGCCATGACAGAGATGTGCCCACTAGCAGCCGAGTCCATGTTTCAGGCCCAGAATGCTTTAGCAGAGCCATCAGAGCCGCAGTGATACCCCCCAACTTCAGGTTGGCGACTGGGGTAAGTAAGTTCCCTGGAGAGTCCAAGCCTGAAACATGGCTTGAAGACTACCGAGTGGCGGTACAGATTGGTGGTGGTAATGATGAGGTGGCCATGAAGCATTTGCCACTCATGCTAGAGGGTTCGGCCAGGGCGTGGTTGAATCAGTTAGCTCCTAGCAGCATTTACACCTGGGAAGATCTTTCCCGAGTGTTCGTCAGGATGTTCGAGGGAACTTGCAAGCGACCGGCCGGACTGACGGAGCTGCAAGTCTGCGTACAAAAGTCGAGTGAAACATTGAGAGATTACATCCAGAGATGGATCACTTTGCATCATACCGTGGAGAATGTGTCGGACCATCAAGCGGTCTGCGCCTTCAAGGATGGTGTCAAGAACAGAGAGTTGAGCCTGAAGTTTGGTCGAACCGAAGATATGAGCCTGAGTCGAATGATGGAGATTGCCACCAAATACGCCAACGGTGAAGAAGAGGACAGGCTCCGGAGTGGCAAGTATAAGTCGAGTCAATCGGAAAAAGGAAACTCCAGTCGGAAGCAGAAGCGGAAGGCTGAGCCAGCTACTCCTGGAGAGGCTCTGGCCGTGACTCAGGGCAAATTCAAAGGGAAACCCAAAGGATCTTGGAACCCCAAGAAGGTAAAGGATAAAGAAGGAAATGACGTGATGGATCTGCCGTGTCACATCCACACGAAGAAAGACGAAGAGGGTAACTTCATCTACCCGAAACATACTACTCGCCAGTGTCGGCTCTTAATCCAGCAGTTTCAAGGAAAATAGCCGAAAGACAAAGAGAAGGAGTCGGACAAGGCCGAGGACAAGGAGGACAGTGATGGAGGGTACCCTCATGTCAATTCCACCCTTATGATTTTTGCTGATGTAGAGAGCAAAAGTCGACTGAAAGTGATCAACCGAGAGGTAAATATGGTTGCCCCGGCGACACCAAGCTATCTGAAATGGAAGCAAACTCCCATTACGTTTGACCAATCCGATCACCCCACTCACATTGCCACCCCTGGGAGGCAAGCGCTGGTGGTCGACCCAGTCGTCAAAGGCACTCGACTGACGAAGGTATTGATGGATGGCGGCAGTGGGTTGAATATACTGTATGCAGAGACGCTCAAGGGAATGGGCATTCCGATGTCCAGGCTCAGCTCCAGCAACATGAGCATTCATGGAGTCATTCCTGGGAAGAAGGCTGAGTCACTTGGTCAAATAGCCCTGGATGTAGTGTTCGGTGACTCGAAGCATTTCCGCAAGGAGAAGCTGACGTTTGAAGTCGTGGATTTCCAGAGTGCTTACCACGCTATTTTGGGAAGACCAGCCTATGCCTGCTTCATGGCTCGACCATGTTATGTGTACCTCAAATTAAAGATGCCTGGCCCCAAGGGCGTGATCACTATCACTGGCAGCCGGAAGAAGGCAGAAGAGTGTTTCCAGAAAGGCTCGAAGATAGCGGATGCCCAGATAACAGTGGTAGAGCTGGAAGAATACAAGAAAAATGTAGATCCGAGTGATTTGCTGCGGGCCAAGAAGCCCGCCACAGAGTCAGCGTTCCAGTCGTCAGGGGAGACGAAGCCAGTTCATATCCACCCGACCGACCCCAACGCAGCTCCGACCCATATTTCCACAACACTCGACTCTAAATAGGAAGAAGCGCTCATCCAGTTCCTCCGTGAGAACTGGGACATCTTTGCATGGAAGCCAGCTGACATGCCGGGTGTTCACAGGGGACTGGCTGAGCATCGCCTTAGAGTCGACTCAAAAGCGAAACCTGTTAAAGAACATCTTCGACGGTCCGCCGTTCAGAAGAAAAAGCCATTGGCGAGGAGGTGGCTCGACTCCTTGCAGCAGAGTTTATCCGAGAGATATACCACTCCGAGTGGCTCGCCAATGTCGTCATGGTTCCCAAGAAGGACAACTCACTTCTCATGTGCATTGATTTCAAACATATCAATCGGGCCTGCCCAAAAGATCATTTTCCTCTCCCTCGCATCGACCAAATTGTCCACTCGACTGCGGGGTGCGAGAGATTGTCTTTTTTAGACGCCTATTCCGGGTATCATCAGATCCGTCTGTATGGACCTGACGAAATCAAAACAGCTTTCATCACTCCATTCGGGTGCTTCTGCTATATCACCATGCCATTCGGTCTCAAGAATGCCGGAGCCACGTTCATGAGAATGATTCAAAAGTGTTTACTCACTCAAATCAGTCGGAATGTGGAAGCATACATGGATGATATCGTGGTCAAGTCACGAAAGGGTTCCGACCTGTTGACTGACCTAGCTGAAACATTTGCCAATCTCAGGAGATATGATATCAAGCTCAATCCATCAAAGTGCACATTCGGAGTGCCTGGCGGAAAGTTACTCGGTTTTCTCGTTTCAGAGCGAGGAATCGATGCTAACCCAGAAAAAGTTGGCACCATACTCCGAATGAAACGCCCTGTGCGTGTGCACGATGTCCAGAAGCTTACTGGATGCTTGGCCGCGTTAAGTCGATTCATCTCTCGCCTCGGTGAAAAGGCGTTGCCTCTTTACCGACTGATGAAGAAGGCAGACAAGTTCGAGTGGACTCCAGAAGCTGATGTAGCGTTTGCCGAGCTAAAAGCTCTGCTCTCCACCCAGCCGGTGCTTGCTGCTCCAATCAGCAAAGAGCCTCTGTTGCTTTACATTGCAGCCAAAGGACAAGTCATCAGTACATTACTTACGGTCGAGCGGGAAGAGGAAGGTAAAACCTTCAAAGTTCAGCGCCCAGTGTATTATCTCTCTGAAGTTTTGACCCCATCAAAGCAAAGATATCCTCATTATCAGAAGCTCGTATATGGGATCTACATGACCATGAAGAAGGTTGCTCATTATTTCTATGATCATGACATTACAGTCGTTAGCGACGCACCATTGTCAGAGATTCTGCATAACAGAGATGCAACTGGTCGAGTGGCTAAATGGGCGATTGAACTCCTTCCCCTTGATATCAAATTTGAGGCAAAGAAAGCCATTAAGTCCTAGGCTATAGCAGATTTCCTTGCTGAGTGGATTGAACAGCAGCAGCCGACTCAAGTTCACTCGGAGCATTGGACCATGTTCTTTGATGGCTCTAAGATGTTAAATGGTTCTGGTGCTGGGGTAGTTTTGGTTTCTCCCCGAGGAGATAAGCTCAGATATGTGCTCCAGATCCACTTTGATTCCTCCAACAATGAAGCAGAATATGAAGCACTTTTGTATGGGTTGCGCATGGCCATTTCACTCGGCGTCCGTCGCCTTATGGTTTATGGCGACTCAGATTTGGTGGTCAATAAGGTGATGAAGGAGTGCGACGTTAGAAGCCCAGCCATGATTGGATACTGCAATGCAGTGAGGAAGCTCAAAAAGAAATTTGAAGGGTTAGAGCTCCATCACGTTCCCCGATTGAAAAATCAAGCAGCCGATGACTTGGAGAAGATAGGTTCCAAGAGGGAAGCCATTCCGAGTGGTGTGTTTTTGGAGCATGTTCACACACCATCAGTTCAAGAAGATCCTTTCACTGAAGAAGTCCTGCAGCCCAAAAGCGCCACAGATCCGACTGAAGTCACGGTCCCAGCTGTGGTCGACTTGATCATGGAAGTTTTGGCCATCACTCCCGATTGGACAGTGCCCTATATCGCCTATATTTTGAGAAAAGAACTCCCCGAGAATGAAGAAGAGGCTCGGGAGATCGTCCGCCGATCCAAAGCCTTCACCGTCATGAGGGGTCAGTTATACAGAGAAAGTGCGACTGGAGTCAGCCAGAAATGCATAACACCAGAGGAAGGTCGAATGATTCTCAACGACATCCACTCGGGGACCTGTGGCCATCATGCGTCCTCTCGGACCATCGTGGCTAAAGCATACCGAGCTGGTTTTTATTGGCCCAGAGCAAATGAAATGGCAAAGGAGATAGTCGACAAGTGTGAGGGATGTCAATTTTACTCCAATATGTCACACAAGCCCGCCTCAGCTTTAAAAACCATACCACTCGTTTGGCCCTTCGCAGTATGGGGGTTGGATATGGTCGGCCCTTTGAGAACAGGCAGAAGCGGTTTCACCCATGTGTTGGTAGCAGTCGACAAGTTCACCAAGTGGATTGAGGCCAAACCCATCAAGAACCTCGATGTCGGTACTGCTGTCAGCTTTATCAGAGAATTGATATTCAGATATGGAGTCCCGCACAGCATCATCGCTGACAACGGGTCAAACTTCGATTCCGAAGAATTCAGAGCTTTCTGCACGTCTCAAGGCACACGAGTCGACTATGCTTCAGTCGCCCATCCGCAGTCGAATGGACAGGCAGAACGAGCCAACGGCTTGATTCTCAAAGGGTTGAAACCCCGTTTGATGTGTGATCTCAAGCACGCGGCTGGTGCATGGGTCGACGAACTTCCCTCGGTGCTTTGGGGGTTAAGGACCACGCCCAACCGGTTGACTGGAAGAACTTCGTTCTTCTTGGTCTACGGAGCTGAAGCAGTCTTGCCGAGTGACCTTCTCCACAATGCTCCTCGGGTCGAGCTCTACACCGAAGCTGAAGCAGAACAAGCACGACAGGATGCAGTCGACCTTTTAGAGGAAGAAAGAGAGATGGCTCTGATCCGATCGACCATTTATCAACAAGACTTGCGTCACTTCCACGCCAAAAACGTGAAGGGTCGAGCCTTCCAGGAAGGAGATTTGGTCCTCCGAGTGGATCAGCAGAAACCACACAAGCTTGCTCCTTCTTGGGAAGGACCCTTCATCGTCACCAAGGTTCTCCACAATGGAGCATATCGTCTTTACAATGTCGAGCATCAGATGGGCGAGCCCCGAGCTTGGAACGCGGAGCTTCTCCACCCCTTTTACACTTAAGTTTTCACTCAGATGAGTTGTAATAAAAGTACTTCTGTAGTTTATTTATCAAAAAAAAGAGCTTTATAGTTTTCCCAGTAATTGTTATTACTTTTGTCCACATAAAAAAATCCCCCAGTGGGTGGCTTGGCTGCGAATCTGATTCGCCTAAGTCTGTAAAAAAAATCCTAACCGAGTGATGAGCCAGCCTTCCACTCAGAGGCTTAGCTGCGAAATCCGTTTCGCCTAAGTTAAACAAAATCCTACCGAGTGGTAAGCCAGCCTTCCACTCGGAGGCTTAGCTGCAGTCCAATTACTCGCCTAAGTTTTTGGAAATCCTACCGAGTTGTAAGCCAGCCTTCCACTCGGAGGCTTAGCTGCAGTCCAAGTACTCGCCTATGTTTTTGGAAATCCTACTGAGTGGTAAGCCAGCCTTCCACTCGGAGGCTTAGCTGCAGTACAAGTACTCGCCTAAGTTAAACAAAATCCTACCGAGTGGCAAGCCAGCCTTCCACTCGGAGGCTTAGCTGCAGTCCAAGTACTCGCCTAAGTTAAACAAAATCCTATCGAGTGGTAAGCTAGCCTTCCACTCGGAGGCTTAGCTGCAGTACAAGTACTCGCCCAAGTTAAACAAAATCCTACCAAGTGGCAAGCCAGCCTTCCACTCGGAGGCTTAGCTGCAGTCCAAGTACTCGCCTAAGTTAAACAAAATCCTACCGAGTGGCAAGCCAGCCTTCCACTTGGAGCCTTAGCTGCAGCATTGCGCTCGCCTAAGTACAAATACAACATGCGCTCTGCGAGGAGGATGAGGTGCAGGTCGACTGCTACCCTCTCCTTCCGAGATATGCCACAAATACAACGTACGCTCTGCAAGGAGGACGAGGTGCAGGTCGACTGCTACCTCCTTCTCTAGAGGTACCCCTTGAAAATCCTACCGAGTGGAGAGCAAACCTCCCACTCGGGGGCTTAGCTGCAGCTCAGTGCTCGCCTAAGTTTTTGAAAATCCTACCGAGTGGAGAGCAAACCTCCCACTCGGGGGCTTAGCTGCAGCTCAGTGCTCGCCTAAGTTTTTGAAAATCCTACCGAGTGGAGAGCAAACCTCCCACTCGGGGGCTTAGTTGCAGCCCAGTGCTTGCCTAAGTTTTTGAAATCCTACCGAGTGGAGAGCAAACCTCCCACTCGGGGGCTTAGCTGCAGCTCAGTGCTCGCCTAAGTTTTTGAAAATCCTACCGAGTGGAGAGCAAACCTCCCACTCGGGGCTTAGCTGCAGCCCAGTGCTCGCCTAAGTTTTTGAAAATCCTACCGAGTGGAGAGCAAACCTCCCACTCGGGGGCTTAGCTGCAGCTCAGTGCTCGCCTAAGTTTTTGAAAATCCTACCGAGTGGAGAGCAAACCTCCCACTCGGGGCTTAGCTGCAGTCCAGTGCTCGCCTAAGTTTTTGAAAGTCCTACCGAGTGGAGAGCAGACCTCCCCACTCGGAGGCTTAGCTGCAGCCCAGCGCTTGCCTAAGTGTATCGGAGAACGAGTCGATTGCAATAAGCGCCTCGCTTTAGCCTGCAAAAGACACCTCAAACCAAATGCAAACATATGCAACGTCGAATCCAAGTTCGGATAACACCTAACGGAACCGAAAGTGCTCAGGCGCTAAGCCTGTTAAGGTTTGTCGGTTACAAAACTCACTCGGCACACCTAACGGAACCGAAAGTGCTCAGGCGCTAAGCCTGTTAAGGTTTGTCGGATAACACCTAAAGTATCAAGCTCAGAAGTTTTTTACCCCTCTTGTGGAGGGCTGGAAGGTGCAACAAACTCATCCAGGTCGATTCCATCTGCAATCCGAGTGGCAGCGGCGATGAAGGTCTCCATGAAAGATCGGAAATCATGCTTCTTGGTGTTAGCCACCCTAAGGGCCACCAGCTTGTCCTCTCGTGCATCCTTGAAGTGAACGCGGACCAGAGACAGAGCAACATCCGCGCCACACCTGGTAGAAGACTTCTTCCACTCCTGCACTCTACTTGGGACCTCGTTCAGTCGAGTCATCAGAGACTCGAGGTCATTCTGGAGCGTCTCTCTTGGCCACAGTGTTGTGTCAATGCGAGAAGTTGCGACCTTCAGCCTTGTGAGATAGTCGACAACGGCAGCAACGCGAGATTCAAGCCGGAGCACATTCATGGCGACTTCATCTTTCACGGGAGAGTTGATGGGATCCAGGTTTATTTCCAGTCGACCAGTCTCCTCTTCAAAGTTCTGGCAAAATTCTGCAAGCACAACCACCGAGTCAAGACAACAATCGGAGATCACAGTTAAAACATCTGTTTGATACAAAAGATTACCTTCAAGCATGAGGAATAGCTTCTTGGCGAGTCCACCCAGATAAGCCTCCAGATCGTTCTTCTTTCCCACCAACTCACTGGCCTTGTCATTCAGGGCAACCTTGTCACTTTTCAGTCGACTGACCTCCTTGTTGGCAGCATCAAGAGCAGCCTTCAGATTGGTGTTCTCTTCTTCAAGATTGGTGACTGAAGCCAGCTTTTCATCTGCGAGCTTGGTCTTCTCTAAAGCCGCTTTCTGTAACTCAGCCAAGTCAAGGTCTTTCTTCTTCAGGGCATCCCTCACTTTGTCTGCAAAGTTACAGTGAGATCAGACTCTGAAACAAGTGAGAGACAAAGGCAGTCGTCGGAGGCCTCACCAAACATACCTTTAGCTTCCTCCTTCGCCTTCGTTAGGTTCTCTTGGGTCAGTTTTAGATCAAGCTCGAGCTGGATGTGTTTGTTCTCCAGCTCAGTATAATGAGCCGCAAGGTCGCAGGATTTCTACGAAGAACCAATCGACAGATGTCAAAGACAATTCACTTCCGAGTGACTAAGGAAAAATCATAGTGTTTCTAAGACTACGGCCGAATACAAACATTCGACCACAGTCTCGGGGGCTACACCCAGCGGGTGCACTCAGCGTGCCCCCACTAGTTTCATCAGCTAGAGTCGACCAGTCGACCAACAAAAAAAAACGGGAGGTGTTCTTCAGACTATAGTCGACTGCCAGCAGTCAACCACAGTCTCGGGGACTACACCTAGTGGGTGCACTCAGCGTGCCCCCACCGGCCTATGAATCTATTCGACCTAGTCGAGTAAGAAAAAATCTTAAGACATAAAGACTATGGTCGACTGCCAGCAGTCCACCATAGCCTTGGGGACTACACCCCGTGGGTGCACTCAGCGTGCCCCCACTAACCCAGAATTTCAATCGACACACCCAGTGGGTGTAAGACAAACTCTAGGAATTTCAGAAAGAAGAGTTTTCAGATATCATATCCTAACAAAACAGGCAGTGACTGACTGACCTGAACATTACTCTGAAGAGCTGAACTGGCATCATAGGCGGACTGGCTGGCTTCTCGAATTGCCTTCACTTGCTCCATCATGACCCCCGCTTGGCGTATTGCTTCTTTAGCAGCACTAGCTTGGTCTTCTGGGACGAGGTAGGTTGAGAAAAGCGAGGGTTGAGCAGAACTCGACGATGAAGGACGAGCACTCGTCAACGGCACCGCAAAGGTTACGGTGGGACGAATGACATTGTCTCCCTCCATGACCAATGTCTCGGGTGCTGGCACGTGCTGAGTCGCCTTGCCAGCAGACGCTTTGTTGTTCCTTCTCTGCCTCGGTGGTTCCTCTTCATCGTCATCGGGAAGGTCGATAACGACGTTAGATGAAGCTGCAAAAAAAGAATCAAAATTAGAGACAAGAAGCCAATCGACTGAAGACGGAACTACAAGAGTCATACCAGGTTTCGAAGTAACAGCATCCTCCATCTCCTGATCTTCAGCTCTGGCCGAGGTATCAGAAGTAGCAGCACTGCAGTTCCAGAAGTCAGTCGATTAGCTCATGAGTCAACCAAGAATAAGTTCATGCGGAACAGACAAACTCAAGCTACACCATTACCCTAAGATAGTGGGGATCACCATCTTCATCTTCGGCAAGACCTTCGCCGACTTCGACGGCGCCACTCGAGATTGCTTCGGAGCTTTCTCAGTCGGCACTGGAGAAGTAGTCTGAGGGCGCTTGGACGACTGCATGACGGTTGCGACCCCCTTACCACGCTCGACCACGGGATCATGGGCAAGCTTTGAGCGTCTTTCCGAGCGAGGAGGTACAACTTCCTCCTCCTCCTCCCCTTCTTCCTCCTCACCAGAGTCATCACCCTCATCATCGTCGTCAGCATCCGAATCCCACTCCTCCGGGCTTTCGCCCCCACTTCCTTCCTCCTCCTCAGTCGGTGTTTGCGCTCCATTGGGCATCGAGTATAACTCCGTGGTGGCCTGTCAGACAACAAAGCAAAACAAAGATCAATCGACCAATTCGCAGCGAAGCAGAATGAATAAAGCAAGATTGCAATTGGAGATAAGTGGTCATACCGTGTCCGGTGTGTAGGTACGGTCGAGTGGTGGGATCCTCCTAGCCCCTCGAGGGTTGTCCTTATTCCCTGTGATTGCGGCCACCCACCTCTCCAGTGTGGCGTCGTCGACCGCTTCTGGATGGACCCGAGTGGTGTCTTCGGTACCACAGTACAGCCACATCGGGTGGCCTCGGTACTGAAGCGGTTGGATGCGCCGTCTAAGGAAGACCTCCAGAAGATCCATACCCGTCACTCCGTCCCTAACGAGTTGGACTACGTGTTCCATCAACATTTTTACCTGAGCTTTCTCCTCAGCAAGCACCTTCAGAGAAGAGGGTTTGTCCACTCGGTCCATGGAGAACGGAGGGAGACCAGTCGACTGCCCCGGCGTCGACTCGTCTTGGCAGTAGAACCAAGTCGACTGCCACCCTCTGACCGACTCAGGAAGGGTCATGGCCGGGAAAGTACTCTTATTCCTCATCTGAATCCCAAGACCCCCGCACATCTGGATAACCTTAGTCCTCTCGTCACCCAGACTCGCCTTTTTCACCGTCTGTGAGCGACAAGTGAATATGTGCTTAAAGAGACCCCAATGTGGTCGACAACCCAGGAAGTTCTCGCACATGGAAACGAAAGCAGCAAGATGGGCGATGGAACTGGGAGTGAAATGGTGGAGTTGCGTCCCAAAGAAGTTCAGAAACCCTTGGAAGAAAACACTCGGCGGCAGAGAGAATCCACGGTCTATATGAGTGGCTAGGAGAACGCACTCACCCTCCTGCGGCTGCAGTTGACACTTGGACCCCGGAAGCCTTGCTGACCCATGGGGGATCAGACCCTCGTTGGCCAGGTCATTGAGATCCGTCTCGGTGATGGTCGAACGGATCCAATCCCCTTGGACCCAACCTTTTGGCAGGCGGGATCTTGACGAAGATCCGCCCCGACTGGATGCTCTCCCCTTCGCTTTCCCCGCCGCTGTCGCCTTCTTCGTGCGCTCCAAGGCTGCCGTCTTCTCCTTTACCATTGTCGCCAGCGAAGCACGCGAGGAGTGGATAGGCGGAGGCGAGAGCAGGCACAGCGGGCGGAGGCAAAGAGGGCAGAGAGGAGAATGGGAAGGCACTGTTCAAAAATCCTCGCCCGACGCTTTATATAAGGACGCTTCCGAGTGGCTGACAAGTAGGCCCGGGCGGTTCTGTCACATCCCGAAACAGTCGCGCACGCATGATATGTGGCGAAAAAGGCAGCACGGAAATCGAGGCGTCCATGCCTTATCCCATCCGAGTACCGCGGTCCGTCCCGCTTTGCGCGCTTCCCAAAATTCGGATCCCACAAAATCCGCTAAACGGCAGATCAATCTATCAGACGATAGATTTCCTGCGATCCGTCGCTCGGAAGTTCTCTAAGTTCAAAAGTTCACTCGACAGATGAAAAGAATGGATCAAGGCGACTGAAAGAAAGGTTGATGCCAACGCCAAAAAAGAAAAATCGCTGATCCAGGATACGACATAATCAGAGCACGAGAAATAGGTCGGAAAAAATTATCAACCCCTTCCTCACTCGAACCTCGATCCATTCGGGGGCTAATGATGAAGTCATGTACCTAGGGTAGGGTCATGGACCTATCTAGGATACCCTACCCAAGGACATCCTTAGAAGAAGCTACCTTCCAGTCGACCAAGAGGGACTTCACTCGACGAACTCAAGGACACTCGACGATGAAGATAGCCACTCGACCATGAAGCTAACCACTCGACGGGTAGGAGACCTAAAGTCACTCAGCATGCAACGGTCTGTCATTAAGTAGCTTTAATAGTCTTCATGGCACTTTATAAGGGCGTTACCAGTAACCCCCTGTCTTAATGTACTTTAAACCCTGCATAACTGAGGGTCGGAGGGGCCTGGCGAACTCTATATAAGCCACCCCCTCCTCAGTGTAAAGGGTTCGCACCCCTGTAACTCATATACACATAAACTAGTCGACCGCCTCCGAGCTCCGAGACGTAGGCCTGTTACTTCCTCCGTGAAGGGTCTGAACTCGTAAAACACTCGTGTGTACAACTACTCCATAGCTAGGATCTTGCCTCTCCATACCTACCCCCCATTCTACTGTCAGACTTAGAACCACGACACTGGTCGAGTGGAACGATCCTCCTAGCTCCCCGAGGGTTGTCCTTGTTCCCCGTGATGGCAGTCATCCACCTCTCCAATGTAGCATCGTCGACCTCCTCTGGGTGGACCCGACTGGTGTCTTCAGTACCAGAATACAGCCACATCGAGTGGCCCCTGTACTGGAGTGGTTGGATGCGCCGCCGAAGGAAAACCTCCAGAAGGTCCATGCCGGTCACACCATCACGAATCAACTGGACTACTCGCTCCATCAACATTTTCACTTGAGCCTTCTCCTCCGGAACTACTTTCAGAGAGGAGGGCTTGTTCACTCGACTCATGGAGAAGGGAGGGAGCCCGGTCGCCTGCCCTGGCATCGACCGGTCTTGGCAGTAGAACTAGGTCGACTGCCACCCTCTGACCGACTCGGGAAGGGTCATAGCAGGAAAAGCGCTCTTGCTCCTCATCTGGACCCCGAGACCCCCACACATTTGGATCACTTGGGTTCTCTCATCATTGGGGCTGGCCTTTTTCACCGTCTGAGAACGACAAGTGAATATATGTTTGAAGAGGCCCCAGTGCGGCTGGCAACCCAAGAAATTTTCACACAGAGATACAAAGGCGGAGAGATAGGCGATGGAATTCGGAGTGAAATGGTGAAGCTGAGCTCCAAAGAAATTCAGAAATCCTCGGAAGAAAAGATGCGGCGGCAAAGAAAACCCTCGATCTACATGAGTCGCCAAGAGGACGCACTCACCCTCCTGAGGTTGCGGTTGACACTCCGTCCCCGGGAGCCTCGCTGCTCCGTGCTCGATCAGCCCCTCATTGGCTAGGTCATCGAGGTCCTTCTGGTGATGGTCGAGCGGATCCAATCTCCTTGGATCCAACCCTGCGGCAGGCAAGACCGCGACGAGGAGCCACCCCGACTGGGCGCTCTCCCCTTCGCTTGCGCCGTCGCCTTCTTCGCCCGCTCCAAAGCTGCCGTCTTCTCCTTCACCATTGCCGCCGACGAAGCCCGAACGGAGCAGCGGCGCTGGGCAGTTGGCGAGCGCAGCAGATGAATCTGGGGACGAGGGAGGAGAGAATGAGGAAGCACTGTTCGGAAAACCTCCACCCGGCTCCTTATATGGGGTCACTTCCGAGTGACTGACGGGTAGGCCCAGGCAATCCTGTCAAATCCCGAAACAGTCGCGCACGCGATACGTGGCGAAAAAGGCGGCGCGGAGATCGAGGCGTCCCTGCCTTATCCCGTCCGAGTACCGCGGCGTTCTCCACTTCGCGCGCTTCCCAAAATTCGGATCCCACTAAATCCGCTAACCAATAGGGAAACTTGTCAGACAGAAGATCTCCTGCGATCCGTCGCTCGGAAATCTCCAAGTTCATAAAGTTCACTCGACAGATATAAAGAATGGATCAAGGCGACTGAAGAAAGTTGACACCCTCACTTAAAAGTCGTTGATCCTGAGCGAAAACACCTTTACAGTACCAGAAAGCAAGTCGGAAAGATTGCCAACTCCGTCCTCACTCAAACCTCGATCCATTCGGGGGCTACTGATGAAGCCATGTACCTAGGGTAGGGTTGCGGGCCTGTCCAAGGTACCCTCCCCAAGGACATCTCTTAGAAGAAGTCGTCTTTCAGTCGACCAAGAGGAACCCCATTCGACGGACTAGAAGACACTCGACAAACCTGAAGACACTCGACCATGAAGACTCACTCGACCACCAGGAGTTCAGGATCTACTCTGTATCCAAACGGTCTGTAATTAAGTAGTCTTAATGGTCATGATGACACTTTATGTAGGGCGTTACCAGTAACGCCAGGCCTTAATGTACTTTAACCCTCTGCTACGTAGGCTGGATGGGGTCCTGGCGTCCTCTATATAAGCCACCCCCCTCCACTGGTAGAAGGGTTCGCACCCCTGTAACTCATATACACATAAACCAGTCGACCGCCTCCGGGCTCCGAGACGTAGGGCTGTTACTTCCTCCGAGAAGCGCCTGAACTCGTAAAACACTCGTGTGTACAACTACTCCATAGCTAGGATCTTGCCTCTCCATACCTACCCCCAATTCTACTGTCAGACTTAGAACCACGACACCGGGCCGAGCGCGACCTGCTGAGGGCGAAGATCGTCCGAAGTGCAGACCAGCAGGAGGAGACCAGTGCCTTGTTGAAGAGGACTGGCGTCATCGTCAAGAAACTTATAGACGAGAATGACATGCTCCGCATCGAGCGCTAAAGGCTGGTGGAGGAATCTATGGGTGCTCTCAAGCAGCGTCTTGAGGACACGAAAGAGCTCATCGCCGCTCGCCGCGGAGACTAGTTCCCGCGACCTACAGCAACGCGTTAAGAAAGTAGAGATCAGCGAGCCAGATCGTTGCCTTCCTTCTTCTTTTGCCCTTGTGTGTTTCGGGCATAGCCGCATGTGGCTTTTTTAATTATCTTCCTAATTATGCAAGACAATTGTTGTCCACTGTCATCGTCCTTATATATTCATCAGTCTTGCTATAAGTCGCAGTAAATGCTATATAGGTCCGTCGGATCTTACATCAAGATCCGTGCTTTCAGATTTTCTTTTTTCTCTCTTAGTTCTCAGTCGAGTGAGACATAGCCACGCCATTAAACAGAGGCTTAGTTTAAAAAAACAGAGGCTCGGGCGCCATCAATGGAGACCTTGGGAGAGAGGTGGACGGCAGATGGAGGTCAAAGGGCTCTCCTCCCGATAAGCACGCGCAGGGGTCTGATCGCACGCCTCTCGTAGTCAAATAGCTACCCTGCACGGTGCCTCATAGCTAATAAAAAAAGGGGACGCATGGTGACATGTAAATGGTAAATAGAACTCCCAGGGTGTCGGGGATATACCCCGCGATATGACCCGGCCGGAAGTATGACCCGGCCGGACTTGGCATTTCGTTGGTAACCAGCCGGAGAACTGGCGACTCTCGAGTCTGGCGGCTCACTGGTCTGACGATTCACGAGCCTGGCGACTCACGGATGACCCTAACGGCGGGTCAGATAGAAGACTAGGCCCAAGGCCGAGAAGGCCGGCTCATGTTATGGTGGGCCGGTTTACGAGGAAAGGCATAAGGAGTTTTCCCTTAAGGGGGCAGACTAGGATTCCACTTGTAATAGACTAGTCCTAATCCGAATAGGACTCCACATGTAACCCGCCCCTTCAACTTATATAAGGAGGGGCAGGGCACCCCAAGAGGGACAAGCAAGAAACAATCTCTAGGGCTAGACACAAAGAGCCAGCTTACCGGCGACTCCCTCATGATCATAATGAGACCTATCCACAAACAACATGTAGGGTTATTACCGGATGATGTTTCTCGGGGCCCGAAGCTGTCTAAATCCTTGTCTTATGTTGCATCTCTCGATTCCGCCCAACCCCTCTCAAGCTACCCCATAGATGTGTTGGCCTCACGACTAAGTCCTCACACTAAGGACATCTGTCGTGGAAATTCCACGATAGTTGACGCCCACCGTGGGACCTGCGCATGGTGGTGTTGAGTTCTTGGAGGGATCTCTTTTAGGATTCGAGAAGTGCGCAATTTTTCGGATGAAGAATCAGTTTGAAGGATCTGCATCGTATCCATGAGAACAGAATCATAGCTAATTCTGGAGCTGGCACGTTCAAAGTTTGAGACGAGAGGATTAGCGTTCCCATGTGCTCCGCGGCACGCGTCTGGCAATCCGTCGATCTGAAGACGGATCGATTTCTGTTGCGGCCGGGACCAACTGGAGTTCCTATGCGCATGCCTCCAGTGTTGTTGTCTGATCCAGCGATCTCCGCTGCTGGACTCGAGGTGCGGCAGCAAACGCATCAATCTGTCAAGTCGCCGAAAGCCCAAGACATCAATTTCACCTGCCGTGGATTGTTTTGCTGGCTTACTAGGCTACATCGCTGCTGCTACTACCTGATTAACTAGTACTACCTCTAGTACGTGGTGATTTCCATAAATTAGCACATTGATTTCCCAAGTCGCTATCACCCATCACGTCGAGCTACAAATTTAGATTTGTTTTTCTTCAACTGCTACGTTCACCCGAGGCTACCAGGTGTCGAAAACTGCCCCTGCCATGGTGTCAGACTAGCCACAGTGGGAGTAACTTTGGTAGTAACATCGAGTCCAACTCAGAAAATTTGCTTATGTGGCAACGAGTTAATGAGGAGAGATGTAATACTAGTAACTTAGCTAGTTACTGTAACATCACATGTCCCAATGCAATATGAGTCTATAACCTAATAAATGAAGGTTTGCATGTTACCACACTCATGTTACTACCCACTATTGAGGTAGTAACATAGTCTAGGGATATGTGTATGTTACTAGTGTATGTTACTCTCCATTGTGGCTAGTCTCAGTCAATCCCCTCCTCTGACGCGTCCAGCAAATCGGCCCCGCTCGCCTCCGCGGACTGACTACACCCGCTCCGGCCCCGACTGTGCCGCCTAAGTCCAACTCCACCGCGTGACCCAAATTTACCCCAAATCGTCCGTTTGTGTCTGTTTTGGGTAAAACAGACAAACCAAACGACCCAACGCATGGGAGCATACGGACGTTTCGTCCGGTCTGTGTCCGCTTTTGCCCCATTTTCAGACCAAAGTTGCTCTCAGTTTGAGGCCAAAGCGGACAGAAAGCGGACGTCTTCGCGTCCTCGTCGTCCGCTTGTGTCCGCCCTCACCCCACCTGTCACTCTCTCCTTTTCTGTACCTGGCTCACCATATGCACCCACCACGGACAAATCCGGACAAAATATGGGGTAGCAGCGGTGGGTGCAGCGAGTTTGCCCGGCCTCTGTCCGGTGTTTGTTCTCCCTATTCCAACCCCATACGGACAAAATCCGGACAAAATGGGGTAAGATTTAGGGTTGTGCAGTGGAGTTGGCCTAAGTCATTGTCTTCTACTCCGAGTCGCCTTCGTGGCCTTTTCTGAGCCGCCACCGGAGCCGGCTCTCTCCGTTCAGCATCCTGCAGTCACTTCATCGCATCAAACCCGGACGCATCCAGTAGTGCGTGTCACGTCTGCCTATGATGTGTCAGGAAGTGTAGTGGTTGAAGAAACAAGTCCACGCATAGCGGCTGTCAGGCTGCCGCTTCACATGGGCGTGTCAAGATAGACAAAATTGATCTAGTAGTACTACTACTGGATGAGCACGGGAATCAGTGCTACTCCCTCCTTCCATCTATATAGGGCCTAATGCGTTTTTCGAGGTTAACTTTGACCAAGTGTTAGGGCAATAAAATATGACATGCAAGTTACACAAAGCATATTGTCAAATTCATACGTGAAAAAAGCTTCCAATGATATAATTTTTATATTATACATCTCAAGTATTATTAATCTTATCAATAGTCAAAGACGGTCTTGAAAAACGCATTAGGATCTATATAAATGGAAGGAGGAAGTACATTAAATAAAAGGGGACTAGCATGAAGTACTACTTCCCACGTACAGGCAATGGTCGTGCTTGGTGTTTGGATAAAAAAAGAGATTAAGAAAAAGGAAACAGCCCACGGTTCAACCGTCATCTGAGCCGCCCTCCACCACAATTCTGCCAACGTACTTGCCTCAAGCGGCTGGTCGTCCTCAACTCTGCTCCCACGGTGCGTCTGCCTTGAGCACCTGCTACTGCGGTGACCCACTGTTGCCGAGACCCGCCCTAGCTGTGGAAAAGCTGCAAACGATGTTGAGTCAAATCCATGGTCGCGGTCTAGCACACTTGTGTCCATCATTGGAGAACATGTACATGCATGTGTTGTAACCAGCGTGTGTGTTCATCCGATAAAAATATCAGGACTATTGTTTATTACAAAGGTGTCGTACAAGGGGCGTGCATCAGCATTATTTTTGCACTAGCGCTTGTCCATGTTGCGGTGCTTGACGAGTACGTGCGCAGATGGCCGCCCCCGCTACATCAACACGACACGTATGACACGCCCGTCCGTGCAGCTTACCACGCCTGCGAATGACTCGCCCGTCCGCACCGGCTTACAACGTCGTGACCGGCTCATTTTTCTGCTCCCATGGCTGACTCGCCCATCATTGATTTCAGCTTCACCGCAGTGATCATCAACTCTGCGACGGATAAATTCCGGCTCAACATATCAGGTGAAATCCATCCAGTATATTTTTATATTACATATTGCTTATACTTGTGTTTCAATAATACTTGTGTATTACAAAGGCATATCCCCGACACACGGTTTCAATAATACTTGTGTTTCTGATCGTAACGTGACAACACTTGTTCCAAAATGACTTTGTTGATTGTTAATGTGTGCGCCTTCGCAAATCAGACAGCAAAATTACCATAGCATGTTGGTGCCATGTCATGGCACCAAGCTAAGTTTCATTATTTTCATGCGTGTTTTGGATTTACAAGAATTAAAAAACTAAGTTTCTCAATGTTTCCAGCCCAGCCACGACGCCCAAAATTTTGAATTTCATTCCCATTTCTTGCATGGGACCTAGAAATTTACCCAAGGACACACATGTGATTTTTCAACCAACTTTGGTGCACTGGAGCATGTGCTTGTGTTTCAAATTTGAATTATGCACACAAAGGTGACACGTTCCCTCTCAGAACCACGAGCCTTCTTGAGAGAAGCTCTGGTTTGCAAGAAGCTTATACCAAAATTTGTTCCTATTCGGCCAATTTTTTTTTACCACAACATGGTACTACCATGACATGACACCATGCCAAATTTCATGATTTTCAGGCGTGTTTTAGATTTACAAGAATTTTAAAACCAAGTTTCTCAATGTTCTCGGCCGAGCCACGATGCCCAGATGTTTGAATTTTATTCCCATTTCTTGCATGGGACCTAGAAATTCACCCGAGGACACAGATGTGATTTTTCAACCAACTTTGGTGCACGGGAGCATGTGCTTGTAGTTCAAATTTGAATTATGCACATTAAATGACCAAAAACTCAATTAATGTATACAAAAGGCCAAACGAACCCGAAATAATTCCAAAATTTAACAGGGCACTCATGTAGTTCTATGTTGCCTTTGTAAAGAAACTCAAGGGGGGCAGCGTATATCCTTTCGCACTCAATGGTGGCACGTTCCCTCTCAGAACCACGAACCTTCTTGAGAGAAGCCTCGGTTTGCAAGAAGCTTATACCAAAATATGTTCCTATTCAGCCAATTTTTTTACCACAGCATGGTAGTACCATGACATGACACCATGCCAAGTTTCATGATTTTCAGACGTGTTTTGGATTTAAAAGAATTTTAAAACCAAGTTTCGCAATGTTCTCGGCCAAGCCACGATGCCCAGATGTTTGTATTTTATTCTCATTTCTTGCATGGGACCTAAAAATTCACCCGAGGACATAGATGTGATTTTTCAACCAACTTTGGTGCACGAGAGCATGTGCTTGTAGTTCAAATTCGAATTATGCACATTAAATGACCAGAAACTCAATTAATGTATAAAAAGGGACAAACAAACCCGGAATAATTCCAAAATTTAACAGGGCACTCATGTAGTTCTATGTTGCCTTTGTAAAGAAACTCAAGGGGGGCAGCTTATATCGTTTCGCACTCAGAGGTGGCACTCAAAGGTGGCTCGTTCCTTCTTAGAACCAAAACTTGTTCCAAATCGGCCCAATTTTTTACCACAACATGTTAGTGCCATGACATGACACCATGCCAAGTTTCATGATTTCCAGGTGAGTTTTGAATTTACATGAATTTAAAATCCAAGTTTCCCAATGTTCTCGGCCGAGTCACGATGCCCAGATGTTTGAATTTCATTCTCATTTCTTCCATAGGACCTAGAAATTCAACCAAGGACACACATGCGATTTTTCAACCAACTTTGGTGCACCAGAGCATGTGCATGCAGTTCAAATTTGGATTATGCACATTAAAAGTCCAGAAACTCAATTAATATATAAAAAGGCCAAACGAACCTGAAATAATTCCAAAATTTAACAGGGCACTCATATAGTTCTATGTTGCCTCTGTAAGGAAAATCAGGGGGAGGCAGCATATATCGTTTCACACACAAAGGTGACACGTTCCCTCTCGGAACCACGAGGCTTGTTCAAAGAATCTCCGGTTTTGCAAGAAGCTTATACCAAAACTTGTCCCAATTCAGCCAAAAATTATACATATGAAAACAGGGTTTCGATTATACCGAACATGTCACTACCTAGACCAATGTACTATGATTTGAATTCAACATAAAATGGATATAAATATTTTAATTGGAGATCGTATGGTACATGTAGTTCATAGTGAAATATGGTACTGCTATATACATGTTTTTTTGTTATCAAGATAATATTTAAATGATTGTATAACTTGACAACAATCATATTCAAATAAGGAAAATTGATTCAAATTTAGTCCATATGGTAGACGACAGTATATATGTTCACAGGGTGTAGTAAAATGTTCACATATGATGGAAGATCAAAATGTACGACTACATCAATTATAAACCGCAAGATCACCTAATGATACATTTGAATTCAACATAACGTAGATTCAAAAATTGAAATTCGAGATCCTAGCATTTGTAATCATATAAAAAGGAACACTACTCTTTCTTTGGTGGGAATTGATTTGTTTTTTGTTGTTGTTGAGGGAAGTGTGAATCGATTTGGTACTGTACAGGGTAATCTTGTTCTCCCGATTTTTTTACATTTTCCTTGTAGTTTTTTCAGTGGCATCTATAGCAATAAGTAAAAGGGGACATGACTCTCTTGTGTCTTGTATGAATTGTTTTTTTTTACACGTTAAGTTTGTTCTGCCGAACAAGGAATCCACACCTTGTTATCCTGAAATTTTCAAGCTCGAGTATCTTTTGTCTCACCTGCTTTGAAACTCCCGCCTCTTCAACCCGCGTCGTGCCTTGTTATCCCGAAATTTCGACGCGCGTGAAAACTCCCTCCTCATCCGAAATCGGTCCCGCAGCCCAGACACGCAAAATCCCCCTTCTACCCCTCGGCCGGAAATGAAGCTCGACGTCACGGTGTTAAAACTGGTGGGGTTACGTTGGTAACTTACCCTACATTTCCGACAAGCGCGTCCCTAAGTCATGGCTCCCCCCTCCCTTACCCTTCATTCCCCCCATTCATACACCGAGGCTGCCAAAACCCGTGATACTCCACGCTCCTCCGTCGGCCTCCCAACCGCCGCCCAGCCGGAGACTCTTCCCCGACTACGTCCTCCACCTCCGGATGAGGATCTGTCATCGATCTTGTCGTCCCGCCGGATCAGCCGCCCCGTCCTCCACCTCCAAGGAGCTGCACCGATGTTCGCCTCGTCTATCGCGCCACCTCCATCCCCACAACGCCGTCTTGACCTGCCCCACTGGAACCGCAACACCCTCACCAATTCCTTCGATGAAGCCGAGGCCAACTCGGCGGCACCAAGGAGATTCTGCACTCACCGCTGCATTTTATCTTTTATTCGATCTCACGGGGCTGCTGGTGCTCAATACCGAGCAGCCATGGCGGGTCTCCATCGACGGCGCCGTTGCCAGCCACATCATCCACGGCGTCTCTCCCCCATGTCGTTCCTTCCTTGGCGGCGACTTACACACCGGCACTAGCTGCAGCTGCTCCGGCTCTCGCTTGTGATGCGGCTCTGTTCTTGCTGTCGGTCGCGCTGCTGCACTGCTCTTGCTTTCGTTCGTGCTACCACTCTGCTCTGCTATTGCTGTCGATCGCGGCGCTGCTCTGCTCTTGCTCTAGTTTGTGTTGTTGCTCTGCTCTTGCTCTCGCTCGTGCTGCTGCTGCTGCTGCACGACCTCCGGCAGCTACAGGAGTTGCTGCTTTAGCACTCGCTCGTGGTGCTACTGCATGACTTGCTCTCTACTAGTGCGTTCCCTGCTCGAGTGTCTGCGGATTAAGATCACTGCTTCTCTGCTACTAGTGCTCGAACGCCCTAAACATCTATTGCAATGCTCTGCTACTAGTTCAATCAGTTTCGACAGTAAAATTCAGTTTCGACTGTAAAGTTCAGTTTCTTCAGTTAAGTTCAGAGTAAACAATACATACAACATCTGTCGGAGTGACCATGGCGTGGCTGATGCGTTTTGCATCTAGCACTTTTTGGTGATGTATTTTACATCATCTATTGCAGATGATATTAGAGTCCCACTTCAGATTAACATTGTCTGTCTTGTCTTGCTTCAGCCTCACCGCCGTACACCTCACTAGAGCTGCTCCAACAACAGAATCGTCCATCACAGCGGAGCAGTACCCTCGGCGCCGTTTCCAGAGGCCTCAGATCTTCTTCCCCGCCTCCGACAGTCACACCAGCATCACCATCCTCCACGTCCAACCCAATGATGCTGAGGTCCACAAGGCTATGTCAAAGAGGTTGTACACTCATCGCATCACTTTTTTACTCTGCATTCATGTCGATCCCTTTGGGATCCTTTGCTACGGAACTACTATGGTACTACTATTCATGCATTTGGTTAGAAGGAGTGGAGCAAAGCAAAACTGGAGGATTTTTTTCCTTTGGTGTCTCTTTCAAAGAAAAAATGTAGGAATTTTAATATTCACTTGGATGTCCTTTTCAAATTAATATGCATGAAGAACAAAACTAATTGCATTACTAGCATAAGAAGATTCTTATTTTTTCATTTTCACGTGGTTTGACTTTAACTTGACCATGTTTCTCCATTCCTGTGTTCTTCCGATTCATGTGAACCAAACACCCCGATTGACTGAAATCCTATGTTTCCAAATGCTTTGTTTGCACGTGCATTCCTATCATATTCCTGTGTTTTTCCTGTCCCTGCGTTTATAGAATCCTCCAATTCTAAGGAGCCCTTACAGATTTACTTCATTTTCAGATAGGCGTCAAAGAAAACTCTGTGTGTTATGTCCTGCTCCTGCCGTGCCGTCATCCACCCCACCTGAGGTGCACCATCGACAGAAGCATTCACTGCAGCAGAGATCCCCCTGCAGACTTTCTTTCGCTGCCTCAGATCATCTTCCCCGTTGTCGGCAGCCACGCCAACTGCATTAACATCATCGACTGAGCAGATGAACCTGAGGACTACACAGTTCCGGAAGAGAGGTCGCAATCTTTCATGTTTTCTTACGTTATACATCGGTTATTATTACCTGCTACTTTATCGTTCAAACTTGAGTTTTAAAATGCCCATGGGTCTCATATCGAGGGAGCAACGAATAGTATCTGTCTACTATCTGGTTCATCTAGGGTCTTCTATGTGATTCATGTTGGGTGCGCAACAAACAATAGATGATCCATTGTCTATCTTTTTAAACTAAAGCTATAATCTACCTGATATCATTAGTTTTGGATCCATCCACTCGTTTGCTACCATCAGTCTTGATTTTTGCATGCACCCCTTAGGCCTTACAAAATCTAACTATTTTTTTATTATGCATGTCATATATTGTACACAATCGTACTAAACATGTAGAGAAAAAGAGAAGACCATTGCGTGGGAATATAATGTCATGCAGACGCCACTCCATGGTGGGTGAAGTGCCCCCCCCTGCATTTCCAGATTGTATTCCAGAGGAAGATAACTGTTGAGATGGGGATTCAGAAGGAGCCGACCACTCATGTTTACCACTTGAGGTGTTTACTCTAACCTGGCATGATGATGTTGGTCATATCATGCATATGACGCCTCACATTGCTTACGTTATACATCCTATATGTCATCAGCTTAGTTTAGATTTGCTTTGTGTGAATGCTACCTGTTTGGTTTCTATATCATACTCCCACCTTCCTAAATATTTGTCTTTTTAGAGATTTCAACAAGAGACTACATATGGAGCAAAATGAGTGAATCTACACTCTAAAATATGTCTATATACATCTGTATGTGGTAATCCATTTGAAATCTCTAAAAAGACAAATATTTAGGAATGGAAAGAGTATATGGGAATTATGCAATGCCATCTTCTTTAGCCACGATCATATACGTGAATCATGCAATGCCATCCTGTTTAGCCAGTCATCGTATATGTGAATTGTATCGTGCCATATTTTTTTAATAATGTATTCCATTTGTCAACAATGTTTATACATTCATCTACTCTTCTTGTGCATCAGCCATTTGAGTCGGTCATGGGAAAGTCTAGAGTGAAAATAAGGTCTTCTGAGCAGTCAGTGCTACCTGTCGATGCAGATTTCTTGCTGGTTACAGATAGCTCCTCAGAGGAGGATTCAGAGATAGATGACCAGTCGTATTCCCCCCCTCCCAAGGTGCATGCTCTAACTTGGCAGGGTTATATTGCTCATATCATGCATATGGTGTCTTGCATTGCCATGCCATCTGCTTAGATTAGACATGCTTTGTGTGAATGCCTCCTATTTGCTTTCTATATCAGATATGTGAATTATGCAATGCCATGTTTTCCAGCCAGTTATCATATATGTGAATTATGCACCGCCATGTAGCCAGGCATCATATATGTGAATTATCTCATGCCATCTTTTTTTCATTACGTATTCCATTTGTCGACAATCTGTGTATATTGAACTACTCTTCATGTGTATCAGCCATTTGAGCCGGTTATGGAAAAATCAGGAGTGAAAACAAGGTCTTTAGAGCAGGCAATGGTACCTGTTGAAGCATATATCTCGATGATTACAGGGAGCGCCTCAGAGGAGGATTCAGAGACAGATGACCAGCCCTATATCCCACCTGAGGTGTATGCTCTAAGTTGCAATGTTTATATTTCTCATATCATGCATATGGTGTCTTGCGTTGCTTAGTTTAGACATCATATGCACAATATTGAATTCCATATGCTTAGTTTAGAGATCTTACATGCGAGTGCCAGCTGCTTAGTATATGAATCAATTATGTCAATTATATCATGACATCCTATATACTTAGACAACATGTATGTGAATTATTTCATCCCAACCTATTTTAGAAAGACATCATATAGTTTTGTCATGTCATCCTATTTAGATACTCATCATATGTTGAATTATGCCATTATATCATGTTATGGTATCCATCATATATCTGAAACTGTGTCATGCTATCATGTTTAGTTAGGCATCATATATGTGAAATTGTGTCATGTTGTCCTGTTTGGTTAGACAACATATATGTGAATTACCACATCTGTCTATCATACAATGTCTGTACATTCAATTTCTTTTCTTGTTTATCAGCTATTTGAATTGGAGGGGGTGATGGCAGTATCTAAGGGAGCAAAAACCCGTTCTCCACAAAAGACAGTGCTACCCATCGATACAGATAGACCCATGGTTGTACTGGCCCACAAACTAGCCCCACCACACATAATCGAGACTCTTCCAGATTGCACACTTACACCGTTGGGCAGAGAACCAGCTACAACCCATCTAACCGCAACCCCAGTGGATAGTAACCCACTTCTAGTTGACAAGGCACCATGTCCACCACAGAGTACCCCCACACGAGCAGTTTGTAAAGCAACTGCAGTGCCCAAAGCACGAAGACCACCACAGCAAACCCAAACTCCATGTTTAAAGCAGCAGAGCAACTGTTCTCATGTCAGATTCCATAGCTATGGTCCATACTCATTTGTTGTTGCATCACTGTATTTACTCATACCAACTACTTTAATTTGAAGGATCCAATTGAAACTCCAATGGCGCAACAGGTATGTTTTAAACCTATTTCTTTAACTGGATTGATGTTCTAACTTCTTGCTCTATGTTGATTTTAGTTTAAGTTGTATAAACAGTTATGTTCTCATGTGATGCACATTACAAGTGTTGCCAATGCTGTGTAGTTTCTCACACTTATATTCTGTCTATGCTGCTGTGTCTTAAAAATATATGAGTTGAACTGTGTCTCTATCTTGATTAGGCAACATAAACTAGAATGATATGGACAATACAGTGTCCATAGTATATATATATATATGTTTGTTTCATGATGTTATCCTGTCCACCTTACTACTGAACCGGTTTACCAAAATGAGTTTCGTATACTACATGCTAAACATGTGATGTGTCTTATTGTTTCTCTTGTAGTATGCAAACAAAATATTGGAGAAGAGCACCCCACTATGCAATGGTAGAGAAAGTAATGCGGATAAGGTTCAAGATAGTGAGACAACCCTGTTGATCTCCAAGAAAGGTGATAAAAACGATCTTGTAGACAGTGAGAAAACCCCACAGTCCTGCATTGATGTAGTGTTCGAGTTACTGGCCAGTACCGCTGGCACAAGCTCTTCGAACTCGCTGCCTGAATCACTTCGGCTTCTTCAGTCTCAGCTACAAACTGAAAGGCATCAGTCAGATGTATTGTGGCAAGAAGCCAAAGGACTGAGGAAGTCCCTGCAGAATTCAGATGCATACTTTCTTGTGCAACAACAAGCGCTGGAGGATTTAAGCGCCAAACAAGAGAAAGTTAATAAGCTTGCTGAGCATCTTGCCAGCATTATGGGTACCCACGATATTTTTTCTTAAGCTCTTCTAAAGTGGTTTCAGTTCTGGACTTGTTTTTCTGCGGCGTTTATATGCTGCTTTGTTCCCTATATTTGCACTGGTGGCGAACTTTGATGCCCAGTGGATGTAATATGTGTAATAGCCGTGATAGCCTAGCATAAGTTGCTTGCTTATTTATTTCCTTGATGTCTTGTTTATTTGTTTGCTTGTAGTCAGTGTAGTTCTTTTTCCGCGGTTTGCTAGTGGCCGCAATAACCTATTTTTTAAAACTAGGCCACAATAACCATCGGCTACATATTTACTGTAGTGACATTGGGCCTCCTACCGACCGTATAAACAATGGGCCTTCTACGGGCCATAGAAACAATGGGCCTTCTATGGGCCATAGACACAATGGGCCTTCTACGGGTCGTATCATCAATGGGCCTTATGATCGATTGGCCAAACATGGGCCAATAACAGACCGCGTTATGGCCGTAAACGGGCTAGAGTTGGAATCGTCCGTTCATGGGCCGACTATAACGGGTCGTCGTTAATAGGCCGTATTTGATGACACTATGAAAATGGCCCAACGTATTAACGGGCCACAAATGGGCCGACTGTAACAACGGCTCAATTTGGCCCACAAGCAAAAAATGATAGTAACGGGCCGTAAGTAACCGAATGATGGAAATGAGCCCAAGAATAAATGGGCCCTGAGAAGGTCGAAAGATAACATGGGCTGGAAATGGCCCAATGGAATAATGGGTTGTTAATGGGTATAAAGTGATACACTGTTCATTACGGGCCAGTTTCACCACGGGCCGTTAATGGGCCAAGAGTTACAAAGGGCTTCATATGGGTCGAAAGACGTCATGGGCCATACATGGGCCAGAAGTTAAAATGGGCTAGAATCATATTCGACGGCCCAGATGACGCTATTGGGCCTAATTCGGATATGCCATAACGGGCCCTGGGTTAGCGGGTTGTAAATGGGCTATATGTGAACAGGCCGTTAATGCTTTCCGTGGGCCGACCCGCCACCTTTTGACCAAGTCAAACGGGCCGGCCTTTTCACAGGAATGGGCCTCTGTTGGGCCGTGCCACATGTCGACGTATCATAGGCGCCTTCAATCCAATGAGTGGATGACATATGTCCCAACGATGAGCCGACACGTGTTTCCTCCAGCCAATGATGATTTTACACGTGGAAAATCCCCATTGGTCGGGGCTGTTAACGGGTTATCGGATCCAAAACCGGACCCGATAGCTTAACGGCGTTCCATTACGGTGGACGCCACATGTCGGTCACCCTTGATGAAAGCACTTCTGTGATGTGTGATTTATCGTCATGGAAGTGGACACTTCCGTTATGATAATTTTGGTAATGTCATGGAACACTTCTACGACAGCACAGGTATGACTATCTTGATTCTGTCATAAAATCGTCATGGATGTACATGCATGACAGAAAACGTGACCTACTGTGACAAACACGTATCATAGGGAAGTGTATTTTTTTGTAGTGACGAGTAAAAATAATAATATATGATTGGTATCTGTATTTGATCCACCTGGGTACATGCACATCCTAAAAGCAACAAACAAGCTGCCATGCAACCTGATGTGCAGCTTATCACATGGTACACAGAACTTCACAAATTATCAGGACATCAATCAAGTATTAAAATGCATGAGCAAGCAGATAAACTTACCCCAGAACTTGTTTCTTACAACACGCTGACCACAATATAAAGCCGATGACCTGTACTGATCTGCAAGACTACATTATTGTAATTTGTTCAAACCAGCACCTAAATTCCACACACTGCCTCACTACATGCAGGTAAAAAGGCATAAGCCAGAACGTGACTGAACAAGTGATAACAAGATTGGCATACCTAGTTTGGAACTTGTATGCAGAGCTGGGGAAATGATAAAGTTGGAGGTAGTGTTATTGTGGAAATCCACATAGACCTGAAAAGAAGTTATCCAACCAATTAGATAAAAGACCTTGTTTTGAGTATATGTGCACTTAAACCTTTCATTAACAATCATTTTGTTGTTGGTCTGCACCATATGAACCCAAAGTAAGTTTTCCCTTTTACTTTTGTTTTTTCATGCAAATGTGTAACAGAGAGAGGTCTGAAAAGAGAGATAGTTCAGAGGAAAGAGAGCACGGAAGGGAAGGGGAAATTGATGCGTGAGAGAATTAAATGACCAATAGTTCTGTACATTCAGCAAGATATAGATGACAACATTCTATGAAAAGAAATCACACGCTCCTATAAAGCGCAATCAAACCATTCCTAACTCAGTTTAGTATAAAAGCACTACACTACTAAAGGAGAGCTAGTTCTCACATAGGAACAAAATAAGATCAATCACGCAGGGTCTGACATTCATATAGATACAGAAATATGTATACAACATCACGACACTTGCAAGGTAACTCTGAAGCATGCACATGCCACATCATATAACTGTTCAAAACTTGAACGGCTTTTATTTCTGAATTATAACTGAATCCAGTTGTAAATATGTTACAACATTCAACAAAGATTGCCGATTCTATACCTCAGATGTACCAAAAGTTGTGTCCATTTTACTCTGCTCATGTTTCTATAAAAAATTCATATGGCTCTGAAAATAAAAATAGCAATGTTAAATGAATATTTTGGAAGTTTATCATACGAGCCATGTCAATAAGGACCTTTAAAAGATTCTAAGCTTGCAATAATCTTTCAGCCCAAAATCACTATCAGGCTGCAAATAAGCATGAACATAGAAAGCGGCAGTCAGTCAGGCACCTGAAACGGCAAGCTTCCCAAGAATTTTCCGGCATACTGGTAAGCACAAATGCCTAGGAAGCAGTAGTCAGTTAGGCACCTGAATAAGATCAAGCTTCAGAAGAAGTTTCTGTTGTGCAAAATGTCTCTGAGCATCACACAATCATGTGTAAAGCATCTTCTGATCCTGCAATTGACAATGTGAGCTTATTCTGCAGATTGCATCAAAACCTTCTTGGTGATTAATAGGCTGGATAGAGCAATTGCCAAAGGTAGCACTTACGCATAAAAGGAAATAAATGGAGGAAAACGACATGAATTTCTTCAGCCTGAGCAAACATTCCAAACAAATTCCAATAACACAGAGTAGTAAATGGTCCACATGGGAGCTTCATCAGCCAAGCAACCTAGCTAACAAATATTTATTGCGTCCCTACTATGTGGTTTTACATGAAGCATCAAGAACACACGTGCAAAAATCTAATTCTAACTGAATTTAGCTTTCATTTGGCATTTCCTCAAATAGTCAAGTGCACCTATTATTATTTGGCTGACAAAAATATGAACACCAAACATGCCATCATCGTTAAGCAATTCAAGGATGTCTATGAATCGGACATGAAATATTTGGAGCATGGAATAAAAAACAGCACACTGTCTTCTGGCGTAGATGCACAATAGATGCACTCCTTCAAATAGAGATCAATTTTCAGCTGAAACAATAGATGCACTCTTTCAAATATGCATCATAGTAGGTCCTACAAAAATCACGAGAAATTAGAGGATGCAACTTGACTGCCTGCTATATCATTTGGAGGACAAAAGAAGCTAGAAAAATTGTGTTCAACCACCAATCCCTGTTAAAAGTAACTATCATTCCCCTATGATATATGGATATATCAATCAAGAGAGAGAGAGGGGGGTTATCCCAGGAAACACTTTGCAAACATAAGCTTTTAAACCGGTAGTCAACTTACTATCAACATGTAAGGCTGCCTCATTTCTGAAAACACAAATCCACCCTAAATTTTCACATGAATAAAATGTAGATTTTCTCTTCTATCAAGATATTACATGTCTGGTATCTTCTTGTATGAAATGGAAAGGGCAAAGAAAGAAATAGCACATGCAATTGCCAACAAGACTATACTCGCTTTCATATGATCTGAAACAAGAAAATTTTGCAAGGGGCGTGAAGGGGAGAAGGATTGAGAGAAGCTCACCTTGACATCTTCCAAGCTCCTCCCGTGCGCACCATCTTCAGCCGTCAGGATCTCATCCATGAAGATGCTGCTTTTTCCTATCGCCGGCCTCTCCTCCACCCCGTGAGGCGCCCGTTGCCCGGTCTTCGGCCTCGCTACTCCACCCCACACCGCTAGCCTGTTGGCCCTCCCCTGCTCTCTCCCATCCAACGACGTGCCTCCTCTCCTCTTCCTCTCTTTATCCCTCCTCTCTCTCCCTCTCATCTTCTCTCTCCTACAGATCTAACTGAGCACCGTCGCTGTCGCCCTTTGCCTGCAGGTCGGCGCCGTGGTGGGGATCCGGGAAGGAGGAGGGGTGGAAGGGAGGAATGGTGCGGCGGATGTGAGAAGGAGCGGGTGGCTGTGGATGGGCGGCTAGGGTTTGGTGCGATTATGTCCAATGGGCTCCTCGCCCCAGCCACGGGACGCGTGGCGCGCGAGGAAAGGTTCACCCGCCCGAAGATGAACCGCTGCTGAGACAGCCAATGCAAGCTTGAGACGAGCCCACTCGTCATTGGGCAAGGAAAATGACTGGGAGGTGAAAAAATATTTAACTGCAAGTGAAGATCCAACGGTGCAGCGAGCCAGAGGGGCAGATCTGACGGCCGACGAAGCTTGCAATCGGGGGAGCCTTCTGGAGGTGAGTTGGCTAGCCTCATTATTGTCTTAAATGGGAGAAGTGCTTAGGTTTGGGTTCAATTTTGCGGTGTCCTTTCCCAGTGATAGTAGGGGCAGCAAGGCATGTATTGTATTGTTGCCATCGAGGATAAAAAGATGGGGTTTTCATCATATCGCTTGAGTTAATTCCTCTACATCACGTCATCTTACTTAATGCGTTACTCTGTTCATTATGAACTTAATAGTCTAGATGCAGGCAGGAGTCGGTCGATGTGTGGAGTAATAGTAGTAGATGCAGAATTGTTTCGGTCTACTTGACACGGACGTGATGCCTATGTTCATGATCATTGCCTTAGATATCGTCATAATTATGTGCTCTTCTATCAATTGCTCGGCAGTAATTTGTTCACCCACCGTATTATTTGCTATCTTGAGAGAAGCCACTAGTGAAACCTATGGCCCCCGGGTCTCTTTTCCATCATATTAAGTCTATTTTCCATCATACTAGTTTCCGATCTACTATTTTACAATCTTTTACTTTCCGATCTATAAACAAAAAATATTTACTTTACCGTTCATCTATCTCTATCAGATCTCACTTTTGCAAGTAACCGTGAAGGGATTGACAACCCCTTTATCGCGTTGGTTGCAAGTTGTTGATTGTTTGTGCAGGTATTCGGTGACTTGTGCGTTGTCTCCTACTGGATTGATACCTTGATTCTCAAACTGAGGAAAATACTTACTCTACTTTGCTGCATCACCCTTTCCTCTTCAAGGAAAAAACCAACGCAAGCTCAAGAAGTAGCAGTGGACTACTCCCTCCTCATCATGGTGGCCGCTGGGATGATCAAGATGGGCTCCGGTGATGATTTCCCCCTCTGGCAGGGTGTCGGAACAGGGTCCAGATTGGTTTTTCATGGATACAAAGGCTTCTTGAGATGGAACTTCTGATCTAGGGTTATTTCTGGGGGTTTCTGTATTTATAGGATTTTTGGCTTCGGTTTCATGCAAAGATGGGCCTCACGGAGCCCATGAGACACCAGCACACGAGTAAGGCACCATGGGCGCACTGGTGTCTCGTGCTCACCTCCTTCACCTTCTCGTCGCCCCACGAAGCTTCTAGTGCCTCTTTTGTTCCAAAAAATGTCAAAAGTTTCATTGCATTTGGAGAACTTTTATTTCTGCACAAAAAACAACACCATGGTAGTTCTGCTAAAAACAACGTCAGTTCGGGTTAGTTCCATTCAAATCATACCAAAACCATATAAAATTGTTGTAAATATGGCATGAATACTTCATAAATCATAGATACATTGAAGACGTATCAGGGGTCACCGACAAGGGTTCCGGGTACTTCCCGTGGTAAAATTCTAGAGTTGTGTTCTACCTGACCATAGGCACTCGCACAAAACACAACGAGATCACTTAAGAGTCGGATGATCCGCGTGATGAGGTGATGGTGATGGGGCTCAAGCAATACAAATCCATGAATAGATCGATGAAGTCAACACGTGTTTGGTCAAGGTGGAGTGACTGGGCATGATAGGATCTACATCATGTCCATGGGCATGAACACAAAGTTCAAGGTCGACTCCCACTTCTTCAATGCATAATCTTTCATTCACTTTCCGTCTTCGAAGAAGTTGCAGTGTTGAAATTTTATCTAGCGAAGCACCAGAAGAGTATGACTCATGAAAACTTTTGGGTTCACACGGTTTAGAGAAGGCATATGTTCAACCCATAGAGGCTTCTTAGAAACATATACCACAAGTTTCAAGAGTAAATATCACAAGCTTGAACGTAGAGCAAGGTTGAGAAAGTAGATGATACAATTTAACAAAGGCATTATGTATCCGAGGTAAGGCTCACAAGGTTATTGAACATGAAGGGCGATGTCGGATAAAATCCATTAAAGGATCTGCCGGTCCATAACAGAGCTGATGTGAGCATCGGCACACAACCAGAGGAAGTAACAATGCAAGGGCAGTGGATTATAGAAACAACTGACTAATCCAGAGCTCAAATGCAAAGGAATTAAGATTTTCAAATCAAGGGATCAGAAGCAATGTTCTGATTAGGGATGGATAGTAGAATAGCCTTAGGGGTACAATCGACGACAATTGGATTGGTCGAGAACCAGCTCATGTTTAAAATGACGTCCAAGCCGGAAAGATAATTTAAAAGGATCAACTGATGATTGCGTGCATTCGCACTCATGTTGAATCAAAAGGATCAAAAAGACGGTGCCTAAGAATACTAACGAATATTGCCAGACATATGGAAAGCATCCATCATGCAAGTAGTCAAGTATTGCAGAGCAATAAGCTACTAAGGATTTTTGGAGGATCGAATAATATTTCGAAGACCATTGTGAAACACATGAACAACTAGGGGATGAGCGGATACTCGATAAGTGCAAGAATTATCCGTATGGGTATTCAGGTGACAAAGAACAGCAAGGCAGTAAGCTTAAAGGATTATCGAAACAATGACGAGTGTTTCGGGGTATCTTGTAATAACAAGACCAACTGGGGATGAATATAAGAATAACAACTGTAAGTAGTTACCATAAGGGTTGACGGTGGAAGGGGAATTGCAAACGCGATGAACACAGGTTCTCGGGTTAACAGCGGAGAGTATCTTCAGGGTCTTCACGTGCAGCAGACGATCATCAGTAATAAGGGGCTCTCCGGATGAAAGTGATAACGAGATCCTAATGTTAGATTTAGCAAAATTCATTTAACCCGAATAGAAGAGAGATCAGAGTCCCAGAGTATAGATAAGGAGTAAAAGATCCTAATACCACCCAATGGCGACGTGGGCCCATGGGCCACACAGCCATGTTAGTAAATATTTGGTAAAGTCTAGACTCGACTTTGGCCAAGGAGTGTGGAAGGGGGATTCCTATAGGCAGTCGGCTCTGATACCAACTTGTGACCCTCCGGATTCAATCGTACACTAATCATACACGCAAATGTGTACGATCAAAATCAGGGACTCACGGGAAGATATCACAACACAACTCTAAAACATAAATAAGTCATACAAGCATCATAATACAAGCCAGGGGCCTCGAGGGCTCGAATACAAGTGCTCGATCATAGACGAGTCAGCAGAAGCAACAATATCTGAGTACAGACATAAGTTAAACAAGTTTGCCTTAAGAAGGCTAGCACAAACTGGGATACAGATCGAAAGAGGCGCAGGCCTCCTGCCTGGGATCCTCCTAAACTACTCATGGTCGTCGTCAGCAGCCTGCACGTAGTAGTAGGCACCTCCAGTGTAGTAGTCGTCATCGACGGTGGCGTCTGGCTCCAGGGCTCCAGCATCTGGTTGCGACAACCAGGTAGAAGGGAAAGGGGAAAAGAGGGAGAAAAACAACCGTGAGTACTCATCCAAAGTACTCGCAAGCAAGGAGCTACACTACATATGCATGGGTATATGTGTAAAGGGTCATATCGGTGGACTGAACTGCAGAATGCCAGAATAAGAGGGGAATAGCTAATCCTGTCGAAGACTACACTTCTGACAGCCTCCATCTTGCAGCATGTAGAAGAGAGTAGACTGAAGTCCTCCAAGTAGCATCTCCAAGTAGCATAGCATAGCATAATCCTACCCGGCGATCCTTCCCTCGTCGTCGTGTGGAAAAGCGATCACCGGGTTGTCTGTGGAACTTGGAAGGGTGTGTTTTATTATGTATCCGGTTCTAGTTGTCATAAGGTCAAGGTACAACTCCAAGTCGTCCTGTTACCGAAGATCACGGCTATTCGAATAGATTAACTTCCCTGCAGGGGTGCACCACATAACCCAACACGCTCGATCCCATTTGGCCGGACACACTTTCCTGGGTCATGCCCGGCCTCGGAAGATCAACACGTCGCAGCCCCACCTAGGCCTAACAAAGAGGTCAGCACGCCGGTCTAACTCCTATGGCGCAGGGGTCTGGGCCCATCGCCCATTGCACACCTGCACATTGCGTGGGTGGCCGAAAGCAGAACTAGCCCCCTAATACAAGAGCAGGCTTACGTTCCAATCCGGCGTGCGCCGCTCAGTCGCTGACGTCTAGAAGGCTTCGGCTAATACCACGACGCCGGGATACCCATAACTACTCCTACGTAGATGGTTAGTGCATATAGACCAAATGGCCAGACTCAGATCAAATACCAAGATCTCGTTAAGCGTGTTAAGTATCCGCGAACGCCGAACAGGGCCAGGCCCACCTGTCTCCTAGGTGGTCTCAACCTGCCCTGTCACTCCGCCACAAAGTAACAGTCGGGGGCCATCGGGAACCCAGGCCCACCTCTATCGGGATGGAGCCACCTGTCCTTTCAGCCTCCTCATCAGAATCACTTGCGGGTACTCATCGAGCTGACCCGACTTTAGTCACCATCTGTATAGTATGTATGTATGTATGTATAGTATATACCCGTGATCACCTCCCGAGTGATCACGGCCCAATAGTATAGCGAGGCAGACTAACAAGAATGTAGGGCCAAGGATGATAAACTAGCATCCTATACTAAACAATTAGGATTGCGGGTAAGGTATCAATGACTGTAGCAACAATGACAGGCTATGCATCAGAATAGGATTAATCGAAACAGTAACATGCTACACTACTCTAATGCAAGCAGTAGAGAGTAGAATAGGCGATATCTGGTGATCAAAGGGGGGGCTTGCCTGGTTGCTCTGGCAAGAAGGACGAGTCGACAACACCGTAGTCGAACTGGGGGTCGCCGGCAGTCTCGTGGTCTACCGGAAAGAAGTAACGGAGAGGGAAGACAATAAATAACAGAGCAAACAAAGCATCACAAAGCATAACAAAGAAATACACGGTGTTCGGTGTGCCCTAACGCGGTAGTCGGTGGTACCGATGAAGGGGAGAAACATCCGGAAAAGTATCCCCGGTGTTTCGCGTTTTTGGACAGATGAATGGGAGGTGAAATGTTGTAGGTTCACTATGCTAGGGATGTGTGGCGGACGAACGGGCTGCGTATCCGGATTTGTCTCGTCGTTTTGAGTAACTTTCATGTACAAAGTTTTTCGATCCGAGTTACGGTTTATTTTACATTAATTTTAAAAGATTTAGATCATTTTAGAATTTATTTAATTAATTTAATTCAACATTATCTAGAATAGTGCACGCTGACATCAGCATGACGTCAGCAGTCAACAGGGGTGTTGACTGGTCAAACTGATGGTGGGTCCCACATGTCATTGGCTGAAGACTAACAATTCGTTAACATCTAATTAGCAGGTTAATTCGAGTTAATTAGTTAACTAAATAAGATTAATTAACTTATTTAATTAATTAATTTTATTATTATTATTGATCCTTTTTTTTGTTCTGGGCATGGGGCCCCAACGTCATAGGCAAAGGGCCTAGCGGGCGCACGGTTACGGGCACTAGCGCGCGCCCGGGCGCTAACGGGCACCGGAGGCGGGCGCGGCCCGGCTGGCCCCAGGCGCTGGCCGGGGCGGAGGAGAGCGCCGGCCAGGGCGGAGGGAGCGCCGATGAGGATGTGGCGGAGGCGATGTGCGCGGGAGGGGAAGCGGTAGCCGGCAGAGGCAGTGGCGGTGCGGTCAAGGGGGTAGCGACACGATGGAGGTGGCGACGGCCGCGAGCAGGCGCCGGAGCGCTTGCGGCGAGGGGCACAGGTCGCAACCACGGCGACGCAGTGCGCGGGTGCGGGACGGCGCGGTTGGCGCATGCAGCGGCAAGCTGACAGGCAAGCCGACGCGGTGGTGCTCACGCGGGGACAGAGGGGAGAGGGAACCGGCGCTGGACGAGGAGACACAGCACGACGGGCGTGCAGCGCGTGAAGTGAGTACGTTGAGAGCGAGGCTCGGACGACACGGCGGCGGATCTGCCAAAGAGGAAGAGAGAAAGGGAAGGAGGGCTCACAGGGCCCTGTAGTTGAGCGACGCGTGCTCGGGGAGGAGGACGAGGAGGCGACGGCGACGGTGGGCGACTCCGGCGAAGCAGTGGCGGGACGAGGCGGCGACGGTGTGCGGCTGCAACGTGCGTGGACGGCGTCTGGCGAGGAGAGGGGCGAGGAGGTAGGCCGGCGGAGTAGACGACGAGGTGGAGGTGGCGGCGGCGCGGCGAGGCGGCACCGAGCGACGGGTCGTGCCCCGATCCAGATTGGATCGGGGGGAGGAGACGAGGGAGCGAAGGGGAGAGATCGGGAGGAGTGGGGAACGTGGGGAGTGGACCGGTTAGGGTTCCGGTTGGGGTGGGGGGTTAAGGGGCCATGGGGGTGGGCCGGCCTGGCAGGGACTTGGCCCAGTTGGGCCGGGGGCTGCTGGGCCGGAGCCCCGGGGGGTTCTTTCCTTTTTGTGTGTGTGTGTGTGTTAGTTCTGTTTCTGTTTTGATTCTTTTCTTATTTTCTTTTCTGTTTCATTTCTAGTTTCTTTTAATTTTTAGTTTTTAACAAAAATCACCACTAGTACCTAAAGTAGTATTTATAAACAAACTGCTGTCACATCAATTCTTAACCCATAATAAAATATTTTTAATATTTTATAAAATCCAATAGGTATTTGTTTAATTGTTTTCACTACTGTTTTAATTAGTTTAGAGCCCTTAAACATTTTATCAAGGTTTGGTTTCTCCATCGTATTTACACATGATTTATCTGACCCACCTTGAACATTTTGGTTACATTGTTTGAAAACTTTTATTATTTGCCTTTAATTGAATTTGAATTTGAATCGGTTTCGAACTAACACGAGATTAGCGATAGTAATCGAAGTGGCGTGGCATCATTAGCAGAGAATTACTGTAGCTTAATTATCCGGGCGTCACAATTCTTCTCCACTACAAGAGATCTCGTCCCGAGATTTAAGAGGGGAGTAAGGGGGGAAGTTCTGGTTACGATATTCTAACGGATCTTCTCGAAGAAGTTAATCCCTTTCGTTGATGTCTTCAATTCTTTATTCCAATGCATCATGATAAACTTGTCATCATTTCTTCAGGAACTCCATCGTACTTACGAAAGGATAAGGGGCAGCTCACTACGACATAATGCTTTTGAGGGAAACAATCTGGGGTTAACCCATGAATGAGTATAAGATTATCTCTCGAGTTGAACATATGAAATACATCGAGAGTAAGGTACAAAGGTACAATAAGAGGTTCCAAGCAGATAGATAGTTGCTCGAAGTCTGAACCAGAGTGAGAAAGGGTTCAGAGTAGCGAGAGTAAGTATTGCGTCTGATACCAGAATAGATCACTAGGACGGTGGCCCGTGAATTACATACGAGGCCACGCGTGAGAAATAACTTTGGGAATAGGGGGTGTACAGGACAGTCAGGTTTCGATCCTGTGGAACTGTGGGTTATGGGCCCACCATGTGGGTTTTTTTTAATAGGAGCAGTGACATCTTGCACGGTCATGATAGCAAGGCATGTCAGAGAGTAGCATGTCAGTTATGTCGGCAACAACGTCGGTACCAAGGGCGGGGGACGAAGAGAACCATTTTCCTGCTCGTTGAAACGAGGCGGACCAATAGGCACAGTTCTCGTCCATCGGTGGTTACCGGAACGTCATCAACAATAGTGATAGGGCCTTACTGGCAGAGTTGTACCATGAGGTGCTTACCTAAGCAGGGAATTACCATTGCTCAGTTAAGTAGATTATAAGAAAGTTTGAACAAAACAACGAAAAGGAAAATGTGTTTAAACACATATATCAGGGGTATATCCTTCCCAAAGTCAAGCACAGGATGATATCCAAGACGGGATATAAGGTAGAAAACCCTTTAGATAAGAGGAGAGAAATTTCATGACATTACCCATACAACGGTGTTTGGGTAATTTCAACAAGAAACATTTAGCATGGTGCTTCAAATGTTCTTATTGAAAATCGAAGTACCATGGACATGCTTCGAGATAGCATTGACATGGTCTTCAAGCAAAGGTCGGACTTTGGATATACAAAGGATCCATCAGGATAACTTATTAAACAAGGCATTCAAGTTCCTCATGGAAAATTGGTTAACCTTGTTAAAAAGGAAACTATAACAGCAGGTCATCCGGCCAGGTGTGCTGGACATGCCATCACCTTACCGGGTCATAAAAGACCAGTGTTATTACTCTTGGAAAAGTGTTCCAACCATCATATCTGACCGAGATTCAGATCTGTTTGGTGTGAGGATACATCAAACTCACGATGCTTGAGGAGAAAAGGTGTGACACAAATCGACGTGATGACGTCAAAGATTCTCAGGAAATGAACTATGGAAGCGAGTTCCAAAACAAGAGTTCATCGTTAACTCAAGAAGAGGATGAGGAGGTGGCTTATGGACTCAGCGTTAATTCAATGAGATATCCGAAAAGATGGATCCCCACAATTATGTTGATAAGGAGATAACATTTGTCAGATCAAATGATATAAGGAAGTATGCTCGAGGAAAACATACACAATTAAACATTGGTTGAGAGGTGCGCCCGAAATAAGGGTTGGGTTGCACGAGCAATGTCAGAATGGTGATTCAATAATCAATAGTCTAAGAATGAACGGCCGACCATTAACTTCAAAGTAATAGGGTTGCTAGAAATGCAGAATCCAAAGTACCCCGGTTGGAATCAACACGAGGACCAAGAAAGAATGGTGATGGTGAGAAGTATCATTATAGCAAGAATTCTAAAGAGGTGGAGCAATCCTCACAACATTCTTGACATCAAAGATGGTAATACTCCGCGGTAGAATCATAACATAAGTTGGATAGCAAGGGACTCAAGGTACAACACAAAACATGAACAATTTTTGGTGTTGGAGGGAATGCAATAATGTTGTGGATGATAGCCCAAACCATCGAGGGCAAAGGATGCTATTTCTCATCAAGAATTCGATAGATATCTTGGAAGAGCTCATAAGGTTGATGATGATCATGACACACTTTGTCGAGAGATTTCAAGATGTAATCGATCGGCGATGACATCAAGTCAAATGAAATGGTGAAGCGAAAGGTTATTGGAACCAAGGGTACGACACAAACTTGGAATCAAGTTTGCTGTTCAAGGAGAATTGATAGGACGAGGAAGATCGACGTAAGCTTAGCTCATCATCGAAAGTTGTGCTTCGAGATTAAGGGCCAGGTAGCACAGTTAAGGTTTAGCATGATAATGATATAGCCGATCAGGCTAGGAGTTACGTGATGGAGTATTAAACTTCTCAACAACAAAGTACTGAGAGTAATGAATCTCAGTATTGATTCGATTCACCAATTGGTGTTCTCGGTTGACGACAACCCAGAACCCGTGGAGTGACTATGATGAGAAAAGGTACTACTTCATCAGAATTTCATAGATGAAGTGCAATGGGTGGATATTCTCGAGATACCAGGGGGTAATACTCGAAGGTAGAACAAAATAGAGGTTGGGAAGGCGTACTGATCTGCAGAAGGCAAGTAATTTCACTTGTCCGAGAAATAAAATCAAAGGAGAACAAACATGGTCGGAACCACGGTTGCAAAGGATCAATTCACAGCTACCAGATGATATTTATCAAGGAAATATTTATTATTACAAGAAGTTTCCATGATAGGATCTACATCATGTCCATGGGCATGAACACAAAGTTCAAGGTCGACTCCCACTTCTTCAATGCATAACCTTTCATTCACTTCCCGTCTTCGAAGAAGTTGCAGTGTTGAAATTTTATCTGGCGAAGCACCAGAAGAGTATGACTCATGAAAACTTTTGGGTTCACACGGTTTAGAGAAGGCATATGTTCAACCCATAGAGGCTTCTTAGAAACATATACCACAAGTTTCAAGAGTAAATATCACAAGCTTGAAAGTAGAGCAAGGTTGAGAAAGTAGATGATACAATTTAACAAAGGCATTATGTATCCGAGGTAAGGTTCACAAGGTTATTGAACATGAAGGGCGATGTCGGATAAAATCCATTAAAGGATCTGTCGGTCCATAACAGAGCTGATGTGAGCATCGGCACACAACCAGAGGAAGTAACAATGCAAGGGCAGTGGATTATAGAAACAACTGACTAATCCAGAGCTCAAATGCAAAGGAATTAAGATTTTAAAATCAAGGGATCAGAAGCAATGTTCTGATTAGGGATGGATAAGTAGAATAGCCTTAGGGGTACAATAATCGACAACTGGATTGGTCGAGAACCAGCTCATGTTTAAAATGACGTCCGAGCTGGAAAGATAATTTAAAAGGATCAACTGATGATTGTGTGCATTCGCACTCATGTTGAATCAAAATGATCAAAAAGACGGTGCCTAAGAATACTAACGAATATTGCCAGACATATGGAAAGCATCCATCATGCAAGTAGTCAAGTATTGCAGAGCAATAAGCTACTAAGGATTTTTGGAGGATCGAATAATATTTCGAAGACCATTGTGAAACACATGAACAACTAGGGGATGAGCGGATACTCGATAAGTGCGAGAATTATCCGTATGGGTATTCAGGTGACAAAGAACAGCAAGGCAGTAAGCTTAAAGGATTATCGAAACAATGACGAGTGTTTCGGGGTATCTTGTAATAACAAGACCAACTGGGGATGAATATAAGAATAACAACTATAAGTAGTTATCCATAAGGGTTGACGGTGGAACGAGAATTGCAAACGCGATGAACACAGGTTCTCGGGTTAACAACGGAGAGTATCTTCAGGGTCTTCACGTGCAGCAGACGATCATCAGTAATAAGGGGCTCTCCGGATGAAAGTGATAACGAGATCCTAATGTTAGATTTAGCAAAATTCATTTAACCCGAATAGAAGAGAGATCAGAGTCCCAGAGTATAGATAAGGAGTAAAAGATCATAATACCACCCAATGGCGACGTGGGCCCATGGGCCACACAGCCATGTTAGTAAATGTTTGGTAAAGTCTAGACTCGACTTCGGCCAAGGAGTGTGGAAGGGGGATTCCTACAGGCAGTCGGCTCTGATACCAACTTGTGACGCCCCGGATTCAATTGTACACTAATCATGCACGCAAATGTGTACGATCAAAATCAAGGACTCACGGGAAGATATCACAACACAACTCTAAAACATAAATAAGTCATACAATCATCATAATACAAGCCAGGGGCCTCGAGGGCTCGAATACAAGTGCTCGATCATAGACGAGTCAGCGGAAGCAACAATATCTGAGTACAGACATAAGGTAAACAAGTTTGCCTTAAGAAGGCTAGCACAAACTGGGATACAGATCGAAAGAGGCGCAGGCCTCCTGCCTGGGATCCTCCTAAACTACTCATGGTCGTCGTCAGCAGCCTGCACGTAGTAGTAGGCACCTCCAGTGTAGTAGTCGTCGTCGACGGTGGCGTCTGGCTCCAGGGCTCCAGCATCTGGTTGCGACAACCAGGTAGAAGGGAAAGGGGAAAAGAGGGAGAAAAGCAACCGTGAGTACTCATCGAAAGTACTCGCAAGCAAGGAGCTACACTACATATGCATGGGTATATGTGTAAAGGATCATATCGGTGGACTGAACTGCAGAATGCCAGAATAAGAGGGGGATAGCTAATCCTGTCGAAGACTACGCTTCTGGCAGCCTCCATCTTGCAGCATGTAGAAGAGAGTAGACTGAAGTCCTCCAAGTAGCATCTCCAAGTAGCATAGCATAGCATAATCCTACCTGACGATCCTTCCCTCATCGCCCTGTGGAAAAGCGATCACCGGGTTGTCTGTGGAACTTGGAAGGGTGTGTTTTATTATGTATCCGGTTCTAGTTGTCATAAGGTCATGGTACAACTCCAAGTCGTCCTGTTACCGAAGATCACGGCTATTCGAATAGATTAACTTCCCTGCAGGGGTGCACCACATAACCCAACACGCTCGATCCCATTTGGCCGGACACACTTTCCTGGGTCATGCCCGGCCTCGGAAGATCAACACGTTGCAGCCCCACCTAGGCCTAACAGAGAGGTCAGCACACCGGTCTAACTCCTATGGCGCAGGGGTCTGGGCACATCACCCATTGCACACCTGCACGTTGCGTGGGCGGCCGAAAGCAGAACTAGCCCCCTAATACAAGAGCAGGCTTACGTTCCAATCCGGCGCGCGCCGCTCAGTCGCTGACGTCTAGAAGGCTTCGGCTGATACCACGACGCCGGGATACCCATAACTACTCCCGCGTAGATGGTTAGTGCGTATAGACCAAATGGCCAGACTCAGATCAAATACCAAGATCTCGTTAAGCGTGTTAAGTGTCCGCGAACGCCGAACAGGGCCAGGCCCACCTGTCTCCTAGGTGGTCTCAGCCTACCCTGTCGCTCCGCCACAAAGTAACAGTCGGGGGCCGTCGGGAACCCAGGCCCACCTCTACCGGGATGGAGCCACCTGTCCTTTCAGCCCCCTCATCAGAATCACTTGCGGGTACTCATCGAGCTGACCCGACTTTAGTCACCATCTGTATAGTATGTATGTATGTATAGTATATACCCGTGATCACCTCCCGAGTGATCATGGCCCAATAGTATAGCGAGACAGACTGACAAGAATGTAGGGCCAAGGATGATAAACTAGCATCCTATACTAAACAATTAGGATTGCGGGTAAGGTATCAATGGCTGTAGCAACAATGACAGGCTATGCATCAGAATAGGATTAATCGAAACAGTAACATGCTACACTACTCTAATGCAAGCAGTAGAGAGTAGAATAGGTGATATCTAGTGATCAAAGGGGGGGCTTGCCTAGTTGCTCTGGCAAGAAGGACGAGTCGACAACACCGTAGTCGAACTGGGGGTCGCCGGCAGTCTCGTGGTCTACCGGAAAGAAGTAACGGAGAGGGAACACAATAAATAACAGAGCAAACAAAGCATCACAAAGCATAACAAAGAAATACACGGTGTTCGGTGTGCCCTAACACGGTAGTCGGTGGTACCGACGAAGGGGAGAAACATCCGGGAAAGTATCCCGGTGTTTCGCGTTTTTGGACAGATGAACGGGAGGTGAAATGTTGCAGGTTCACTATGCTAGGGATGTGTGGCGGACGAACGGGCCGCGTGTCCGGATTCGTCTCGTCGTTCTGAGTAACTTTCATGTACAAAGTTTTTCGATCCGAGCTACGGTTTATTTTATATTAATTTTAAAAAATTTAGATCATTTTAGAATTTATTTAATTAATTTAATTCAACATTATCCAGAATAGTGCACGCTGACATCAGCATGACGTCAGCAGTCAACAGGGGTGTTGACTGGTCAAACTGACGGTGGGTCCCACATGTCATAGGCTGAAGACTAACAATTTGTTAACATCTAATTAGCAGGTTAATTAGAGTTAATTAGTTAACTAAACAAGATTAATTAATTAATTTAATTAATTAATTAATTAATTTTATTATTATTATTGATCCTTTTTTTTGTTTTGGGCATGGGGCCCCAACGTCATAGGCAAAGGGCCTAGAGGGCCCACGGTTACAGGCACTAGCGCGCGCCCGGGCGCTAACGGGCACCGGAGGCGGGCGCAGCCCGGCTGGCCCCAGGCGCTGGCCGGGGCGGAGGAGAGCGCCGGCCAGGGCGGAGGAAGCGCCGATGAGGATGTGGCAGAGGCGATGTGCGCGGGAGGGGAAGCGGTAGCCAGCAGAGGCAGTGGCGGTGCGGTCAAGGGAGTAGCGACATGATGGAGGTGGCGACGGCTGCGAGCAGGCGCCGGAGCGCTTGCGGCGAGGGGCACAGGTCGCAACCACGGCGACGCAGTGCGCGGGTGCGGGACGGCGTGGTTGGCGCATGCAGCGGCAAGCCGACAAGCAAGCCGATGCGGTGGTGCTCACGCGGGGACAGAGGGGAGAGGGAACCGGCGCTGGACGAGGAGACACAGCGCGACGGGCGTGCAGCGCGTGAAGTGAGTACGTTGAGAGCGAGGCTCGGACGACACGATGGCGGATCTGCCAAAGAGGAAGAGAGAAAGGGAAGGAGGGCTCACATGGCCCTGTAGTTGAGCGACGCGTGCTCGGGGAGGAGGACGAGGAGGCGACGGTGGGCGACTCCGGCGAAGCAGTGGCGGGACGAGGCGGCGACGGTGTGCGGCTGCAACGTGTGTGGACGGCGTCTGGCGAGGAGAGGGGCGAGGAGGTAGGCCGGCGGAGTAGACGACGAGGTGGAGGTGGCGGCGGCGCAACGAGGCGGCACCGAGCGACGGGTCGTGCCCCGATCCAAATTGGATCGGGGGGAGGAGACGAGGGAGCGAAGGGGAGAGATCGGGGGGAGTGGGGAACGTGGGGAGTGGACCGGTTAGGGTTCCGGTCGGGGTGGGGGGTTAAGGGGCCATGGGGGTGGGCCGGCCTGGCAGGGACTTGGCCCAGTTGGGCCGGGGGCTGCTAGGCCGGAGCCCCGGGGGGTTCTTTCCTTTTTGTGTGTGTGTGTGTGTGTGTTAGTTCTGTTTCTGTTTTGATTCCTTTTCTTATTTTCTTTTCTGTTTCATTTGTAGTTTCTTTTAATTTTTAGTTTTAACAAAAATCACCACTAGTACCTAAAGTAGTATTTATAAGTAAATTGTTGTCACATCAATTCTTAACCCATAATAAAATATTTTTAATATTTTATAAAATCCAATAGGTATTTGTTTAATTGTTTTCACTACTGTTTTAATTAGTTTAGAGCCCTTAAACATTTTATCAAGGTTTGGTTTCTCCATCGTATTTACACATGATTTATCTGACCCACCTTGAACATTTTGGTTACATTGTTTGAAAACTTTTATTATTTGCCTTTAATTGAATTTGAATTTGAATCGGTTTCAAACTAACACGAGATTAGCGATAGTAATCGAAGTGGTGTGGCATCATTAGCAGAGAATTACTGTAGCTTAATTATCCGGGCGTCACAAGATGGAATTACTGGTGGAGACAAATTCGGAGGTGTAGACCGAGATCTTCTCAATTCTGAAGAAAATGCAACGTGAAACTACCCACCCTCCACCCCTGGATATCCAACTTCTACCTCTATAACTGTTGAGAAGGAACCACCTCAAGTGTAAGTGCAAGCTGCAATTGGAAAGAAAATTGAAAATCAAGGTGAATCTCTAGCACAATTACGATTGGAGGAGTTACAGTTACACAATTTAGACTAAAAACTCATTAACAGAAAAAAGGGTATCAATTTATGAAAAGCATTTCCAAAGGTCATAAAATGGTTTTCCCCTGTTTCAGTGGTGACAACTTTTTGAGTTGGATCGGACAAGTGAAGAAAAAATTCCAACTAGCTCAAGCTCCCCAAGAATGCAAAGTTGACCTTACTTTGAAATAGGCAGATTTGTAATGGTACAAACGGTGCTAGGGATAGTGATCATCAAATTTCTCTTGGCATTATTAAAGTATGCAGTTCTACGGCCTAATGAAAGTCCTTATACTTCTCCCCCTATCTTGGTTAGAAAAAAGGTGGAATATAGAGGCCCAATGTGTGGGTGGGTGGGGGTGGGGCACACTGAGCTTCACAATCAATCAAGAACAAATCCGTATTCATGTAATAGAGGATTTACTGGACGAGGATGAATATCACCAAATTAGAATGGGTCCTGATGGTGTGCACAAGACTACATTCAGGACATGTCTTGGGCATTTTGAGTACCCGGTAATGTTATTTGGTCTTACTAATGCCCCTGCAACAATTCAAGCATGAATGAACAAGATTTTCCCTCCATATCTCATGAAGTTTGTACTAGTGTTTTTTATGACATTTTCATATATTGTAAAACTCTCGAAGAGCATAAACACTACTTGATAAATGTTATGGAAATTCTATGATGACTTTTTCTCAAGAAGTCTGAATGCACCTTTGGTTCACCTACTATTGAGTATCTGGGACACATCATTTATGCTCTTTGCGGATGATGTGGTGCTAGTTGACGATAGTCGGACAGGGGTAAATAGGAAGTTAGAGTTGTGGTGACAAACCTTGGAATCGAAAGGGTTTAGACTTAGTAGAACTAAAACCGAGTACATGATGTGCGGTTTCAGTACTACTAGGCGCGAGGAGGAGGAGGTTAGCCTTGATGGGCATGTGGTCCCACAAAAGGACATCTTTCGATATTTGGGGGTCAATGTTGCAGAAGGATGGGGGCATTGATGAAGATGTGAACCATCGAATCAAAGCCGGATGGATGAAGTGGCGCCAAACTTCTGGCATTCTCTGTGACAAGAGAGTGGCACAAAAGCTAAAAGGCAAGTTTTATAGGACGGCGGTTCGACCAGCAATGTTGTATGGCGCTGAGTGTTGGCCGACTAAAAGGCGACATGTTCAACAGTTACGTGTGGCGGAGATGCGTATGTTGAGATGGATGTGTGACCACATGAGGAAGGGTCTAGTCTGGAATGATGATATACGAGATCGAGTTGGGCTAGCACCAACTGAAGAGAAGCTTGTTCAACATCGTCTAAGATGGTTTGGGCATATTCAGCGTAGGCCTCCAGAAGCTCCAGTGCATACCGAACAGCTAAAGCATGCGGTGAATATCAGGAGAGGTTGACTGAATTTGACATGGTAGGAGTCCGTAAAGAGAGATCTGAAGGATTGGAGTATCACCAAAGAACTAGCTATGGATAGGGATGCGTGGAAGCTTGCTATCCATGTGCCCGAACCATGAGTTGGTCGCGAGATCCTATGGGTTTCACCTCTAGCCTACCCCAACTTGTTTGGACTAAATACTATTATTGTTGTTGTTGTTGTTGTTGTGTAGCAACTGACCCAGTAAAATTGCAACAATAACATGAAGTCGGTTAAATGCATTTGAACGGTTGACAAAAGGTCCGAAATGGTTAGGCATGTGCAAGACGAACATTCCCGCATTCTAATAATGTTAATGTATGTTGTCAGAGGGATCACAAAAACCGACCATATATTACGGTGTGTCTCGGTCGACTTGATTTTCTTTTGCATCTTTGATGAGGCCACATACTTCCCTTCCATTTCCAACATTCACAATTATAGATAGAAGCAGAGGAACAAATAAATTAATCTCACACTGACGGTAAAAAGCTAAACTTAAAGGAGAGAAAATGAGAATAGAAAGGAAACATGCTATTTAGTTCAAACTGAACATATTTGAAATCAAATCGCAAGAAATTTGAAAGGAAATAAAGGCAGTTCTAAAGCAAACTAATAAAAATGTCAAACAAATATATAACCAAACTGAACAAATATAATATATAGTCGAAACACAATGGAACAAGTTTGAAAAGCAAATTGCATGAAGTGTCAACACATGTAACCATGAATTGTCGTGCTAGTGGATTGCTTCATTTGGTCCACAAGGCGATCTTTGTTCTCCCGTGGCTCTATTAAAGCCTCTTTGATTAAAAGGATTTTCATGACAAAACTCAAGAACCTGAATCATTAGAATTTTTTCCTATGTGAATTTTTTAATTGTACGACTGAATCTTATAGGATTTTTTTAAGGAGTCATTCACTCTATATTTCATAGGAGTTTTTTCCCTCTAATCAAACCTCCTGGAAAGATTCATTTGTTTTGTTGTTTTCAACCAAACAAAGTTAGTACTAACTCAGCTATAAGTGGGCTAATATTGCAGGCCTAAGATTTTTCTATTGTTATTCTGAATCCTGCAAATTGAAAGGGGCCAAGATCTAGATCATATGGTCTTTATCAGGATGAGACGTTTTCGATCTAGCCATCCTCCCAACCGAACTACTTCCGCTCTTAGGATGATTATTGTATATGATACATATATATACACAATTGACACACACACATACTGTAGCCGCTAAATATGTTATCACTAGCCAACATTATAGATAGATGATGTAAATGGATCATTTGCAATGCAAGCAAACTGCATCAGCAAATCAATGTGGATGAGAGAAGACTGGCTTTTTTCCAAATTATGCTGCCCGCAGTGATTTTCCGCACCATGTAAGATACGGTTTCTGCTCATTGTATGAATGCTCACTAACACTGTGGTATAGGAAAGTCTAGTACTATGAACAACCAAGAATACAATGCTCGGTTCTGTTCAGTACGCAGGGGCAATGCTACTACCATCAGCATTACAGATAACAGAGTCACAAGTATAGTCAAAATTGCAGATATACATATACTGTCAGCTATCTCGGTAGGTTTGTCTCTTCCAACTGAAAGGGGCTATACTTTTTACACGGCTGGCTTCAGAACTTCTACTTGTGGGTAAGGCCACCAATTACAACCCAACATTTCTTACACAAATGAACAAGAAAAAAGAACAGCAACAAATTGAAAGAAAAAATTAGGCTGGACAAAGAGAAAAAAACCGCCTTATCACTCGGTGAAGCCAAAAACCGCTGCCTTGCAGGAGCACGTAAGGCGACAACTACTGTCGACGAGACTACCAGATGACTCTGAGGTGTTCTACGCTACAGTATGGATGGTTAACGATGGGCTTTTCTTATGCAACCTCCCCTTGAGCTGCTTAATCTTTGCGTCTACCCTTGCGGTGAAACCAATCTTGGTCCTCTGTCTCGCCTTAGACCGTTCCCTCTTCCACATTGTTTCGTCTTCGACGTCTTTCCGTAGGTACTTGATCTCCTGAATCACATGGTGATCAAGTGGATTGCATGATCTCTGGTAGGATATGTGAATCAGGTAGGGGATGTTGCAAGCAGCAGTCACCAGAAGGGTCGCTGCCCAGTAAATGGGAGCTGGCCCGAGAACTTCTGTCATAATCTGGAAGTTGTCTCGGGACTTCAAAGCCATCCCGTATGTGATAATGAAGACATACCAAGTCCCTATGCTGCCCCACACAAACAAATGTTGAATCCAGGTGAAATGGCTCATTGTCAGAGCAATCTGTATATTGACAGCCCAGATGATGCAGGAGAACATGGTGGTTCCCACTGAAGCCATGTCGGCAGTCTGTCCACCAGAGCGGATTGCTTGATCATAGAATATACAGATGTTGAGAAAGAATATCGCCAGAGATGAGTAGAGGCCATTCGCCATCCATCCTAAAATCCGGTACCAGTCAAAGAAAAGGTTATTTGGTCCTTGCTGATATAGCGCTGGGAACTGCAAAGTGAAAATTATGCCATATCAGTTGGTGGACATCCAGATTAAGTCCTATGGTGCAAAGGGCCAACACATACAGAAATTTAAATGGAAGTGCATAGAATGACTTGTGCCTTTCATTAGGATCACTCATCCATAAATACTTGAAGTAGATATTCATAGAACTGTGAATTCGTGTTATTGAATAAAGAATGAAGAAATGGAATTCAATGCACATTAAACCAAACTATATTTCTAAAATTCCAACACTCTATATCAACGGAAAGGGAACACACATGAATTAAATGAACAAGCATACTGAAAGAGGATAGAAACTTATGTGTAAGTGTAACCGAAACATGGATAGTACTTATTATGGAGTAAATTTTAGAGTACTCACAATTCCTTTTGTACTTCTCTTAAACATGCATAGCAATGTCATGAGCATAATGTTGTTATTCTGGTACTAGGCAGTGGCGCAATACTACCTAACCCCCAGATGGGACTATATTCGGGATTCATGGTTGATGAAACAAAGTTCGACACATTATTCATATCTCCTTTGTTAGCTTCAACTTCGGAAGCGTACTGATATGGAAGCAAATAAACAAAATAAAGAGAATCTTCTGCAACAGTCACAGGCTCTTAGCACCCCCCCCCCCCAAACAAAAAAAGGTTAAGACCCCACATACAGCATAACAAAATGCAACGCACCATTACAACATCCCAGAAGTCCACTTTATGGTGTTCCCTTTCCGAGCATGTTTATTTTTCATATAAGCCATATATGTCACAGGCTTAAGTAAGTCGAATATTCTGTCACATACCTGCAAGCAGATTTCAGCAGAAACATCTTGCTCAAATACTCCAAGTGATATAACAGGTAGAGAGGTAAGAACAACGTTGAAAAGCAGCATAAACCAATCATCATAGACTGATTGCCCAGAAAATCCAGCGAATGCCTCGAAGTAAAATATTGTAAGTCCAAAGGTAATATTCTTGTAAAAGAAGTAGCAGATCTGCAATTCAATGGAAGAGGACTCAGAAAACATTATACCACATATGCGAAACAATATAGTTCAACAGAATGTAACAAAACAAATGAAGCGTTTTGAGTGGCACCATTTGGGCAATTCTCTTGTAGCACCAATGGCCATGTACAACAAGAAGTCGCTCAAGGAACCGAAATTGGGAAATAGAAAAGTCACTCGCCATCACAGCCTGGACAAAAGAAAGAAGCCATCGTCATTTACAATTAAACTATTAATACATCTCCTCGCAATGCACTAGTTACCAAGAGAATAGTAATAATCTAGACAGACCTGCATGCCTTCGACCCCACTAATACCAACACCAATATCAGCTTCTTGAATCATGCCCACATCATTTGCACCATCACCTACTGCTAAAGTAGTTTTTCCAAGGCCTTCTTTGACCAGTCGGGTCACCTGCAACACGAAAACGAGCAAACTCAGCATTGGCTTATGTATAAAACCCAGATCATGGATTGGCGATAGATGAGGTTACCAGTGCTTTCTGTCTTGGAGACACACGGCAACATATGACAGAAGCACACTCTACTGCTAGATTCAAGAACATATTCTTCATGTCATCTTCCAAAGCAAATGTAAGAGCTTTTCCATCAATAACAAGAGCAAATGCTGCGTCAGGATCCTTCTCTAGCTTTACCATTTGTGAAGCATTGGCGATTTGCAACATAAGACTCTCTTTCGCAGCCTGCTCAGGTTCCAAAGACGAATGCAAAGCAAAGATGACTGCCATATAGACTAAATCCATCTATAGTACTCCTTCCGTTCCTAAATATAAGTCTCTTTAGAGATTTCAATAAGGACTACATACGGATGTATATAGACATATTTTAGAGTGTAGATTCAATCATTTTGCTCCGTATGTAGTCCACATTGGAATCTCTAAAAAGACTTATATTTAGGAACGGAGGGAGTATATGAGAAAATGCTGTGCAAAGGTACCTTTTGTGCATCCTGGGCTACTTGGTCACCAGCGGTTGTGGACAAGGATATCTGTTTCATGCCTTGCCTAAGTAAACTGCATGCGTATCTGCAAAGAAGAAATGAACAAAATGTTCAGAAGAAAGACGCATTGTCACACGTAGGATTACAAATATTACTGTTAAGAGTAACTCTTATAGGAAAGAGCTTACCCTATGTTAATTGCAGTTTCCATCTTATCGCCTGTCAGAACCCAGATTTTGAGACCTGCTTGCGCCAAGCGATCAATGCACTGAGGAACCTGATACAATATGAGAAGAAACATAACAAGTCAAAACAGCTACTAGCGTGATAGCAGGATCAGCAACATAACAACTCAAAAATCAACAGATCATTATTACCCCTGTTTGTAGTTTGTCCTCAACCGCTGTTGCACCAACAAGGATCAGCTCCTTCTCAATCAAATCTGCGACTCGCTCAAGTTGCAATTCCCTATCAGGCCCAATGGATGTCTTTGCTTTAAGAAACTCGGCATTCCAAGATTCATATTCTGATTCCTCAAGCATTCTGTATGATAGCGCTAACGTCCGCAAGCCTGCCTCACCATATTCATTGAGATGCTTGGTTGTATCTGGCTCATACAACCTTCCATTTTTTGCTAGTCTATCAAATATAATGCTGCTCGGTTGGATAAAAACAACATAAGATAGTCAGATTAAAGCATGAGCAGCCCGTGTGGAGAATACCTAATCGGAAATCAAGCATACACGCTACTCTTTTGGTGGCACTTTTTATTTTTCATCTTTTTAGTTTATGATCAACAAAGCAGCAGAGTGTGAGTGTACACGCTACTCTTTTGGCAGCATTTCTTATTTTCATCTTTTTAGTCTATGATCGATAAAGTAGCAGACTGTAACACAGATGACATCACATGGTGATGTAATAACATAAGCATCAGAAAACAAAAACTATTTGGTATAGAATCTTACGTATCTGCTCCTTTGCAAAGAAGAACAATACGGTTATCTTCATCCCTCATAATTACCGTCATTCGCTTTCTTTTGCTGTTGAACTCCAATAAATTGAGAATCTTGAACTCCCTAAGAAATCCCAACCGAAGATGAAGAAACATGAATAAATAGCGATCAGAAAGCCAAATACTCTCAGCTGAAGATAGAAAAGCTAAGGACAACAGTAATTTGAAATACATATACCTCTCAGTTGTGCCATTAGAGGAAGTGTATTTCTCTTTGATGAAGACACTCGCTTGTGTTCTCTTGAAAAATTCAAATCCAAATTCTCTGGCTGCCACAAGAAAAGCCCCCTCGTCAGGTGATTCTGCTTCATAAGTAAGAGCACCTGTTGCCTCATTCACCTCAGGGATTGCAGTGTGACAAATAGCAAGTATCCGGAAGAACATAAGAAGCATGTTGGAATTTGGTTCATTGGTCCAGTGCCCTTGCATAAGACGGTCATCCTCAAAACTAAAGCCTTTTATCGAGGATTTTTGGGTCTTTCCCACGCTGAAGGTAACTCCTTCCACTAACTGGATTTCATCCTCATTACTCTCCCATACATCTTGCACAGGAATATCTTGGTCAGCAGCGCCTGATGCCATCTGCTTTGCAGCAGCCCTTTCAACTTCACTCGCACGCACACCATAAGAAACCCCAGCAATTGAACACTTCAAGAAATCCATCTGATTACAGGTCAAAGTGCCAGTTTTATCTGACAAAATCGTATGAACTTGGCCAAGCTCCTCATTCAAGTTTGACGTTCGGGCCTGAGCAGTATTGCCAGTCTCCTCATCAAACATATGAATGTCCTGGTTAATGAAATGTGCTTGTGCCACCTTCACAACTTCAATTGAGACATATAGCGAGATCGGAATCAAATACCCGTAGAGAATGAGTGCTGTAATGAGATGGAAAATCCCAGAAAGAGCAGGGCGTGTTGGATCGTCCAATTTGTTGGAGTTCTGAGGCTGCAAGTACCACCATCTGGGCAGATCAAGCTTGATCCTCACAGCAAAACCAATCGAACTGATGAGCGATATTAAAACCAGAACAGTGAACAAAATATATATGATCAAATCCATCTTCTTCTCAATCCTGCTCCTCTTTGATGGCGACTCGGTTGAATTCTGCATCACCTTACTATCGTGCCCTGTAAAAATGACTACTCCATAGATGAAGGCCGTGTTCCTCAGCTTTGAGTCCCTGAGAAGTATCTGAGACGGATCGAGGGCATACACCTGCCTCTCATAGTCTAAGTTACCAATGAATGTGTACAAGCTCGCGTTTGGGTCTTCACACCTTATCACTCCCTGGAAATCCTTAAACGTCTCATCCTCTTCCAATGGCAGCGTAACCTCCAGTGACCTTTTCAGCTTCAGGTTTGTCTCACCATCCAGGTTCATTGTCTCAACGTAGCAAATGCCATCCTCATAGCTCGACGACAAGAGCAACAAATCAGCCGGGAAGAACTGGTCCTTCTCAACCTTGACCACATCACCAACACAAAGGTCCTCCCAATGTCGGAACTCAAATTCACCGTCACCCTTGTGCACGCTGACCTTGCGGTTGTTCACCTTCATGTCCTGCATGAACCTTCGCCAGTCCTCCAGGGCCTCCTTGATCATACTGAGCCCGACCACAAAGGCCAAGGGGGCGATCATGCTGACGGGGGAGAAGGGGCAGACCGGGGTGAGCGAGAGGATGGCGGTAAGGAGGAAGTAGAGGTTGGCGACGCGGCGGAACTGCTCGAAGATGGCCTTGGGGAGGAAGGTGAGGACGTTGTACTTGGTGGTGGAGATGTAGTTGGTGGGGTACTTGAGCGGCTTCCGGCGGTGGAGGATGGAGTTGTTGCAGTGCACGATGCGCGAGAAGCCCGGGCCGCCGACGGGGCTGCCGCTGACGGCGGCGGGGCCGGCGGCCTCGTCGGTGTGGGGCTGGTGGAAGCAGGAGAAGGTGTAGAGCTTGCTCCATCGCAGGCGGTCGCGCTTCCGCGCACGGGCCATCTCGGCGGCCTGCTGCCCTGTTGACGCGCGGGGTCCGGTTCCGGCTACGCGAGGGGCAGCATTGGAGTCTCCTCCCGATCAAATCTCGGGCGAATTCCTGCGGGGATTCCTACGCCGTCGGGGCGAATTCGACCTGCGAATTGCGGGGGGGAGGGATCAGGCCGTGATCTCGCGAGCGAAATAAGATCAATAATAAATAAATCCAAAAAATCGACGAGGAAATCCGTGCCGCCAATTATTTTTCCTGGAATCCGGCGAGCCGCATTCCGCGCCACGCGTGATTACCCAGCGAATTCATCCACCGTCAGGGAAGAACAGCAACACGAAACGAAGAGAGCGAAAAAAACGCGTGGAAAAAACGGAGAGAAATCCGAAACTCGTACTAGAAAGCGGAGGGGAGGGGAGGGGAGAAACCACGGCACGCGGAAGGAGCGTTAGGAGCATTCGCCGGAGCTCGGGCCGAGGGGAAGGGGTGTCGGCGTCGGCGTCGCTCACCTGGGAGGGAGGGAGGGAGGGAGCGGCGAGTCCGGGTGGCTGGCTGGCGGAGGGGCAGGCGGCCGTCCTCCGATCCCTCCTCGGGATTCTCGCGCGGCGGGCGGGGATGCGGGGGAGCTGGCCTGGCCTCGCCTCGCCTGCCGTGTAGGGGATTGGAGGGCGGAGCGAGAAGGCAGGAGGGGAGGGACACAACGGGGGGCGAGGTGGGAGGCGACTAGAGGGAGAGAGAGAATGGGGAGCGGTGAGAGATGGATTACTAATTAAACCTCCGATTAACTTTCGAAATACGCCATTTCGCGAGCGAGGCGTATTCATGGTCCCTCCGTATCTCCATCCCCACGTAGAGTAGAGTAGGACAGCGGGGCAGGCCGGCGCACGGGCAGAGGCTCGGTCCGGTTTGGTCTCTTCCTTCGCTTGATATACTGCGCCTTTATTGTTTTGGTTGATTGATTGGTGTTTCTCCGTTCCGATCGCTCAATTAAGAAGATCGCGAGTGGTCATTTTGAATCCGTTGAGTACGGCAGGATACTACGCCAGGCTGGGCGTGGCCTTTTGTCAACTCGTTGCTGGTGAGGAGAGAGCACCATCTGTGATGTACTCATGGCATGGCACGTCGAGGTCGTCGTGATGTTGGCCGGTGGAAGCGACAGCGGCAGCCAGGTGGAGGTCCGTAGAGAACGGGACACACGAACAAAGTGCTGGACTGCTGGCATCCCACTGGGCGGGAAGAGAGACTTGGGGCAAGTAGCAGCATCTCTTGCAGATCTTGTCTGATTGTTACCTGCCCTAGGGCCGCCCCAGTTTGTCCTCCTCTGCCACCATCTTCTCGTCGGCGCTACCGCCGGTCTTTGCAACGGTGGCGGCGGCTCCGTACCGAAGGTGTCGGGGCTCCCAATCTTGTTTCCACGGTGGTGGTCGGTCTGCCTAGATCCGACACCCTTGCATGTGGATCGGATGCGGCGTCAATGCACGGGCTGGTGCATTACGGTGATGGGGAGGCCTGTCAGATCATGTGGATGTGGCATGAGGCACGAGTGTTGGCTCGGTGTGGCGGGGATGTTGTGTGAAGCATCAGTACCCCTCTCCCTCGCTGCTGCTAGTGAACCCTTGGGGGAGGGGGCGCTTATGGAAGGCGGTTGTTGTGGTGCTATCGTAGCTCGCACGACAACCATCACCGAGATGAAAGTAAGCCAGTGATCCAAAGCGATGCAACGGCGTCTTTACTTCCGACGATTTCTCCTTTGGTCGTCTATTTATATGTGTCGGTAGGACAGTAGAGACGTAGAGTGGTGGATGACGATTACGTCGTTGACATCGCAGTTGTGTCATCTTTAAGTGAGAATTGATCGGTCTAGCCTGATCGGTCAATGTCGATGTATATGTGTCTTTGCAGTTTGGGGTGTTGGTTCAAAGATCGCTTTGGGAATGATCGCTCTGGCCTAACATGCGGTTGGACCAGACAATTTTAGTGTGTGAGCAATGATTTAATTGTGAAGGCATTTTTCTTTGGAGTGTTTGCACCCTTTGTCAGTTCACATGTCACTCGACTAGTGGATTGACTCACGGTCATAGGATTTGTGGTTGTAGGATTTTACACATGTTGTTGTGAGGTATGTCCTATGTGGATGGCATCGAAATTTCCTTTTCTTTTTGATATTTTTCGTAGGTTTGTTTGTTCAACACTAATGCCTGGCTTTACTTGGCATTGTTTTGAATAAAAAAAAATATGTGTGTGCATCATCCCATGGATTTATGCTCCTTTTAAAATAAAACCATAAATTTAACTCCTAAAAGCCACTTATTATAAGCCTTCATAAGAAGAATTTAAGTAGGGAAAGGTTGTGAACCGGAAGATTCCAACTTAGCCCTCAATATTTTTTCCATGTTAATTCAATTTTGATGATTGGGCCACACACATTTCAACAATATTTTAAAACCATTATTTTCAAATCTAATGATTTAAATTCCAGTCACATTTGCGCAAGAATTCAACCAAGATATGCATAATATCATCCAAAATAGTTCATCATAACGTAGATCATCCCAACACAGTAATATTGAACAAAGTGCACCCCCCCCCCTTCTCGAATGTCCAGTCCCACTACCTCCACGAAGTGTGTGCCTCACAACACGAGTGAGCTCCCATAGGCTCATAGTTCTCGTACATCCTAAATGCATCCATGGACACAATTCTTGCCTCTCGCGTGTTGATCTTGTTTATTAACCTCTCGACCTTTATGGAAGAGCATGGTGCCCCCGTGTTTGGTTTTGGTAATTGATGACAGTCCCTATGGACTAATGGTTGCTTTGAGTTATACTTTAAGGTTTGTCCATAAGCATTTCTTGAAGACCGTATGTTGGTTTCAAGGTTATAAGAAGGAGATTATGTGTTAACCAAGGAGCCATTCAAGGAGTTATTTGAAATATTGGTCATGTAAGAGTTGAGCCTATTGCAAGCATGTCTTGAAGAAGAAGATTGTGTAAACATTCATGTTTACCTTCCAGACATCATCTTTATGAAGAGTGAAGATAAGATACAAGGTTGATCAAGACTGAAAGCTGAGAGTGGATTCAAGTTGATCAACACACAAAGTGTAAATGATGTACCTAAGAGTGGCTCTCCCATGATCTATGTGAGGTTTCTCCATTACACTTTACGTACTAACTCATGATCTATGTGAGGTTTCTAAGTAGCGTTAGGTATTGTTCTATGGGTTTGCATCAAAAGAAATATCTCATATAACCCATGGAGGATGACATCAAGTGGTGATCATCGTCAAGGTTGCGGTGTGCAAGTTCAAGAGGAGCATCACAAAGAGATCGCATGCTTCAAGCTTGCCGACCATGTCTTGTGAAGATGTGCCTAAAAGTGGCTCTCCCATAGTGGAGTATGGGGGAGCAAATTGCGAGTCTTCACCAAGCGCGCGCTAACAAGAAAGGTGTCCTAACTTAAGACGGGCATGCCCATCATCATCTAGCTCAAGGGGATTATGCGCAAGGCAAATGTTTGTCCTTGATATTTTTAATTTTACTAGTCTTATGGTGTTAGTTGGAAGATCGGGTTATAGGGTTGATTGTCATACTATCAAGGGGGGACTCTCGAGCAAGTAGCTTGATTGTATCGTTCGTATAGATATCAAAAGATTACATCCTTGGCATAATCTTTATTGTTTCTTATTTGTTTTTTCTTTATGTGAGCTTTTAGAGTTTTGGTTCATCTTCTTGTCAAACTCAAACTCATCAAAAACGGAGCTCGTATGCATCATCTTTGCGTTTTCAATGTTGGACATTTTGCTAGTTCATATTTGGGGAAGTTTATCTTCTTTCTCCTATTGACATTTCTTCTCCATTGCTAATTCTTAATATATCCATTCGTTGTTGGATAGTGCTTGTCATCATCTATCCAACAAGCTTGAGTTTGCTGATTTTGGAGTTCATTTGCAGAAGTTATGGATGTTCTGGCTCTGCTGCTACATTAAGAGGTAGTGCCGCTTATACCTTAAGGGGTAGTACCACTTGTGCAGTACTTCCGTTGTTGTGTCGTGTGTACTACCATAGGGTACTCTGTTCCCCACCGACAATTAGTGGTAGTATCGCTTACCTATACCACTATATAGTGCGTGAATAAGTTTGAGTATGGAACGTTGGTTGAACGCAATCCGACGGTCAAGAGGTAGCAAATCTGAGCATTGCAGACCATTCGATTTCCTATCCATTACATCAGATTTTGCCATGTGTACTATTCTATAATTAAAAACTTAGTACACCCTTGTATTTGTCACATATACTATCATACTCTCGTTACACACTTCTAAATTATCTAGAATCTTCCACGCATTCACACTTGAATAAAAGTCTATTGATCTGTGATTTATTCTAGAATTTTCCATGCATGTTCTAGCTCCATTAGAGTTGTATCGCTTGAATAAACGTGCATCCATTTATGAGATTACTTATGAATTTTTACTCAAGGTGAAAGACTTGTGATCAACCATTTCTTAAAGTCCATATATCTTTTCAAAGAATTTCAACCAAATGCTACAACACTATCTTTGCATAATCATGAAATTTAACTCTTAAGGTCCACAGTATGATGTGTTATATACACGCATTGGAGCACAATGCACCTAAGGTTTTCCTTATACAATGGGTTTAGCTATCACTAAAAACGAATTTGTATCTTGGTCTTCATGCATGTAATGATATATCACAACTCACGTGCAAAGCATGTGCAACTCACTGGTACCTTAAGTGATAGTACTGCTTATACCTTAAGTGGTAGTACCACATATACCTAAGTGGTACTACCGCTTGTGCGGTACTTCCGCTGTTATGTCGCGCATACTACAATGAGGATTTCTGTTACCCACTGATATTTAGCGATAGTACCGCTTCCTCAAGCAGTAGTACCGCTTGAGAATTTCCATAACATAACGGTTAGACTCGTGGGGTCCTATAAAAAGAGTCTTCTTCCCCAGTGCATCACAGTTTTTGGAGCACGGGTTTCTCCTCCATTGTTAACCTCCAAAATATTGATCTCTCTATTCCTCTCATGATTCTTGATTCTTTTTGAGGGAAAAGAAAGAGGAGATCTAGGTCTATATTTCCATCGATCATTTTCTTCTCTAAGTGAGGGAAACCTTGTGGATCTAGATTTTGGAGTTCTTTTGTGTTCTCCTTGTTCTTCCTCTCATATTTCTCCACAGCTTTCGTTGCTTTGGTGGGATTTTAGAGTGAGGGGCTTGAGCACTTCATGTGTTCTTGCCATTGCATTAGTTGCATCGGTTTGAGTTCTCCACGGTGATACGTAGAAGTGAAAGTTGAGAATCTTATTACTCTTGTGTGTTTGGGAACCCTCGAGCTTGTGCCTCTTAGGTGTTTGGCGCCCTAGATGGTTGGTGGTGTCGCTGATATCTGCTAGAACTATGTCAGTATTTCCCCAAAGAGGAAGGGATGATGCAACACAACAACGGTAGGTATTTCCCTCATGATGAGACCAAGGTTATCGACCCAGTAAGAGAACCACGCAACACTACGTGAACAACACCTGCACACAAATAACAAATACTCGCAACCCGATATATTAAAGGGGTTGTCAATCCCTTTTGGGCAACGGCGCCAGAAATTGGCAAGTAGACGGGAGAAAGTTGTAATAGATTGAATAAATAGATCGCGGATAAAATAAAATGTAGCAAAGTATTTTTGTATTTTTGGATTAGTAGATCTGAAAATAAAAGCAAATGGAAATAGATCGCAAAGACAAATATAACAAAGAATAGATCCGTGGGCCGTAGGTTTCACTAGTGGCTTCTCTCAAGAAAAATAGAAAACGGTGGGTAAACAAATTACTGCTGGGCAATTGATATAACTTCAAATAATCATGACGATATCCAGGCAATGATCATTATATAGGCATCATGTCCAAGTTTAGTAGACCGACTCCTGCATGCATCTACTACTATTACTCCACACATCGACCGCTATCCAGCATGCATCTAGTGTATTAAGTTCATGGAAAAACGGAGTAATGCAATAAGAACCATGACATGATGTAGACAAGATCTATTTATGTAGAAATAGACCCCATCTTGTTATCCTTAATGGCAATGATACATAAGTGTCGGTTCCCCTTCTATCACTGGGATCAAGCACCGTAAGATCGAACCCATCACAAAGCACCTCTTCCCATTGCAAGATAAATAGATCAAGTTGGCCAAACAAAACCTAAATATCAGAGAAGAAATATGAGGCTATAAGAAATCATGCATATAAGAGATTCAAAGAAGACTCAAATAACTTTCATGGATAAAAAGATAGATTTGATCATAAACTCAGAGTTCATCGGATCCCAACAAACACACCACAAAAAAGAGTTACATCATATGGATCTCCAAGAGACCATTGTATTGAGAATCAAAAGAGAGAGAGAGGAAGCCATCTAGCTACTGACTACGGACCTGTAGGTCTACAAAGAACTACTCACGCATCATGATGAACCACTCCGTGATGGTGTCTAGATTGGATCTGTGGTTTCTAGAACTTGTGGCGTCTAGAATTAATTTTCGACGACTCCCCTAGGGTTTCTGGAATATTGGGGTATTTATAGAACAAAGAGACGGTGCGGGAGGCCACCAAGGTGGGCACAACCCACTTGGGCGCGCCTGGGCCTCCAGGCGCGCCCTCGTGGGTTGTTCCCTCCTCGGGGCACCCCCAGGTGCTTCTCCATCCCAGTGGATGTCTTCTGGTCCAAAAAATCCACAAAAAGTTTCGCTGCGTTTGGACTCTGTTTGATATTGATTTCCTGCGATGTAAAAAACATGCAGAAAACAGCAACTGGCACTAGGCACTATGTCAATAGGTTAGTACCAAAAATGATATAAAATGATTGTAAAACATCCAAGAATGATAATATAACATCATGGAACAATCAAAAATTATAGATACGTTGGAGACGTATCAGCATCCCCAAGCTTAATTCCTGCTCATCCTTGAGTAGGTAAATGATAAAAATAGAATTTTTGATGTGGAATGCTGCCTAACATATTCATCACATATTCTTTCCTTTGTAGCATGAACATTTGGACTTTTATATGGTTCAAAGCAATAGTCTAGTTTTGACATGATACTTAAATACTCAAGCATATCAACAAGCAACCATGTATTTCAAAATATTAATGCTAAAATAAGTTATCCCTAGCCCATTTTTCTCAATCATTGATCCATTCATGAAACACACTCGCATATTAGCTACACCCAATGCTCAAGTACGATCATAGTGCCCCTTAGTTGGTGCTTTATAAGAGAAGATGGAGAATCAAATTAAAAATAAAAATTGCCTAAAGTAAAAGAAAGGCCCTTCACAGAGGGAAGTGGGGATTTGTAGAGGTGCTAGAGCTCAAAGCGAAAAAGATAGAGATAAAAACATTTTGGGAGGCATGCTTTTCCTGTCAACGAGAACGATCGAGTAGTTCCCAATACTTTCCATGCTAGATATATCATACGCGGTTCCCAAACAAAAATTAAAGTCTATTCCTTTTTCCACCATACTTTCACTTTCCATGGCTAACTGTATCCATGGGTGCCTTCCATACCAACACTTTCCAAGGAATTTATTATTTGACAACATAAAGTAAATTCATTTTTCATTTTGGAACTGGGCATCCCTAATACCTTTGCCTTACTCTCATGCAATGACAAGTGAATAAATACTCATCATGAGAATAACATATCTAGCATGGAAATATATTGACCACCCCATACCATTTCATGAGTGGTACGAGCACACAAAAGAGAAGTTTATTTTGAAAATTAGATGGCACATGAAAATTTGCTTAGAACGGCACAGAAATACCGCATATAGGTAGGTAAAGTGGACTCATAAGGCAAAACTGGTTTAAAGGATTTTGGATGCACAAGTAGTGATCATACTTAGTGCAAAATGAAGGCTAGCAAAAGATTGAGAAGCGACCAACCAAGAAATGAAAAATCTCATAAGCGAGCATTAAGCATAATTAACACCGAATAATGCACCAGAAGTATGATATAATTTCATTGCATAACTATTGACTCTCGTTCTTGCATAGGGAACCACAAACCTTAACACCAATATCCTTACTAAAGCATAATTACTCATCAACATGACTCACATCTCACATCATCATATCTCAAAACTATTACAAGGAAACAAGTTTATTTTGTCCAATGATCTTCATGAAAGTTTTTATTATATCCTTCTTGGATATCGATCACTTTAGAACTAATTTTCATGTGTTGCTTTTGATAAGCTCAAACAAATATAAGTGAAGATCATGAGCATAATATTTCTTTCTCTCAAAATAATTTAAGTGAAGCAAGAGATAATCTCTTAAAAAAATTACTAACTCTCAAATAAATATAAGTGAAGCATGAGAGAATTTCTTCAAAAAAACAAAGCATACTGTGCTCAAAAAGATGTAAGTGAAGCACTAGAGCAATTCCATAGCTCATAAAGATTTAAGTGAAGCATAGAGAGCAATTCTAATAAGTCATGGCATAATTTTGGCTCTCTCAAATAGGTGTGTCTAGAAAGGATTCAAGACTTAAAACAAAAAGCAAAACAAGCAAAGACTCACATCATACAAGACGCTCCAAGAAAAACTCATAGTATGTGACGAATAAAAATATAGTTCCGAGTAAAATATCGATGGTTGTTAGAAGAAAGAGGGGATGCCACTCGGGCATCCCCAAGCTTAGTTGCTTGCTTCTCTTTGGATAATAGCTTGGGATGCCATGGACACCCCCAAGCTTAGTCTCTTATTACTCCTTATTCATTCATCCATCGTAACATCACCCAAAACTTGAAACCTTCAATCACACAAAACTCAACAAAACCTTCGTGAGATCCGTTAGTATAAGAAAACAAATCACTACTATAAGTACTGTAGAAAACCAATTCATATTTTATTATTGCATTATATATACTGTATTCAACCTTTTCTATGGCAAAAACTCTTCAAAGAAAACCATAGAATCATCAAAACAAGCACACAACGCAAAGAAAATACAATCTGTCAAAAACAGAACAACATGTAGCAATCTGAAAACTTTGAATACTTCTGTAACTCCAACAATTCTGAAAAATTAGGACAACGTGGGAAATTTGTATATCAATCTTGTGTAAAAAATTCAGAGCAAACGCACTCTTCTGTGATTTTTGAAAATTACTTTTCTGAGTGCAAAAGTTTCTGTTTTTCAGCAAGATCAAATCAACTATCACCCAACAAGATCCTAAAGGCTTTGCTTGGCACAAACACTAATTTAAACCACAAAAACACTTCTAACCAGAGGCATAATTGGGTATTTTATTGAAAACAATAAGAAAACCAAAAGGCAAAAAGATACAAGTTGGGTTGCCTCCCAACAAGCGCTATCGTTTTACGCCCCTAGCTAGGCATAAAGCAAGGATCTACATATTGTCATGTTTGTTCTCCAATTCTTCAATCAAACACTTAGAACTCTTCAAAGATTTAGCATACAAATTTTCAACGACAATACTCCTAGGACAAGTTTAAAGAATTCATTCTTGCCCAAAGGGTCTCTTATAACTTCAACAAAATCCGGGTGAATACTAATCATCTTAAGATCTTCTTTACTATTATTACTAGAAGTTGCATCCTTATCCTTAGTAACTTGAGTAATCTTGCCAATCTTTACGGGAGTTTTTTCAATAGTCTTAGAGGAAGCAAAATCCGTGCTTAGATTACTAAAGATTTCTTCCAGTTTATCAATCTGAGACAGGCTTTCTTCAATTCTTTCATGAATTATGGTTCCCTTTTCTTTTAACAACTTAAAAACTTCTCCTGCTTTTGACCCAATTTTAGTAGCAAAATTATGCATCTTTTTATCCAAGTTTTCAATATGTTCTTCGGTAAGCATTTTCTTTTCAATAGCATCTAGTCTTTCCATGACATGCTCAAGAGTCAAAGTTGTTTCATTAATCATAAGAGGTGGTGAGCCCACTAAATTTCCCATGGCATTAAAAGCATCAGGAGAGGGACACAACAAGAAATTTCCACCGGTAATGGTATCAAGGACGAATCTATACCAAGTGGTGATGCCCACATAAAAACAGCGAAGAAGAACAACGGTAGATTGCTTACGGGTAGATCTATTATGAGCGTTGCAAATCCTATACCAAGCATCTTTTAAATTATCTCCTCCCCTTTGTTTAAGGTTGAGAACCTCATTATCGGGAGTGCATGCAATAGAGGAATGACTATCCATGATGACAAAAATGGCAAGCAAGTTTGCACACAAAAACAGATCTGACGAGAAAACGGTGAACGAAAAAGAGGGCAAATAAAATGGCACATTTTTGTGAAGTGGGGGAGAGGAAAACGAGAGGCAAATGACAAATAATGTAAATTGCAAGGAGATGAGATTTGTGATTAGGAACCTGGTAGATGTTGATGATGTCTCCCCGGTAACGACGCTAGAAATTCCTTTTGATGTCTGCTAGAACTACGTCAGTATTTCCCTAAAGAGGAAGGGATGATGCAATACATCAACGGTAGGTACTTCCCTCAGTGAGGAGACCAAGGTTATCGAACTAGTAGGAGAACCATGCAACACTATGTGAAAAGCACTTGCACACAAATAAAAAATACTCGCAACCCGACGTATTAAAGGGGTTGTCAATCCCTTTTGGGCAACGACGCCAGAAATTGGCAAGTAGGCGGGAGAAAGTTGTAATAGATTGAATAAATAGATCGCGGATAAAATAAAATGCAGCAAAGTATTTTTGTCTTTTTGGATTAATAGATCTGAAAATAAAAGCAAATGAAATAGGTCGCAAAGGCAAATATAATAAAGAAGAGACCCGGGGGCCGTAGGTTTCACTAGTGGCTTCTCTCGAGAAAAATAGCAAACGGTGGGTAACCGAATTACTGCTGGGCAATTGATAGAACTTCAAATAATCATGACGATATCCAGGCAATGATCATTATATAGGCATCATGTCCAAGATTAGTAGACCGACTCCTGCCTGCATCTACTACTATTACTCCACACATCGACCGCTATCCATCATGCATCTAGTGTATTAAGTTCATGGAAAAATGGAGTAATGCACTAAGAACGATGACATGATGTAGACAAGATCTATTTATGTAGAAATAGACCCCATCTTGTTATCCTTAATGGCAACGATACATACGTGTCAGTTCCCCTTCTGTCACTGGGATCAAGCATCGTAAGATCGAACCCATCACAAATCACCTCTTCCCATTGCAAGATAAATAGATCAAGTTGGACAAGCAAAACCTAAATATCAGAGAAGAAATACGAGGCTATAAGAAATCATGCATATAAGAGATTCAAAGAAGACTCAAATAAATTTCATGGATAAAAAGATAGATCTGATCATAAACTCAAAGTTCATTGGATCCCAACAAACACACCGCAAAAAAGAGTTACATCATATGGATCTCCAAGAGACCATTGTATTGAGAATCAAAAGAGAGAGAGAGAGAGGAAGCCATCTAGCTACTAACTATGGACCCGTGGGTCTACAAAGAACTACTCACGCATCATCGGAGAGGTACCAATGGGCATGATGAACCCCTCGGTGATGGTGTCTAGATTGGATCTATGGTTTTTGGAACTTGCGGCGGCTAGAATTTATTTTCGACGACTCCCCTAGGGTTTCTAGAATATTGGGGTATTTACAGAGCAAAGAGGCGGTGCGGGGGGGGGGGCACGGAGGAGGGCACAACCCACCTGGGCGCGCCCTGGTGGGTTGTGCCCCCCTTGGGGCACCCCCTAGGTGCTTCTTCGGACCGCTGGATGTCTTCTGATCCAAAAAAATCCACAAAAACTTTTGCTGCTTTTGGACTCCGTTTGATATTGATTTCCTGCGATGTAGAAAACATGCGGAAAACATCAACTGGCACTGGGCACTATGTCAATAGGTTAGTACCAAAAAATGATATGACGATAAAATGAATGTAAAACCTCCAAGTGATAATATAACAACATGGAACAATCAAAAATTATAGATACATTGGAGACGTATCAGTCGCGAGCTCAATCATTATGGTGTAGAGCTCCGGCCAACCTTCGGGGTCTTCAATTAAGTTGTGGAGATTACCCCGATCAATTCGTACGGGTTTGGTGATCGTCCCCAAGGGTCAACAATTGTACGAGTTCGATCACCGCCCTTAAGGGTTCCTTAGTGGAGTCACGACACCTTGCTTTGTGCGAGGGAATGAGGAGAATATGGTGGCCCTAGTACCATTTTGGGGAGCATCGTGCCTCCACACCACTCTAACAGAGATTAGCATGCAAGGGTATGAACTTCAGGATACAATGCCGTATCTGCGTGCCTCGGTTATCTCTTACCCAAACCCTTTACTTATGCACCTACTTTGTGATAGACAAGTGATTCGTGTTATATATCTTGCTATCACATAGTTGTTTATCTTGCTTAGCATAAGTTGTTGGTGCACATAGCTGAGCCTGGTATATTTAGGTTTTGATCTTGACAAATTAAATGCTAGTTTTATTCCACATTTGTTCAAGCCTAAAAAGTAATTGTCTTAAAGCGCCTATTCACCCCCCTCTAAGTGACATCCACGTCCTTTCACTTTACCCTCAACATTTACTCATGAATAGAAAGCCTACACTGCTCAAACATTGTCATCCTCACCACGATCTCTGCCATGCGTGCCCCATAGATCACGTTGACTCGGCCCTCCACTTTTCCTCGTTAGTCTCATTTTAGCTCATTCCTTCTTGCTGGCTTGTTTGCTTCTAATTGACCTTAGTTCATTTCTCTAGATCACCTCTAGAAGTTCTTCCTTGTGCGCTTCACCCTATGTGGCTATGTCCCTCTATAAACTTTTGTCTCGGTCTTGGAGTGGGACTTCTACCCCTCTCATCAACATCACCCTCATTGTCTTCCCCAAGATCAATGAAAGAGGACATGCTTGATCTTGCTCTCTTTGGTGTTGGTTTCAAATTCCCCCTCGCCCATTCATTATTTCCCATGTGAATAGCCAAAAAAAGTGCAACATAACGAAAGGCCTTGTTTTCATTCCTATTGTTGTTTTGCTTGTGTGCTTGGTATGCTCCCGTTTTGGCACTTCACTTGTAGGCATTTGACTTGACCAACACAACCCAAACACTAGTTGCAACAATCTTGAATTGTACTCGAATATTGTGAGAGTGACCCTTGGATTCGGTTGAAGAAAACTTCACATTGTGTTGTGCTCCTAAATATGCTTTCGAAAATATATCCTTGGTATCTCGGTGCCAACAAATGCATCAAGAGAGGCACTCATCCATGCATATTGATGGCTCGAGAATTTATGACTTTTTACAAGGAGTTTTCATTTGGTTTTCACCGGGTTTCCGTTATTTCTCGGCTATTTCTAACGCTAATCCTTAGAGAGAGAAGAAAACATGTTTTCCCATTGTTTGGCAGGAAAAAGCATAAATGGAAGGAGACCAAAGTGAATTATTGCAAGTCAAGCCAAGTGGAGTAACTTCCATGTTGGGAGTTTGGTCACGAGGCGCACTAGAACGCAAGACGACCTTCCATACGAGCGCATGTGCTTGTATGGCCAATCATATGAAGTGCCAAGGGTACCCTCTCATCTACATAAGACACTTCCGTGAAGGAACACACATAGTGGAGAAATCTAGATGCTGCCACACCATCCAGAGTAGAGAGAGAAGAGATCCGGGGAAGAAGAACCACAAAGATCCTTCTAGTTTTGTTTTTCCACCTCCATACTCATATTCATTCATCCTTCACCATTATAATAGGAATTCCAAGTTGTAAGATTAGGGCCGGGGTGAACTCTATTCATACTCATCTAGAGATTGAGACTTGTTTAATTGTTCATCTTATTGTGGATTTTCACGGTATTATTGATATGGTTCTCATGGATTTATTCTCTTAGATGATTGGTTATTCTCTTTAAATATGTGAGTAATTCCCCCTAGGCATGAGAGATTTAGGTGAATGGTAAGATTCATTTGTGCAATTCCTATATGTCGTCATCCGTGTTTGTAGTCGTATGATCTGTTTAGTAAGTTGTTATTCTATTGTGAACTATATGTGTGTTGCCCAATTTAAGGGCCTAGAAAACATGATCGCAAGACCTACACATGTAACACATATTGTTCAAGAAACATGCAACCTCTGATGTGACAGGTGGAGACATCTATGAGCTACCGAAGACAATATGAGATAATGGTGATCCATTGAACTTAATGCATGGTCTCGGCTTAACGACCTTAATTGTGGAGATGACCATGTAGTGGCAAAGATGAATCAGGACCATACTATGGAATATAATCCCGCGAGGAGGAGTTTCATAACCCTAGGGTGAGCAAATCAAATACTAAACCCTCATGATACAAGGTAACTGGCATTACCATCGCATTGACACACTTGATGTACACCATGATTTGAAGTCTCTCCTTGCCTAATCACTCCATTGCAGGAAAGACACATTTACTTTTAGTTTTATTTATGTACTTTGCCTTCAAGTTATTATTATTCTCGCTACAACCAACTCATCATTTCCACTATTCTGGTTTATCTGGCTCTTGGAACACTAACAACTTCTGCAGATGGTTGGTGAGTCCCTAGTTAAGCAATGTACCATTTGAGATGCAACTGCATCAGTATGTTATCATTTTTCCTTTAACTTGCTACTCTTTCAAGAAGGTGTCACTACTAGGGGAAAAGCTACCAGTAGCATGGCGATTTACCTTATCAGTAGCGCGGGCACCCGCGCTACTGCTAAGGTGCTACAACCAAAACATTAGCAGTAGCATGGGTACCAGCGCTACTACTAACCATACATAGCAGTATCATGTTTGCTAAACCACGCTACTGCTAATAGCAGCAACACCTCTATTCAGAGCGTGCTGCTACTAAACCCACATTGCTGCTACATGCAAGCCCTGCGTTACTGCTAAAATTTCTTGTATTTTTTTCGGCAACATATTGGTGATACGTCCATTTTGCATCATGCTTTTATAATGATATTTATTGCATTATGGGTTGTTATTACACATTATGGTACAATACTTATGACTTTTCTCTCTTATTTTATAAGGTTTACATGAAGAGGGAGAATACCGGCACCTGGAATTCTGGGCTAGAAAAGGAGCAAATATTAGAGACCTATTCTGCACAACTCCAAAAGTCTTGAAACTTCACGGAGAGTCATTTTGGAATTAATAAGAAATATTGGGCGAAGAAAGCACCAGAGGGGACCCACCAGCCAACCACAAGGGTGGGGGCGCGCCCTACCCCCCTGCCTTGCCGCCAGCCTGGCAGGCCCCCGGTGCCCATATTTTGCTATATGAACGGTTTTTACCTAGAAAAAAATCAGACGGAAGCTTTCGGGACGAAGCACCGCCATCTCAAGGTGAAACTTGGGCAGAACCAATCTAGGGCTCTGGCGGAGCTGTTCTGCCGGGGAAACATCCCTCCTGGAGGGGGAAATCATTGCCATCGTCATCACCAATGATCCTCTTATCGAGAGGGGGTCAATCTCCATCAACATCTTCACCAACACCATCTCCTCTCAACCCCTAGTTCATCTCTTCTATCCGATCTCTGTCTCAAAACCTCATATTGGTACCTGTGGGTTGCTAGTAGTGTTGATTACTCCTTGTAGTTGATGCTAGTTGGTTTATTTGGTGGAAGATCATATGTTCATATCCTTAATGATAATTAATACTCCTCTGATTATGAACATGAATATGCTTTGTGAGTAGTTACGTTTGTTCCCGAGGACATGGGAGAAGTCTTGTTATAAGTAATCATGTGAATTTGGTATTCGTTCGATATTTTGATGAGATGTATGTTGTCTCTCCTCTAGTGGTGTTATGTGAACGTCGACTACATGACACTTCACCATGATTTGGGCCTAGGGGAAGGCATTTGGAAGTAATAAGTAGATGATGGGTTGCTAGAGTGACAGAAGCTTAAACCCTAGTTTATGCGTTGCTTCGTAAGAGGCTGATTAGGATCCATATGTTTCATGCTATGGTTAGATTTATCTTAATTCTTCTTTCGTAGTTGCGGATGCTTGCAAGAGGGGTTAATCATAAGTGGTAGGCTTGTCCAAGGAAGGACAACACACAAGCACCGGTCCACCCACACATCAAATTATCAAAGTAACGAACGCGAATCATATGAGCATGATGAAAACTAGCTTGACAGTAATTCCCATGTGTCCTCGGGAGCGCTTTGCTTTATATAAGAGTTCGTCCAGGCTTGTCCTTTGCTACAAAAAGGATTGTGCCACCTTGCTGCACCTTTTTTTACTTTTGTTACTTGTTACCCATTACGAATTATCTTATCACAAAGCTATCTGTTACCGATAATTTCAGTGCTTGCAGATAATACCTTGCTAAAAACCGCTTGTCATTTCCTTCTGCTCCTCGGTGGGTTTGACACTCTTACTTATCGAAAGGACTACGATAGGTCCCCTATACTTGTGGGTTATCAAGACTCTTTTTTGGCGCCATTGCCGGGGAGTGAAGCGCCTTTGGTAAGTGGAATTTGGCAAGGAAACATTTATATAGTGTGCTGAAATTTACTGCCACTTGTTACTATGGAAAATAATCCTTTGAGGGGTCTGTTCGGGGTATCTTCACCCCGACCGGAAGAGCAAAGAGTTGCCCCTCAACCTACTGAACCTACTTAAAATATTTATTATGAAAATCCTTCGGGTATGATAGAGAAACTGCTAGCTAATCCTTGTGTAGGAGATGGAACATTACACCCTTATATGCATCTAATCTATGTGGATGAAGTTCGTGGATTATTTAAGCTTGCAGGTTTGCCCGAGGATGAAGTCAAGAAGAAGGTCTCCCCTTTATCTTTGAAGGGAAAGGCATTGACATGGTATGGGCTATGTGATGATATTGGATCATGGAACTACAACCGATTGAAATTGGAATTTCATCAGAAGTTTTATCCTATGCATCTGGTTCATCGTGATCAGAATTATATATATAATTTTTGGCCTTGTGAAGGAGAAAGTATCCCTCAAGCTTGGGGGAGGCTTAAGTCAATGTTATATTCATGCCCCAATCATTAGCTCTCAACAGAAATTTTTATTCAGAATTTTTATGCTCGGCTTTCTCGTAATGATCAATCCATGCTCGATACTTCTTGTACTTGTTCCTTTATGAAGAAAACTATTGAATTCAAATGGGATTTATTGGAAAAAATTAGAGACAACTCTGAAGATTGGGAACTCGACTAAGGTAATGAGTCAGGTATAAATCTTAAGACTGATTGTGTTAAATCTTTTATGGATACCGATGCTTTTCGTGATTTTAGCACTAAATATGGACTTAACTCTGAGATAGTAGCTTCTTTTTGCGAATCATTTGCTACTCATGTTGATATCCCTAAGGAGAAGTGGTTTAAAAATCATCCTCCCATTGAAGTTAAAGTAGTAGAACCTATTAAAGTTGAAGAAGAAACTATTACTTATAATGTTGATCCTATTGTTCCTACTGCTTATATTGAGAAACCACCTTTTCCTGTTAGAATAAAGGATCATGCTAAAGCTTCAACCGTGGTTCGTAAGAGTTATACTAGAACACCTACACCCCCTGAAAAAATTAAAGTTGAACCTAGTATTGCTATGGTTAAAGATCTCTTAGCCGATAATATTGATGGGCATGTTATTTATTTCTATGATGAAGCTGCTAGAATTGCTAAACCTGATACTAAAGATAAACATAGACCCGTTGTTGGCATGCCTGTTGTTTCTGTTAAAATAGGAGATCATTGTTATCATGGTTTATGTGATGTGAGTGCTAGTGTGAGTGCAATTCCTTTTACCTTACATCAAGAAATTATGAATGATATTGCACCTGCTGAGATAGAAGATATTGGTGTTAGTATTAAGCTTGCCAATAGGGATACTATATCGCAAATTGGGATTGTTAGAGATGTTGAAGTCTTGTGTGGGAAAATTAAATACCCTACTGATTTTCTTGTTCTTGGTTCCCCACAAGATGATTTTTGTCCCATTATATTTGGTAGACCTTTCTTGAACACTGTTAATTCTAAGATAGACTGTGAGAAAGAAATTGTTAGTGTAAGTTTTGGGGATATGTCTCATGATTTTAATTTCCCTAAATTTCGTAGACAACCCCATGATAAAGAATTTCCTAGTAAGGATGAAATTATTGGTCTTGCTTCTATTGACGTGCCTCCTACTGATCCTTCAGAACAATATTTACTAGACCATGAAAATGATATGTTTATGAATGAAAGAAAGGAATTATATGAAATGTTCTTTAATCAAGGGCCTGTTTTGAAACACAATTTGCCTGTTGAAATCCTTGGGGATCCTCCTCCACCCAAGGGTGATCCCGTGTTTGAGCTTAAACAATTACCTAATACTTTAAAATATGCTTATCTTGATGAAAAGAAGATATATCTTGTTATTATTAGTGCTAACCTTTCAGAGCATGAAGAGAAGAGATTATTGAAAACTCTGAAGAAGCACCGTGCCGCTATTGGATATACTCTTGATGATCTTAAGGGCATTAGTCCCACTCTATGTCAGCACAAAATTAATTTGGAGCCTGATGCTAAACCAGTTGTTGATCATCAACGATGGTTAAATCCTAAGATGAAAGAAGTTGTAAGAAATAAAATACTAAAGCTTCTGGAGACAGGTATAATTTATCCTGTTGCTGATAGTAGATGGGTAAGTCATGTTCATTGTGTCCCTAAGAAAGGAGGTATTACTGTTGTTCCTAATGATAAGAATGAATTGATCCCTCAAATAATTGTTATAGGTTATAGAATGGTAATTGATTTTTGCAAATTAAATAAAGCTACTAGAAAAGATCATTACCATCTATCTTTTATTGATCAAATTCTAGAAATACTATCCAAACATACACATTTTTTCTTTCTAGATGATTATTCTGGTTTCTCTCAAATACCTGTGTCAAAAGAGGACCAAGAAAAGACCACTTTCACTTGCCCTTTCGGTACCTTTGCTTATAGACGTATGCCTTTTGGTTTATGCAATGCACCTACTACCTTTCAAAGATGTATGACTACTATATTCTTTGACTTTTGTGAAAAGATTGTTGAGGTTTTCATGGATGATTTCTCCGTTTACGGAACTTCTTTTGATGATTGCTTAAGCAACCTTGATCGAGTTTTGCAGAGATGTGAAGAAACTAATCTCGTCTTGAGTTGGGAGAAGTGCCACTTTATGGTTAATGAAGGTATTTTCCTGGGGCATAAAATTTCTGAAATAGGTATGAAGTTGATAAAGCTAAAGTAGACGCTATTGAAAAGATGTCGTGTCCTAAAGATATCAAAGGTATAAGAAGTTTCCTTGCTCATGTTGGTTTCTATAGGAGGATTATTAAAGACTTCTCTAAAATTTCTATGCCTCTCACTAATCTCTTGCAAAAAGATGTTCCTCTTGTTTTTGATGATAATTGTGTATAAGCATTTGAAATACTTAAGAAAACCTTGATTTCTGCACCTATTGTTTAGCCACATGATTGGAATTTACCCTTTGAAATTATGTGTGATGCTAGTGATTATGCTGTTAGTGTTGTTCTTGGACAAAGAGTTGATAAGAAATTGAATGTTATTCATTATGCTAGTAAAACTCTAGACATTGCCCAGAGAAATTATGCTACTGTTGAAAAAGAATTTTTAGCTGTTGTTTTTGCTTGTGATAAGTTCAGATCTTATATTGTTGATTCCAAAGTAACTGTTCACACTGATCATGCTGCTATTAAATATCTTATGGAGAAGAAAGATGCTAAACCTAGACTTATTAGATGGGTTCTCTTGCTACAAGAATTTGACTTGCATATTATTGATAGAAAGGGAGCTGAGAACCCCGTTGCAGACAACTTGTCTAGGTAGAAAACGTTCTTGATGACCCACTGCCTATTGATGATAGTTTTCCTGATGAGCAATTAGCTGCCATAAATGCTTCTCGTAATACTCCATGGTATGCTGATTATACTAATTACATTGTTGCTAAATTTATACCACCTAGTTTCACATACCAGCAAAAGAAAAAGGTTTTCTATGATTTAAGGCATTACTTTTGGGATGACCCACACCTTTATAAAGAAGGAGTAGATGGTGTTATTAGATGTTGTGTAACTGAGCATGGACAGGAACATATCCTATGTAAGTGCCACTCCGAGGCCTACGGAGGACACCACGCTGGAGATAGAACTGCACATAAGGTATTGCAATCTGGTTTTTATTGTCCTACTCTCTTCAAGGATGCTCGTAAGTTTGTCTTGTCTTGTGATGAATGCTAGAGAATTGGCAATATTAGTAAACGTCATGAAATGCCTATGAATTATTCACTTGTTATCGAACCATTTGATGTTTGGGGCTTTGATTATATGGGACCTTTTCCTTCCTCTAATGGGTATACACATATTTTAGTTGTAGTTGATTACGTTACTAAGTGGGTAGAAGCTATTCCAGCTAGTAGTGCTTATCATAACACTTCTATTAAGATGCTTAAAGAAGTTATTTTTCCAAGGTTTGGAGTCCCTAGATATTTAATGACTGATGGTGGTTCATATTTTATTCATGGTGATTTCCATAAATTGCTTGCTAAGTATGATATTAACCATAGAATTGCATCTCCATATCATCCTCAGTCTAGTGGTCAAGTCAAATTGAGCAATAGAGAGGTTAAATTGATTTTGCAAAAGACTGTTAATATATCTAGAAAGAATTGGTCTAAGAAACTTGATGATGCATTATGGGCTTATAGAACTGCTTATAAAAACCCTATGGGTATGTCTCCATATAAAATGGTTTATGGAAAGGCTTGTCACTTACCTCTTGAACTAGAACATAAAGCTTATTGGGCAATCAAAGAGCTCAACTATGATTTCAAACCTACCGGTGAGAAGAGGCTATTTGACATAAGCTCGTTTGATGAATGGAGAACCCAAGCCTATGAGAATGCCAAGTTGTTTAAAGAAAAAGTTAAAAGATGGCATGACAAAAGGATACACAAGCGTGAGTTTAATGTAGGTGATCATGTTTTGCTATACAACTCTCGTTTAAGATTTTTTTGTAGGAAAGCTTCTCTCTAAATGGGAAGGTCCTTACATTATCGAGGAGGTTTATCGCTCCGGTGCCATCAAAATCAGCAACGCCGAAGGCACAAATCCGAAGGTGGTAAACGGTCAAACAATCAAACATTATATCTCAGGTACTCCCATAAATGTTGAAACCAATATAATTAATACCATAACACCGGAGGAGTTCATAAGGGATACGTTCCAGAATGTTTTAGACTCCAAAAAGGAATAGGTATGTGGTACTGTAAGTAAACCGACTCCAAAACTGTTCTAATAGCAATTTTTCTCTGTTTTGGAATATTTGAAAAATTAGGAAAATTAAAAGTAGTCTGAAAGAGACACGAGGTGACCAGAAGGGTGGAGGGATGATACGTCTCCAACGTATGTACTTTTCCTAATGCTTTTCCTCTTCTTTTGGACTCTAATTTGCATGATTTGAATGAAACTAACCCCGGGCTGACGCTGTTTTCAGCAAAACTACCATGGTGTTGTTTTTGTGCAGAAATAAAAGTTCTCGGAATGGAACAAAACATTGCGAGGATTTTTTATATCAATAAAGAGAATTTGTGGAGCCAAGAACCTGGTGGCCCCGCAGACCCTGAAACCGACGCTATAAAATCCTATTTTCCAGAAAAATCAAGGAGAAAGAATTATCGCGTTCCATGAGATAGAGCCGTCGTCACCTCCTATTCTTCATCGGGAGGCCAGATCCGGAGTCCGTTTGGGGCTTTGGAGAGGGGGATATTCGATCTTCGTCATCACCAACCCTTCTCCATCGCTAATTCCATGATGCTCCCCACCGGGAGTGAGTAATTCGTTCGTAGGCTCGCTGGTCGGTGAGGAGTTGGATGAGATTCATCATGTAATCTAGTTAGTTTTGTTAGGGCTTGATCCCTAGTATCCACTATGTTCTGAGATTGATGTTGCTATGACTTTGCCATGCTTAATGCTTGTCACTTTGGGCCCGGGTGCCATGATTTTAGATCTGAACCGTTTATGTTATCACCATTATATCTATGTTCTAGATCCGATCTTGCAAGTTATAGTCACCTACTATGTGTTATGATCCGGCAACCCCGGAGTGACAATAGTCGGGACCACTCCCGGTGATGACCGTAGTTTGAGGAGTTCATGTATTCACCGTGTGCTAATGCTTTGTTCCGGTTCTCTACTAAAAGGAGGTTTTATTATCCCTTAGTTTCCAATAGGACCCCGCTGCCATGGGAGGGCAGGACAAAAGATGGCATGCAAGTTCTTTCCATAAGCACATATGACTATTTACGGAATACATGCCTACATTATATTTATGAACTGGAGCTAGTGCCGTATTGCCCTAGGTTATGACTGTCACATGATGAATATCATCCAAGAAATCATTGATCCAATGCCTACGAATTTCTCTTATACTGTTCTTGCTAGGTTACTACTGCTATCTTTACTGTTGCACTTGCTACAAAATCTCTGCTATCACTGTTACCGCTACTATTGCTGCTGCTACTATTACCAAAACTATCATACTACTTTGCTACTGATCACTTTGCTACAGATATTTAATCTCTAGGTGTGGTTAAATTGACAACTTAGCTGCTAATACTTACAAATATTCTTTAGCTCCCCTTGTGTCGAATCTATAAATTTGGGTTGAATACTCTACCCTCGAAAACTATTGTGACCCCCTATACTTGTGGGTTATCAAGACCTTTTTCTAGCGATGTTGCCGGGTAGCATATCTATATTTGTTGAGTCACTTGGAATTATTATCAATTTATCACTATGAAGAATCTCAAGGATGCTAAGACTAAGATTTTTCCCTCTAAAATGAGGGGAGATAAGGAACTGCCATCTAGCTCTACTTTAGATTCATCTTCTGTTATAAGTAAACTTGCAACACCACCACATGCTATCAATCCTGATATGTCGCAAGTTATTGATGATGCTACTTGTACTATGCACGATGCTTATGATGATGCTAGTACCTTGCTTGATGATGATGTGCCACTAGGTGATTTTCTTGATGAACAAATTGCTAGAGTAAGACAACATGATGTTGAAACTGATGATGAATTTGAAACTAAAAATCTTGAAACACCTACTACAACTAGTCCTCCTAGATAAGAATTGCCTAAGGTACCGGAAGGTTATGTTATGAATGAGGAGACAACTAGAGATATTCTTGCTTGTAAGGGTAGAGATGATCTAGAGAAATTATTATGCAAGTATAAAGAAAAATCTCTGAATGCTAAAATGAAATGTGATCCTAAGTTTGCTACCTCACCTATCTTTATTGATGATAAGGATTATGAATTCTCTTTCGACCCAGAGTTAATTACTTTGGTTGAATTTGATCCTTTCCATGATTATGAAACTGAAACTATTATGGCACATCTTACTAAGTTGAATGACATAGCCACCCTTTTTGCTCATGACGAGAAAACTCGCTATTACTATATTCTCATTTATGTTCTCATTAAAGGGTGATGCTAAAGCTTGGTACAATACTCCTGCTCCTGGTTGTGTGCGTAGCCCCCAGGATATGATTTATTACTTCACTGAAAAATATTTCTTGCTCATAAGAAACAAGCTGCTTTACATGGAATATTTAACTTTGTGCAAATTGAAGGAGAGAGTCTCCCACAAGCTTGGGGGAGTCTTCTCCAATTGCTTAATGCTTTGCCTGATCATCCTCTTAAGAAAAATGAAATACTTGATATCTTCTATAATGGACTAACCGATGCTTCTAGGGATTTCCTAAATAGTTGTGCTGGTTATGTTTTCAGGGAATGAACTATTGGGCAAGCTGAAGAATTATTGAATAACATATTGAAATATTATGATGATTGGACTCTTCCTAAACCACCTCTTAAACCCACTCCAAATAAGAGGGGTATCTTATATCTTAGTCCTGAAGATATGCAAGAGGCAAAGAAATCTATGAAGGAAAAAGGTATTAAAGTTGAGGATGTCAAAAAATTACCTCCTATTGAAGAAATACATGGCTTGATACACCGCCACTGCCTAAGGTGGTAGATGTAAATTCTATAATGAAATTCAATGGTAATGATAATCCTCACAATATGCACCCTAGCCAATGCCTTTATGAGTTTGAGAATTACATTAGAAAACAAGATCACTTCAATGCAAAATGTTATGAAACAATTGAAATACAATTCTGATATGATTGCTCGCTTGAGTGACTTGTTATTTAGAATCTCAAATGATGCTAGAGGTGTGGGAAAGCATGCTTCTATGGTACAAACTCAGTTAGAACGAGTTGCTAAATCTCAAAGAGAATTGCTTGATGAAATGAATAATAACATACATGACTTTGCTGTTAGAGTTGCAACTAGAGGAGGTAAAATGACTCAGGAACCACTTTATCCTGAGGGACACCCCAAAAGAATTGAACAAGATTCACAAAGGAATAACATCACTGCACCTAGTCTGTCTAAAAAGAAGAAGAAAAAGAAAAATGATAGGACATTGCATGCTTCTAGTGAACCTGAAGTAGAAAAACCTCCTGATAATGATAATGATGTTTCTATTTCTGATGCTGAAACTCAATCTGGTAATGAACATTCACCTAGTGATAATGAAAAAGAAAATGATGATGTTCATGAACATACTCGAGCAAACAATGAAAAAGAACCAGATACTGATGTTGAAATAGAACCAATTGTTGATCTTGATAACCTACAACCTAAAAATAAAAGATATGATAAAAGAGACTCTATGGCTAAAAAACACGGTAAGGAAAGAGAACCATGGGTTCAAAAACCTGTGCCCTTTCCACCTAACTCAACTAAAAAGAAAGATGACGAAAAGTTTGAATGCTTTGTTGAAATGCCGAGGCCAGTATTTTTTGCGTACTTGCTTGACTGATATCCTTAAAATGCCTCCTTATGCAAAGTAATGAAAGACATCATCACTAATAAGAGAAAAATACCGAAAACTGAAATCTCTGCCATGCTTTCTAATTACTCTTTTAAGGGTGGAGTACCTAAAAAACTTGGAGATCCGGGAATACCATCTATACCTTGCTCCATCAAAAGAAATTATCTGAAAACTACTTTATGTGATTTGGGAGCTGGTGTTAGTGTTATGCCTTTCTCTTTATATAAAAGACTTGATTTGAATAAACTCACACCTACTGAAATATCTTTGCAAATGGCTGACAAATCAACTGTCATACCTATCGGTATCTGTGAGGATGTGCCCATTGTTGTTGCTAACGTTACTATTTTGACTGACTTTGTTATACTTGAGATGCTCGAGGACGACAACATGTCAATTATCCTTGGTAGACCTTTCTTGAATACTGCAAGGGCTGTTATTGATTGCAATAAAAGCAAAGTCACTTTTCATGTCAGTGGTAATGAGCATACGGTGCACTTTCCGAAGAAACAATTCCAAGTGAATGGTATTAATGTTATTGAAACATCTCCGACAATCACTATTGGAAGTTTTCAACTACCTCTACCTACTGTTAAAAAGAATTTTGAAATGCTTATTGTTGGGGACATTCATATCCCCATTGAGGTAATTTAGTGATTTACGAAAGTTCTTTGGTTTCATGCTAATTGAAAGTGGTTGTTAATAAGACCTGATCAACCTTATTAATGGATCATTTTTAAGAGGTATGAAGTTGATGAATTTAGTGAGCACTACCTTTTGTCCCTACCTTTTATTTTCTGTTTTTAGTAGTTAAATAAAATAAAATGCCATGTCTTGTCTGTTTTCTAAATTTCCCGTGAAATAGAAAATGACCCAAAAATAAAAATTCTCAGAATGCTCTGAAAATTTAATATGATTTTTTCTGAATATTTAAGATTTTTTGGTGCAAATAACATCAAAGGGAGGTGCACCAAGTGGGCACAACCCACCTGGGTGCGCCAGGACCCCTAGGCGTGCCCTGGTGGGTTGTGGTCCCCACGTGGGCCCTCTCACTTATCTCTTCACCCCACATCACCACCTACTTCCCAAAAAAATCACCATTGCTCTCTTTCTCGTGTTCTTGCTCCCAAACCCGCGGATTTCGATCCCTCTGCTCGAAGCTCCGTTTCTGAAACTATTTCGAGGGATTGTTGCTTGGTATGTGAATCATCCATTTGTCCAATTAGTTGTTGCTTTAGTGGTTTATATTTTGAATAATTAGCTACTCTTGGTGCTGTTGTAGATGAGCTTGCATGTTGAACTCTTAGAGTTCTAAGTAGTTTGAATGCTTGCTATGGCCTCTATACATGCCTATGAGTAGTTGATACCAATCTTGTAAAGTTTTGTTGAGAAAATTTTGTGGACTAAAAAATTTCAGAATTTTGTTCATAGGAAAAACATGAGTATCTTTAGGAAGTTTGCCTCCAAGAAGAACTCCAAGGGAGTTATTGGGGAGTCATCTGACAGTGATTTCCATGTAAATACTTTTTCTCGTTTTTGTTTTTCCCTTTTATTTGTTTTCTGCCAGGAAAACCAAAAACTCCAAAAATATTTCAGTGCGTTTTTCTGAATTTATTTTCTTTTTATTGAGTCGTACTGAGGAGAAGACGACGATGAAAATGTTGAGTGGCTCTCATATGCATAATTGTTAATCTAACAAAGAGCCCATTTTACCTTGCCTTCTCCTATTGAATAAAATGTTTGTAGATTCCAGCTTAGTCCATGGCACTCTTGCACTATTCTTATATCATATCGTTCGGTCATGCAAGTGAAAGGCAATAATGACGATATTCAATGAACTGGTTGTGGCAGAGAGAAACGGGTATGAACTCGACTTGTTCTGTTTTTGTAAATATGTTTAACCTAGTATCCATGATTCAGCTCATTATGATTAAACATGTTTGCAATGACAATTAGAGATTATAGTTTCTCATGCCATGGATAAGTAGCTAGGAGTGGATAATGGTTTATCTTGGATGTCAATATTGCATTAAAATGATTGTGATGTAGTATGATGATATGGTATCCTCCTCTGAATGTTCGAGTGCCTTGACTTGGCACATGTTCATGCATGTAGTTGAATCAAAACCAACATAGCCTCTATGATATTTATGTTCATGGTGTTCATATCCTACTCATGCTAGTGTCCAATGTTACTTATGCATAATGCATGTTCATGACCGTTGTTGCTCTCTAGCTGGCCACTTCTCAACCTATTTGCTAGCCTTCGCATGTACTAAGTGGGAATTCTGCTTGTACATCCAAAACTTGAAACCCAAGTAATTCCAGATGAGTCCACCATACCTACCTATATGCGGTATTACCTTGCTGTCCTAAGTAAATTTGCATGTGCCATCTCTAAAAACTTCAAATAAATATCCTTTTTGTGTGCCTGGATTGTTCATAGAACGACAGGAGGTAGTCGGTATCTTCCATGCTAAGCGGGTTATTCTCAGGTTGAGTGTTTATTCACTTGCCATTGCACGAGAAAAAGGCGGTAATAGGGATGCCCAGTCCCGAACTACAAAAAGAAAAGAGCTTACAAATAATCAAACAAAAACTCATACAGAGTCATAACCTTTACTTTATTGCTTGGGAACCACTACTAATGTGTTTAGCATGGAAGATATTGATAAGTGATGGTCATGAAGTAAACAAGAAGGGTGCACCTCTCAAAATATCATTTACCTCTGTTTTAAAATTTTAAGCTCTGGCACCTATGCAAATCACTGCTTCCCTGTGCAAAGGGACTATCTATTTACTTTTATGTTGTGTCATCACCTTCTAAAATAAACGACAGAACCTGAGAGCACTGTTGTCATGCTGATGCATTGTGTGTAGCTAATGTTGGGTGCATCATGACTGAATCTTTTCTACCATGAATTACAATATTTAGTCGTTTCTTGGACTTTGGAGGTGCTCTGCATTTATGTTTTGCAGTCTCACAAAGGGCTAGCTAGATACCACTATTGTCATATTATATCATGGTTGTTTTGATAACATGTTGTTGTTTGAGGTATCTTATTATTGCTCGCTAGCTGATTATGTCATTGATATGAGTTAATATAATTTTTAAGAGTTATTGTCGACATGGTTAGTTATAATATTGGCTGAAAACCTGGGCGCTGTTTAAGCTTATTTATGCAAACAAGAGCAAAATAGTTCGTAAAAGTTTTTCTTTTTCACTTTCAGTTTATCAACTGAATTGCCTCAGGACAAGCAAAGGTTTAAGCTTGGGGGAGTTGATACGTCTCCAACATATCTACTTTTCCTAATGCTTTTCCTCTTGTTTTGGACTCTAATTTGCATGATTTGAATGAAACTAACCTTGGACTGATGCTGTTTTCAACAGAACTACCATAGTGTTGTTTTTGTGCAGAAATAAAAGTTCTCGGAATAGAATGAAACATTGCAAGGATTTTTTATATCAATAAAGAAAATTTCTGGAGCCAAGAACCATCGGAGGGGGGCACCTGGGTGGGCACAACCCACCAGGGCGCGCCCCCTCCAGGCACGCCCATGTGGGTTGTTGATACGTCTCCAACGTATCTATAATTTTTTATCATTCCATGCTATTATATTATCTGTTTTGGATGTTTAATGGGCTTTATTATACACTTTTATACTATTTTTGGGACTAACCTATTAACCGGAGGCCCAGTCCAAATTGCTGTTTTTGCCTATTTCAGTGTTTCGCATAAAAGGAATATCAAACGGAGTCCAAACGGAATGAAACCTTCGGGAGAGTCGTTTTTGGAACAAACGCAATCTAGGAGACTTGGAGTGGATGTCAAGGAAGCAATGAGGCGGCCACGAGGCAGGGAGGCATGCCCCCCACCCTCGTGGGCACCTTGTGGCTCCCCTGACCGACTTCTTTCGCCTATATATACTCATATACCCTGAAAACATTAGAGAGCACCACGAAACCCTATTTCCACCACCGCAACCTTCATACCCGTGAGATCCCATTTTGGGGCCTTTTCCGGCGCTCCGCCGGAGGGGGAATCTATCACGGAGGGCTTCTACATCAACACCATAGCCTCTCTGATGATGTGTGAGTAGTTTACCTCAGACCTTTGGGTCCATAATTATTAGCTAGATGGCTTCTTCTCTCTCTTTGGATCTCCTCGATCTTCTTGGAGATCTATTCGATGTAATTCTTTTTGTGGTGTGTTTGTCGAGATCTGAAGAATTGTGGGTTTATGATCAAGATTATCTATGAACAATATTTGAATCTCCTCTGAATTCTTTTATGTATGATTTGTTATCTTTGCAAGTCTCTTTGAATTATCAGTTTGGTTTGACCTACTAGATTGATCTTTTTTGGAATGGGAGAAGTGCTTAGCTTTGGGTTCAATCTTGCGGTGTCCTTTCCCAGTGACAGTAGGGGTCGCAAGGCACGTTTTGTATTGTTGCCATCGAGGATAAAAAGATGGGGTTTATATCATATTGCTTGAGTTTATCCCTCTACATTATGTCATCTTGGCTAATGCGTTACTCTATTCTTATGAACTTTATTCTCTCTAGATGCATGTTGGATAGCGGTCGATGTGTGGAGTAATAGTAGTAGATGCAGAATCATTTTGATCTACTTGTCGCGGACGTGATGCCTATATATATGATCATGCCTAAATATTCTCATAACTATCAGAAATCCAACTCGGTGCCCAGGCTCATCTACTCCCGCTCAGAAAAAAATCAAAATTAATACTAGAAAAATTCAAAAAAGTCCAATTTTTTTGGGTGGTAGATAATTTGATGCGTGAGGTCTGCTCTAAATTTCAACTCATTTGGACATTTTGGCGGCTCTCGGCAAAAAAGACATATCAGGTCAAAACAGTGCATGAACAGTAAACATTTTTACAGACCCCAATTTTGTCTTTTTTGCTGAGAGCTACTCATATGTCTAAATGAGTTGAAATTTGGTGCGGACCTCACGCATCAAATTATCTACCATCCAAATTTTTTTTGGAACTTTTTGAATTTTTTTAGCATTTGTTTTGACTTGTTTTTTGAGAGGGGGTGCAGACGAGTCTGGGAGCAGAAACTCCGCGTCCCATAACTATGCACTTTTCTATCAATTGCTCGACAGTAATTTGTTCACCCACCATAATACTTATGCTATCTTGAGAGAAGCCACTAGTGAAACCTATGGCCCCCGGGTCTATTTTCCATCATATAAGTGTTGACATCAGATTTTGGCACGGCATAAAAGAAAATGAGATGGCTTCGAGTGAAATGGTTTTTAGCATGGAAAGTTTCACATTGCTGAGTGGAACAACTTTGATGTTTAGGCTATCATCATCCGAACCCATCTTAGGGATCGAAATTGTACTCCGAGTGGCAGAATTCAATGTTCCGACTGGGTTTCGGCCGATCACGCCTTCAAGACGACCTCGGATGAAGAATCACTCTAAAGGAATTGTCTTCGTCTCATCGAGGCAATCAATTTTAATATATAAATCATCTCAGTCCGAGTTCATATTTAAAAGTTAGAGGCAATACACTGCAGACTGAACCTAAACGGAAATATCGCGCGAGGTACCAGACACCGTGTCTGATGGGTCGCGCGAGCAATTCGGCCTCAAGAAGGCATTGAATCGAAAAACCTTCAACATGAGAAAGTTTCGACTCGTCGAGCTGATCGATTTTCATATATAACTTGTCTCAATCCGAGGTCGTATGAGACCTGGAGAGACAAATCAAGATCAGGCTATGTTTTCAGTCGGGAAGTCCGAGTGAAAAGATTACCATCCGAGTGAAAACTTACTGATCGAGTGAAAGTTTGCCGTCTGAGTGAAAATTTTGCCATCCGAGTGAAAATAGTCATCTATATCTATACCAATATAAAAAGACCCAAATGGGCAGATCCAATTAATCTCGGCCACCAAATCATGTCACTCCAACGACCTAGACTGCTTCAATGTCGAGCGCTCAACACGTTTAGCGTGCAGTTAATTTCATGCCAAATATAGTTCTAATCACATAATAACACGCAAATAATATCCTACTTAATATCCGCATGCACTTAATATACTTCCAAATTAACATGCATTGCACGTGCACATTGACTAGTTTGAGTGAAATTGTCCTCCAGGTGAAAATATTCCGAGTGAAAAGATTACTGTCGGAATGAAAACTTGTCGATCGAGTAAGATATTGCCTTCCGAGTGAAAATATAATCATCCGAGTGAAAGATCGTGTTCCAAGTGAAAATCTTGCCATCCGAGTGAAAGATTCTAACATCCGAGTGAAAAGTCCAGTCGGACGATCCCAGTGAAAGACTCTAATATCCGAGTGGATGAGCTCGAATCCGAGTGAAACTGAACATGTGCCCGAAAGTTTATCAAGATGACCTCGGATGGAGAAGTGTTCAATACGAAAGTTGTGCGTATTGTGAAAATAGTAAACTTTAGTTTTGGAGTCATCATCATCAGAGATAGTATATGGCCTGCAAATTCACTACGAGACTCAGACAATCCAGTCTGCTGCAAGACCGAGTCCGACTGAAAGATAAAGATGACCTAAAAAAGTATTCAAGATGGCCTTATTTGAAAAAGTGATCAACATAAGAGTTTTTCGTCTCGTTGGGGTGCACAAGTTTTATATATGGGCCATCTTGATATGAGATCATATGCAAGCTCGACGGCCCACGCAAGGAGGAAGACAGAAGTTGGGCCAGATTCAGACTCAATCCGAGTTGGAATAGAACTAGGACTCTAGGACGTGAATTGATGTAATTTTTTGTAAGGAAAGCCTAGATGAATCCTTTACTTGTGCGGGAAGTCCAGCCACCTCTTATATATGTTGGGGGTGATGGCCGATTAGACAACACACAATCGAACAAATCAATATACTACTTTTTCATCTACGTTTTATCTCTCCATCGTTTTTCTCTCTCGTTCTTCGCTATTCTTAGTGTTTGAGAGCTGTGAATCTCGAGGCTTTAGGGGCGAGCGAATCGACGTAGGGCAGCCCATAGCCGCCGCACTCCTTGACGGGGTCCCTCCCAGGTGCGCGGGGTTTCGGGTCTACAAAAGCGCCCGTCGACTGTCTTGCGTATCACGCCGTCGGTCGGGTCTCCCTCGACATGAGCTGCGGTGCATCACCCCCGGCGTCGAGGGTACACGTGACGTGTTCGTGTGTCAACAATAAGTTTTCGATCTATTTTATTTTGCAATTTTACTTTCCAATCTATATCATAAAAATACCAAAAATATTTATCTTATTATCTTTATCAGATCTCACTTTTGCAAGTGGCCGTGAAGGGATTGACAACCCCTTTATTGTGTTGGTTGCAAGGTTCTTATTTGTTTGTGTAGGTACGAGGGATTTGAGTGTAGCCTCCTACTGGATTGATACCTTGATTCTCAAAAACTGAGGGAAATACTTATGCTACTTTGCTGCATCACTCTTTCCTCTTCAAGGGAAAACCAACGCATGCTCAAGAGGTAGCAAGAAGGATTTCTGGCGCCGTTGCCGGGGAGTCTACGCACAAGTCAAGACATACCAAGTACCCATCACAAACTCTTATCCCTCGCATTACATTATTTACCATTTGCCTCTCTTTTTCCTCGCCCCCACTTCACCTTTGCCTTTTCTTCGCCGTCTCCCCGTATGTATTTTTGTTTGTGTTTCCATGTGCCTTCTATTTGCTTGCATCTTTGCTTGCTAAAAAACTATTGATATGGATCCACTTAAAGTGTTCTTCTTGGATCATCTTCGATCCGTATGCGCTCGTGCTGAAACCCCAACTATCCTAGTTTATGGGAAATCTTTAGATGAGCATGCTCATTTTGTGCGTCACCGTTTGTCTGAAAAGGAGGGACTCTTACGGGATCAAATAAACAGATTGCTATGCTATGCTTAGAATCTTTGTGAAATTTATGATTTTACTTGTTGCTCTAAGAACCCTAAAAAACACCTTCCCTACCTATGTGAGTTTAATGACAATGAAATCTTCTCTTCTTATGCTAAGCGTTTTTATAGTTACTATGATATCGAACAAAATGAAAAATTTGTTGCTTTTAAGGGTGTTTATGAAGTTGCTTCTTTGATTAAAAAGTATGATATTACTCTCTATGAATCTGAAAATTTTGACATACTTAAATATTGCTATGAAAACTATGCTCATAATGTCTATGTCAAAGAATTTATTGAGAGAATGAACATTGCTTTGGGAGAAAATAATGATATGCATTAATTTATAGATAATGATGATTCCAATGATTTGATTGAAATATCCTTGATGAACATGATGCTTGCTATTCTTATGGCCATGATGCCAATATTTATGGAGATGAATTTGCTATAGTTCCTTATGTTAAACATGAGATTATTGCTATTGCACCCATACTTGATAGTTCCTTGAATCAAAAGCATGATTGCATTGATGTTAATATAAATTCTCTTGATGTCAATTGTGCTAATAATATGCAAAACCCTAAGCTTGGGGATACTAGTTTTGCTATGTCTACTACTTGTTGCAATGATCATGATTGGGGCGATTCTTCTTATGATCTTGAAAATTTGTTTAAGCCCCATGATGAATATGAGATTGATAATAATGTTTGCAATAATATTGAAAGTGGGTTTGGAAGAGTGTCAACTTTAGATCCCACATATTTGGAGAATGTTCAATCTTATGAAGTTTTTGATACAACTGGGTTTGGAGAGGTCATGACTTTAGTTAATGTTAATCCCACTAGTTTGGAAGAGTGTCAACTTTGCATACATGTGGATTGTGTTAAGAATATGTTTTGTGATAGCTATATTGTTGAATTTTCTTATGCTCATACATGTAATTATTATGAGAGAGGAAAATATGGTTGTAGAAATTTTCATGTTACTAAATTACCTCTCGTTATGTTGAGATTGCTAATGTTTCTTTCTTCTTCCTTGCATATGCTAGATCTTACTTGTCTTGCTAATTTGTTTTCCTATAAAATGCCTATGAATAGGAAGTATGTTAGACTTATATGTGATTTTCATATGCTACATGATGCTCTCTTTGTGTTTCAATTGCTATCTTTTATGTGAGCATCATTGAATTTATCAATGCCTAGCTAGGGGCGTTAAACGATAGCGCTTGTTGGGAGGCAACCCAATTTTATTTTTGTTCTTTGATTTTTGTTCCTGTTTAGTAATAAATAATTCATCTAGACTCTGGTTAGATGTGGTTTTATGTTTTAATTAGTGTTTGAGCCAAGTAAAACCTATAGGATCTTCTTGGGTGATAGTTAATTTGATCTTGCTGAAAAACAGAAACTTTTGCGCGCACGAGAATACTTTTCATAAATCACAGAAACGTGATTTTTAGTTCATTCTTTTTGAAGAAGATTAATAATCAAATTATCTAGGACTTCCTATTTTGGTAGAATTTTTGGGCTTCCAGAAGTATTCGGAAGTTACAGATTGCTACAGACTGTTCTGTTTTTGACAGATTCTGTTTTTCGTGTGTTGTTTGCTTATTTTGATGAATCTATGGCTAGTATCGGGTGGTATAAACTATAGAGAAGTTGGAATACAGTAGGTTTAACACCAATATAAATAAATAATAAGTTCATTGCAGTACCTTAAAGTGGTGGTTTGTTTTATTTCGCTAACGGAGCTCATGAGATTTTCTGTTGAGTTTTGTGTTGTGAAGTTGTCAAGTTTTTGGGTAAAGATTTGATGGATTATGGAATAAGGAGTGGCAAGAGCCTAAGCTTGGGGATTCCCAAGGCACCCAAAGGCAAAATTCAAGGACAACCAAAAGCCTAAGCTTGGGGATGCCCCGGAAGGCATCCCCTCTTTCGCCTTCGTCTATCGGTAACTTTACTTGAGGCTATATTTTTATTCACCACATGATATGTGTTTTGCTTGGAGCGTCTTGTATGATTTGAGTCTTTGATTTTTATTTTACCACAATCATCCTTTCTGTACACACCTTTTGGGAGAGACACACATGAATCGGAATTTATTAGAATACTCTATGTGCTTCACTTATATCTTTTGAGCTAGATAATTTTGCTCTAGTACTTCACTTATATCTTTTTAGAGCACGGTGGTGGTTTTATTTTATAGAAATTATTGCTCTCATGCTTCACTTATATTATTTTGAGAGTCCTTTATAACATCATGGTAATTGCTTTGGTTAAAATTTTAGTCCTAATATGATGAGCATCCAAGATAGGTATAAAAAAACTATCATATAAAGTGCATTGAATACTATGAGAAGTTTGATACTTGATTGTTTTGAGATATGAGGATGGTAATATTAGGGTCATGCTAGTTGAGTAGTTGTGAATTTGAGGAATAATTGTGTTAAAAGTTTGAGATTCCCGTAGCATGCACATATGGTGAACCGTTATGTGATGAAGTTGGAGCATGATTTATTTATTGATTGTCTTCCTTATGTGTGGAGGTCGGGATCGCGCGATGGTTAACTCCTACCAACCATTACCCTAGGAGCATGTGTGTAGTACTTTGTTTTGATAACTTGTAGATTTTTGCAATAAGTATGTGAGTTCTTCACGACTAATGTTGAGTCCATGGATTATACGCGCTCTCACCCTTCCACCATTGCTAGCCTCTCTTGTGCCGCGCAACTTTCGCCGGTATCATACACCCACCATATACCTTCCTCAAAATAGCCACCATACCTACCTATTATGTCATTTCCATAGCCATTCTGAGATATATTGCCATTCAACTTTCCACCGTTACGTTTATTATGACACGCTCCACCATTGTCATATTACCTTGCATGATAATGTAGTTGACATCGTATTTGTGGCAAAGCCACCTTTCATAATTCTTTCATACATGTCACTCTTGATTCATTGCACATCCCGGTACACCGCCGGAGGCATCCACATAGAGTCTTATTTTGTTCTAAGATTCTTGAGTTATAAGTAGATAAAAGTGTGATGATCTTCATTATTAGAGCATTGTCCCATGTGAGGAAAGGATGATGGAAGCAATGATTCCCTCACAAGTGGGGATGAGTCTCCGGACTTTATGAAAAATAAAAGAGGCCAAAGAAGCCCAAAGAATAAAAAAAGAGGCCAAAGAAGCCCACCAAAAAAATGAGAGAAAAAGAGAGAAGGGACAATGTTACTATCCTTTTACCACACTTGTGCTTCAAAGTAGCACCATGATCTTCATGATAGAAAGTCCCCTATGTTGTCACCTTCATATGCTAGTGGGAATTTTTCAATATAGAACTTGGCTTGTATATTCCAATGATGGGATTCCTCAAATTGCCCTAGGTCTTCATGAGCAAGCAAGTTGGATGCACACCCACTTAGTTTCTTTTGATGAGCTTCCATACACTTATAGCTCTAGTGCATGCATTGCATGGCAATACCTACTCACTCACATTGATATCTATTAATGGGCATCTCCATAGCCCATTGATACGCCTAGTTGATGTGAGACTATCTTCTCCTTTTTGTCTTCTCCACAACTTACATCCTATTCCACGTATAGTGCTATGTCCATGGCTCACGCTCATGTATTGAGTGAAGATTGAAAAAGTTTGAGAATACTAAAGTATGAAACAATTGCTTGGCTAAAACCTGGGTTGTGCATGATTTAAATATTTTATGTGATGAAGATAGAGCATAGTCAGACTATATGATTTTGTAGGGATAACTTTCTTTGGCCATGTTATTTTGAGAAGACATGATTGCTTGGTTAGTATGCTTGAAGTATTATTACTCTTATTTCAATATTAAACTTTTGTCTTGAATCTTTCGGATCTGAACATTCATGCCACAATAAAGAAAATTACATTGAGAATTATGCTAGGTAGCATTCCATATCAAAAATTCTATTTTTATCATTTACCTACTCGAGGACGAGCAGGAATTAAGCTTGGGGATGCTTGATATGTCTCCAACGTATCTATAATTTTTTATTGTTCCATGCTATTATATTATCTATTTTGGATGTTTAATGGGCTTTATTATACACTTTTATACTATTTTTGGAACTAACCTATTAACCGGAGGCCCAGTCCAAATTGCTGTTTTTTTTGCCTATTTCGGTGTTCCGCAGAAAAGGAATATCAAACGGAGTCCAAATGGAATGAAACCTTCGGGAGAGTCGTTTTTGGAACAAACGCAATCCAGGAGACTTGGAGTGGACGTCAAGGAAGCAACGAAGCGGCCACGAGGTAGGGAGGAGCGCCCAGAGGGGGTAGGCGTGCCCCCACCCTCGTGGGCCCCTCATGGCTACCCTGACCGACTTCTTTCGCCTATATATACTCATATACCCTGAAAACATCCGAGAGCACCACGAAACCCTATTTCCACCACCGCAACCTTCTGTACCCATGCGATCCCATCTTGAGGCCTTTTCCGGCACTCCGCCTGAGGGAGAATCGATCACAGAGGGATTCTACATCAACACCATAGCCTCTCCGATGATGTGTGAGTAGTTTAGCTCAGACCTTCGGGTCCATAGTTATTAGCTAGATGGCTTCTTCTCTCTCTTTGGATCTCAATACAAAGTTCTCCTTGATCTTCTTGGAGATCTATTCGATGTAATTCTTTTTGTGGTGTGTTTGTCGAGATCTGAAGAATTGTGGGTTTATGATCAAGATTATCTATGAACAATATTTGAATCTCCTCTGAATTCTTTTATGTATGATTTGTTATCTTTGCAAGTCTCTTCGAATTATCAGTTTGGTTTGGCCTACTAGATTGATCTTTCTTGCAATGGGAGAAGTGCTTAGCTTTGGGTTCAATCTTGCGGTGTCCTTTCCCATGACAGCAGGGGTAGCAAGGCACATATTGTATTGTTGCCATCAAGGATAAAAAGATGGGGTTTATATCATATTGCTTGAGTTTATCCCTCTACATCATGTCATCTTGCCTAATGCGTTACTTTGTTCGTATGAACTTAATACTCTAGATGCATGTTGTATAGCGGTCGATGTGTGGAGTAATAGTAGTAGATGAAGAATCATTTCGATCTACTTGTCGCGGACGCGATGCCTATATACATGATCATGCCTAGATATTCTCATAACTATGCACTTTTCTATCAATTGCTCAACAGTAATTTGTTCACCCACCGTAATACTTATGCCATCTTGAGAGAAGCCACTAGTGAAACCTATGGCCCCCGGGTCTATTTTCCATCATATAAGTTTTCGATCTATTTTATTTTGCAATCTTTACTTTCCAATCTATATCATAAAAATACCAAAAATATTTACCTTATTATCTCTATCAGATCTCACTTTTGCAAGTAGTCATGAAGGGATTGACAACCCCTTTATCGCATTGGTTGCAAGGTTCTTATTTTTTTGTGCAGGTATGAGGGACTTGAGTGTAGCCTCCTACTGGATTGATACCTTGGTTCACAAAAACTGAGGGAAATACTTATGCTACTTTGCTGCATCACCCTTTCCTCTTCAAGGGAAAACCAACGGATGCTCAAGAGGTAGCAGTTGTCCCCACCCGGTGACCCTGCAGACCCTGAAACCGACGCCATAAAATCCTATTTTTCCAGAAAAAATCCGGGGAGAAAGAATTACCGCATTCCACGAGACAGACCCGCCGTCACCTCCTGTTCTTCATCGGGATGCCAGATCTGGAGTCCATTTGGGGCTCCGAAGAGGGGGATCTTTGATCTTCATCATCACCAACCCTTCTCCATCGCCAATTCCATGATGCTCCCCACTGGGAGTGATTAATTCCTTCGTAGGCTCGCTGGTCGGTGAGGAGTTGGATGAGATTCATCATGTAATCTAGTTAGTTTTGTTAGGGCTTGATCCCTAGTATCCACTATGTTCTGAGATTGATGTTGCTATGACTTTGCCATGCTTAATGCTTGTCACTTTGGGCCCGGGTGCCATGATTTCAGATCTGAACCGTTTATGTTATCACCATTATATCTATGTTCTAGATCCGATCTTGCAAGTTATAGTCACCTACTACATGTTATGATCCGGCAACCCCGGAGTGACAATAGTCGGGTCCACTCCCGGTGATGACCATAGTTTGAGGAGTACATGTATTCACCGTGTGCTAATGCTTTGTTCCGGTTCTCTATTAAAAGGAGGCCTTAATATCCCTTAGTTTCCAATGGGACCCCGCTACCACGGGAGGTTAGGACAAAATATGTCATGCAAGTTCTTTCCATAAGCATGTATGACTATTTACGGAATACATGCCTACATTATATTTATGAACTGGATCTAGTGTCATATCACCCTAGGTTATGACTGTCACATGATGAATATCATCCAACAAATCCTTGATCCAATGCCTACGAATTTCTCTTATATTGTTTCGTCTAAGTTACTACTGCTATCGTTACCGTTGCACTTGCTACAAAATCTTTGCTATCACTGTTACCGCTACTATTGTTGCTGCTACTATTACCAAAACTATGATACTACTTTGCTACTGATCACTTTGCTAGAGATAATTAATCTCCAGGTGTGGTTGAATTGACAACTCAACTGCTAATACTTACAAATATTCTTTGGCTCCCCTTGTGTCGAATCTATAAATTTGGGTTGAATACTCTACGCTCGAAAACTGTTGTGATCCCCTATACTTGTGGGTTATCAAGGGCGCACCCTACCCCCTAGGGGCGCCGCTACCTTGTGGCTGCCTCGTGTGCCCTCCGGACTCCGTTTTCTTGCACACCACTTCTTTTGTTCGGTAAAAAATCATTATATAATCTCCCGAAGGTTTTGACCACCATACCACGACAAAATCCCCTGTTCTTGTTTCGAGTTGTTTTTCTGACAGATCTAGATCACCATGATGTCTCCAAGTGCCCCCAAGGACAAGTTTTTCGAGAAGGTCATCAACTCCTACCTTGCGGAGGTGCTATGACACCCTCAAACCATTGAGATGCGTGAGGGGGTGTTGCACATCCGCGATGTTGAGGGGCTGAAGAAGATCGGAATCATGGAGACAAGACTCAAAGTAGTGGAGCAGCAAGTTTTCAAGTGTCAAGGGATGGTGGAACATGGACTCAACACCAATCACTTGATGATCGCGAAGTTCACCAACAATCACAAGCTGGATGCGAAGAACATAGGGAGGCCATCTTCAAGCTTCATGAGAAAATCGAGCATCTCCAAGCCCAGATCTATGACCTGTAAAATCAAAACTGTGAGTATGAATACAGATTTAAGAGGATGAGTTTGGCTGCAGATTTGTGGATCTCGGAGACTCGTTCATCTTTCTATGATGGTGAGCCTATGCCTTGGAAGATGGATGACAAGCCTACTACATCAACAACTCCATCATCACCACCGCCAAAGAAAGAGACATAAATACATGGGTATGGGCACTCCCCTTGGCAACTACCAAGCTTGGGGGAGGTGCCGTATCGTATCACCATCACACCTTTACTTTTATCTTTTTTAGCTCAATCCTTTTGGTTATATCTTGATCTAGTAGAATAAAGATTTTAGGATGATCTAGCTTTGAGTTTTGTTTTAAGATCTATCTATGTAATCGAGTCCGTGAGTTATATATAATAAAGAGTAATTTGGAGTTGAGGGCTTTGCTTTCTTGAGGGAATAAAATAAGAGAAATAAAGAAATAAAAAGATCACATGTTGATCTTATGGAGAGTAATGACTTCACATATAAAGAGTATGATGAATAAAAGTTGTTGAGAGTTGACAAACATAGTTTTGTTCATCATTGTAATTAATAGGAAGTAATAAAGAAACAGAGGCTTCACATATAAATATACTATCTTGGAGATCTTTTGTAATTGTGAGCACTCATTAAAATATGACATGCTAAAAAGTTGATGTTGGACAAGGAAGACAACACAATGGATTATGTTTTCTTATATCCGAATAGAAGTTATATTGTCATGGATCCTCCAACATGTTGAGCTTGCTTTTCCCTCTTATGCTAGCCAATTCCTTTGCACCAAGTAGAGATACTACTTGTCCATCCAAATATCCCTAAACCCAGTTTTTCCATGAGAGTCCACCATACCTACCCATGGATTGAGTAAGGTCCTTCATGTAAGTTGTCATCGGTGCAAGCAATAAAAATTTCTCTCTAAATATGTATGATCTATTAGTGTGAAGAAAATAAGATTTATACAAATGTGTGATATGGAAGAGATAAAAGCGACGGACTGCATAAAAAAGTTCTTTATCACAAGCAGCAATATAAAGTGATGTTCTTTTGCACTAAGATTTTGTGCATCCAACCATAAAAGTGCATGACAACCTCTGCTTCCCTCTGCGAAGGGCCTATCTTTTACTTTTACCTTCTACCCTTATACAAGAGTCATGGTGATCTTCACCTTTCCTTTTTACACTTTTTTCCTTTTGGCAAGCACTATGTGTTGGAGAAAGATCCAAATATATATATCCACTCGGATGTAGGTTATCATAAAGTATTATTGTTGGCATTATCCTTGAGGTAAAAGGTTGGGAGGCAAAACTATAAGCCATTATCTTTCTCTGTGTTCGATTGAGGCTTTGAATACCTAAGTATCGCGTGAGTATTAGCAATTGTGAAAGACTAAATGATAGTTGATTATGTGGACTTGCTGAAAAGCTCTTGAATTGAATCTTTCCAATGTTATGATAAATTGAAATTGCTTCAATGACTGAGATCATAGTTTTTTAGTTTTCAATGAAGTTTTTGATTCATACTTTACCTTGTGAATGAATTGTTACTTTGGCATAAGAAATTATATGATAGTATATGTTACTATTCTAAAGATGATCATGATGCCCTCATGTCCGTATTTTATTTTATCGACACCTCTAACTCTAAACATGTGGACATATTTTTTGATTTCGGCTTTCGCTTGAGGACAAGCGAGGTCTAAGCTCGGGGGAGTTGATACGTCCATTTTGCATCATGCTTTTATAATGATATTTATTGCATCATGGGATGTTATTACACATTATGGTACAATACCTATGCCTTTTCTCTCTTATTTTATAAGATTTACATGAAGAGGGAGAATGCCGGCAACTGGAATTCTGGGCTGGAAAAGGAGCAAATATTAGAGATCTATTCTGCACAACTCCAAAATTCCTGAAACTTCACGGAGAGTCATTTTGGAATTAATAAATAATATTGGGCGAAGAAAGCACCAGAGGGGACCCACCAACCAACCGCAAGGGTGGGGGCACGCCCCCCTGCCTTGCCGCCAGCCTGGCAGGCCCCCGGTGCCCATCTTTTGCTATATGAAGGGTTTTTACCTGGAAAAAAACAAAAGGAAGTTTTTGGGATGAAGCGCCATCGTCTCGAGGCGAAACTTGGGCAGAACCAATCTAGGGCTCTGGCGGAGCTGTTCTGCTGGGGAAACATCCCTCCCGTAGGGAGAAATCATCTCCATCATCATCACCAACGATCCTCTCATCGAGAGGGGGTCAGTCTCCATCAACATCTTCACCAGCACCTCAGATTGGTACCTCTTGTATCCGATTTCTGTCTCAAAACCTCAGAGTGGTACCTGTGGGTTGCTAGTAGTGTTGATTACTCCTTGTAGTTGATGCTAGTTGGTTTATTCGGTGGAAGAACATATGTTCAGATCCTTAATGCATATTAATAACCCTCTGATTATGGACATGAATATGATTTTTGAGTAGTTACGTTTGTTCCTGAGGACATGGGAGAAGTCTTGTTATAAGTAATCATGTGAATTTGGTATTCGTTCGATATTTTGATGAGATGTATGTTGTATCTCCTCTAGTGGTGTTATGTAAACGTCGACTACATGACACTTCACCATGATTTGGGCCTAGGGGAAGGCATTGGGAGGTAATAAGTAGATGATGGGTTGCTAGAGTGACAAAAGCTTAAACCCTAGTTTATGCATTGCTTCGTAAGGGGCTGATTTGGATCCATATGTTTCATGCTATGGTTAGGTTTACCTTAATTCTTCTTTCGTAGTTGCGGATGCTTGCGAGAGGGGTTAATCTTAAGTGGGATGCTTGTCAAAGGAATGGTAGTATCCAAGCACCGGTCCACCCACATATCAAATTTATCAAAGTAACGAACGTGAATCATATGAGCATGATGAAAACTAGCTTGACAGTAATTCCCATGTGTCCTCGGGAGCGCTTTGCTTTATATAAGAGTTCGTCCAGGCTTGTCCTTTGCTACAAAAAGGATTGGGCCACCTTGGTGCACCTTAGTTACTTTTGTTACTTGTTACCCGATACAAATTATCTTATCACAAAACTATCTGTTACCGATAATTTCAATGCTTGTAGATAATACCTTGCTAAAAACCGCTTGTCATTTCCTTCTGCTCCTCGTTGGGTTCGACACTCTTACTTGTGGGTCATCAATTGCCGCTGTATTTATACAGGTTTTATACAATAGTCTTATCATATGATTTTATGATCATGATGAGTTATTATATTAGTGGGTGAAAGAGACATAGATTATATTCAAGTGGAGGCAACATGGTGCAGATCCAAAGTACTACTAATCCAAACTTGATCACTTTAGTTTGCATTAGTAGTACTTTGGATCTGCACCATGTTGCCTCCACTTGAATCTAATGCACGTTTCTTTCACCCACTGATATAATAGCTCATCATGCTCATAATGATATACAACTCATCATCATCATCATAATAATAACTCATCATCATTATCATAATAACACAAGTCATACTCATCATTATCATAGTCATAGTCATGTAACAACTTCTCTCGTTATCATAATCATAGACAACCCTAGTTGATTGTTCTTAGCACATGATCATGTGTATTAGCTAGGACCTGCTATGCTCTCTAAGGTAAAATACCACAAAACGAAATAGCCCCTGACCGTCCATTACAAAGAATTGAGATGATCTTGTCTCCAATTCATGCACTTCGCGCAATGTTGCTTCCAAGTAGCTCCCTATGATTATTCATAATTTTTTTCCGTTCTTTGATTGTGATGCTTTCATCAGTTTGAGAAATCTTCTATGAATAGTGGTGAATCCTCACTACAAAAAAAGACACATCCGTGACATTTTGGGCCGAACAAATTTTTTTCCTGTCATACTTATGACACTTCTATGACGATAATTGTGACAAACCACGGTATCATCATAGATGTGGTGGGCACCTACTTCTATGACAAAAAATCACGACAGAAACTGGGCTTTTCGTCCTGGGCGGGCCGGAGACACAACTGCATGACATTCTTTGGGCCGTCCATGACGGAAAAAACCGTGGTAGAAGCGAGGGCGAGGAAAATTTCGGGGTGTTCCCGGTTATGGTGGGTGGTTGGGGGCCGGGCGATGCGCGTTTATCTCATACACGTACGCGTGTGTGTGCGAGGCGTTGGGCTGTAACTGAACCCGAGCAAGGCGTTGTGCTCTAACTGAACCCGAGTGATTGCACTAGTACGTTACATAACCCGAGTGATTCCTTCGCTACTGCTGCCAACTGAAGCCGATCGAACCCTGCTGCCTCCTTCCCTTGATGAACAGTGAGTGTTGCTGGGGGGTTTGGATGTACAGTTCCCGGTGGGGGTGGATGAACAGGACCCCATGGTGTTGCCTCTGGATGAACAGGACCCCGATCGATCAAGCCGGTTGGGGCTGGATGAACAGGACCCCGTGGAGGGCTAGATAAACAGGACGACCCCGTGGAGGGCTGGATGAACAGTGGACGGTGGAGGGGTGGATGAACAGTATCCTGTGGAGGGGTGGTTGAACATGAGCCTGTGGAGAGGGTTGGTTGAACAGTAGTCAATGGAGTAGCGCGCGGTGGAGGCTGGATGAACAGGAGCCCGTGGATGAACAGTCGCAGGTGGAGGCTGGAGGAGGTCGACGGTGGATGAACAGTAGCCCGTGGAGGCTGGAGGAGGTCGATGGTGGAGATGAATAGTATCCCGTGGAGTCCCGTTTTGCGGTACGCCACACCCCTCCCGATGAACAGGACCCCCGTTTCGACTGCAGCGCTCCAACACAAGTCCGCTTCCTCCATTTTGCGGTATGCCATACCCCTCCCGATCAACAGGACCCCGTTTCGACCGTAGGAGGTCCAACACAAGTCCGTTTCCTCCGTTTTGCGGTACGCCGGACCCCTCCCGGTGAACAGGATCCCGTTTCGAACATTGCCGGTCGAACACAAGGCCGTTTCCTCCGTTCTGCGGTACGCCAGGCCTCGTTTCCATCGGCTGCTCCATCCAAGCCACTTGGCTCCGACGCATTCCGTTGCCTCCCCCTGAACACGACGCATTCCGTTGCCTCCCGATGAACACGACGCATTCCGTTGCCTCCTCATGAACATGACGATGTTTCTCCGTTCCGACCCAGCCATGTACATGAGCCCTGGCCGTACGTATGCGCGAGTAGGTGTTCGAGACCCCGCCCGTATGTACGTATGTGGCCATATTTACTTTCTTGCACCCTGGTCGTTGTACATAAGTGTATATGCTACGTGCATGCCTCTACTATGACACGCACGCGCCTCTACATCGACCGGTATGTACGTACACGTTCGTGACCAGAATGACAATGCTATGTACGCTTCGACCAGGTGGGTCCCGGCTGTCAGGCACTTCCTTGCATGCGAAGATGTAGCTGGTGGGTCCAAGCAGTCACGGGGGCGAATCGTTTTTTTTTGCCCGGACGCACTTCCTTGCGTGCGAAGATGTAGCTAGTGGGTCCCTGTAGTCAGGAGGCGAATAATTTATTTTTGCCCGTAATATGGACACACTTCCTTGCATGCAAAGATGTAGCTGGTAGGTCCCAGCAGTCAGGGGCAAAACTTTTTTTCGTGAAAGTGGCCCGTCCGGTGGGTCCCTGTTGTGAGCTGGAGGAATCATTATTTTCTGCATAATAAGGAGGCACTTCCTTGCTGTGTCCATGGACCCAGCTGTCAGCCTCTCCATGTACAGTCCACGTCCGATGGAAGTCGTTCCTTGACTATGTTGATCACGCCGCGCTGACAGCACCAGGGCGGTGGACGACGGTGAGGCCTAGGAAGGGGACGACACGGAGTCGGGGACGACGCGACAGTGGATGCCCACACGTAGAGGAGTATGAGGGTTCACTGGTTCGACTGCGGTGTGAGACTGCCGTCGCAGCAGAATAACAGGGGTGGGTGGGTGAGTAGAGTGATGGCCTGGCCAGCGGTGGGAGTAGTAGGGGTTGGTGAGGCCTCCGCGGCATCACAGCTGGCCACGGGAGGCAGGAGCATGCGACACGACCAGCGCTGCTTTGGGCAGCTGGATCAAGAAGACCAGAGGGTGAAGAAGCACTACGGCCATTGGATGGACATCGTACAGTCACTGGAGCTAGAATCGTTCATATTGACTAAGTTGACAAAGCCCTCCGTGCCAGTCAACTTAGTAGGCCCACAAGTCAGCCTCCCACCAAGCTGGGTCCCAGCTAGCAGGGGGAGTATTTATTTTTTTTGTGCATAATAAGGAGGCACTTCCGGTGGGTCTGAGCTGACAGCGGGGGGATCATTTTTTTTTGCAAAATACGGTGGCCCGTCCGGTGGGTCCCAGCAGTCAGGGGGAAACTTTTTTTTTCACGAAATACGGTGGCCCGTCCGGTGGGTCCCTGCTGTCAGGTGGAGGAATAATTATTTTCCGCGTAATAAGGAGGCACTTCCTTGCGGTTGCCGTGGACCAAGCTGTCAGCCTCTCCATGTACAGTACTCTTCCGATGGAAGTCGGTCGTTGACCACATTGACCACGCCGCACCGAGAGCACCACGGCGGTGGACGAGGGCGGGGCCTAGGAAGGGGACGACACAGAGCCGGGGAAGACGTGGCAGTGGATGCCCACGCAGAGAGGAGTACGAGGGTTCACGGGTTCGGCTGCGGTGTGAGGCTGCCGTCACCGTAGAATAACAGGGGGTGTGGGTGAGTGGAGGGATGGGCTGGCCAGCGGTAGGAGTAGTATGGGGGCGGTGAGGCCTCCGCAGCAGCACAGCCGGCCACGGGAGGCAGGAGCAGGCGGCATGACCGGTGCTGCGTTGGGCGGCTGGAGCAAGAAGACTAGAGGTTGAAGAAGCACTACAGCCGTTGGATGGACATCGTACGGTCAATGGAGCTAGAATCGTGCATATTGACTAAGTTGACAAAGCCCTCCATCCCCATCAACTTAGTAGGCCCACTATACTGGGTCCCAGCTAGCAGGGGGAGTATTCTTTTTTTGTGTAATAAGGAGGCACTTCCTTGCGTGCGAAGATATAGCTGGTAGGTCCGAGCTGTCAGCGGCGGTAACGTTTTTTTTCACGAAATACAGAGGCACTTTCGGTGGGTCCTAGATGTCAGGTGGAGGAATCATTATTTTGCACATAATAAGGAGGCATTTCCTTGTGTGCAGCCATGGACCCAGCTGTCAGCCTCTCCACGTATAGTCCACTTCAGATGCATGTCGGTCGTTGACCACATTGACCATGCCGCGCTGAGAGCACCAGGGCGGTGGACGACGGTGAGGCCTAGGAAGGGAACGACACGGAGCCAGGGAAGACTCAGCTGTTGTTTCCCACGCGGAGGGGAGTACGACCGTACGAGGGTTTACTGGTTCATCTGCCATCGCCGGAGAATAACATCACGTGTGGGTGAGTAGAGGGATGGCTAGGCCTGCGAAGGGAGTACGATGGGGCGGTGAGGCCTGCGTGGCAGCACATCCGGCCGCGGGGAGGAGGGAGCAGGCAGTCCCACCGGCGCTTGTTTGAGCCGCTGGAGCAGGAAGAGCAGAGATTGAAGAAGTACGACGACCATTGGATGGACATCCAACAGTCAGTGCTTGTGCATCAACCTTTTTTTAGGGAAGCCTGAAATCTGTGGAAAACAGCATACATGCCATCTGCCATTATTTCTAATAATTTACAGCCCATTTGCTAATTCTTAGGGTTTTTTGGAGCCCATATTCTTTTTGTTAGCATTACAGCCCATATTATGGTCAGGGTTAAAAAATTATACGGAATTTTGCATATGTCGATGCGGTCTGAACTGTTTTTAATCCCAAAATTTCGAGTCACATTAAAACTGATTTTAAAAATAAATGTATATCAATATAAAATCCAATAAATTGTCCACGCATAAAAATCAATGCAATTTAAAATCTCGAAATGAAAAAAGGAAATTTGAAACTAATTGCCGGTTTGATGTGTTTTAAAAATGTACCGGCCATTTCTCATTACTGATAGGCCATTTTCTCGGCCAGCCGAATGAAGCTGTCCTCGTCTTGAAAGATTTGCAGCCCAACAGGCCTCACAAAGCGACTTACTTGACAAATCACAAAAAACTAGGCTAGCCATTTTCAGAAAAAAACTCCTGAGCTGGTGTGTGGTAAACATAAAAGAAAAGGCTGTCTAGACAGGCCAGAGTGCCCAGCACAACCCAGTTGACAGCTTGCTTCCGTCTCAAAAACAAATTAGATAAATGCCACTCCAATTATGGCAATTCATAAAAATGCCACTGCAATTTCCAAACTTTGAAAAATGCCACTGCAATTTTTGCAAACTTTGAAAAACGCCACTGCAATTTGCAAACTTTGAAAAACGCCACTCCAGACTTCGAAAAATGCCACTGGAAATGGCATGAAATGGCATTTTTCAAAGTTTGGAAATTGCAGTGGCATTTATCGAAAACACCAGATTTGGAGGGGCATTTTATCAAATTAGCCCAAAACAAAAATAATTGGGTGAGCTGCTGGGTCCCTGGTGTCAGCCACTCGTTGTGCAATTCTCTCGTTTATTGACTACGTTGACAATGGCATGGGACCCAGATGTCAGAAATCCATTAGGAGGAGCCATTTTTTTACTGGCTTGAAATAAGGAGGCACTTGTTTGCATACTGCCATGACCTTGGCGGGTCCCTGCTGTCATCCTCTCCACGTACAATCATCTCCTGATTGTGTACGCGTCAACTTGGTAGGCCCACAAGTCAGCCTCCAAACCCGTGGAGGACAAATGCAACCCATTTAAAAAAATAACAGCTCATTCCATACGTTCAAACAGAAAGTTCAACATTCAGAGCAAAGTAACAGGTCTGATCCACATATAGAGTACTGAACTTCCACGTTGACAACCATCATAGCCAAGTTAACTATCTACTCCCACTAATACTCTAGTAGCGCACAAGTACTAACTTACTCTTATCTAACTAGACAATGCCGGCCGCCATCTGCGGTACACGCTAAATTCCGGCACCGATGTCCTCCGCCTCGCCTCGGACTTGCCAGAGGTGCGATAGGGCGCGTTGCTCGTGCGCGTTGGCCCTTTCCATGCCGGTGTGATCCACCGAAGCTTCGGCTTCTAAGCGGGAAACCCATTTGACGAGTTGGTAGTAAAAATCAGCGTCACGAACGCGTGCATGCTCGACAGACTCCAGGGCTATTTCTCAGGTGCATGCCTCCACGTAGTCGGCCCAGTTGCGGGCGCTCTGCTCCTGACTCAGAGCATCGGTGAGCTGCTGCTCCATGTCCTGCTGGCGGCGCAAATCAGCGATACGCTGCTCCTCCGCCAAGCGGTCGCGCTCCAACAACTCCTGCTCCTCCGCCAGGCGGTCGCGCTCCGACAAGTCCTCGATCTCCGCATTGCCATCTAAAGACCGATAGAATGCCACCTCCCTCCATCTGCCTTCTGGTGAAAAACCGAACACTAGTTCCGGCGGTGACCGCCTTCGGCTTTTCCTATCGCGGACGGGCGGGGGCATGGCGGACGTGGCGAGAGCGAGGATAAGTGGCGAGCGACGTCAGGCCGGTGGGGGATTATGAGGATATGGCGAGTTGGGTCACGGTGCCATCGGAGAAGGCCGTGAAGCAGTACTTATAGGTGGAAGGTAGCACGACGGTCATCGGAATTCAATGTATAAGCAGGCATGGCTTAGCGCGCCAGCTTGCCATGGAAAACTAGAGAAACCGAAATTATTGTTGTGTCATCCTGTCCCATCCGTGCTGGGTCGCACGCCAGCATGACGGTCAAATGAGTGCACTCGAATCATCTCCCTCATTGTCAATAATGATTCCACAGATTTAAAAGGCCCACAACAATTAAAGCGTACCTTTTTTGCATCCGTTAGCTGCCTTAATTATGGCCAGCTGCATGCAGGCACTCAGAATCGCTCGCAGTCAGTATGCGGAGCAGCATGCAACGAGTCGCAGCCGAGGGCACGCATGCAACCACTTAAATCACTGGAATTAATTAGGCTTAAACTTCTGCATGCAGTTAATTATTGCCATGCCTTGGTCTTCCTGCATTGCTCATGGGACTAATAAACCCGGGTAGAGGGAGTACCTTGGTTGGTGAGATTTTTGAATTAAGCCCTGCAAACAAGGAGGTACTAGTATGTGCGTGATCCGCTATTTATTCGTGTAGGATTGAGTAGGTCGTTTTCTTGAATTGAGCCATGCAAACCGGAAAGGAGGTAGTACGTGCGTGATCCGCTATTTATCCGTGTAGGATCGAGTAGGTCGTATAGTGTAGCTTATTAGTTTCTTCAGAGGTAGGCATTTTTATTCAAAAAATAGCCACTTTGGATCTTGCGTCGCAACTAAAACTGCCAGGAGCGCATTAGTAGGCTAGCTAGTGATTGATCAGTAACTTGTAAACACTGAGCGGACAGAAATAAGGAACTGTTAATGCATCTCAATGATTCACAGATCATATACAAATATGTAGCTCCAAAAGCAAAGATCAGCCACTTCAGATCTTGTGTCGCAACTAAAACCAAATAGTACGATTCCCATACATAAGATCAACATGTTAATGCATCTCAATGATTCACAGATCATATACAAATATGTAGCTCCAAAAGCAAAGATCTAGAAAAAACACTTGTTCTTCCTACTAACATGGATGCTTCTCTTGGCCAACATTCAGTACAGACTAAAAGACAAATTTGTTTGTGAAGTCTACAATTCCTCTTGCAAACGTAAGTGGTTTCACCAACAGCTGGAACCATGAGAATGAACCACACATATGGAGGAACATCCACTAGAATATGATTTCGTCTTCTCTGGATCACACGGCGAGACTATTTTCAAAATACAAACTTTAACTTAGGCAAAATGATTCCCATTGTATAATCAGACCAAAGTAATGAAGCACCTAGTGTTTGCCAATAAATAGTACAATACTACTTTTTTGCAGTCCATGAATTGACTATCCAATCTTTCAGTGTAGCGACCAGACCTCAAACAGTCTGATCTCTGTGCATCAGTGTCATCCCTGGATCGATAATGCTGACAGGCACAATACTTGAAGGATTTATAACAGAGTAGAAATCACACACTTATTACTTCGAATGTCTCATAAGAGAACTTATTACAATAGATATGGCTTAAGGCCATCTAAATACTATAACAACGGAAGGCTTGGAAGATAAAGCGAGTCCATCAACTCCAACGACATCACTGAGTGAAAGATCATGACCTAAGGCACTTTACTCGTCATTTGAAAAGTCTGCAAGATGAACGTTGCAGCTCAAAACAGGTCAGCACATGGAATATGCTGGCAATGTAACACATAAAGAGTAATGAACAGAATAATGCTATCACTACATGCATATATGGCTGGTGGAAAACTCTCTGGTTACAGTTTTGCATAAAGCTAATTTTTCCCTACAACAAAGGAATAAATTTTATTTAACTATTGTTAAACATTGAGAAGGTTCCTCCAACTCAATCCCAGTTAAGCATCATCATTAAATCCAACAAATTAAATTAAGTAACATGATGAGATTCACATGATAATCCAGGTACTAGATACTCAAAACATCCATAACCGGGGACACGGCTAACCATGATTAGTTTATATACTCTACAGAGGTTTGCACACTTTTCCCCGCAAGACTCGATCTCCTCCGTTGGATTTATCTCACTACATGGTGTTTGAGAAACGTATGACCGAAACACAGTCTTTCAGAAGCATTAACTCTTTACTCTGGGTAGACAGTACCAACCTACATCCCCTACATCTGCTAGTCTACCACTGAAAGAGGTCACACAACATACTCAACCATGCTAGAGCCCATAGTAGCTTGCGGCTGCACACGGAAGTTTCTAGCATGAATAATCTCATGATCCCTTTGAGCCTGGGTGGCGGTCCATAGGAGAATCACATGGTACCCCGGGATTTCCAAAAATACAGGCAACACTGGGTTCCCCAGGTGCCTCAATCCACCCAGATGTGGATTAAAGTTGCCACCTTAGGTTGAATCATTAATTAACAATCTCACATCTGTCATGGATACACTCACCCAATCCACGTCTACTAGCGTAACATAGCAATATAAGCAAACGTAGAAGTAACTCCCAAAGGTCTGATAATAAAACAGGTAATAGGTACTACCTCATCTACTTCCCAAAACCCACATATTAAACAGTTCCTAATCATGCAATGGTTTGAGGATTGATCTAATGCAATAAAACTGGGTAGTAAAAAGGTATGATCAAAGTGTTACTTGCCTTGCTGATGAACCGTGAAACCTAGAGACTCGTAGTAGCAAGCTGCGCACTCCGGGTACTCTATCGCAAACAAACAAGCATACAATAAGCACTCATCTAATGCACGGGTAAAACTCAAATAAGAGATCTAACCAGAAAGTTCAACTTAAGAACTCTGGTTTGCAAAAAGAATCAAATTAAACGAAGCAACAAAACTCAAACGGCGAAAGAAACGAGCTTCGTTTACTAATCTGGACCTAAGTCAAATTTTTACAGTAGCAAAAACTTTTTTGAGTTGGTTAAACGGAAAGACGGTTTCGAGATGAAACTCTAGGCGCTTGATTCGCCTGATTCCGATAAATGAGCGAAAAGATATACTAAAAGGAAAATCGGATCAAAAATCGTGATCGAAAATAATCGCAAAAAATCCGAGAAAAAGAAAAACTGACGAACACGCTAACGAACGAACGTTCGCTGTCCGCGGCTAAACGATGAAAACCGTTCATTAAAATGAACTAACGGACGAATGTCCGTTAAATAACTAAACCGAGAAAAACCGACGAACCGATCTAAAAAAACGGATCTAGGGTTCTTAAAAAAACCTGATCGGTTTTATAAAAAAACCAGCGGCGGCTACCTCGGGTCCGGCAAGGTCTCCGGCGAGGCGGCAGCAGGGTCCGGCGGCTCCGGCTCCAGCGGCGGCGGGCGGCGGCGGCGGCAGGCGGCGGCTAGGGTTCCGGCGGCGGCAGCTGGTTAGGCTGGAGGGGTGGGCTTCGGGCGCCGGGGTGGCGGCTTATAAAGCCCCCCGGGCGGAGTCCCGCTCGGGTACGACCCAAGGTTGGTTTCCTTTTTTTTAAATAATTACGACGTGCAGAAAAGGAAAGAAAAGAAATACTAAACAAACTCCAAAAATCTCGAATTAAATTTTCCCCGTCCTCTAAAAATAAGCCGGACAAGATGAACATTTATTTGGGCCTATAATGCAATTTTGAAAAACGCGCATTTTTCCTAATTCAAATAAAATAGCAATAAAACTCCGAAATAAAATCTTATTTGATTTTATTATTAAATCTCCAATATTTCTTTATTTTGGGAAATTCGTTTTATTCCTTCTCTCTTATTTTTATAATTGAAATATTCGAAGATAAAATAATTAAAATCAAATGATCCTTTTTTTCTAAATTCGAGAAAAACTCAAATATGAAAATAACAAAATCCCCAACTCTCTCCGTGGGTCCTTGAGTTGCGTAGAATTTCTAGGATCAAGCCAAAATTTAATATAATATGATATGCAATGATAATCTAATGTATAACATTCCAAATTGAAAATTTGGGATGTTACAAACTTCCCCCCTTAAGATGAATCTCGCCCTCGAGATTTGGCTTGGCTAGAAAATAGGTGAGGGTGGTCCTTCAGTAGATCTTCCTCTCGCTCCTAGGTGGCTTCATCTTCGGTATGGTGGCTCCACTGAACTTTGCATAACTTGATAACCTTGCTGCACGTGACTTGGCTGGCAAACTCGAGAATCTTCACCGGTTTCTCCTCATAGGTCAAATCGCTATCCAACTGAATCGCTTCCAGTGGCATTGTATCTCTTAGCAGTATATCAGCCATCTCTGCGTGGCACTTCTTCAACTGGGAAACATGGAACACATCATGAACTCCTGACAAACCTTCGGGTAATTCCAACTTGTAAGCAACTTGTCCCATACGCTCCAACACTTTGTATGGCCCCACAAAACGTGGTGCTACCTTTCCCTTAACTCCAAAATTCTTAACTCCCCGAAGTGGGGACACACGAAGATAAACTCTGTCTCCAACTTCGTAAACTATCTCCTTGCATTTAGAATCTGCATAGCTCTTTTGCCTGGACCGGGCTACCTTGAGCCTATCGCGAATTAACTTCACCTTCTTTTCAGACTCTTTAATCAAATCTGGTCCAAACAACTGACGGTCTCCAACTTCATCTCACAACAACGGTGTCCTGCACCTCCTTCCGTACAAAGCTTCAAAAGGGGCCATCTTCAAACTGGATTGATAACTGTTGTTGTAAGAGAACTCTGCATATGGCAAATTGTCGTCCCAACTAGATCCATAATCTAGCGCACAAGCTCTCAACATGTCTTCCAGAATCTGATTGACTCTCTCGGTCTGTCCGTCTGTCTGGGGATGAAAGGTTGTGCTGAAGTCTAGCCTGGTACCCAAAGTATCGTGCAACTGATTCCAGAACTTTGATGTAAACTGGGTTCCTCTATCTGATACAATGGTCCTTGGAACTCCATGCAGACATACGATCCTGATCATGTATATCTTTGCCAACTTAGCACTTGTATAAGTGGTCTTCACTAGGATGAAATGAGCTACCTTCGTCAATCGATCAACTACAACCCATATCGAGTCATAGCCTGAACGTGTCCTGGGCAATCCTGTGATAAAATCCATGCCTAGCCTATCCCACTTCCATTCGTGTATCGGCAATGGCTGTAGCAATCCTGCTGGCTTCTGATGCTCTGCTTTCACTCTCTGACATACATCACAAACTCCTACATACTCCGCAATATCCTTTCTTCATTCCGGTCCACCAGAAAGTGTCCTTCAAATCCAGATACATCTTGGTATTTCCTAGGTGAATCGAATACGGTGAATCATGGGCCTCTTGCAGAATCAACTTCCTGATCTCCGGGTCGTTAGGCACATATACGCGGTCCTCAAACCATAGGGTATCGTGCTCATCCTCACGAAATCCCTTAGCTTTTCCTTTGCTCATCTTCTCCTTTATCTTGGCAATCTCCTTGTCTGTCTTCTGAGCTTCTCTGATCTTATCCATCAACATAGACTGAATCTCTAATGCTGCTACATAGCCTCTCGGAACTATCTCCAAGCATAGCTCACGAAGATCCTTGGCTAGCTCCTTTGGTAACTCTCCGGTCATGAGTGTGTTGACATGGCTCTTGCGGCTCAACACATCAGCTACTACCTTAGCCTTTCCAGGGTGATAATGCAATCTCATATCATAATCCTTAATGAGGTCCAACAATCTCCTTTGCCTGAGATTCAACTCCTTCTGTGTGAAGATGTACTTCAAACTCTTGTGATCCATATACACCTCGCAATGGTTTTCGATGAGAAAATATCTCCATGTCTTCAATGCATGCACTACGACTGCTAACTCCAAATCATGTGTGGCATAATTCAACTCATGGGGCTTAAGCTGTCGTGAGGCATACGAAACAACTCTTCCCTCCTACATAAGCACTGCTCCAAGTCCTCGATGAGAAGCGTCGCAATATACTTCATAATCCTTGCGCTGATCTGGCAGAATCAACTCCCGTGATGTAACCAAACATTTCTTCAACTCCTGAAAACTGGCCTCACATTCCTCAGTCAATTTGAACTTGGTGTCCTTCTTCAAAAACTCCGTCATGGGTTTTGCAATCTTTGAGAAATTCTCAATGAACCTCCGGTAGTATCCTGCGAGTCCAAGAAAACTCCGGATCTCTCCAACTGACGTGGGTGCTTCCCAATTTGTCATAGTGACAACTTTGGTGGGGTCTACTGCTATTCCTTCTCCGGATATAACATGTCCGAGGAATCCAACTTCCTTCAACCAAAACTAACACTTGCTGAATTTGGCATATAACTGATGTTCTCTGAGATTCCCAAGTACCAAACGCAAATGCTCCTTATGCTCCTCTTCATTCTTTGAGTAGACCAAAATATCATCAATGAACACCACGACGAACTTATCCAGAAACTCCATAAACACCTTGTTCATCATGTTCATGAAACAGGCAGGTGCGTTAGTCAGACCAAATGACATAACGGTATACTCATATAGCCCGTACCTGGTCGTAAAAGATGTCTTAGGTATATCCTGCTCTCGAATCTTCAACTGGTGGTATCCTGATCGCATATCGATCTTGGAAAATACCTTAGCTCCTTGCAACTGATCAAATAGATCATTGATCATTGGCAGTGGGTACTTGTTCTTGATTGTCACTTCATTCAATCCTTGATAATAAACAACCATCCTCAATGACCCGTCCTTCTTCTCCACTAGAAGCACTAGTGATCCCCAAGGTGATGAACTTGGGCGAATATAGCCTTTATCTAGTAACTCCTTAATCTGCTTCTTAATTTCCTCCAAATCTTTTGCGGGCATCCTGTACGGTCTCTTAGATATCGGCCCTGTGCCTGGCAAAAGCTCAATCAAAAACTCAATGTCTCTATCCGATGGCATGCCTGGCAACTCTTCTGTAAATACGTCAGGGAAATCCTTCACCACTCGTACTTCTTCCTGTACAACTCCTGATAAGGAATTTACTTGAGTCCTCTTCGTCACATGTCGTGATACATACTTGATCCTTCTTCCTTCTGTGGTGGTAAGAAAAATCGACTTACTGGCGCATTCAATGTTCCCTCCATACTTTGATAACCAATCCATGCCTAATATCACATCCTTGCGACTCCAATACTATTAGGTCTGAGGGGAACACATAGTTACCAATCCTTAATGGTAACCGATCACACCATAGACTAGCCATATACTCTGCTCCTGGCGAGGTTACTAACATGGGTGACCTAAGGGCTTGGGTTGGTAGTTTATACTTATCCACAAATCCCCTTGATATGTATGAATGCGATGCACCAGTATCAAAAAGAATGATTGCAGTAAATGACTTGACCAAAAACTTACCTATTACTGCATCTGGCTGGGCTTCAACCTCCTCCACGTTAACGTGGTTCACCTGTCCCCTGTTGAAAGGGTCGGGCTTCTTCCCAGAGCTTCCATTGCCATTTCCATTCTTAACTTCAGGACATTCAGTGGCATAATTTCTAGTCTTCTGGCACTTGAAACAGGTAATGTGGCTTAGATCCCTCTTGGCTGGTGTTGATGGGTTGGTACGGTTCGGTCCTTTGCTTCCTCCATTTCCATTGCCATTCTTGGGGCCACTATGATTGTGCGAACTCCCTCCATTGTGGTTGTGACCTCCATGGGTATGCTGAAAAGGTCCTCCCGAGTTCGGGGTAAAACGAGGCTTCTGCTGAGCTCTAGAATTGTACTTCCCTTGTCCATACTTCCTCTTGCGGCTGTCAATCTGCTGCTGCTTCCTTCAAAAATTAGAGCTCGGTCTACCAAATCCTGGTAGTTGTTGAAGGTTTCCACCATCAACTGCATGCTCAGCTCATCATTCAGTCCTTCCAGAAACTTCTCCTGCTTAGCTGCATCCGTAGCAATGTCATCTGGGGCATAATGTGCTAGCTTACTAAAGTCATCCACATACTGGCCAACTATACGTCCTCCTTGGCGCAAGTTGCGAAACTCACGCTTCTTCATGGCCATAGCTCCTGCTGAAACATGGGCAGTACGGAAAGCCTGCTGAAACTGGTCCCATGTGACAGTGTCGATGGGATAAGTGGCTGTGAAATTCTCCCACCATGACGCTGTGGGTCCAGCAAGCTGATGTGCGGCAAAACGCACCTTCTCCGCATTTGTGCATCCTGCAGTGGTCAACTCCCTTCCCATCTTGCGGAGCCAATCATCCGCAACTATCGGCTCGGTGCTACTGGAGAACACCAGCGGATTCAACCTCGAAATAGGCTAAGTGATCAACAGGTGGTGGTGGTGGTGGGTTGTTGTTGTTATTGTTCCCCTGATTCTGATTCTGGACTAGCATCTGCATCAATGCATTCTGCTGCTGGATCAATTAGGTGAGCTCCGGTGGGAAAGCAAATCCATTGTCACGTCTCGGAGGCATCTGAGGGTTTAGAAAAGATGAGAATACAGAATAGAGTGAGGTCTAGGGAGAAAAATACTACCCACATGCACATGATACAAACACAATCAATATCACTTCAATCAATTCAAACAAGGGCATACAACGGTCTAACTATCGTTACAAAAGTGCTCGGACTATACTATATACATGGGCGAAATACTACTACTGTTATGGTGGTCGACTAGAAAAATTGATCGATCGAAGACTCCATGATATCTGCTCCAGCTTCATCAACAAAGTCATCATCGCTATCGTCTGGGTCCGAGTCGGTGTCGTCGACGATGATGTAGTTCTCCAGGCAAGTGCAATCGTCGTCATCTCCTCTTGGCGCGGGGAATCCCATGAATACTTTTAGCTTCTTCTTCAGATCATCATTCTTCTCCACGAGTGTCGTCATTTCCTCCTCATATCCATCGTGTGTAGACTTGAGTTCTTCTTCCAGCTCCGTGATCTTGGTCATTTCCTTCTTCAGATCTATCATGCCTGCGCACATCTGGTTCTCCTGGCGGCGAATGTGCTGGTTTAACTCCTGGATGAAAGCTGCAATTGATCTATCCTTCCTGGTGATGATCATCTCCCATTTCTCATCTCGGCGCCCACAAATCTGGTAAATAGTATCCTTAAGATCCTTGTGGTAAACTTCTCCAATGCGTCCCATGGTGATGTGGGCTGCCATGCTTTTTCCTAGACTCCAGGTTGGTGCATCAAAGGAAAACTCTATGGGCTCAGTGACGGGCATGAACGTCCTTCCTGGAACTTGAACTTGAATCGTCCAACGCTCCTCTTCTGGTAAAGTGGCGATGTAGGTCCCGGTGAAGCTTGGTACTCCGATATTCAGGTACCTAGTGACTTCCTTCAAGTGGCATCCAAAGGGTGTATCTTCATCCGGTTGCGTGAACTTGTTCCTTGCATCCGCCATCCTAAAGAGTGGAAAAGGTGAGGAGTCAGAAATGAGAAGAGAGTAGTGATCTAGGGCTTTAGCTTACTGGTCGTGTCCTACAGTCAGTGCGTGCTCTGATACCATCTTGTAGCGACCAGACCTCAAACAGTCTGATCTCTGTGCATCAATGTCATCCCTTGATCGGTAATGCTGACATGCACAGTACTTGAAGGATTTATAACAGAGTAGCAATCACACACTTATTACATCGAATGTCTCATAAGAGAACTTATTATAATAGATATAGCTTAAGTCCATCTAAATACAATAACAGCGGAAGGCTTGGAAGATAAAGCGAGTCCATCAACTCCAATGACATCACTGAGTGAAAGATCACGACCTAAGGCACTTTACTCGTTGTCTGAAAAGTCTGCAACATGAACGTTGCAGCCCGAAAATGGGTCAGCACATGGAATATGATGGCAATGTAACACATAGAGAGTAATGAACAGAATAATGCTATCACTACATGCATATATGGCTGGTGGAAAGCTCTATGGTTACAGTTTTGCATAAAGCTAATTTTTCCCTACAACAAAGGAATAAATTTTATTTAACTATTGTTAAACATTGAGAAGGTTCCTCCAACTCAATCCCAGTTAAGCATCATCATTAAAACCAACAAATTAAATTAAGTAACATGATGAGATTCACATGATAATCCAGGTACTAGATACTCAAAACATCCGTAACCGGGGACACGACTAACCATGATTAGTTTATACACTCTGCAGAGGTTTGAGCACTTTTCCCCGCAAGACTCGATCTCCTCTGTTGGATTTATCACACTACATGGTGTTTGAGAAACGGATGACCGAAACACAGTCTTTCAGAAGCATTAACTCTTTACTCTGGGTAGACAGTACCAACCTACATCCCCTACATCTGCTAGTCTACCACTGAAAGAGGTCACACAACATACTCAACCATGCTAGAGCCCATAGTAGCTTGCGGCTGCACACGGAAGTTTCTAGCATGAATAATCTCATGATCCCTTTGAGCCTGGGTGGTGGTCCATAGGAGAATCACACGATACCCTGGGATTTCCAAAAATATAGGCAACACTGGGTTCCCCAGGTGCCTCAATCCACCCAGATGTGTATTAAAGTTGCCACCTTAGGTTGAACCATTAATTAACAATCTCACATCTGTCATGGATACACTCACCCAATCCACGTCTACTAGCATAGCATAGCAATATAAGCAAACATAGAAGTAACTCCCAAAGGTCTGATAATAAAACATGTAATAGGTACTACCTCATCTACTTCCCAAAAACCCACATATTAAACAGATCCTAACCATGCAATGGTTTGAGGATTGATCTAATGCAATAAAACTGGGTAGTAAAAAGGTATGATCAAAGTGTTACTTGCCTTGCTGATGATCCGTGAAACCTAGAGACTCGTAGTAGCAAGCTGCGCACTCCTGATACTCTATCGCAAACAAACAAACATACAATAAGCACTCATCTAATGCACGGGTAAAACTCAAATAAGAGATCTAACCAGAAAGTTCAACTTAAGAACTCCGGTTTGCAAAAAGAATCAAATCAAACGAAACAACGAAACTCAAATGGCGAAAGAAACAAGCTTCATTTACTAATCTGGAGCTAAGTCAAATTTTACAGTAGCAAAAACTTGTTTGAGCTGGTTAAACGGAAAGAGGGGTTCGAGACGAAACTCAAGGCGCTTGAATTGCCCGATTCTGATAAACGAGCGAAAAGATATACTAAAACGAAAATCGGATCAGAAATCGCGATCGAAAATAATCGTGAAAAATCTGAGAAAAAGAAAAACTGACGAACAGGCTAACGACGAACGTTCGCTGTTTGCGGCTTAACAACGAAAACCGTTCATTAAAACGAACATACGGACGAACGTCCGTTAAATAACTAAACTGAGAAAAACCGACGAACCGATCTAAAAAACGGATCTAGGGTTCTTAAAAAAACCGATCGGTTTTATAAAAAACGGTGGCGGCTACCTCGGGTCCGGCGAGGTCTCCGGCGAGGCGATGGCGGTGTCCGGCGGCTCCGTCGGCGGCGGCGGCTAGGGTTCCGGCGGCGGCGGCGGGTTGGGCTGGCGGGGTGGGCTTCGGGCGCCAGGGTGGCGGTTTATAAAGCCCCTCGGGCGGAGTCCCACTCGGGTACGGCCCAAGGTCGGTTTCCTTTTTTTAAAATAATTATGACATGCAGAAAATGAAAGAAAAGAAATACTATACGGACTCCAAAAATCCCAAAATATATTTTCCCCATCCTCTAAAAATAAGCCGGACAAGATGAACATTTATTTGGGCCTAAAATGCAATTTTGAAAAACACGCATTTTTCCTAATTCAAATAAAATAGCGATAAAACTCTGAAATAAATTCTTATTTGATTTTATTATTAAATCTCCAATATTTCTTTATTTTGGGAAAGTCATTTTATTCCCTCTCTCTTATTTTTATAATTGAAATATTCGAAGATAAAATAATTAAAATCCAATGATCCTTTTTTTCTAAATTTGAGAAAAACTCAAATATGAAAATAACGAAATCCCCAGCTCTCTCTGTGAGTCCTTGAGCTGCGTAGAATTTCTAGGATCAAGCCAAAATGCAATAAAATATGATATGCAATGATGATCTAATGTATAACATTCCAAATTGAAAATTTGGGATGTTACATTCAGTGTCTATTTTCAAATGGCACTGCATGCAGTGACTATACTATTCTCTTGTGTAGTTCAACCAAAATTGCGGTCACTTTATTTGTTTGCCAAATAGCAACGGGCAGACATCTTTGTCTACACAAATATCAATCATCTAGTAAACATATACCCGACCTTGTATTTTCGGTTTAAACATGTCTCTTCCGCTTAGCATCTGTCATGTTGTGCACTGGATAATTTGATACAGTTATGTTTTGCCCTGGACAATTTCATATTGAATTGATTTGTTGGTTCAGAGCAGAAATATAGCACCTATTCTTCATCAGACCAAGGATATCCATGTTCGCAGTGATGGAAGAGGTGAAATCGATACAACCAAAATTGAGCATCCAATCATTGAATCTTGTCCTGCACCTCCAATGTAGGTCCACCCTGCCAATAAATTGACGTGCAAACCACTAGTATTAATATCTAATGATAGTACGAAAAGAGTAGCAAGATAGTAGCAAACCATGTACCTTCGTAATGAACAGCTCATAGTGCCACCAATTGGATATAAAGGTTTGGAAGAAAACATGCTCCTAATGTTGAACCAATTGGAATTTTTGTGCAGTTCCACTAAAATCGAGCATCCCTGTTTGCATAGATATTGAAAGTGTGATTACTGTAAAAATGACACTAGTTGAAGCATAGACTCACAAATATAAGCTTTCCAATTTCTTAATGGGAAAAGGTAGCAAGACTGTTTCTAACCACCTGTTTGAAGGAATAAATAAGGCAACAGCGGCTGATGTCAAAAAGGCATATATAGTTCTTTTTGAAAGAATGATCGACTCCTGACCTTTCCTCTTCTTTTAAGCATATTTTGTGCAGTTCAACTAAAATAAAATGCCATCACCGCCTTGAAAATTCAGTGAACTGTACAAAAGGAAATGACTTAACATTACATCATGATGTCAGGTATGTAGTCGACAGGCATTAGAGACATACATACAGACCTCCTCCGATAACATAATTAACATTAATTTTAGCAAAGGTGGGACTAGCTTTACCAGGATAATTTGAGTGAACTCTACACCCTTTGTTCCTTAATATAAGACGTTTTCGTGGTTCAATTTAAAGTACCCAAACGTCTGGTATTTAGAAAAACAGGTAGTAGTTTCCTAGAGCACATATCTAGGAAAGCTTGCCACACTTTATTTATGTCCATACGCTAATGCAACACCATTGGAATACTACAAATATACACTAATCCAGTGGCTAGTGCAATAGTAGAGTAGTTATTTTATTATAGGGTACAGTACAATGGTTTTACTAAACAGATTTCAATAAACTCTAGCACTGGAAGATTTCTATAAGAATTAACAATACTAAATGTAAAGGCAACAAGTTTCAGCATTGGTATACTAGCTCTGCATGAGCATTAAACCAAATACAAAAGTCTGAAGGTAACTAGCATTATTAAATAATGACAGTATAAAAAAATTGCAAACCATGTACCTCCAAGGTAAATATCATTTCGAACTCGGGGGGACCTTAAAAATTGCTATCCCAATCTTGATAATTGATCAAACATAAAAACTTGATTGAATGAATCAAGAGAACAGCTGGAGGAGGAGGTGCCCACTCTTGACCTTCCCTCTTGTCTTCATAATTTTTTGTGCAGTTTAACCAAAATAAAATGACACCAGCGCCTTGGCATTTTGGTGACACTATACAAAAAAATTAACTTATCTCATGAAAGTGAGGTATGTAATCTATAAGCATCAACAGTGCAAAAATCTAAAGGTAGTAACAAGTTTCATCGTTGGTATACTCGCTGTGCAACATCATTAGAATGCCTTAGCTAAAAAATCTTTATACATCCACAATCAATAGCTAACCCTGAAATAATCCAGTGACATTAAATGGAATTGCTTAAATTTATCGGTGGCATTAGACTGAGTGCAGCATTAGTTAAATGTGGCATCACTTTAGGAGTAGCATTGCTTGACTTGAGTGCTGGCGTTATACTAACAGCAAAAAAGTGGCAATAAGAGCATGGGAGGCCCATTCGGACAGTGGGCACACCAGTACGATGTACCTCCATGGACGAAGAATGGTGAGGGAGGTATGGTTGCCCAGAGCAACAAATATCCAGGCAACATATGTGGATTACGTCCCATTTTTGTTCTTTTTAGCCACCTTTTTCCTATGTGAGGACAACAAACCGATCGACCTGGTCATTCTCTATTGAGTTGAGACACGAGACTCGTTCCTTAGCTACTGATTTCCCCCTTTTCAACCTAGATGCGGGTTCGATGCCTACTCTCCTGGACAGTACAATCTCCCTTCCTTTCCTTATTCAACCTAGACATGGATTAGTCTGCATGAAGTAGGGTTTCCTTTAATAGTGAAAATTAAGGTTTTCGTCTGCGTGACCAGCAGAACAGAGGATAGAAAATTGGGAAGATGGTAGAGTGGAAAAAGATCCACATGCAACGATGTGGGAGATGGGGCAATAGAACAAGGGTATGGTTCGAAAAGAGGTAGCATACCTGAGGGTCGGCGGGAAGTGTCTTTGCTCGTGGTCGTCGTCCTCCGCACACACTATGGCAGCGAGCTTGGGGACAAAGGCCATCCCGCGCGGGCGCTAGGTCTAAGAGGACGACCTTGTCGTCAGTGCCTGACCTCGCTTGCCGATGATGAGTGCGTCAATGCTGCACGTCCTTTTCTTCCCCGGCGGATCTGTGACCACCGGTGAAGAGGGAGAGAGAGGCCGTATTTTTTAGATTTGGAGAGAGGGTGATAGTGTGAGAAGCAAGTGGGCAACCCTTAGCAAGAAAGCGCTGAAGCTCCAGCCTATATATCTTTTTATACTACTAGTACTGGAGGTGGAGTAGTGGTAGAGTAGTTTATATTTTCTCTACATACAGTACCAGTTAGTCGTGCTTCAAAACTGAATGACACGCCAATAATAAAATAGAGGTCGATAACTCATGCGGCACCTCGGACCAACACGGCCAGATCGCATTGCACGAGAAATTACACACCATGTTTCGTTGACATGTGGTCCCGTTCCAACATGTCAGTGAGACGAGGGCGAGTCCTTTTCTACTAGTATTTCCGAACGGACGTGTAGGCCGGGGCGCCTCTTCGTGTACCATGGCAAACTGGCAACCGACCACCGACTCTTCGCCTTTCCCTCTTGATTTGGAATTGCTGTCGCACGCTCTTCCTCCCTCCTCCATTTGCCTTCACCCTTCCTTCTTCCATTGTTCGATCGTCTTCTCCATGGAGGGAACAGGCCGGAAATGACCCCATTATTCTTGCCCTGATCTGAAAGATGACGTGGTGGAGGAACTCATTGATCGGTGCGATGTCATCACCTCGGCTAGCATGGCAGGTTCGTTCAAAGACCATTCTCGACTCAACTAATAACATCATTACAAGGAACCCAAGGGTCCAGGAGCGGTTTGATCTCCCCTATTTTCTTTGCCGTGACCCTGATGACTGGCGCGGGGACGACGGAGGCCTCGCCTTGTGCAAGTTGATGCCGCTTGATAATGATATGTATGATGTTAAGATGCCATCGCTTGAGGGCAAGGTTTGGGCAGGCGCAGATGGAGATTGGGTTGTTTATATTGAGTACAACTGCGAGTGGGAACTTGTGAATGTGTACACTCGTAACCGGGTTCCACTTCCAAAAATCTCAGTAGACTGCCTAGAGGTTGAGCACACCTGTATTCTACGCACGTTCAAATACGATCATGGTGTCTGTCTTCTACGGAAGATAGCAATTTGTCGATTTCCCAACCGCTCTTGGAATTACAGGAACTATGTAGTTGTTTCTATCTTTGACAAGCTTGCTGCCGTCCTTCGTGGTTCGACTGGATAGATATTGCTCAAAAATCAGTTTCTGTACATGGATGTGTACTGTGATGCAATTCAATACGAGGGTCTTGTGTTTGCTTCCACCACTCATGTCACTGTTTTTGCATGGGATCCTCGTAGGTTCGGTTCATTTGTCTTCCACCGTAATTATAATTGTTTCATCCACATGCACGTGGGTTAGCAAGTTTCCCTTTACTAATTAACCTTCTTCTTGTGTTTCCAAGGTCCTGTGAACATTCCACCACCTATACTTGAAAATTTTTATAACCAAGGGGGAGATGACGATGGTGATGATCACGAGCATGAGGACGAGCAGCGCCCATATACTCAGTGGCGCCTGGCAACTTATTCTGATGGATCACCCCTTCTTGTGTGTATACAGCCCACTGTTGATGTTACTACTAAGGAAGTAAGTGCTGTCTCCCATGGTCGCACTCTCTGGACCTATTCCAACACCCATTGCATGGTATTCGAGATGGATACTAGTGTGCTAGCACCAACACCTTCTCCCTGGTAAAGAATTGATAGTCTTGGAGAAAACTCACTCTTCCTTGGACAAAACTATCCAATGATGGTGAAAGGCGATCCAACTGTTGTTAACACAACGTTACTACCATTTATGAGAAGCAACTGTATCTATACCTCGGACATTTCCGTGGTTCCCTACCGTAGAACCGATATAGTAGGCCGCTTCAGCCCAGATGATCAGTCCTGCGTTGGTCTCAAGATCGACAATGGATGGCCCTTCCCAGAGAATCACTTGTGGTTCAAAGCAAGCGTTTCCAACGCCAAAGATTGGTTGAGTTGAAGTTCATTTCATTGCTTGTTATTTGTTGTGTGATGAAAACTTTAGTATTTATAATGTATTCTCGTTGTCGATGTGGGTTGATGACCTGTTGTATGTAATAAAATGATATGCCTGTGATAAACTTACTAAATTTATGAATGCCTTTCGAGTCGCTTCTCTGAGTGAGTGCTACGACGAGGCAAAAAAATATTTTCCGAATACATAATTGTACGTGCATTGCAACAGGTTACCGGATGAGGCCAATCAACAATAGTAGTACACTATTTATACTAGCTTCACATGCTTCACGCGTCGGGCGGGTGTTTTTACTGTAGCTATATGTTAATGTGTTCGCTGTACGTAACTAGCACCTCGAATCCTCGATACTACTAGTACTATATTAGTAGGAGTAGTAGGGTGGCATGGGCCAGAACAAGCATTCACGTCCAGGAGTACGGCACAAGCCACCAGCACGACTTCCATCTGACACCATATTTCTTGGAGTCCGGCTAGAGCAATCTCTTCAACCTCATCGTTTCTCTAACTCAACCATCGCGCGGCGGGCGAGGTGGGGGTTTGCCGATAGTCGGTTTCCTCAACTGCGGTCCCACTTGTAAGGCCAACTCCAACGCACGACCCCAAACGGACCTCCGTTTTGCCCGGATTCTGTCCGTTTGGGTAGGGCAATGGGGTTATGTCTGGGCCATTTCTCGGATGCGGTGGTCGTGCGCCGAACGCACGGACGCATCCCAGCTGCGTACATTTTTCTTTGCAAACACATATCTTTTTTTCATCATTGATTATTTGGTACATGGAAATACATCACCAAAATTTTGACTAGAAAAGCAAGACCAAAGAAAACAAGAACCACAAGAATACATTTTAGAATATATCCAACTTCCATAACTGCTACTATAAGTTGGATTAGTGCCTTCTCAATGCATTCATTGTTTATCTGCGGAGGCTCGACCTTGCGTGCTTCTTTCTTCTTCGAGTGTAAAGAAGTAGACGTTGCTTCCTCGCATCTAGTCTCATGTCTAGCCTCTATTCTATCAACAAGTACACTAGTCTCATCTCTAGCCTCTATGCTAGCTAAAAGTGCTAGAACATCTACTAAATTGCGCTCTATCAATATATCGATGTACTCTTCTTCCCAATACCAAAACTTGCATCCATTCTACACAATAAAATTCTAAGTTATCACAACTAGTCTAATCCGAGAGCACAACCGAAGATTTGGTCGAGTTCTTCCTCCTTTTGCCGACACGTGGGACATCCAGCATCCAGGTCGTGTCATGCAAGAAAATAGAGTGGTAGTTGAAGCCATGTGATGTGCATCTTGGGTTAAACTATAAATAGAATCTTACTACTCTTGAGTAACTCCAAAAGCGGCCACCGAAGATCTTTATTGGATTTGTTTTCATCACCAGCACGTCGAGGTGAAAGATGTGCAGGTTCAGTGGGTCCTCTTGCGTTTTCACTGACATGTGGGACCGCATATGAGACAACAGACGATGGGATCCGCGCGTCCGCTGGCTGGCTGAGAAGAGAGATAGAGGAGGGCTGAGCACGGACTCAAGGACATTTGTTCTACGTAACCAACACCTCGATATAGGCTCGATATAGTGGGGTGGCATGGGCCATAACTAGCATTCACATCTAGCAGTACGGCACACGCCACCCACATGAGTCCCATCCGACACCAATTTTCTTGGAGTCCATGCTACAACCATCTCTTCTCCCTCCTATTTTCTCAGCCATCGCGCGGTAGGCGGGGTGGGGGTTTGCCGATAGTTGGTTTGCTCAACTACGGTCCCACTTGTAAGTGAAAATGCAACACCACATGCATTCCCCCTTGAGCGGCATGCCGGACCAACCATGTGGGGTGTGACGCGAACACCGCAGGCTTTTCCTTCTGAACTTGTAACTTGTAAAATTTGGTTCTGCTCCATGGCGCGGCCGATAGATAGAAATAACGATTTTCCCTAGAGCAATGAGAAGTTTGGTTCTGGCGTGGTTCATGCATGGAGTACGTACGAAAATTATGAAGTTGATGCGAAAGGTAAGATAATTACTAGTAGTACCATATACTACTACATGTATTTGACGGAAAGATAAAAATACATATGGATCCATCAATGACATCCTCACGCCCTAGTGCGTCGGGTCACCAACCGACGTGTGAGGAGCAGCGGCATTGGCGGCGAGCTCAACGTGCTTCTGAACAATGCCGTCCAAGGTTGCCCTGCGGTCCAAGAAGGCCAGCGTCCTATTGTCCTCCTCTTGCATGTAGTAGTCCTTGTGGACGATTTGCGCATAGACGTGGGTGATTATGTCGATGGTGTCTTGCTGCGCCAGGCGCTGCGTGGCGAGCGCAACCTCGAAGTGGACATTCTCCTTCTCCGGCGCGACGGCGGGCAGTCGCAGGGCCACCAGTGCATCGAAGAGGTTATCACCATAGTGGACGTTGAGGGTGGCGGGCATCATAGAGCCTGCGCACGTCGGCTAGAGGTGTACGTCAAAGTCATCCACGAGCTTCTTGACAACGATGAACTTGTCGAGGAAACCGACGAGGACCTCGTCGAACAAGAAGACGAAGCTGTTGTCCAAGCGGCCCCTCACCCTGGCGGCCTCAAGCACTACCTGGAGATGTTCCTCGGTGCCGGGCCGCATGCCGGCGTGGTGGACCATCTGGCACAGCCGGCTGATGCTCGCGCTCATAGCCTCCATGGGTCTAGCTTAGCTTCTAGTTAACTGATCTTGCGATTCGAGTGATCACTCTTGCCCTTGGTTAGCGTGCATATGTGCATAGGATTTCATACTAGATTGGACTGGCCGGGAGCCTTTATATGAGAAGTGCAGACTACGTTGAATTCACATGCGTGTTGGCCATCTACTCCTCGGCTCTCTACTGCACCTGCCTTTGGCTGTATGACAGGTGGGCCAACCACCCGTTGGGCCCACGTTTCATTCAACCAAAGGCAGTTGCAATAAGTCAATGAAACTGCGTCCCCCTTCGTGCCGGTGCAGTATAGTCATCTCACTGGACCTCTAGTTGGGGCCAAACGAGAGAAGTTTGATGTTTACTGGTTTATTGGTCCGCTTTGCATTTTGCGCCAAGTTTTGACCTTTGATTTAACTAATAAAATGTTAATGTATGTAAACAAAAATGTTGTGTAAGTCACCTTACGAAAACCAAATAGTCCCAAAACACTTAGGCATGGTACATTAACTCCCTCCTTGTTTCTTATTTCGTGACATATCAACCAATGAGAGATGTGGGTCATGCATGCTTTCAATGACTTGAGACTGCCAAACATGACATGCAGTGTTTAGTTCATTGTATGTAATCCTATTAATTAGCAAAAAGACATTAAGTTCTCTCGCCGATAGGAATTAAACAATACACCATGTATTTATTTAAAGAGGGAGTAGTACATTTTTTGTGACATGCATTACTAGATATTTCTAGTCAAATACTAAAATCCAGATGGACGTGGTAGTACTGCTAAATCCAGACGGTGGTGCTAGTAGTACTAGTAGTAGTACTATCAATGTAGTACTAGCACTGTACTACCCATTGGTCAAATTATTACGTGCAGCTCCTCATAGTGAAGTGACAAGACCCTGCGCTGGAGATGACACCTGAGTATAGGCGCCGTGTTCGGCATACCATAGTCAGCCTCACCATCTGCAGTCACTATCATCATGGCTGTAGAGCTAGCCTGCTTACAACTAGCCCTATTCGATATAATTTCCCGTGCGTAGATGCCCGTGCATTGCAAGGAACACCAAGATTGGGGGTGGACGGCGCCGGCAGTGGCCATCGCGCCAGATTTTTCCATGGGCTTCTAGATGTGGTGGGGAGGAGATAAGGCTGATTGTGAGAGACAAGGAGTTGTTTGTAAATAGTGAACAAGTGTGAGCATCTTTTTTCAAAAATGGAGAAGATTGGTTTGTATGCGTCAGATCTAGATCCGACGGCTATTGGTGAAAGATGGTAGGCACAACATCATCACCAACTTAGGACCTGTTTGATTCACACGATTTTGAAAACGCAGGAATAGGACATGACAATATTACAAGTTTCAAACTGATATTACAAATGTTAGGAGTAATGCTACACCTACGAAGAGGGAATTACTAGGAAGTTTATGTAAGAACTTTCGTTACTTTAGGTGGATGCAACATTATCGTACAAACTAAAATCCACCGCCCTAACAAGTCACTAATGGGCAAATGAGTTTTCGAGTCTCTGGCCACTTGATGTTTCAAAAACAAATTCAGCATCTGCGGAGACTTTGTCATTTAGGCTTAGACGCTTGCGGTGATCAGCACACCATTCATTATTGTCTCAGAGAACGCCAAACCTCATTACCTTGAGCACACTTGCCTCCAGAACAAAGAACCTGGCCAATTTAATCTCACATGTGCTGCCTCGATAGTCGATCAAATCAATTTCTGTAAGATGGAGATCAAAGCATTCGATGAGATTGTTATAGTGCATCACATTTTTCACTTTCGGGGTCTTTTTTTATCTGCAAAAGAAGAGAACATATTAGAGCAGCTAGCTGTATAAGATTGCCGTGTCATCAAGAGGTACCAATATCATTCGCTCATACGATAGGGTTGGCTGGCTAGTGATATTTCTCTCTCTCTCTCTCTCTCTCTCTCTCTCTCTCTCTCTTTCTATTTCCTCTCATTTACCTAGGAGCACGTGAAGAGCTTGGGCATTTGTTGGCTTCCACTATGTGGCCGATGCCATATTTCGCAAAAGTATGCCACATAATACGCATCAATGTCAAATCAAAAGATTTTGGCACCGCTCTCGCGATGTGAGAGAGTTGGCACCGCTGTGCACGCAGACCCATATGTATAAACAAATCAATCAAACCAACTACACCAGCCTCTCACTCTCCCAAACAAGTGTTTTTTATTGCCTCAGTCCTCTCTCTCTCCCACACAAGTGTTTTTTCTTTCCGTGAGTTAATTTGGCACCGGAGCAAAGTAGGTGATCCAGATTGGGGCACCAGGTAAGCAATGGAGGGGCATCAATGCCAAATGCATCACAAGTGAATTTGGCACGTGTTTTGGCCTACATAGCCCACATTTGTACTCCCTCCGTCCCAAAATTCTTGTCTTAAATTTGTCTAAATACAGATGTATCTAGTTATATTTTAGTGTTAGATACATTAGTATCTAAACAAATGTAAGACAAGAATTTTGGGACGGAGGGAGTACTACCTTGTATTTAGTATAAAATTTTGACCATAGATTTACATAAGAAAATGCCAATGCATGTCACTAAAAATTACACCATTCGAAATTATGTTCAAATACGAATCCAATGATATAGTTCTTAGTGACATGCATTAACATTTTGTTAGTTAAATCTATGGTCAAATTTTGATACTACAAAATAGGAAGAGTAAACTAGGACGGAGGTAGTACTTGCTCTTAGGGTAACCATAGAGTTACTAGAGTAGTCTAAGTTACTTTCCACTATGACTAGCCTAGGCTACTATAGTAGTACAATAGAAAAACGATGCAGGTAATCACATGAGAAAAAAATACTAAAAACATTTCTTTCGATGCAGTGCGTAGATGTAGTTTTGAACACTACACTTGTCATCGTAATTTGGGAAAATTACGAAAAAATTGAGCTGCGATGTGATTACCGTTTACTAATAGGAAAGAAGTTTCACCTCGATGAGTAGCTTCTCCGTGCACGGAAAGCATGTAAGGAATCCAACAACCTGATCCAGATTGGGGCCCATAGATTTTATTGCCAAGATCTTCACTGTGCGCATAGACTGGGTCAAGCTTGTGGGAATCATTTTATGGAAGACGGTTGTAAATACATCAAGAAGAAATCTAAAAATGTGAATTTCAAGAAGAAGGAGAAGAAGATGAGTGTTGTACCTGAATGATTACGGGTCCAAAAAAGAGTTTGGAGAATTTGGCAGACGAGTACACCAACGCTGTCAATTTTGGCGCGTCAATGACCCTGATTTTTGTTGGACCTTCTAGATCCGATACAAGCAATCTCTCAAGGAAAGGCGCATTCTCAATGACCATAATGTGGAACAGCTGGAGTGATCTCTTCCCAATTGATGTCTTGTTGTGGGGCCAGCAAGACACATAAATCCATCGAAGATTCATCGAGGCGATGTGGAGGCTAATGAACCCGTGGATCTGCTCAAGCAAGGTTGTCAGAATCACGATTCTATCGTACGATTCTACGACTTTATGATCCAAACTAACCTCTTTGATTCTATGATTTTGGTCTCTAGAATCTATGTTTCTAAGATCCTGATAGTGAAGATTCTACGATTTGTGATCCTAGCATCGGAGCTCTGATCCGATTCAGGATCACGATTCTGACAACCTTTTCTCAAGACGAAGGTCCTCGAGCGCAGTACAGCTGCGGAGCAGGTGCTCCATAGCCTTCTTCGAGATGACAACGTCGAAGAGGTCGAGCTACTTGAGTTGAGGGAGAAGAAGGGCGGGCGCGACATTAATCTGGGGAAGATAGCAGGGGCTGAAGCTGGCGCGGCGCAGCATTGGTGTGAGGCGGAGCACCGACGGCGGCAGAGAGCGACATCGTACAGCTTCAAAGCTGAGCTCCTTGAGCTGATCTAGGGCGGGCGATAAGAACCACTCGTCGAACTTGGGTTGGACCTTGCAGTTGGTACTGAACATGCAGATGTCAAGGCGTCTGGCTGGCCTAGGGTGCGATGAAAGGATCTTGGAGATTACGGCCATGCGTTTGCAATCCCCATCGTAGAGGCAGCTGTCGACAGTGAGATTGAGGGGGACGTGGTGCCAGAGGGGGCGCCACCGCCGGGAGAGCAAGGAGGTCCGCACGGCAGATTTGGTGGGGAGGAGGCCGATGATGACAAGCAGCATGTCGTCGGGGAGGCTGCTGATGAAGTCCAGGCTCGCCGGATGCAGTTTTGGCTCGAGCCGCCTCCGCTTGTTGGCTGCCTCGCCGTCCATCTCAACCGGCGGCGACGCCGGTGTACACGTGTGTTGGTGTGTGTTGTGTGCTGGGTGTGCGTGAGTGCATCCTTCTGTGCATGCCGCCGCGTAGTGGTGAATTGTGCACAAGTGCGTCCTTCATGCGCAAGAAGTGTGTCCTCAATGTGCCCTCAATTTACTAGCGTGCGGGGTGCTACCCCGAGTGGTTTCAACTTTGTTTACTTCACCGCGTGTCAGATGTGCCTCTAGTTTACTTATTTTCACCCACTTCCACATGGGCCAGCACACGAAGATATAGAACACGAGCTGACAAGGCAGCATGCAGACTGGTTGACCTGTCAACTAAACAATATACGGAGCTATACACTAACACAGTGAGCGTATAATCTGTCGGTATAGAGAGTTCGAGTGAGAGGGGAGGCCCGTGAGAGATAGCAGAGACAGAGAGAAAGAGCTACTCCCTCCGTTCAATAATGTAGTTCCAACTTTTTTTTAAAGTCAAACTTTTGAAACTTTGACCAAGTTTATAAAGAAATTACTTATATCTACAATACCAAAGATAAATGATAGTATAACGTAAGTACATGTTGTGATGAATCTAATGATCGTTCCAGATCTAAATGTTTTTCTCCACATATACCTGGTCAAACTTTTCTGAGGTTTGACTTTTCAAAACATCCATATGCTTATGGACGCGACAGAGTCCCTAACTAGAGAGAGAGAGAGAGAGAGAGAAATAGAAAGAGTGAGTGAAAAAAGTGTGTGTGTGTGTGTGTGTGTGTGAAAGAGACATGGAGAACACACGATAAAAGTAGAGAAAAAGCGTGTATGTCTTATGCAAACATATCACACATGCATCTTCGACAACGGAAGCAAGGTGAGAAGATAGTGTGCAGTTGTTTGCAACCGAGAGAGCAAGACCCCTAGCACGTGGCCAAGAGGGGTCTGACAAACAAGGGAGAGAGGTCGATAGAGACGTACGGAGAAAATGCAGACATGGGGAGGAGAGAGTGTATGTTTGTCATAGAGAGATCCCCTGGAGATCATGATGGGACTACATGGGTGGGAGATCGAGTGACAAGATGTGTGCGCGATAGAAGATGCCCCGAGAGATATCGAGATAGACGTATGGATGGAAGGAGACAATACGTGTGTTCCTGATGGCTAGTGAGAGATAATCATACTTAGGGGGGGAGTGCTTGCGCCTATGATGGAGTGAGGGATTATGGTACTTAGGGGGGTGCGTGTCACATGGAGAGAGAACAGGGGCGAAGAGTGTTGGATGGGTCTATATGTATAGCGCGAGTGAGACATGTGTATGTGTGAACCAGGGAGATATAAAGTTTGAGAGAGATTGAGGAGCCCCGATAAGGCTGAGTGGTGCGTCAGATAGCTGAGAGGGGGAAAGAGATATTCCATCCGCTTGATAATGCAGTGCATGTAAATTTTTTAGAAGTCAAACTTTGGAAACTTTGATCAGGTTTACGCAAATTATATTTATATCTACAATACCAAAGATACATCATACAAAACTACATCTCATGGTGAATCTAATGGTATATGTTTGCCGTTCTAGATGTAATTGTTTTTATCCACGTACATGGTCAAACTTTGTGATGTTTGACTTTTCAATAAATCCATATGCTATGGACCGAGGAGAGTGCCTAAGTCGAGAGAGATCAAGTGCGTGTGAAGGAGAATGAGTAAGTGTGCAAAAGGAGTATGTGTGTGAAAGAGAAAGTGACAACAAATGGTAGATTGGAGAGAGAGTGTGTGCTTTTTTGTTTCTTATGTGAACATATCACGCATGCATCTCCGAGACAGAAAAGCGAGGCGATGAGATACACGAAGATAGCTATTGTGTGATTGTTTGCAACGGAGAGAGACACCCCTATAGCACATGTCCAATAGAGGTCTGGCCAACAAGGAACAAAGGTCGAGAGGGACACATGGAGAACATGGATGCATGGGGAGGGAGAGAGGGTGTGTTTGTGATAGAGAGATCCCCTCGAGGTCGTGAGGGGACTATATGGGTGGGAGATCGAGGGAGGTGCGTGCGCGATAGAAAGATGCCCCGAGAGAAATCGAGATAGACCATGCACATGTTTGTGATGGAGACTAAGATTAGCTAGTCATATACATATAGGGGGGACTGCATGTGCCTACAATTGAGTGAGAGACCATCATACTTGGCTAGCTAGGCATGAGATTGTGTGTGTGTGTGCGTGTGAGATGGAGAGAGAACGAGGGAGAGAGATAGATTTTAGATGGGCCTATCGAGTGCGAGTGAGATATGCATGTGTATGTGTGACCCAGGTAGATGGAGAGTTTGAGAGAGAGGGGGAAGAGCTCTGAGATGACAGAGTGGTGCATGAGAGAGTTACGGGCAACGAGCCAAGGAATTTGTGTGCGTACGATGAGTGCACCCAAGATATCTAGCTTGGACTAGAGTATCATACATAGTGTGCGACAGAGACCTATAGATGGAGTATATAGGCATGCGAACTAGAAAGCCCCCCCCCCACACACACAGAGAGAGAGAGATGTAGAGAAAGGGAGAGGGACCAACAAGGTTTGTGTGTCGGATGCATGTGACAAAATTGAAGATTGTCAGAGAGAGAGAGAGAGAGAGAGAGAGAGAGAGAGAGAGAGCAGGAGTCTGGGAGAGGGGGAGGTCGCGTTTTATGCATCAAAGACTGATATAAACCATGTTTCGATATAAACTTGCATTCAAATATTTAAATTGGAGAACATGTTGTCTACAATCCACACATGATCGGATATATGCGTATATCAAACAAGTTCATTAATTTGACTTTCAACATGTTCATGGAGTACTATAATATTGTACAACATGCTACTCGATTGAGGTGTTCAATTTTTGATTTAGTTCACTATTTTGACCTAGTGAACGAACTATTTCATTTTGGGTTTGATTCCCGTTTTTGAGTGGGTCAACTATTTGTCATATAGTAAATCGCTAGCAACGAGCATGTAAAAACACATTACTCCCGAGCATCATCTCTCCATCTAAAAAAGAAGTGGCAAGCTAATATTTCAAAATTTGTTTCGAATCAACTTGGTAAGGTAGACGTGGATGCTTGTTCTCCCAAAATTTGAACGAACCGTTAAACATCCTCTGCTTGGTGGAATTTGCTGAGAAAATAAATGGGAACGCGAACTTACCGTCCTATGTGGGACAAACATCAATTGGCCCGTTGTACATCGGGGGTAGGTTCGTAACTTCATCCAAGTGCGCCTTCTCCTCACCCGAAATGACATGTGCTGAATAATTCATAAACCATGGTCGGCAAAACACGCTCTCCTCGCCCGAAATAGCTCGCACCCACTATTTCAAAACACGCTCTCCTCGCCCGAAATCGCTCGCACCCACTATATTTCAAAACATGCCTGAGGGAGTCCAGGATAAGGGGGTATCCGGACAGCCGGACTATGTATTTTGGCCGGACTATTGGACTATGAAGATACAAGATTGAAGACTTCGTCCCGTGTCCGGATGGGACTCTCCTTTGCGTGGAAGGCAAGCTTGGCGATTTGGATGTTAGATCTCCTTCTCTGTAACCGACTCTGTGTAACCCTAGCCCCTCCGGTGTCTATATAAACCGGAGGGTTTAGTCCGTAGGACAAGAACAATCGTACCATAGGCTAGCTTCTAGGGTTTAGCCTCTACGATCTCGTGGTAGATCAACTCTTGTTATACTCATATCATCAAGATCAATCAAGCAGGAAGTAGGGTATTACCTCCATCGAGAGGGCCCAAACCTGGGTAAAACATCGTGTCCCCTGCCTCCTGTTACCATCCGCCTTAGACGCACAGTTCGGGACCCCCTACCCGAGATCCTCCGGTTTTGACACCGACACTGGTGCTTGTTGAGAGTTCCTTTGTGTCGTAACGGTAAGGCTTGATGGCTCACCTCGTTGTTAAGGACAACATCACCTCTGGGGGAGCCATGTCTCTAGGCCAAACTCTCCGACTAGGCGGCTTCGTTATGACCGCCCGATCGGCTCTCACGCCGACGATGACTTCTCAGGTCATCAAAAACAGCCTCCACGTCGACTCAGAACTTGCCGAATAGATGGATCCAATGGAGCTCTCCTCCCTTAATGAGCTCTTGGATCGCATCGCCGCTCTGGGTGTCACTACGGACTATGATCGGATTGGGCTTAAACCCGACCAAAGGGAGATTAACTCTCCGCCGGTCACCCATGAGATAGCGGTCGTGGAAGAACAACGTATGGATTCTCCCTCTATCTTGAGGATGAACTATGTCCGGATCCCCGAGCTCTCCAAGCCGGATACCCGTTTGCGGGAGGACATGCCCCAAACCCCGAACTTAGAATTATGCGGCGGGCCAGAAAAATTAGGCAACATCCCAGAGCCCGAGCCGCCAAGCTCGGAAGCTTCTCTGCCCCTGGGTCTCAGATCGGGTCAGGATTTGGACTTAAATCCGCCACCCACCTAGATATAATCAATCTTTCCCATATCAGACAAGAGCCCCAAGAGACAGTACATCATTACTGGGCCAGATTCCTCCTTGTGATAAACAAGGTCAAGGACTATCGCGAGGAAGATGCAATCTCCCTCTTTTGGAAAAATTGCACGGACAAAGGGATCCTCAACGCTATAGGTCACCGTGACATAGTACACTTCGCTGACTTAGCGGCCATAGTGCAGAAATACTGCGCAATGGAAAGCGCTTGGAAAACCCAAATGAGCTTCTGGGATAATCCGGCTCTCACTAAAACCTTCGTCCGAACTAAAAGGGCAAACTCTCGTAAGTTACCCGATTCAATTTCCAAAAAAATCAAAGCCCGATGCAAGGCGCGGAACCGTATTGGAGGAATGGCTCAATGGGCCATGCAAAATTCACATCACACCGAATACCACGCCAACACATAGCCTTAGAGCATGTTGGATACTCCGGCAGGTAGCAAAGAGCGGCGAGGATCTCCTCATAAATCACACATCAGAGCAAAATCCCACCGGAAATAACAATACGGTATTGACAGTCTTCGAGACTTTCGCCTCAAATAATAGGCGCAAGCGATCTCAACGCAGTCTCGATGTAGTTTGCCATGTGGCAACAATAAATCCGTGGAACGACACGGCTAAAACTTACAATGCCAGTGACGAACCTCAATTCCGAACAGTCCGGGCACCAGCCGCTTTGGTCCTTAGTCCAATCATGGATGGCTTCCGGCTCTCTAAAGTGTTCATGGACGGCGGAAGAGGACTAAACCTCATCTACGAGGAAACCCTCAACAAGATGGAAATTGACAAGAGCCGCATTGAGAGAAGTAGCACGACCTTCAGGGGAATCATCCCTAGTCGGGAGGCGCGATGTGCGGGAAAAATCACACTGGATGTGGTATTCGGCACGCCAGAGAATTACAAGTCCGAAGAAATTACATTCCAAGTAGCCCCATTCAGCAGCGGATACCACACCCTCTTAGGGCGGGACGCATTCACGAGCTTCCAAGCTATACCCCATTATGGGTACATGAAGCTCAAAATGCCCCGGCCCAATGGAATAATCACTCTAGCTAGTGATCTGGACGTCGCACTCCGCATTGAAAATAAAACTGCTGCACTAGCCCTGGAGGCATTATCAGAAGACCTCGCGGCGGAAGAACTGACAACGCTGCGAGCCATAGTGGACAGAGATGACATGATACTTGACAAGCGACCCAAGTCCACCTCTTTCAAACCCGCGGACGAGATAGTCAAATTCCAGGTCCACCCAACGGACCCTACAAAGACAGCTTCCATTGGGACACAGTTGAACCCTACAATAGACGTCGCACTGCGAGATTTCCTGCGTGAGAATTGGGATATTTTTGCCTGGCATCCTTCAGATATCCCGGGCATCCCATGCAGGCTGGCCAAACACAGCCTCAATATACTGAAAGGATACAAACCAGTCAAGCAAACTCTTAGGTGCTTCTTAGAGCCTAAGCGGCAAGCCATGGGAGAAGAGCTAGCCAAGCTACTCGAGGCTGGATTCATCAGAGACATCAAACATCCGGATTGGCTAGCAAACCTGGTAATGGTACAAAAGAAGGACAAATCCTGGCGCCTATGTGTCGATTTCAAGGACCTCAATAAGGTTTGCCCCAAGGATCCCTTCCCCCTCCCCCGCATTGATCAAATCATCGACGCCACCGCAGGACACGACTCATTGTGTTTCCTCGACGCATATTCCAGATACCATCAAATCAAGATGGCGGAGTCCGACCAAGCCGCAACGGCCTTCATTACGCCATACGGCCCCTTCTGTTTCAACACCATGCCTTTCGGGCTCAAAAACGCCGGCGCAACCTATCAACGCATGATTCAGACATGCCTAGAAAAACAAATCGGCAAAATAGTAGAGGCTTACATAGACGACGTGGTCATTAAAACAAGACACGTTGAAACTTTAATAGATGACTTGAGGCTCACGTTCGACAACCTCCGAACATATGCATCAAGCTCAACCCGGAGAAATGTGTCTTTGGTGTACCCTCCAGGAAATTGCTCGGCTTCATTGTTTCCAATAGAGGAATTGAAGCAAATCCGGCAAAAATCCGAGCTCTGTCACAGTTGGCTATCCCAACAGACCTCAAGCAGATCAGAAACTAACCGGATGTGTGGCTGCCTTAAGCCGCTTCATCTCCCGATTAGGAGAAAAGGCACTACCTCTTTATCGCCTTCTTCGATGAACCAAACACTTCGAGTGGACAGATGCGGCCACAGCCAGACTAGAAGAAATAAAGGCACTCTTGGCCACCAACCCAGTCCTGACCGCGCCAAATACTGGCGAGTCCATGCTATTATACATAGCGGCAACACACCAAGTTGTAAGCAGTGCTCATCGTCGAACGAGAAGCAGACGGACACAAGTTCCCGCTCCAAAAGCTGGTATATTATGTGTCCATTGTCCTCACTCCATGCAAATCTCGGTACCCACACTATCAAAAGATAGCGTACGCGGTCTTCATGGCATCCCGGAAGCTACGACATTACTAAGAGTGTTCGATTACGGTGGCCACCGAAGTACCACTAAATGATATAATAAATAACCGCGACGCAACGGGCCAAATTGCTAAATGGGCTATCGAGCTCCTTCCGTTCGACATAACATACAAACCACGATGGGCCATTAAGTCGCAAGTACTGGCTGACTTTGTCGCCAAATGGACAGAAGCCGAACTCCCTAAAGAGTACGACGCGTACTCCAATTGGATCATGCACTTCGATGACTCTAAAATGCTGGCCGGATTGGGAGCGGGTGTTGTCCTGACATTCCCCACTGGAGACACGGTCCAATACGTACTCCAAATATTATACACAGACTCCAACAATGCAGCCGAATACGAGGCTTTGTTGCATGGTCTTCGGATGGCAGTCTCCATGGGCATCCAACGGCCCGAAGTACGCGGGGACTCGAACCTCGCAATATCTCAGATAAATGGAGACTTTAATGCCAAGGATCCGAAAATGGCGGCTTATCGTAATGTCGTCCTCAAAATGTCAGCTCGGTTTGAGGGGCTTGAATTCCACCATGTGGTCAGAGAAAATAATCAAGCGGCGGATATCCTTGCCCGCATCGGCGCTAAACGCGACCCCGTCCCACCTAATATCTTCTTGGAAAGGCTGTTCAAGCCGTTCGTGGTATGGGAAGGGGAGTCCGGCAATATTAGTCTGGCTCCGAATACAACCCCAGATTCCGAACCATCTGACGTAATCGGAGGCTCTGCCACCGAAATAACACCTTCGACCCACGAAATCATGGTTGTCATCGCCCCGTGGACCGATCCCTTCTTAGCCTACCTAAATAGGCAAGAGCTCCCTGAGGACCAAAATGAGGCACGTTGTATTGTGCGACGTTCTAAGGCCTACAAAGTCCATGAAGGAGAGCTCTACAAGAAAAGCAGTACCGGAGTGCTCCAAAGATGCATCTCCGAAGAGGAAGGGCGGCAGCTCTTAGCCGAAATCCATTCCGGACTCGGCGGGCACCACGCTACAGCTCGGGCACTTGTAAGCAAGGCCTTCCGTACAGGTTTTTACTGACCGACAGCCCGGGCAGACGCACATGACCTTGTCCAACATTGCGTTGGTTGCCAACTCTTCGCCAATCAGAGCCATATGCCCCCTACCGCTCTCCAAACAATCTCCATAAGTTGGCCCTTTGCGGTCTGGGGGCTAGACATGGTCGAACCTCTTAAAGGGGGAAGCCATAAGAAAAAAATACTTATTGGTCATGGTGGACAAGTTCACCAAATGGATAGAAGCCAAACCAGTTAAAACGGCCGAATCCGGACCAATGATAGACTTCATATCGGGGGTCGTACACCGTTACGGTGTCCCCCACAGCATCATCACTGACAATGGCTCAAATTTCACAGCCGATGAGGTGAAAACTTGGTGCGGCAACATGGGCATCAAGCTCGATTACGCCTCTGTCTATCACCCCCGGACAAACGGTCAAGTCGAACGTGCAAATGGTCTCATCATGAGTGGCATCAAACCCAGACTAGTGCGATCATTGAAGGAATCAGACACGCATTGGGTCGAGGAGCTCGACTCCGTACTCTGGGGGCTACGGACTACACCGAATCGTACCACCGGATACACACCATTTTTTATGGTGTACGGCGCAGAAACAGTGCTACCCTGCGACATAATCCATGACTCACCTCGCGTGCGCATGTACGGAGAGAAGGAAGCCGAATTAGATCGGCAGGACAACTTAGATGCTCTGGAGGAGGAGCGTGACATCGCAAAAGCCCGTTCCGCATTCTATCAGCAATAGGCTCGAAGGTATCAAAGCAGAGAAGTACGGGCCAAAACTTATAACATTGGCGAACTAGTTCTACGCCTCCCCGAGAAGAAGAAGGACAAGCTCAAACCCAAGTGGGAGGGTCCCTTCATCATTGATAAAGTTCTCACCGGAGGAGCGTACCATCTGCGCAATGCATCTGATAACAGACTCAAGCCGAACCCATGGAAAATGCGGACAGACTCCGAAGATTCTACGCCTAGTGCCGAACTCAGTGTTCATCTCCTCACCTCCGCTTCTTCAATTATGTTCTCTTTCTTCCTTTCTCGCCCTTTTTTCCTTTTCACATACAGCCTTAAAAACTGTACAGATGCTTTGATCGCTCCGGCCGCACTATGCGTGCACACTATACCTGGGGGCTTCTCTGGGTGTGTCCACCATATATATATCATATGATGAGGTGGCTTTCCAGCGCCCTGGGGGTGGTGGTTCCCGTTTTTCTCCGGCATCATTGTCCATGCCGTTGATGTCTTCGCAGTCGAAATCAAGCGTGTCGGTTAAGTCATTGACAGTGGCTATTAAGTGGGTGGTAGGTGGGCAACGAATTCCTTCGTCGTCTGCTTCCCAATCAAGCTGTACATAGTTCGGCCAAGGGTCTCCTGACAGGGAGAGAGATTTTAACGAGTTCAGTACGTCACCCAAGGGTGGGTGCTGAAAGATATCCGCGGAGCTAAACTCCATGATCGGTGCCCAGCCAGATCCAATGGGAACAGATGCATGCGGTTCAGAGCCTATGGCCGGAGACGAGTCTGAGGGTCCGATAACACAGACCTCCTTGGAAGTGAAATCTGTGTTCATCTATATCGCCGCAGTGTGTGGCCTCCATGGCGCGGTCCATCCTCCCATCCTTGGATGGCACGATCTGCTCTAGATTTAAAGCTGGGGCAGCTGCAGGTGTGATCTCTTGATCACCGTCCGATGGTAGATCTAGGTCATGCTCATCGCGACTGTAGGGTGTACCTGTCATGGGCTCGAATCCGTCGAAGATCAAGTCTCCGCGGATGTCGGCAGTATAATCCAGGCTTCCAAACCTGACCTGATGGCCAGGGGCATAGCGATCGATCTGCTCCAAATGGCCAAGCGACTTGGCCCGCAGTGCAAAGCCGCCGAATACGAAGATCTGTCCGGGAAGGAAAACCTCGGCCTGGACCGCATCGTTGTAGATGATTGAAGGAGCCATCAAGCCTTATCATGACGACACTGTGGAACTCTCAATGAAAGCACCAATGTCGGTGTCAAAACTGGCAGATCTCGGGTAGGGGGTCCCGAACTGTGCGTCTAAGGCTAATGGTAACAGGAGGCAGGGGACACAATGTTTACCCAGGTTCGGGCCCTCTCGATGGAGGGAATACCCTACTTCTTGCTTGATTGATCTTGATGATATGAGTATTACAAGAGTTGATCTACCACGAGATCATAGAGGCTAAACCCTAGAAGCTAGCCTAATCTCATCAAGTTCTACTTTCCTCCCACTCATTTCTTTCGAGAGAAACTCCTTCTCTAGAAAGATTCCATTCTTGGCAACAAAGATCTTGCCTTTGGATCTGTAGTAGAAGGTGTACCCAATTGTTTCCTTAGGGTATCATATGAAGACGCACTTCTCCGATTTGGGTTTGAGCTTATCAGGCTAAAGCCTTTTGACATAAGTGTCACAACCCCAAACTTTAAGAAACGACGGCTTAGGTTTCTTGCCAAACCACAGTTCATACGGTGTCGTATCAAAGGATTTAGACGGTGCCCTATTTAATGTGAATACAGATGTCTCTAATGCATAACCCCAAAATGATAGTGGTAAATCGGTAAGAGACATCATAGATCGCACCATATCTAATAAAGTACGGTTACGACGTTCGGACACACGCATTACATTGTGGTGTTCCATGTGGCGTGAGTTGTGAAACAATTCCACATTGTTTTAAGTGAAAGCCAAACTAACTCAAATATTCGCCTCCGTGATCAGATCATAGAAACTTTATTTTCTTGTTACGATGATTCTCCACTTCACTCTGAAATTATTTGAACTTTTCAAATGTTTCAGACTTGTGTTTCATTAAGTAGATATACCCATATCTGCTTAAATCATCTGTGAAGGTCAAAAAATAATGATACTCGCCGCGTGCCTCTCATTGGACTGCATACAACAGTATGTATTATTTCCAATAAGTTATTAGCTCGCTCCATTGTTTCAGAGAACGGAGTTTTAGTCATCTTGCCCATGAGGCATGGTTCGCAAGTATCAAATGATTCATAAGCAAGTGATTCCAAAAGTCCATCTGTATGGAGCTTCTTCATGCGCTTCACACCAATATGACCTAAATGGCAGTGCCACAGATATGTTGCACTATCATTATCAACTTTGCATCTTTTGGCATCAATATTATGAATATGTGTATCACTACAATCGAGATTCAACAAGAATAGACCACTCTTCAAGGGTGCATGACCATAAAATATATTACTCATATAAATAGAACAACCATTATTCTCTGGTTTAAATGAATAACCGTCCCGCACTAAACAAGATCCAGATATAATGTTAATGCTCAATGTTGGCACCAAATAACAATTATTCAGGTCTAAAACTAATCCCGAAGGTAGATGTAGAGGTAGCGTGCCGACGGCGATCACATCGACCTTGGAACCATTTCCGACATGCATCATCACCTCGTCCTTAGCCAATCTTTGTTTAATTCATAGCTCCTGCTTTGAGTTACAAATATAAGCAACCGAACCAGTATCAAATACCCAGACGCTACTACGAACACTAGAAGGTACACATACATAATATGTATATGAAATATACCTTTGTTCACTTTGCCATCCTTCTTATCCATCAAGTATTTGGGGCAGTTCCGCTTCCAGTGACCAGTCCCTTTGTAGTAGTAGCACTCAGTTTCAGGCTTGGGTCCAGCTTTGGGCTTCTTCCCGGTAGTGGCAACTTGCTTGCCGTTCTTCTTGAAGTTCCCTTTCTTTCCCTGATGCCTCTCCAATGTATCTATACTTTTTGATTGTTCCATGCTGTTATATTATCATTCTTGGATGTTTTACAATCATTTTATAGCAACTTTATATCATTTTTTAGGACTAACCTATTGACATAGTGCCCAGTGCCAGTTGCTGTTTTTTGCTTGTTTTTTACTTCGCGGAAAATCAATACCAAATGGAGTCCAAACGTACCGAAACTTTTTGGTGATTTTTTCTAGACCAGAAGACACCTGTTGTGCCAAAGAAGTACCAGAGGGGGGCTCCGAAGGGAGCACCATCCACCTGGGCGCGCCTAGGGGCCCAGGCGCGCCCTGGTGGGTTGTGCCCACCTCGACCGTCTCATGCACCACCTCTTTGCTCTATAAATACTCCAATATTCCAGAAACCCTAGGGGAGTCGACGAAAAACAATTCCAGCCGCCGCAAGTTCCAGAAACCACAGATCCAATCTATACACCATCACAGAGGGGTTCATCATCCTCATTGGTGCCTCTCCGATGATGCGTGAGTAGTTCATTGTAGACCTATGGGTCCATAGTTAGTAGGTAGATGGCTTCCTCTCTCTCTTTTGATTCTCAATACAACGGTCTCTTGTAGATCTATTTGATGTAACTCTTTTGCGGTGTGTTTGTTGGGATCTGATGAAGATCGAGTTTATGATCAGTTTCTATCCATGAATATTATTTGAGTCTTCTTTTGATCTCTTATATGCATGATTACGTATAGCCTCGTATTTCTTATTTGAATATTTGGTTTAGTTAGGCCAACTAGATCGATTTTTCTTGCCATGGGAAGAGGTGCTTTGTGATGGGTTTGATCTTGCGGTGTTCTTTCCCAGTGACAGAAGGGGCAGAAAGACACGCATGTATCACTGCTATTAAGGATAACAAGATGGTGGCTATTCGTACATGAATAGATCTCGTCTACATCATGTCATCGTTCTTATTGCATTACTCCGTTTTTCCATGAACTTAATACACTAGATGCATGCTGGATAGCGGTCGATGTGTGGAGTAATAGTAGTAGATGCATGCAGGAGTCGGTCTACTAAACTTGGACATGATGCCTATATAATGATCATTGCCTGGATATCGTCATGATTATTTGAAGTTATATCAATTGCCCAGCAGTAATTTGTTTACCCACCGTTTGCTATTTTTCTCGAGAGAAGCCACTAGTGAAATCTACGACGCTCGGGTCTATTTTCTCATCATATATTTTCAGATCTATTTTATTTGCTTTTATTTGCATCTATCAATCTACTACAATTTTATCACGTCCACTTGACAATTTCTGGCACCGTTACCCGAAAGGGATTGACAACCCCTTTAATACGTCGGGTTGCAAGTATTTGTTCTTTGTGTGCAGGTACTGCTTACGTAGTGTTGCGTGGTTCTCCTACTGGTTCGATAACCTTGGTCTCATCACTGAGGGAAATACCTACCGTTGCATTGCAGCATTATCCTTTCCGCTCTGGGCAAATACCCACGTAGTTCAAGCCGCAATCATTCCCTTGCCCTTTTTCTTGAAACTAGTGGTCTTGTTAACCATCAACACTTGATGCTACTTTTTGATTTCTACCTCCGGGGCCTTAAGCATTCCGAAGAGCTCGGGAATTGTTTTGTTCATCCCTTGCATATTATAGTTCATCACAAAGCCTTTGTAGCTTGGTGGCAATGATTGAAGAACTCTGTCAATGACACAAGCAACTCGAAGATCAACTCCCAGCTGAGTCAAGTGATTATAATACTCAGACATTTTGAGTATGTGTTCACTGACAGAACATTTCTCCTCTGTCTTGCAACTATAGAACTTGTTGGAGACATCATATCTCTCAACCCAGGCATTTGCTTGAAATATTAACTTCAACTCTTGCAACATCTCATATGCTCCATGACGTTCGAAACTTCTTTGATATCCTGGTTCTAAGCCGTAAAGCATGGCACACTGAACCATCGAGTAGTTATCAGATCGAGCTTTCTAGACGTTCAAAACAACAGCTTCTACTCCCGCAGCAGGCCTTTCACCTAGCGGTGCATCAAGGACATAATTCTTCTGTGCAGCAATGAGGATAATCCTCAAGTTACGGACCCGGTCCGTGTAGTTGCTACCATCATCTTTGAACTTGCCTTTCTCTAGGAACACATTAAAATTCAGGGGAACAGTAGCTCGGACCATTAATCTTCAACATAGATATGCAAAACTGTAAGACTAAGTTCATGATAAATTAAGTTAGATTAATCAAATTTCTTCAGAACTCCCAGTTAAATAGACATCCCTCAAGTCATCTAAGTGATACGTGATCCAAGTCAACTAACCCATGTCCGATCATCACGTGAGATGGGGTAGTCATCAATGGTGAACATCTCTATGTTGATCATATCTACTATATGATACACGTTCGACCTTTCGGTCTCTAGTGTTCCAAGGCCATGTCTGTACATGCTAGGCTAGTCAAGTTTAACCCAAGTATTCTGCATGTGTAAAACTGTCTTACACCCGTTGTATGTGGACGTAGAGTCTATCACACCCGATCATCACGTGGTGTCTCAAAACGACAAACTGTAGCAACGGTGCATACTCAGGGAGAACACTTTTACCTTGAAATTTGGTGAAGGGGTCATCTTATAATGCTACCATCGTTCTAAGCAAAATAAGATACATAAGATAAACATCACATGCAATCAAAATATGTGACATGATATGGCCATCATCATCTTGTGCTTTTGATCTCCATCTCCAAAGCATCGTCATGATCTCCATCGTCACCAGCTCGATACCTTGATCTCCATCATTGCGTCATGGTTGTCTCGCCAACTATTGCTTTTACAACTATTGCTAACTCATAGCGATAAAGTAAAGCAATTACATGGCGTTTGCATTTCATACAATAAAGAGACAACCATAAGGCTCCTGTCGGTTGCCTGATATCTTACAAAACATGACCATCTCATACAATAACGTATATCACATCATGTCTTGACCATATCACATCACAACATACCCTGCAAAAACAAGTTAGACGTCCTCTACTTTGTTGTTGCAAGTTTTACGTGGCTGCTACAGGTTTCTAGCAAGAACCATTCTTACCTACAGCAAAAATCATAACGGTGATTCGTCAAGTTTGCTGTTTTAACCTTCTTCAAGGACCGTCCGTAGTCAAATTCAATTCAACTAAAGTAGGAGAAACAGACACCCGCCAACCACCTTTATGCAAAACTAGTTGCATGTCAGCCGGTAGAACCGGTCTCTTGTGCATGGACATGTAAGGTTGGTCCGGGACGCTTCATCCCACAATATCGCCGAATCAAAATAAGGCGTTGGTGGTAAGCAGTATGACTATCGCCGCCCACAACTCTTTGTGTTCTATTCGTGCATATCATCTACGCATAGACCTGGCTCATGATGCCACTTTTTGGAATCGATGCATGGAGAACAAAAAAAATTCTATGCACACACAATTATCTATCCATGGAGATGCATAGAAACAAGGGGGAGAGTATGTCTACGTACCCTCGTAGACCATAAGCGGAAGCGTTTCACAACGCAGTTGATGTAGTCTAACTTTCTTTGCGCTCCAACCGATCTAGCACCAAACGCACGACACCTCCGTGTTCTGCACACGTTCAAATCGGTGACATCCTCCGCCTTCTTGATCCAGCAAGACAGTGAGGTAGTAGATGAGTTCCGACAGCACGACGGCGTTGTGACGGTGATGGTGATGTGATCTCCGCAGGGCTTCGCCTAAGCACTACGAAAACATGACAGAGGGGGTAAACGGTGGACGGGGGCGCCGCACACGGCTAAGACAATGTTGTGTCCTTGTGTGGCACCCCCTCCTCACATATATATAGGTGGGATAGGGGAGGAGGTAGCCTAGGGCAGCCAGGACGCACCCCAAGGGGCTGGCCGCCGGCCCTAGGGCTCCTGCCCTCCTGCCCCCCCTCCTTTTATGAAGAAGGGGGAAGGAAAGAGGGGGGGGGAGAGGGAAGGAAGGGGGAAACCTTAACCATCTTTGATCAACAAGCTAGTATAGTAGAGGCTTACTAGGGACACAGTATTTTTTTATGTATTCACACATATATTTAAGTTTCCGATCAATACAATTCTAGCATGAATAATAAACCTTTATCATGAATAAGGAAATATAAAATAACAACTTTATTATTGCCTCTAGGGCATATTTCTTTCAAAATTATCCTCCATTTTTTATTGGTGTATGTTAAACTTCAAAATGATTATGTGAATCTCTTTCTTGATTATATTTAGCATTTTGTTCTTTTTTTCCTGATAAAAGGTGGATTTTATTAACTCAATCTGAAGCATCAAGGTGATACACAATACAAAGAGCACACCCACGACCTCTGCATTGTAAAGATGCACGCGTGCGCACACACACACACAAATCCCACGGGCAACCAGCAAATTCATACAAGACTGAAGCTATGCCAAGGTGGATAGATAATAAAGAAAAAAAGAGAGCAATGATGATCCACATTGAGCAGTTATTGAGCCAGATGATGGAAGCACACGTAATTTAAACATGGACACAGCCATGTGGGCGAAACATGCACAATATGCAAGCAGCCAAGCTGCCAAAGATCGTTCGTCGGAACCAAAACCTCTGTTGAAGTTGGCACTACTACAGAAAATGCTAGCAGTAGCGTGGGATTTTACCTTAGCGGTAGTGCGGGCACCTGCGCTACTGCTACGGTGCTACAACTAAACTTTAGTAGTAGTGTGGGTTTACCGGCTCTACTACTAATCATACGTAACAGTAGCGTGCTTGCTAAACCACCCTGCTGCTAATAGCAGCAGTGCCCCTATTAAGAGTGCGTTGTTGTTAAATGCATGCCCCGCGCTACTGCTAAAATTTCCTGCATTTTTTCTGCAACATATTAGCACTTTATTTGTACAGGTTTTATATAGTAGTCACATCATATTATTTTATGATCATGATGAGTTATTATATCAGTGGGTGAAAGAGACGTGGATTAGATGCAAGTGAAGGCAACATGGTGCAGATCCAAAGTACTACTAATCCAAACTTGATCACTTTAGTTTGGATTAGTAGTACTTTCAATCTGCACCATGTTTCCTCCACTTGAATCTAATCCACGTCTCTCTCACCCACTATATATATAATAATTCATCATGCTCATAATGATATAACAACTCAGCAGCATCATCATAATAATAACTCATCATCGTTATCATAATAACAGGTCATACTCATCATCATACTCATCTAACAACTACTACTCGTTATCATAATAATAAGTCATACTCATCATCATCATAGTCATCTAACGAACCCTAGTTAATTGTTCTTAGCACATGATCATGAGTATTAGCTAGGACATGCTACCCTCTCTAAGGTAAAATAGCATAAAACAACATAGCCCCTGACTCTCGATTATGGAGAATGGAGATTCTCATGTCTCCAATTCGTGGGCTTCGCACCATGTTGCCTCCAAGTAGCACCCTGTGATTATTCATAACTTTTTTCCATCCTTTGATTGTGAGGTCTTCTTCTCTTTTAGAAATCGTGTATGCACAGCGGAGAACCGTAGGCAGACTTGGCCATAAGCTCATAATATAATGTGACCTTTCGTATGCATCAGGTGAGGCACACAATCCTTCGGAATTTTCTGTTGAAGAGCATAATAATAACATAGTAAGCATAGTTTAGTTTTAATTAGAATAATGTATGCGAAAGATGCACTGATGTCATAATAGTAAAAAATCTTACCATCCCATCTCCATGGATGTTGTCGTAGTTCAACACGTGGACTAGTGGCACATATTGACCACAATGTGGAGAAATTGCGTAATTCTCATTGAAAGTCTCAACATCAATAATAAATGAGACAAGATGATCTTTCTCCTCGTAAGGTAGTTCAGAGCCATCAGTGTAGTATGTTTAGTCTACTCATTTACGTACATTTTTTGAAGAATGGAAAAAAGTTGTCAATGGAAATAAGCTGTTAACTATTTTTGACTAAACAATATAAATTACTTAATAAATATGTTTGAGAAACTCACATAGAGGTAGAAGTGGAAGTGTATCAACATCGACCCAAATGTCGATATTATCTTCGTCGATGTCATCTTCACGATCACCAAGATCGAAGGTGACATGCATACCCTCCTGAAAACCATACGCTTTGCATAGTGTTGCCCAATTCGAGCAACCAAAATGGGAGTAGGTCACCGCATTGTATATCTTTACATCAAAATCATAACCATGATGGGTCCCGAGGTGAACTCTCTTTATCTCCATATTCTCGTGATCTTCAAAATCCAGCTTCTCCAAGACATAACATCTTGCATGGCAGGGGATGCACTAGTCGAATTGTAGAAAGCAGAAATTATATGTTGAAGAAGGTCGTCGCCGTAGTAGTTGCACTCATGGATCCTATCATCGCCAGACATTTCCTATGTTCATAGTTCATAGATTAAACTTTAGTAGCAGCGGTGGATGGGACAAACCTGCTACTGCTAACTATTTAGCAGTAGCGCATCTCCCGAGGGCCGCGCTGCTACTATACATAGACTGTTGTCTAAGGTCTGGATCACATACCAGTAGCATCGTTCCGATGAACCGTGCTATTGCTAAAGAGGTAGCAGTAGCGCCTCTTCATGTCCCGCGCTACTGGTAGTTAGCAGTAGCGCCCTCATCAGGGCCGCGCTACTGATAATCCTCCACCTATAAGCTTTTTTCCTAGTAGTGTGGAGTGACGCCAGTCACAGCTCAACTGGCGAGGAGAGAAAATACTACCAAAATCTCATGGAGACACTCTGACGATCCCATGCTTTGGCGCAAGTGTTTATCGATGGTAAACCTTGGCATGACCATCAGTCCCCAAACGACACACCACGAGCCTACAATGCGCCGCCATGGCTGCAACAAGCAGCCAATGTAGTCAAACATTAGCTAGCCATCTGCATTGCTGATTAGCATTCCTAGCATTACCACTGTGCACCATGTTAGCAAGGCAACACCACAACAACGGATCATCGCTACCCGCCGGCACACACGTTAGTGGCGAACAGCCACCAGCCACTAGTCTCGCCAACCAGACCAAACTCCAAGATGATGCCCCCAAGGGGGAACACAGTTCCGAGCGTCACCACGCCACCGCTGGCTGAAGAGCATCGTAGCCCTGCTCTGAGAGGGAGAGGGAGAGGGAGAGGGAGAGCGAGAGAGAGAGAGAGAGAGAGAGAGAGAGACCGACATTCCCGTACCTGTCCGGGCTTCGCCGACAGGGACTCAGGCGGCGGCGGGACGAGGATGAGGCAGATTTTTCCCCAATTAATTGATGGGTTTGTTACATTTGTGGTTTCATCAGTTAAAAATGACATCAAACAACATGCTAGTCACAACATTTGCATTAATGTGTGATTTATTGGCCTAGAATTATCAAGTGATCAGATTCATATGTTAATCACCAATTGAGCTCATTAATTCAATTTTGATCAGATTCATATTTCAATGCACTCGTTAAATATCTTATGCTAACCTAATGCCAGGGTCCATGCTAAGACATGATGCAACGATTGCAAATCTTATGGTTGAAGGGATCCACATGACAAAATTGCCTACCCTCTCCAAAGAAGTCACACCACGCCGGTGCCAGCGCCACCATTCCGCTTTCCCTTGTTTTACATAATCTCTGCCAACTTTTTTCACTCACCTTTAACCCTGGAAGGTGCATTTGAATCAGAAAAAAGAGTGAAAGGAAACTTCCCCATCGCACGGTTCCTGCAACGAATATGACTGTGCACAGGTGCACTACATCTTTCTCTTTCAGAAAACGAGACCCTTTATCATGTACATGCCTGGAGCCTGGATGGAGTAGATACCGGTGCAGAGATCATTCTCAAGCAAAGCTAAAAGATAAGGATGGCGCCACTAAAAAACCAAAGAAGAAAAAAAGTTGCTGTCCCCAAAGAATTCCACGTAGGATTGCTTGGCTCTGAAGAATGTTTAGTGACTGTTTTAATAATAATCAGTGAAGTACATGGATGGGGACATTAGTCATACCAGAATTAGGTATTGTTGGCAGATTAGCATGGACAAAGCTAGTACGGCATGCTATCTGAGTGCTTAAGATAAACAATCGATTTAGTCTGGTGGTGAGCTGGGTTTCACGTGCCTGATTATCCTAGGAATAGGACAGATGGAGATCTGACGAAGAAACAGACATGCCATGAGAAAATGGGGAATTATGTTTTCTTATAGGAAATTCAAGGTTCTGTATGTTTCTAAATGGTGGTGCCATGTGACAGACGAAGGCGTTGAAACTGTTGCAATCTTTTAGTTTTTTTTTTTGGGTATTATCTTCATATTCATGCTCATAATGCCATTGCTGACTTTCATCAATCCAGTGGGAAGGGGTGGTTGGCATGGCATGGTGGAGTATAAAGAAGAAGGTCGCAAAAAAAAACATGTGCCCTTTTATTTCCCACGAGCAAGTATCTGTATCATCCCGGCAAAAAAAGTATTTGGATCATCATCTGATCACATGTAGTATATCTTTACTAAGGGCGTGTTTGGCGGCCGTAGCAACTCGGGCGGGCTTAGCTTAGCCTAGCTCAAGAGAGCCTGGGTGAGGAAATGCAGGCCGAAAACTAACCTATACACATTGTTTGGTTGCCCGCATCTAGTCATCTCGTATTAGGGGTGTAATTTTGGCATAGTGTTTGGTTGCCTACATTGGCTCGACTCACGCAACTACACGGTATTTGGTTGTACACGTTGGATATAATTAATAGCTAACACTTACACTTAACACACACTGTGCCTCGCAATTGCAGTCGACGGTGACTGCGGCGCTGCGTCCGACACAACGAGCACGGTCTGGGGCGAGCATTCTTGCCGGCGCCGCAGCAAACTAGTTGCTAGTGTCACCGCCGCAGATGAAGTTCGTGCGGAGGAGCGCTGGGCAGAGGAACATGAAGGAGAAATGGAGTGCGTGTACAACCATGGCGACTGCCGGTGGACGGTTGTTGTGGCTCTGCGTCCAACACTACGAGCACGGAGTCATGCTCGAGCGACCCCGTCGGCGGCAGGCGAACTAGCTGCTAGCCTCGTCGGCTCAGAGAAAGTCCGCACGAAGACAGTATACAGAGGAGGTGAAATGCAGTGTTCGCGCCATGGCAGCGTCAGTGCAGTAGGACGAGAGAGAGGAGCCCGAGATGAACGATGCCGAAAACGACTCCAGTGTAGTAGGGCGTGGGCAAGGAGGTCAAGAGGAATGGCGCCAACGTCGAAAGGGACGAACAGGAGGGCTCTGGGACCGAGGACACATGAGAAGAAATACAGTGTGCACGTAATTGCGGCATCGGTGCAGTAGGATCGATGAAACAGAAAACTTGCAACACAAATGTCATTGAGGAATTACGAGATTAGGCTACTGGTCAAAGGAAATTTCTAACGGTCGATCATGCGCGACGAATCTGACAAGATTCGTCCAAAATAGCTCCTAACGTGAACACAAAATTGAGTATTTACGATCGCTGAAACTACGAACCGATCATTTGAATGGAACCATAACATTGATGTGCATCTTTTTCGTATAGAGTTTATCTCAAATCAAAACACCGTTGTGTATATTAGAGGGGAGAAGGAAAAAAATATTAGAGAGGAGGTTAGTGGAGTTAGAAGAAGAAGCAAGTACATTGCTCACATCCCTCCAACCTCCTCTCGTGCAAGGGGCCCACCCACGTGCGCTCGTTGTGGCTCAGCTCGGGCTGGCTCGCAAGAAACTGTCGGTCTAAGCGTTTCTGCCGAGTAAGGCCCAAAGACCCTTTAAACTTTGTGCAGTGCAGGCCCAACAGAAAACACTGACAATTCTTCGTCACTGGCCTATATACAGGGTAACCAAATGCACTCTAAGTGATCTGAAATGAAGCGCGCATGTGTATTAGTGTATACTGTCCCATGTGTTGGATGCAGAGTTTCTGCACCTGAGCTAAAATGAGCTCGGGTAAGCAGTAAAATAAAAAGAATCGAAAAAATTCAAAAAATTCCAATTTCTTTTTGAAGAAACATTGACAAAAGTTTTGCGTGCTTGCAAAAATTTGTCATGAAATTACATTCCTAGAAGGCGTGGCAAAAAAACAAAATCGGTACTCTGAAATTGCTACTTTCAAAAGAATTTTGAAGCACCGAATTTGTTTTTTTTTGCCACGCCTTATAGGAATGTGATTCCAGCGAATTTTTAGAACTTTTATGAATGTTTCTCCTAAATTTTTTTCGATTCTATGAATTGTTTTCGATTTTGCTGTTCACCGAGCTCGCTTGAACTCGGGAGCAGAAAGGCATTTTTGCCCATGTTTATACTATCTCGGGGGCGGTATGCTATCTCCGTACGCGTTTCTTTTGATGCATGAAACTTGATGGACACTACACATGAGTGCATCATAAACACCGATCCATAGATGTCGCATATATACTCTGCGTGAGATGTGGAGGACCATCGATGAAGGTAGGACAATAATTGGGAAGTCCCAGCAGATTGGAATGGACCTAGATCCAAGGACATAGAATACACATCCGAAAGTAGGGTTCCACCTGCCATGTTCTTAGAGCATCTACAGCCGGAGTCTCAAACCACCTCTCGTACGTCCGCCGACACACCCGGTCAGTGATCGGATAAAAGAGAGAAGGAAAAAAGTTTCTGAACCGGACCCCTCATATCATTTTTATATGTCCGGGCTGTCCGCGAACCCTCATATCCATCTCAAATATAGGAACGATATGAGCGCTCGCGGATGCACCCGGGTAGTCCGCCACGTAGGACGTGGCCCTACCCGGGACCACCTTCTCTCTTTCTTTATTCATTCTTTTATTTCTCTTTCTTCATCTCCACCAATCACGTGCAAGTGACCCAACATATGAGGAGGAAAATAAGGACTGTGGTTGCGCGGACGATTTGCAAGGCGAAGAACGTCGCCCGGAAGTTGTGGTGACGCTGGCAGCAAGAGAGAGAGGCGGCGACGGTGGCGCAGGAAGGTTCAAACATGGTGGATCAGTTATCTTATCCGTTGTGCCTGGATCCCCTCACCCCTTCCATCCGAGTGTCGATGCGGATTACGCCGTCCGACCCCGTTGGGACAGAGGATGATTCGATGGCCGGCTGGGCCATTCCGAAGAGCTTTCGGGCCATGCAGATGTCGGCGATAGACGTATGTGACTCGCCGCAGCTTGTTCGGGCACGGATAAGCATGGGCACCGGCAGTGCCCGGGCTGTCCTCGACATGTTCGAAGGAATAACCGAACAAGAGTCGATGAATTTTCTTTGCTCCTATCCGATCAGATTTTTGCATAGAACACTAGTTCATTTCACACATGATGAATGCTTGCAAACCATATTCATGTAGGAGGCGTTCTTGTCGATCATGATCAATGAAAATGAAGATCCGACCGAAATGGAGTATGAATTGGAGGCCACCGCTGCATTTGAAGTTGGGACAACATCCGATCCTGACTCGAGCAAGAAGAAGAAGAAGAAGACCAAGACGCTGAAGGCAAGAGGTCCGGCATTCTCAAGACTTGAGGACATCTTGTTGGTCAAAGTTTGGTTTGCCACAACGATGGATCCAATATGCGGCACCGAGCAAAAGGGGAACACGTATCACGTACAAAAGGAGTATGTGGAGCCACACATCCTATCGTGACCACCCGCAAGTGGCATCTCTCCAACATCGTTGGGGGATCATTCAAGGAGAAGTGAACAAGTACGTCGGCTACTACTCATAAGTGACCAAACACACTCAAAGTGGGAGGGGAGTCGCAACTCACGTAAGCTCAATTGCTTCATCTTGTCGTCATTTGCATATGCTTCTTGTGTTTGCATTCTCGCGCTCATACATATGTTGTTTGCTAGATGGTGGGTGGCGGCCACTTTGGATCACGAGGTGGAGAAGAAGTCAGTTGCTTTTAGCCAATTGTTTGGTCATATTGAATGGCAAGCCAAAGTGGAACCAACTTGTGGCCGGTCTCAAGTCCAATAAGAAGAGGAATGATGGCTCAATCTCAAACCAATCAATTGGGTTGGACGATGAAGAGGATGATGTTGTTGTGACGCACGGAAAAGCCATCGTGCCAAAGGATAACCGCCAAGTCATGGGAAACAAGTGGGAGAAGGCACATGCTGCTCGTGATGCCGAGGCTACCAAAATGTCGTCCACATGGACGGGCATTTTTTCGGTGAGGGAGAACAAGAAGGAAGAGAGGTACAAGCTCATGTAGAATGCGCAAAAGAAAATGATGGAGTGGGACCGGAAGAGGGCGGAGAAGAAGATTGAAATTGAGAGGGAGAAGATCGAGTTGGAGAAGCAACAAGCGGTGATCGAATGGAAACTCGAGAAGGCCATGACATTTGGCGACATAGAGATTGAGAAGGAGAGGTTGCAACTCGCACGGAACGTGAAAGATGCGAGGATCATGTTGGCGGACAAAAACCTCTTGGATGAGCATGCGAAGAAGTGGCTTGCGGACAAGAAGGAGATCAACGACCGTAGGGAGTACGAGACGGCGAGGGCGGCTGCGGCCCAGATGCAGGCGGAGGAGGCAGCCCGGATGCAGGTGGAGCAGGCAGCTCGGATGCAGGCGGAGCAGGACGAGTAGGACGCATTCCGCGTGGAGCACGACGCATTCCGCTCGGAGCACGCGCCCGGCCAGTGATCCGAGGTCATCAGCAACAACTTTGGAATTCGAACAATTTATATCGTATGATCGACGTACATGAATTGCATTAATTTGTGAAGTGTCCGGTCAATGCCCGCGGGTGCGTCCGAACACATCCTCGATCATTTGAGGGGTCGGATTTGTCAAGTCCGGCTGCATATGCTCTTAGGATAATTTGACAGAAATGGTGGCAGCCTGCCTGCCTGCCCGCCCCGGTAGGCACGGCAGATTGACCGTCAGGCGTAAAGAAAATCAAGCAAGGCTGATGGCGATGCATGCAAGAATGCCATCGTTGCACTTGCGTGCTACTAGTGGTAGTAGGTTTTCACTCGCGTCACCGTCGCCTTTCCCCGGGCCTCAGGGCAGTGCGAAGTGCGTGCGAGGAACGGTTGGTCCTAGTGGTGGTGCTTGTCAGCTTATGGTTGGAGCCCCTGGGATAGCTACGTACGCTGCTTACACACTCACTGGCTAAAACCCTCCCCACTCCACTAATTCTTATTCTTGGAAGAAAAAAAAAAGGTCAGCTGATCGAGAACGTATGCTGTCTGCCCTCGTAGCGCATGATTGGCGAATGACGGCATGGGTCACGATAAACGCACCACGCCGGCCTCCCACGGCTTATTACAATGGGATGATTTTAGTTAGGCCGACCGGAAGAGAGTTTGCAGTATCGCAGAGTACTAGCCGCCGGAGGAGGTCAAGCTCAAGCACACGGAATATGCATATTCGAGGGGAAAGAGGTTGCTGCACCTGCACATGCGCATCACGTCGTCGGGCTAGGCGCGATGACCGAGCTCCCGAGTCGTTCGGCCTCTCGTCTCGTCGGTACGCCAACCGTTTTCGGTTCGGATCTGACGCCTATGGCCTACCGGGCGGTGCCACCCAGAGCATCTGACATTGACGACTCCTGCATCACGGCGAGTGCTTGAACTTGCTGTGATTGGACAGGAGGTGGTGGCCGTCATGTCATCCGCAAAGGTATCACGATCCGCCGGTTTGTTTACTCCAGCCTCGTCCTCCGATCTTTTTGCTTAAAGCTGCTTCCGGCTCCGCGCTTCACTGTCAGTTTTCAAAGTGACTACACTACTTGCCCTTGTGTGTGCTTCAGAATTCGTCGGCCGTCCTATTTCCCCTGTCGATGTTTTTTCTACGGAAATAATTCTTGTCTTACTCAATAAAAGTACAATCACGCTTAACAGCGTCTAAAACGACCTCTGGTCCCGACCAAAGGCATACAGCAGTTCAGCCTTGAGTCCTCCCGAAGTTTGCGAGAACATGACTAAAGGAATTACAACCACGACGGATGCGAGTAATACAAAAACTATGTTCGGACATGCTTTCTTTTATCTCTCTAACAAAAAAAGGCGTATTTTGATCTGTCTGTATCTCCACTATTCAACATATTCAGAGCCTCCAGACTATCACTTTCAGTGTCAATTCGATTGCTCCACTGTAGGGCTAGTATGGGTCCTTCCCGAATAGCTAAAATCTCAGCCCCCAACACATCATTGCATGAAAAAAAAGGTGCCTACAAGAGCTGAGAATAATGTCGCCGGAGTGGTCACGAAGTATCATACATTTACCACCAATCACATCCAATATGAAGCCATCTGTATTTCTCATGTCGATGTTACACGATGAAGAGTATAATATGTCATAAAATTATATGGTTATAAATTACATCTGGCAACGAATCTAAAGACATATTTTTTATAAATTATAATACATATTTTTGTAGTTTAATTGAAGACATAAAATTCATGCCTGACTTATAAAGCCAATCAGAGTGAGTATTAGGTTGGCTGTTTTGATTTTCAAAAGGGCCCGTGGGTAAATCCTATATGACGGTCGTTTTGATTTTCATTAAATGTCAAATTGTCGATCAAACGCACAGAACAAGTAGTGATGAAAATGGGCCAGCCCACCTTTTAGAATGCTCCTGACCGATTTAGGTCCTGGTTTTTTTTTATGTTTGTTGCTTTGGTTTCTTTCCATTTTCATTTTTTTCATTTTTTTATTTATTCACTAGTTTCTTCGTTGAAGATATCTTTCGGATTTATTTATTTATTGAATTTTTTTAAAAATATTTTCTGTTTAAAAATATATGGGGTTTTATACAAATATTTGGTATTTCAAAAATCTGTTCCCAAAAATTATTCAAAAATTCAAAACAAAATCCGGTTTCCAAAATTTCTTGACAAACTCAAAAAATTAACACTTTAAAAATTGTTAAGATTGTTTTCCACAAATTCAAAGCTATTTGTAGCTCTGCGCTTCATTGTCGGAGGGAGTAATGAAGTCGGCCATTTTAATTTTCAGGAAGGGCACATGGGTAAATCCTATAAGTCGCACCGAGCGTCAAACTGTCGATCAACGCACACTCAGGCACAGGGAGGTAGGGATGAACATGTCCCGACCCATTCATACTAGAGCACATCCGGATTTGGGAACCTTCATTCGTTTTTTTATGTTTTTTTCTTTTGATGCTTTTCTTTGTTTTTTTTTGTTTTGTCCTCTTTTTTTTCATTTTTCTTTAAATATTCCGAATTTTTTTGAAAACAATAAGTAAAGAAAAACGTTCGAGATTTTTAAAGAATGTTCATAAATTCAAAAAATATTTCTGTTTTAAAAAGTTATTCACAAATTCAAAATTGTTTCTTTTTTCAAAATTTGTTCAAATTTTTTTAATTACCATTTTAAATAAAAAATATATATTAGAAAATATTTCCATTTTTTTGAATTTCAAAAATTGATCAGGGTTAAAAAATGTTTCTGTTTCCAAAATTTGTTCACAAATATTTGTTATGTAAAAACCTATTCATGTTTTCTTTTTGTTGAAAATTAAAGAAGAAAAAAGATTGCTAAAAGGCAATAGAGCTATAGTGGACGGTTTGGGTTGCTACAGTATGTTGAGCACTACCGTGCATGTTGAATGGGCCGGCCGAGCCGTGGTTCCCCGTGTGTCGGTTGCCTGTTTGACGCTTAATGCGTCGTTAGGAGCTCTCGGGCCCGTGTGCCGATATATCCGTGAAGTATGATTGCATATATCAATTCCAAGGTACGAGATTGCTAACGGGATCTGCCACCCGGTGTGGCAATATATCTAGCATAGATAATCGGGCAGGGGATTCTAAAAAAAGATAATCGGGCAAGGCAACGTGAAAATCTAAGCGAGCCATTTTTTTGCACGGTAACCGTGATGAAGTCAGCTTGGTCGACCAACATAGCACAAAGCTTAAAACGCAAAGATCTCACCATTGTTTCTTGAAAATACGACCCAGCTCTACTCTCCCATTATTCTTTGTTTCGCCTCAAGGCTAATAGATAGATCAGATCAGATAATGCTCTTCCCATGTTGGTTATCATTTTTATTTGTCGGATTCAATGCAGAGCGTATAATGTCTGAATGCAGATTATGTCAAACTACAGATTCGAAGCGAAAATGGGGCGAATTCTTATAAAAACAAACAAAATTACCATACAAATACACGTAAAGAGACATAATGTTGTTTCTACTAATGCAAGCAATATGAACACAAAATTCAAACAACGCATAACACAAGAGGGTGGCCAAGCATTCAAACGTACGACTTATACTAAACGTCAACAAAGCGATAACAATTCATAATAGCGCAAGCGTGGAATTACTGAAAATAAAAATAAGATGTGTGTAACTGCCATGAGGGTAAACAAAAAAAGGTGATTGATGCAACTTAGGGTAAACAACATGCAAGGGGCAAAAATTGCCATGGTAATGTAAGAAAAGTTGCCATTAGTATGTGTTTGAATTTTGCATGTGGAATAATGATAGAGCATAATGAAATACTCACTGGTTTGTGACTAAAAAGTTGCCATTTGTATTTGTTTGAATTTTCATATGCGATAGAGCATAATGATACTCTCTGGTTTGCAATTCAAAATTTGACATGATAATTTAAGAATAGTTGCCTTGAGTATGTGTTTGAATTTGCAAAGTTGCCATGACAAAAAAGGCAATTTTGCATGTGGTCATATATGAAAGTTTGCCCCTGATAAGAAGATAGTTTTTGACAATTTGTTATGTACAAAATTGTCATCCAGACATGACTGAAATTGCCATTAGATATGAACATGCACCAAGTGATTTTGTGTGGTAGTGTGTGCATTTTTTTCCACTACCCCAGCATCCTTAATGAGTATTCTTATTGCGTGCAAGATTGCTCGTATATTGGTGAAAGACAAAAACAAAAATGGGTCGAGGAGGTGGCAGACAGACATGGATGAATCCTCATGGGCCATGCCACTGTGGAATGCGACAAAACTGGACGCTTTGGACTCAACTTATCCACTGTTTTCCCTATTGCAACAGTATGCTGATGAAGGTACACTACATGTGTGCACAAAAAGTATGAGGTGGTGAAAAAACAACTTACAAGTTGACATGTTGTTTAAATTGATACCTTTCATGTGCATGAGCTAATGAGTTTCAACAATTGATGTTGGGGATGGGTCATGTGATAACTTTCACTGATAAGAACTTGAATTTGAAGGGAAAGGTTGCATTAGAAACAAATAATTGACATGAACATATTGTTACAACTTCCATGGAGAGCCAATAAGAATAGTATTTTCTTTGCAAAAAACAGATGTATTGTGCAAAAACAAACTGCAATAATAGTAATTGGCATGACCATATTATTTATAGTTTTCCTGAAAAAACTAGATGAAAATTATCCAATTAATTTATTTTTATTTGAATTATTTACAAAATTAGCCATCATAAAAAATGAATAATTTCCCAATGTGTGATCAATGAATTTTCTGGGCATTAGGAGTATGTTTAGCCATTTAGTTTGTTGAAAAGAGGAAACTATGTGTGTGCACTTGTCATATACTATGAGTATGTTGTTTTGCACTAGATTTTAGAACAAACCATTACAGGGGGATCGGAAAGAGTTGTCATAATTTTTCCATTACTGTATTATGTTAGTTGCCAAGACAAGAGGAATGTGAGAAAGAGTTTGCAAATATTGGTACAAAAGAAAAAGAAGTGGAAGCCTACAAATGATTCCACTACATGGTGTTGGAAGACGTTGCCATGTAAAAATCACATTATTTGCCATGCACTGCTAGTATAATTTGCCAAGCAGCAATGACAATATTTGGCATGTGACATGTACTACAAGTATAATAAAAATTAACGTTGATGTGTGTAAAAATATTAGGGCCATCTATTTTAACTCAGGATGTCACTCCTACATGGTATACAGGGGGTCGTCTAGTATGATCTTTTGTAAGCTTATTGGTCATATTCTACTGTCTACAACCACCACCCTGTTTCGTTTAAAACACACATTGAGACAATTTGCCATGAGAAAAAGTAGGAATTTTCCATGAATAGACAGAGGGTAAAAAATGGCATGCATGTGATAGTATCATATGGAGAAAAAGAAATGGAAAATTTGCATGGGGATGAACATATAATAAATTGAAAATTTCCATCACTGAACAAAGCAATCAACACCACCAAGATGAAGCAAAAAGAATTTCAAGTGCATATCACATGGTTAAAACCTAAAAACACAATTCGGAACTTGCCACTTACAAAATAAGAATTTGCCACACCCACGAAAAGCATGTGGACATGATGGATCTTAAAAAGAAAAGTTGCCATGGAAGGGATATAATTTGCCATCATCAAACCCAATAAGAGTCGCGTAAATGGTGCCTCCTCGCGCGTCTACGTCTCGTTTTTACTGTGTTGAGGTAAAACCATCCCGGAATAACGCCTCCACCGGGTAAAATTACCATTTCCTTCTTTTTTTGGAGCGTACATTTTTCTTCCTTCTCTACAAAGCTAACCTGCCCCATTGCTCCTCCTCCAGACATGATGCTCCCTCTCCTCTCGAGCGTTGTGGTCCTCCCCCTTCTCTTTCTCTCTCCATCGCCACCGTCGGGCCGTGCCCCTGCCTCCAACACGCGTGCGAGGATGCAGGTGGGAGGAGGCGCTTGGCTCGAGCAGGGCTGGTTGTCGCCGTGCTCCTGCTCCGTCGGCATGGGTAGTCGCCGTGCTCCCCTCCTTTGTGGGTCGTCGCCTGAAGGTCGTTGTTGCCGGTGACGAGGACCAATGGGTGGCCGCCACCGCCACTGATATGCTCCCCATTCCCCTCCACCTCTCTCCCTGTTCCCCTTCCCTATTGTGCACGACGCCTGAACAGATGATTAGATGTGCCTTCTCTCCTTCATACATTATTTAGGAGTTTGGTTTGAGCAGTGGGTTGCAGCACTCATGATTTGCTTGTTTCAGGGATAAAATGAATTGGGCATTAGCATCTAACACACACAGAGAGGGAGACAGAGAGAGAGGATGCTTCTGTTTATTACATCAACCATGTAGTAGAAACTAGAGATAACTAAACACCTCAACCTCTAGGTTTTACATGTGCTGAAGAAAATACAGTTCTGATTTCCAAGGATGTCATCCAATGTCCGCACTGTGATCTTCAAATCTCCTGTATTGTGATAGCGCCATGCAGCTACTACCTTGCTATTAGGCTCGAGTGGCATGTGATGATCAAGCCTGAGATATTCTACTAAAAATCAGCTGGCATCTTTTAGATGTTGGGCACCATGATGAAAATTAGATTTGTTCAGTGTCCATAACTCTAGACATGGATCTCATCTACCTCATTTATATGGTAATGGTTCAAGGGTTAAATTTTTGTTCTTGGTAATTTTTTGAGTATGGCTATCTAATGGGCACTGAAGTTGTAGGCTTTTTATATTTTGATTCAGTTGAGATAATTAAACAATGATTGTTACTTCGCCTGCCAATGTGTGATTCAGTGTAGGGGTATATTTGGTACAATGACAAGTCTGTAGGTACTGAATCAGGATGGATTATAATGGTGCATATGTATTTTCAGTTTCCTCTCACTTTTGTGCTCAATCTTACTGCATTTTTACCTACCAGGACTGATTGAGGTCTATGGGATACATTTTTTGCAGACCATCAGGAAGGCCTCCTGGTTCCATTATCATGAAACCAACAATTTACATAAGTTCAAGGATTATAACTAGAAAGAAGCAAACTATAGTTCATATAGCAGGGAAATGAAAAGCTACAGGTCCAAGGCGTGGCCAAAACACAGAACCAGTAACAATGAGATATGGTTGTGGGCAAATGAGTAATAAAACCTTGTTTGGTTTCTCTGATTATTTAGAAGTCAAATATGTTTTGAGGGATGATATTAGATGCAATTTTGTGATCAATCTCGTAGTTCTGAAATGACCAATCATATTGTTCAACTTGCGGTTTGGGTACATACTACATTTTAATTTCTTTGGCAAGTTCTTCCATGGTTTCTAATATCTAATTCCAAAAGAAAGGTATATGTCTCCAACTACTGTTGTTTCTTGATGTGGTTTCCTTAAACTGAAGCACAAGTCATTCTTTAGTTCAATATTTGGTTGTAGAAATCAAGGTGAGGCCCTAGGTTGGTAGACGATGGGGTGCCATCCAACTAGGGGCTGAGACACGGGTGCCCGTAACATCCTTTTTCCTCCATTTATTTCTATTTTTTCTTTTCCTTACACTTCTTGTTAATGTTGTACCGACAATAATCGCAAATTTAACACAATGTTCCTTCTCTGATATCTATTGTTTTGTAGGTGCTGATCTCAGTATGAATTGCCACATAAGGTCACTAGGGGTGGATGTTTGTTAACATGTACATGCTTTTTCTTATTCTTCATATCTTTCTATTTGTAGAAGAACCAAGTCCAATGACACAACATGAAATGAAGCAACAAGGAACAAATGGCTGCTTGATGTTCCCAGATTAGCTACATAGTTGTAGATGTTGCTGATGTGTTCTAATGCTTTATGGGCTTGATCCTATTGAACTGTTGTGTTGGTATGTTCATCTACTTATATAAACTATGTGCTAAGATTTCTCATAGTGTGTGCATTTTGAAGTTACCTCATCAATATCGGGTACTCATATTTGTGCATTTAGGTGTTGTAGTCACTGAGTCAGCCAATTACATAGTTCTATGGTAAGTTACTTCTAAATGTTTTATATTTTTTAATAACTTTTAAACCATTAAATGTTTAGCAAGCCTTAACTAGTTCTATGGTAAGCTGGTTAGCGTCGGATTTGTAGTACTAATTGCTCTCTATATGAAATATCAAACATTTCATTCCTCCCGTTGTTTTGATGTCGATGCTTGACTTACGCGGTTGCATATCAACTTGTGATATGTTGAGCAAATCATTATCTCAAGGAATGATCAATTAGAGAAGAGTGTTTCCATCAAAAGTAAGTTGAGATTTATTTTTGTTCATCTTGTTTTATTTAGAATAAGATTTTGGGAACAATATTAGTATCTCTATGTGAGATATTAGTTAATGGTCAATAAATAATCAACTTGATTTTATCTTAACACATAAAGACGTACAAGTAGATATACTCAGAAGCATAAAAGAAAGAATTGAATCACCAATATGCCTAAGGTTCAAGGTCACAATAATTATTATTTACATGAGAATGGAAGACATGAGATATTTACCATAACCCTAGACCTTTCCCACAAGTAATAATAATGGTGTAATACCGCATAGGAGGAAGCTGTTTGTGCATTTTACTGATGGATATATTTCTTAGTTTTGATTATCACCAATAATCTCCGGGCCTTTGGGAGTTTGCTAGCAGTCCTGGCCAGACTTGGACCAAGGACTAAGCGCCCCATATGTCTTGGCACACTCAACTCACCGACGCTACAAGCCTAGGTGAATACCTCCCCCTCTTAGGTCCTTGCTGTTGTTGTATGGCAAGGTTGACTTAACAAAATGTATGTCAAGGTTGACTTAACAAAATGATCTATATATAGCTCATCGGATATTGTTGTAACATCATGATATTGTCAAGAAAAATTGTAATGTAGCGCAACAAACAATGCTCAGATTATATTTAGCCATCAAAGATACTTACCTTTAGGAATTATTTTCACAAACACCTCTTGAGATAGTTATTAGTTCTCAGAGAGATTGGCATCGCTACTTTATTTGGCTTTTAGATATTACACAAGATGTATTTCATTTTTTTGACCTTGCAAGATGTATTTCATTAAGATCGGTTGACCAATTATTTTTCTTGTTTTTATGAGATGTAATGATTGCCTGAAATCTTTTTGAATATATTGTTGCTTATTACTTTCCCTAGATCAGCTGAAAGTGGCATCCAGGAATGACTATTATTTGTTTGATACTTTGCATTCCATTGGATATGACTGTGCTAACTTGCAAAAGCAAAGTGGGTTCATTTGTCGCTATTCTCAGTCTCTCACACTCTTTGCTTGGTTTAAATAGTACTGAAAATTAGTGTAGCAGAGAGTGATAGATCAAAGAGTAAAGATAAAGATGAAATGCTCTGTCTACTCCGCCCCTTGGAATTGCATGCATATCCATGTTAACTTCCACTATCTTTGATATAAGATTCTGAATCGGAGACAATGCCCATATGTGTACATACTGCATCTTCATATTATTTTTTCTGGCAAACTCATCTTTTCATGGCTGGCTCAAGGTCATTTCGGGATCCTCAAGTTTCCAGTGTACATCAACCACCCAAGCCATGTGACCGAGCTAACAAGATACTCAACATTATTTGTTTTGGCTACTTCCTATTCAGTAACTACAAGGTACATGCCATAAGCAAAGATAGGTGCACACATGAACACTCAAGGGGTGCACCACTAAAGAAGGCAAGACATGCCACTCCCAAACCTGGCATTGTGTATGACCTAGATGGATTAGTGTCTCTATGATCGAAAGTATGTCTAGAGGGGGGGTGATTAGACTACTTAACCAAATAAAAATCTAGCCTTTTTCCAGTTTTAAGTCTTGGTAGATTTTAGCAACTTAACACAAGTCAAGCAATCAACCCACACATGCAATTCTAAGAGTATAGCAGCGGAATGTAAATCATTGCATATGAAGGTAAAGGGGAGGAGTTTGGAGGGAGCAAGCGCAATGTAGACACGGAGATTTTTGGTGTGGTTTCGATAGGTGGTGCTATCGTACATCCATATTGATGGAGACTTCAACCCATGAAGGGTCAAGGTTGCGCGAGTCCACGGAGGGCTCCACCCACGAAGGGTCCACGAAGAAGCAACCTTGTCTATCCCACCATGGCCATCGACCACAAAGGACTTGCCTCACTTGGGTAGATCTTCACGAAGTAGGCGATCTCCTTGCCCTTACAAACTCCTTGGTTCAACTCCACAATCTTGATGGAGGCTCCCAAGTGACACCTAACCAATCTAGGAGACACCACTCTTCAAAAGGTAATAGATGATGTGTTGATGATGAACTCCTTGCTCTTGTGCTTCGAATGATAGTCTCCCCAACACTCAACTCCCTCTCATAGATTTGGATATGGTGGAAAGATGATTTGAGTGGAAAGCAACTTGGGGAAGGCTAGAGATCAAGATTCTTGTGGTTGAATTGGAATGTATTGGTCTCAACACATGAGTAGGTGGTTCTCGCTCAGAAAATGAGTAGTGGAAGTGTATGTACGTTCTGATGGATCTCTCTCAAATGGAGAAGGGGGTGGAGGGGTATATATAGCCTCCACACAAAATCTAACTGTTACACACAATTTTCGAAACTCGGTGGGACCGAATAGTGAAACTCGGTGAGACCGACCTGGTTCAAAATGTGAACGTTAGGCTTTTTGGTGGGACCGACAATATCAACTCGGTGAGACTGATGCGCTAGGGTTAGGGCAAAACCTCATCTCAGTGAGACTGATCACATGAACTCGGTGAGACCGATTTTAGTAATAAGCAAACACAAACTTGGTCAGGAAATCTTGATGGGACCGATCGCTCATTTCGGTGAGACCGAAACGTTACGAAAAGGAAACAGAGAGTTTGCACTACAAACTCGGTGGCACTGATCGCTCATCTCGGTTAGACTGAAATGTTACGAAGGGAAACATAGAGTTTGTAATCCCATCTCGGTGAGACCGAGATCCTTATCGGTAGACCGAACTAATTAGGGTTTCTGGTTATGGCTATGTCAAGTGAACTTGATGGCGCCGGATACATCAAATCGGTGAGGCCAAGTTTGACTTTAGGTTTAGGACATATGTGGAAATGAGAAAGTGGTTGAGGGATTTTGGAGCATAATACTAAGCATTTTGAGCAAGCAAGCCATTAAGCAACACCTCACCCCCTTTTAATAGTATTGGCTTTTCCTGTGGACTCAATGTGATCTTGGATCACTAAAATGAAAATGTAGAGTCTTGAGCTTTTGCCAATATGTGTCCTTAGCATTTTGATGGGTCCACATCTCTAGTCCATGCCATACCAACCATTGAACTTTCTGAAACATTGATCTTGAAAGAATATTAGTTCAATGAGCTATATGTTGTTATGAATTACCAAAACCACCCAGGGATTAGTTGCACTTTCAATCTCCCCCTTTTTGGTAATTGATGACAACATATAGATCGAGGCTTCGACAAATGATAATATATATGAAGTACATCGTCGCTTTGAGAAGTACGTGATAAGCAAGAGCTCCCCCTAAATTTTTGCATTATTTAAAATTTGCTTTTGAATGCAAATGCACAATAGATTAGGATCATGGTTCACTCTTCCATGTCACATACATCTTGGTGGAGCGCTCAAAATGATAGAATATGGAATATGCACTCATTACCAAGATAAGATATGGATGATCATACATGAGAGATAGAATATCATCATTCAAGCATAATCATTAAAGTATGATATGATCAAACATATGATCATAGGAGTATCTCACACACAAGCATAAATAATGTATCACCCAAACAAACAAACAAATAAAGTAGCAAGAGAGGCAAAAGAAGCAAACACACACACACTCTCTCTCTCTCGAAGGCTATGATCTATATAGTTTCTCCCCCTTTGGCAACAAGTTACCAAAAAGCTTGAAAATGCATAGTGCTATGCGGCTCTCTAAGCACGATATCCAGGAGCTCCAAAGTGCAAAGGTGGCGTGGAGAGGAGTCCTGCAACGAATGCATCTGAAGAGGTCCGAGGAGCTGGTGGGGTTGCAACTGGAGGAGCAACCGAGGTTGTAGCTGCAGGTGCTGACACTGTAGGTCTGGGATCAGTAGCAACTAGCACAACTGAGGACCTTGGCCCCCTTGGGACTTGTTGAAAAGCATCTGTTGTAGGTCCCTCATCTCTGTCTTCAAGCTCTTCTTGAATCTTCTCCACAATTGATTGAATTTCTCTGACCTTCACATCTAGATCATGTATCTTTGTTTCAATTATCCTCTAAAGACTCTCTTGATTTTGAGTCAGGGTGGCCAATCCTTTCTCAATCCTCAAAGTAGCCTGGATGAGATAACCAAGTTGATCTTGTTTGGATTTGAGAAATATCTGGGATGCCTCTTCAACACTTGGTGTCTTGGTTGCCTTCTCTGCTTGTGCTTTCTCTTTGTTCTCCTGAGCCTCTATTGATGTAGGATGTGATGGATCCATGAAAACCACATTGTGTTCAAATTCAGGCAACAGGGAAAGGTGCTCTTTTCCAAAAGATACATGCCTTTGCCCATCTTGGAGTTGATGAGCATCTGAATGTGTGGAGCATAGCCACATGATCTCTTTTGGTCTGCAGCAGTCCTTTTGACAGTCTCAACTATCAAGTACATCACCTTGAATTTCTCTGGCACATCAAACATATGCAGCAAATTTATTGAATGCCCTCTAATCATCCTGTCATCTCCAAACTTGGGCAACAATGTGTGCCTAAGGATAGTGTTGATTGTTGGCAGCCCTGACAGTAGATAGTATACTGTGCCAAACTTTTGAGTATCCAAGTCGGCATCAGGAATCTCCTTGTACATGTGTGCCATGGAGTCATGTCCTTTTCTGGGCTTGGCATACACATCAGTGTCATCCTCATGCTCTTCAGGGGCATTGATAAGCTTGGCCCACTCAGCTGCAGAAGATTGGTACCTTGTACCCTCAGTCATCCAAACAATTTTACCATCTGGGTAAAAGTGTGTTGTTGAGTAAAACTCTATGATCAACTCATCATTCCATTTAGTCAATTTCTGACCAACAAATGTGTCAACTCCTGTCGATCTGAAACTGTCATGAACTCCTGGGAAATAATCAACATTATTGTCAATGAACTTCTAGTCAACCCATCTCATGTCACCGACTATGGGCTTCTTTTCCAGGAGCACAATATCATAGAAATCTTGCTGCTCCTTTGTATGGAACTTGTAGTCCACAGCAATCCTCCTCCTGGTGGCATATGGGTCTGTCTGCCTCCATAGCCTGAGGCCTGCATCCTTCCTTAGCTTCATGTTCTCAGCCACAGGATGTGTATCATCGTGATCAGTGATCTTGGGCTTCAATTTCCTAAGCACTTGGGCTTCTTCTTCTTCCACTTCAGGCACTGGGGCCTTGTTCTCCTCAGCAACTGGTATGTTCCTAGTTGATCTCTTGGGTGCTGTAGGCTTAGAAGCTTGAGTAGCAGTAGCAGCCTTGGGGGCAGTCTTGGGCTTTGATGGAGCAGCCCCTGACTTGATGGCATCCCCCGTCAACTTCTGAGTCTTTGTAGCAGGTGCATCTTGCTCTTCCTCCTCCTCATCTGAATTTCTGACCATAGATGGTCTGCCAATTACTTTGGCCATGGTCTTCTTGACCCTTTCCTTCCTCTTCTTGCCCTCACTAGCCTCTTTTGGTTCAAGAGGGAACTCAATGGTTTCCTGTGTTGAGGCTCTGGCTTTGGACATTGGAATCCTCCTGGCAGGTGCCTTCTTCTTCATACCTGACTTTTTTGTAGTTGTTGTGCCAAATTCTTTCTTGACAACTTTATTTTTGGAAGTGACTTCCTCATCAACCATGAATTCTTCATCCTCAGAATCAGATGTTCTCTTCTTCCTATGCCTAGTTGCAACCTTAGGCATGTTGCCGGGAGTACTTCTACTCCCATCATCATAGTTGTAAGAGGGACTAGTGCCCTCACTCAAGTGAACTTGTTCCTCAAACTTGTTTTGGCTGTCACTGTTGTCAGACATGGCTGAAAGCTGAAGGCTGACCCTGTGAATAGATATAGTTGAGACAGAGTGGATGAGCATCACAAAGTGCAGAGATTTTGTAAAACAAATGAGCCAAAAACTTAGTTTTAGTTTTCTATAGAAGTCATTTCGGAGCTACCGATTTGTTGAACTCGGTGACACCGAAGCAATGTTAGAGTCTAAACTGGTGATATCGTTCATACCAAGACACAGTTTGGTGACTCCGAGATTGCTAGGGTTTCAGTGAGATCTAAACTCGGTCACACCGATTTGTAAATTTTGGCCAGATCAAAAATCACAAGTGCGATGGCCTAGGCCAAATAGGTGAGACCGATTTCTACAATTCGGTCGGTCCGAGATGAATTTGGCGGAAATCTAACCCTAGGTTTTCGAATCAAAACTAATCTAAAGGAGTTTTTGATTGGGTAGAAGTGTTTCAAACTTTGTAAGATTCATGGCATTGACCTAAGTGTAGGAATCAGAGGTAAAGATTGCACAAAGGGGTCGAGTTCATACCCTAACTCGGCGGTGAACTCGCTACTGCAACAACGGCGGTGAAGATTCGATAGACGGCGGCGGAGACCAGCGGCAGGAGGTTGCTGGCGATGGAGGACACAATCCAGAGACCTCGAGTCGGTAGAGCTAGATAGCGCGAGCGAAGGGTTTTGGATAAATTTCCAAAATTTGACCCGTGGGTATATATATCCAGTCCCTGTCGGTGTGCCTGAGTTGAGCAACTCGGTGGCACCGAGATGCAGAATCGCAAGCCGTTACTGCAACTCAGTGAGACCGAAATGTTCAAATCGGTTGCATCGAGATTGAAACCTAGATCAACTCAATGCACTCGGTATGACCGAAAGGAATGAATCGGTCAGACCGAAATACATCAAGAGGTTTTGGAAGTTTAGGTCTATGACGAATCGGTGGCTTTGAGTGCTCCTCACCCAAAGGGTTCGAATCTGACTTGATCAAAGTTTGTGATGAAGCATGAATAGAGTTTGAGACGAGAAAAGCATAGATAGCTAGAGGGGGTACTTAGGCATTCTTCCATCCATTTGGCAAAAGAAAAGATCAAAATCAAAGCAACAAATGGATGTCCTCGAATGAAGAAATTGTGCAACCAACATGCTCACACAATAAGATAGCAAATGAAATATGTGGCAAAGCATGCACATACACTCTAGCATCTATCAAACAACTGGCGATGACTAGGTCATCCATATATGAGTATATTGACTTAGGAGTCAAATGAGAACATTTGATCATAGGTCATACTCATCGTTTAAGCACAAGTGGGGTTACCACTTTTACATAAAGCGTTGTTGTGTTCACACCATTAGAGTTGCTTTAGCTCAATTCTTAGAGTAAAGCTCCCCCTAGATGTGATATCCCCTTTTAGAGGGATGAATTAACCTTGGGTTTTGTCGATGTTGACTTCATGTAGATGTTGAATATGTGGATGCTCAATGTTGATGTAGATCATTTGGAGCAATCTATTGCAGTGAGTTGCACTTTCAATACCTACATGGGTTAGTCCCACAAGGAACAAACAAAGATATCCATAGACATAGAGTGAAGTACACGCCATATGATGTCCATGAAAACATTGGGTTACGTTGTCCCTTGACTTACTAACAAGAGGGTTTATGACTCCTTGAACTAGTACAAGATGTGGAAGTTGATTGTCCTTGCCAATATGAATATGAGTGAAGTATGTTGGCGGAGTCACCCTCAAGAACTCTCTAGTTCTTCTTCTTCGGGATCCACATCATCTTGATGGGAATCCTTGGGGTTGTAGGTGTACTTGATGAAGTAGAACTTGAGGTAGACTTGGGAACCCACTTGACCAAGGCCTTTGGAGCTTCTTCAAATGCATCAATCTCCTCTTGAAGCTTGTCCTTGCCTTTTAGCTGGTGGTCTTGTGGTAGAATATCATCTTGAGCTTGTGTCCCCTTGAAGGAAGTAGGATCATACTTATCTTGTTGAGGAACAAACTTTGTCTTGGGGTATTGATCTTCTTCCCACTCAACTCCATTGGCATTTAACTTTCTCTTGCTAAAGTGTAACTTGTCTAAGAGAATCATTAGTGGAATCAAGAGAACTACTAGAAGCAACAATATTGGATTTAGCATGATTGTTGTTACTACTAGAAGAAGAATCTTTCTTACTCTTATTGCTAGATTTTACTTGTGGCATATATGTAGACAAGAGTAAACGCTTGGCAATGTAAGAAGAACTTTTCTTCCGAAGATAATCATTGATAGCTTTTAAGAACCCATGTTCTTGCTCTAGGTTGAGCTTCTCGAAGCGTAGCTTCTCATGAGTTTTTAAAAGTTCTCGATGATCTTCTAAAGTAGTTTCATGATCTAACTTAAGAGTGTTTAGTTCTTTAGGTAGACACTCAATCTCCTTCTTATCATTGTCATTCGTTTCATCTTGATTAGCATGATTAATAACAGTTTCATCATAGTTTTCATCACTAGCATTGTCAACAAGTAACTCATCATCACCTAGCAAATCATCTTCATCACTATTGAAATCAATATACTTGGGGTGTGATACCTTGGGGCCTTTAGCCATGTAGCATCTTCCAATTCCTTCATTTGGTGAGTCAAATATGTCATAGGAGCTGGTTGACACAAGTGCAACACCGGAAACACCTTCATCTTGAGTATATTCGGAGTCGGAGTGGTAACTTCTCTCGGAGTGGTGATCGGAGTCAGAATTGGATACCCATTCACCGACATGAGCTTGATGTCTTTGTTTTGTGTAGCTCCTTGATGACTTGTCCTCCCTTTCCGAATCCTTGCTTCAGCGAGAGGTTCTTCGTTCATAATGATCATCTCTACTCCTTCTCTCTCTTGGAGGTGATTCTTCTCCCCTACTTCTTCTTATGGGTGAATCTTCTTTTCTTTTGTATGGGGCCGTACACTCATTGGAGTAGTGTCTGAGTCTTCCACAATTGTAGCAATTATGTTCACGACTAGAAGATCTTTTGTCATGGTAGGATCTTGACTTGGAGCTTCTCTCTTTGCTTCTACTCTTGTAGAATTTGTTGAAGTTCTTCACCATTAAGCTCAATTCTTCATTGAAGACTTGTTTTTCACTTTATGTGGCAGGAGCATTACATGAGGCTTTATAAGCACCACTAGACTTGTTGTGAAGCTCTTCTTTATCCTTGAGTGACATCTCATGAGCAACAATTCTTCCAATGACTTGTTGGCTTGAGATCTTTGTAATTGGCAATCATTTGGATCAATGTGCACATGGTATCATATTTTCCACCAAAGGCTCTTAGGATCTTCTTGATGATGAATCTTTCAATCATCTCTTCACTTCCTAAGAGGGCAATCTCATTTGTGATGAGAGCAAGCCTAGAGTACATTTCAGCCACACCTTCACCATCCTTCATTTTGAACTTGTCATGTTGACTTTGAAGCACATCCAACTTGGATTCCTTGACGGACTCGGTACCTTCGTGCATATCAATCAAAGTATTCCAAATTTCCTTTGCATTCTCAAGATGGCTGATTTTGTTGAATTCTTTGGTGCACAATCCATTGAAGAGGATATCACAAGCTTCAGCATTGTATTGCAGCATTTTCAACTCTTCCGTAGTTGCTTCACGATTTGGTTCTCTCCCATCGAAGAATTCACCTTGCAAACCAATACACACAATAGCCCAAACGGCGATGTTATGTCCAATAATATTCATTTCCATCTTATGCTTCCAACTAGCAAAATTAGTAGCATCAAAGTAAGGACCTCTACGGTGGTAATTTCCCTTGCTAGACGCCATACTCTCCTAGGTTGTGAAACCAAGGCTATGATCACCAAAGCTATGGAAATCAAGGCAAATGGAGACCAAAACTCTGATACCACTTGTAGGATCGAAAGTATGTCTAAAGGGGGTGTGATTAGACTACTTAACCAAATAAAAATCTAGCCTTTTCCCAATTTTAAGTCTTGGGAGATTTTAGCAACTTAACATAAGTCAAGCAATCAACCTACACATGCAATTCTAACAGTATATCAGCGGGATGTAAATCATTGCATATGAAGGTAAAGGAGAGGAGTTTGGAGGGAGCAAACACAATGTAGACACGGAGATTTTTGGCGTGGTTCCGATAGGTGGTGCTATCATACATCCACGTTGATGGAGACTTCAACCCACAAAGGGTAACGGTTGCACAACTCCATGGAGGGCTCCACCCATGAAGGGTCCATGAAGAATCAACCTCGTCTATCCCACCATGGCCATCGCCCATAAAGGACTTGCCTCACTTAGGTAGATCTTCATGAAGTAGGCGATCTCCTTGCCCTTACAAACTCATTGGTTCAACTCCACAATCTTGACGGAGGCTCCCAAGTGACACCTAACCAATCTAGGAGACATCACTCTCGAAAAGGTAATAGATGATGTGTTGATGATGAACTCCTTGCTCTTGTACTTCAAATGATAGTCTCCCCAACACTGAACTCCCTCTCACAGATTTGGATATGGTGGAAAGATGATTTGAGTGGAAAGCAACTTGGGGAAGGCTAGAGATCAAGATTCTTGTTGTTGGATTGGAATGTCTTGGTCTCAACACATGAGTAGGTGGTTCTCTCTCAGAAAATGAGTAGTGGAAGTGTAGGTACGTTCTGATGGCTCTTGATGTCTACTACACAACCTTCTTCTTGTAGACGTTGTTGGGCCTGCAAGTGCACAGCTTTGTAGGACAGTAGCAAATTTCCCTCAAGTGGATGACCTAAGGTATATCAATCCGTAGGAGGCGTAGGATGAAGATGGTCTCTCTCAAGCAACCCTGCAACCAAATAAGAAAGAGTCTCTTGTGTCCCCAACACACCCAATACAATGGCAAATTGTATAGGTGCACTAGTTCGGCGAAGAGATGAAGATACAAGTGCAAAGTAGATAGTAGATATAGGTTTTTGTAATCTGAAATAATAAAAACAGCAAGGTAGCAAGCGGTAAAAGTGAGAGTAAACGGTATTGCAATGATAGGAAACAAGGCCTAGGGTTCATACTTTCACTAGTGCAAGTTCTCTCAACAATAATAACATAGATAGATCATATAACAAGCCCTCAACATGCAACAAAGAGTCACTCCAAAGCCACTAATAGCTGAGAACAAACGTAGAGATTATGGTAGGGTACGAAACCACCTCAAAGTTATTCGTTCGGATCGATCTATAAAAGAGTTCGTACTAGAATAACACCTTAAGACACAAATCAACCAAAACCCTAATGTCACCTAGATACTCCATTGTCACCTCAAGTATCCGTGGGCATGATTATACGATATGCATCACACAAGCTCAGATTCATCCAACCAACATAAAAGTACTTCAAAAAGTGCCCCAAAGTTTCTACCGGAGAGTCAAGAACGTGTGCCAACCCCTATGCATAGGTTCCCAATGTCACGAAACCCGCAAGTTGATCACCAAAACATACATCAAGTGGCACATGATATCCCATTGTCACCACAGATAATCAAGGCAAGACATACATCAAGTGTTCTCATAAAAGACTCAATCCGATAAGATAACTTCAAAGGGGAAACTCAATTCATCACAAGAGAGTAGAGGGGGGAAAACATCATAAGATCCAACTACAATAGCAAAGCTTGGGATACATCAAGATCGTGCCATAGAGGAACACGAGAGAGAGAGAGACAGAGAGATCAAACACATAGCTACTGGTACATACCCTCAGCCCCGAGGGTGAACTACTCCCTCCTCGTCATGGATAGCGCCGGGATGATGAATATGGCCTCCAGTGATGGGATCTCCCTCCGACAGGTTGCTGGAACAGGGTAACAAATTGGTTTTTGGTGGCTACAGAGGCTTGCGGCGGCGGAACTCCCGATCTATCTTCCGTTCTGGAAGTTTTGGGTACGTAGGTATATATGGGTGCAGGGGGTGCGTCGGTGGACCTCTGGGGTGCTCATGAGGCAGGGGGCGCGCCCAGGGGGGCGCCCCCACCATTGTGGGCAGCCCGGAACTCCCCTGACGTGCACTCCAAGTCCATCAGGTTGCTTTCCTTCCAAAAATAACTTCTCCAGTTGATTTCGTTCCATTTTGACTCCGTCTGATATTCCTTTTCGTCGAAACACCGAAATAGGCATAAAACAGCAAATCTGGGCTGGGCCTCCGGTTAATAGGTTAGTCCCAAAAATAATATAAAAGTGGATAATAAAGCCCAATATTGCCTAAAACAGTAGATAAAGTAGCATGGAGCAATCAAAAATTATAGATACGCTGGAGACGTATCAAGCATCCCCAAGCTTAATTCCTGCTCGTCCTCGAGTAGGTAAATGATAAAAAAGAATTTTTGATGTGGAGTGATACTTTGGCATAATTTCAATGTAAATCTTCTTAATTGTGGTATGAATATTCAGATCCGAAAGATTCAAGACAAAAGTTCATATGACACAAAAATAATAATACTTCAAGCATACTAATCAAAGCAATCACGTCTTCTCAAAATAGCATGGCAAAAGAAAGTTCATCCCTACAAAATCATATAGTTAGGCTATGCTTCATTTTCGTCACACAAAGATGTTCCCAACTTCTATACCTTGGATGACAAGCCAAGCAATTGTTTCATACTCAAATAATCTCAAACTTTTTCAACCTTCACGCAATAGATGAGCGCGAGCCATGGATATAGCACTATGGGTGGAATAGAATATGATGATGGGGATTGTGTGGAGAAGACAAAAAAGGAGAAAGTCTCACATTGACGAGGATAATCAACGGGCTATGGAGATGCCCATCAATTGATGTCAACATGAGGAGTAGGGATTGCCATGCAACGGATGCACTAGAGCTATGAATGCTCAACAAAAGAAAACTAGTGGGTGTGCGTCCAACTTGCTTGCTCATGAAGACCTAGGGCATTTGAGGAAGCCCATCGTAGGAATATACAAGCCAAGTCTTATAATGAAAGATTCCCACTAGTATAAAAAGACAACTTATGAGACTCACTACATGAAGAACAAGGTGCTACTTTGAAGCACAATATATGAGACTCACTACATGAAGAACAAGGTGCTACTTTGAAGCACAAGTGTGGAAAAAGAGATAGTAGCATTGCCCTTTTTTGGGCCTTTCTTTTTTTGGCCTTTCTCTTTTTTTTTGATTGGGCAATGCTCTAATAATGATGATCATCACACTTCCATTGATTGCAACCATAAGGATTACAACTCGAAACTAGAACAAGATATGACTCTATATGAATGCCTCCGGTGGTGTACCGGGATGGTGCAATGAATCAAGAGTGACATGTATGAAAAATAATGCATGGTGGCTTTGCCACAAATACGATGTCAACTACATGATCATGCAATGGCAATATGACAAAAGTAATGTTTGTCATGATGATGATGAACGGAACGGTGGAAAGTTGCATGGCAATATATCTCGGAATGGCTATGGAAATGCCATAACAGGTAGGTATGGTGGCTGTTTTGAGGAAGATATAAGGAGGTTTATGTGTGATAGAGCGTATCGTATCACGGGGTTTGGATGCACCGACGAAGTTTGCACCAACTCTCAAGGTGAGAAAGGGCAATGCACGGTACCGAACATGCTAGCAATGGCGGAAAGGTAAAAGTGCGTATAATCCATGGACTCAACATTAGTCAAAAGAACTCATATACTTATTGCAAAAATTTAGAAGTCATCAAAAACCAAGTACTACGCGCATGCTCCTAGGGGTATAGATTGGTAGGAAAAGACCATCGCTCGTCCCCTACCGCCACTCATAAGGATGCACAAGCCAGGTACACTTCATGTTTCAAATTTGTTACACAACTTTAACCATACGTGCATGCTACAGGACTTTCTAACTTCAACACAAGCATTCTTTAAATTCATAATCACCCAACTAGCATGACTTTGATATTATCACCTCCATATCTCAAAACAATTATCAAGCATCAAACTTATCTTAGTATTCAACGCACTCAAACGAAAGTTTCACATATCTTGAATACCAAGTATATTAATGTTAAGCAAATTACCATGCTATTAACGACTCTCAAAATAATCTAAGTGAAGCATGAGAGATCAATAGTTTCTTTAAAACAAATCCACCAACGTGCTCTAAAAGATCTAAGTGAAGCACTAGAGCAAAAATTATCACGCTCAAAAGATATAAGTGAAGCACATAGAGTATTCTAGCAAATTCCAATTCGTGTAAGGCTTTCTCTCATTAAAAATTTTAGATCTTGATACTTTATTCAAACAGCAAGCAAAGCTAAAGAAAACTACAATGCAAGGATAGCACAACTCATGTGAAGAAGCAAAAGCTTAGGCTCAACCGATACTAACCGATAGTTGTTGAAGAAGAAAGGTGGGATGCCTACCGGGGCATCCCCAAGCTTAGATGCTTGAGACTTCTTGAAATATTATCTTGGGGTGCCTTGGGAATACCAAAGCTTGAACATTTTTGTCTCCTTAATTCCTCTCATATCATGGTTTCTCTTCTTTTTATCAAAAGCTTCATTCACAACAAACTCAACAAGAACTCGTGAGATAGGTTAGTATAAACCAATACAAAACCTTATTATTTTCTACTGTAACAAATCACTTAAATTATTATTCAAAATTGCATACTAAATGCCTCTGCATATTCAATACTCCTATCCTCAAATAGAATCATTAAACAAGCAAACATATGCAAACAATGCAACCATAACAGCAATCTGCCAAAACAGTACAGTCTGTAAATAATGCAAGAGTATCAATACTTCCCTGACTCCAAAAATTATGAACTAAAATTCCCACTGTAATAAATTTATCAGATCTCAATATTAAAAAAGATTCAACATTAGACCATGCTCTGACTTTTCTAGAGAATTTTTGCAATAGCGGTAAACTTTCTGCTTTCAAGCAGCAACATGTATACTAGCAAAATAAGCATGACAAAGGCTATCCTTGACTTTTTTATTGAAACTAAAGAGGCAAAACATTATTCTAACTAACATCAAGCAAAAACTAACAAAATAAAATGACGCTCCTAGCAAAACACATATCATGTGGTGAATAAAAATATAGCTCCAAGTAAAGTTACCGATGAACGAAGACGAAAGAGGGGATGCCTTCCGGGGCATCCCCAAGCTTAGGCTCTTGGTTGTCCTTGAATATTACCTTGGGGTGCCTTGGGCATCCCCAAGCTTAGGCTCTTGCCACTCCTTATTCCATAGTACATCGAATCTTTACCCAAAACTTAAAAACTTCAACCACACAAAACTCAAAACAAAACTCGTAAGCTCCGTTAGTATAAGAAAATAAAACCACCACTTAGGTACTGTAATGAACTCATTATAAATTCATATTGGTGTTATATCTACTGTATTCTAATATATATATGGTTCATACCACTTAATACTAGCCATAGATGCATCAAAATAAGCAAACAACACATAGAAAACAGAATCTGTTAAAAACAGAACAGTCTGTAGTAATCTGTATAAAACTTATACTTCTGGAACCCCAAAAATTATGAAATAAATTGCCAGACCTGAGAAATTTGTCTATTAATCATCTGCAAAAAGAATAAACCTAAAATCACTCTCCAGTAAAAAATGGCATCTAATCTCGTGAGTGCTAAAGTTTCTGTTTTTCACAGCAAGATCACATAAACTTCACTCAAGTCTTCCCATAGGTTCTACTTGGCACTTTATTGAAACAAAAGCTATAAAACATGATTACTACAGTAGCATAATCATGTGGACACACAAAAACAGTAAGGATAAATATTGGGTTGTCTCCCAACAAGTGCTTTTCTTTAATGCCTTTTAGCTAGGCATGATGATGACAATGATGCTCACATAAAAGATAAGAATTGAAACATAACGGGAGCATCATGAAGAATATGACTAGCACATTTAAGTCTAACCCACTTCCTATGCATAGGGATTTTGTGAGCAAACAACTTATGGGAACAATAATCAACTAGCATAGGGAAGTAAAACAAGCATAGCTTCAAGATTTTAAGCACATAGAGAGGAAACTTGACATTATTGCAATTCCTACAAGCATATGTTCCTCCCTCATAATAATTTTCAATAGCATCATGAATTAATTCAACAATATAACCATCACCTAAAACATTCTTTTCATGATTTACAAGCATAGAAAATTTACTACTCTCAACATAAGCAAATTTCTTCTCATGAATAGTAGTGGGAGCAAACTCAACAAAATAACTATCATGTGATTGAAAATTAAGATCAAGATGACATGTTTCATGGTTATCATTATTCTTTAAAGCATACGTGTCATCACAATAATCATCATAGATAGGAGGCATGCTTTCATCATAGTAAATTTGCTCATCAAAGCTTGGGGGACAAAAAATATCATCTCCATCAAACATAGCTTCCCCAAGCTTGTGGCTTTGCATATCATTAGCATCATGGATATTCAAGGAATTCATGCTAACAACATTGCAATCATGCTCATCATTCACATATTTTATGCCAAGAATCCTATGTAAATCTTCTTCTAGCACTTGAGAACAATTTTCCTTTCCATCATCCTCACGAGAGATATTAAAAAGACGAAGAGTATGAGACAAACTCAATTCCATTTTTTTGTAATTTTATTTTATAAACTAGACTAGTGCTAAAACAAGAAACAAAAAGATTCAATTGCAAGATCTAAAGATATACATTCAAGCACTCACCTCCCCGGCAACGGCGCCAGAAAAGATCTTGATGTCTACTACACAACCTTCTTCTTGTAGACGTTGTTGGGCCTGCAAGTGCACAGCTTTGTAGGATAGTAGCAAATTTCCCTCAAGTGGATGACCTAAGGTATATCAATCCATAGGAGGCGTAGGATGAATATGGTCTCTCTCAAGCAACCCTGCAACCAAATAAGAAAGAGTCTCTTGTGTCCCCAACACACCCAATACAATGGCAAATTGTATAGGTGCACTAGTTCGGCGAAGAGATGAAGATACAAGTGCAAAATAGATAGTAGATATAGGTTTTTGTAATCTGAAATAATAAAAACAGCAAGGTAGCGAGCGGTAAAAGTGAGAGTAAACGGTATTGCAATGATAGGAAACAAGGCCTAGGGTTCATACTTTCACTAGTGCAAGTTCTCTCAACAATAATAACATAGATAGATCATATAACAAGCCCTCAACATGCAACAAAGAGTCACTCCAAAGCCACTAATAGCTGAGAACAAACGTAGAGATTATGGTAGGGTACGAAACCACCTCAAAGTTATTCGTTCGGATCGATCTATAAAAGAGTTCGTACTAGAATAACACCTTAAGACACAAATCAACCAAAACCCTAATGTCACCTAGATACTCCATTGTCACCTCAAGTGTCCGTGGGCATGATTATACGATATGCATCGCACAATCTCAGATTCATCCAACCAACATAAAAGTACTTCAAAGAGTGCCCCAAAGTTTCTACCGAAGAGTCAAGAACGTGTGCCAACCCCTATGCATAGGTTCCCAATGTCACGAAACCCACAAGTTGATCACCAAAACATACATCAAGTGTCACATGATATCCCATTGTCACCACAGATAATCACCGCAAGACATACATCAAGTGTTCTCATAAAAGACTCAATCCGATAAGATAACTTCAAAGGGGAAACTCAATTCATCACAAGAGAGTAGAGGGGGAAAACATCATTAGATCCAACTACAATAGCAAAGCTCGGGATACATCAAGATCGTGCCATAGAGGAACACGAGAGAGAACATGAGAGAGAGAGATCAAACACATAGCTGCTGGTACATACCCCCAGCCCGAGGGTGAACTACTCCCTCCTCGTCATGGATAGCGCCGGGATGATGAAGATGGCCTCCGGTGATGGGATCCCCCTCTGGCAGGGTGCTGGAACAGGACCCCGATTGGTTTTTGGTGGCTACAGAGGCTTGCGGCGGCGGAACTCCCGATCTATCTTTTGTTCTGGAAGTTTTAGGGTACATAGGTATATATGGGTGCAGGGGGTACGTCGCTGGACCTCCGGGGTGCTCACGAGGCAGGGGGCGCGCCTAGGGGGCGCTCCCCACCCTTTTGGGCAGCCCGAGACTCCCCTGACGTGCACTCCAAGTCCATCAGGTTGCTTTCCTTCCAAAAATAACTTCTCCAGTTGATTTCGTTCCGTTTTGACTCCGTCTGATATTCCTTTTCCTCGAAACACCGAAATAGGCATAAAATAGCAAATCTGGGCTGGGCCTCCGGTTAATAGGTTAGTCCCAAAAATAATATAAAAGTGGATAATAAAGCCCAATATTTCCTAAAACAGTAGATAAAGTAGCATTGAGCAATCAAAAATTATAGATACGTCGGAGACGTATCAGCTCTCTCTCAAATGGAGAAGGGGGTGGAGGGGTACATATAGCCTCCATACAAAATCTAACCGTTACACACAATTTACCAAACTCGGTGGGACCGAATAGTGAAACTCGGTGAGACCGACCTGTTTCCAAATGTGAACTTAGGCTTTTTGGTGGGACCGACAATATCAACTCGGTGAGACCGATGTGCTAGGGTTAGGGCAAAACCTCATCTCGGTGAGACCGGTCACATGAACTCGGCAAGGCCGATTTCAGTAATAAGTAAACAGAGACTTGGTCAGGCAAACTCAGTGGGACCGATCGCTCATTTCGGTGAGACTGAAATGTTACAAAAAGGAAACAGAGAGTTTGCACTACGAACTCGGTAGGACCGATCGCTCATCTCAGTTAGACCGAAACGTTACAAAGGGAAACCGAGAGTTTGCAATCCCATCTCGGTGAGACCGAGATCCCTATCGGTGAGACCGAGCTGATTAGGGTTTTTGGTTATGGCTATGTCAAGTGAACTCGGTGGCGCTGGATAGATCAAATCGATGTGGCCGAGTTTGATTTTAGGTTTAGGACATATGTGGAAATGAGAAGGTGGTTGAGGGCTTTTGGAGCATATCACTAAGCATTTTGAGCAAGCAAGCCATTAAGCAACACCTCATCCCCTTTTTAATAGTATTGGTTTTTCCTATGGACTCGATGTGATCTTGGATCACTAAAATTAAAATGTAGAGTCTTGAGCTTTTGCCAATATGTGTCCTTAGCATTTTGAGGGCTCCACATCTCTAGTCCATGCCATACCAACCATTAAACTTTCTAAAACATTGATATTGAAAGAATATTAGTTCAATGAGCTATATGTTGTTATGAATTACCGAAACCACCCAGGGATTAGTTGCACTTTCAGTGTCGTGAGCAGCAGAGAAGCCTGGCTCAATCCTTCTCAGAAGAGGCAGGGGTCGCTTAGCTAGCTCATGAAGGTACCATCTCTCTCATATGTACACACAACTAGCTCATGATCTTGGCATCTTTTCTAGCTATCCCTGGTTGGTTCATGATCAGCCAACATTGTTCTACCTCGATAACCAATAAGCATAGTCCAACATGTTGGAGTGTGCATCTTAAAAAAGGTGCATATTACTTAGCAACAACCATCACTTGTATTGTCTAAAATATGCCTATTTTTTATAATGAAAAGGATCAGAAGCTATTGGCCTTGGTCAGTAGATCTTTCTTAAGTTTCAGATGTGGATGAAATGCTTCTTTCTAGATGCCCAATCAAGTTTTGGGCCAATTTTTCTTTTGGTGTTGCTAACACCTGTGAAACATCAAGTAGTGTGAACTCATTTGGCTTCTGTTCATGTTAATTTCAGACACTTAAGATGGATTCCTGATCACTGCTACTACTATGGTTGCTGCAGTTTTAAGGGCTTAGGGAGCACCTCTTCCTCGCCAAGCTCATTGTGGAGTGCATTGTCGGGTCATCGCCAATGTCTTTTATTGTATTTTTATAATCCGTCATTCACCTCTTATAGACAGATCGTCAATGACCGCCGCCGCCTGTCAGAGCCGTTAACTCAACCTTACCCTGTGAGGAAATGCACCTCCAGTTTTGGACAGAATGTATGCTCTTATCAAAACTTCGCCTCCTTCATTTTGAACCATTTAGCATATGTGTAATGAATTGTTTAACCAACTATACAACTGGTTGCTACTTCTCTAAATTGAATCTGCTTTCATCTCTAATGATTTGAGTTACTACTCTTGAGGGTTTCGACCTGCTTTATGATCATTGATTAACAAGGTCCTCAGTAATACATACATGTGTGGTAGCAAATAAAGAAAAATGCAGCCAAAGGGATGCTTGCAACCTGGCACCACACAGATTTCACTCAGGAAGCGTGGCAGGGCCGCGCCCCGACCACTAGTGAGTGAGAATGTAGTTGTTGGGGAACATAGCATGCAACTTCAAAAAAATTCCTACGCTCACGAGAAGGGGAGAGTGTGTCTACGTACCCTCGTAGACCGAAAGCGGAAGCGTTTAGATAATGCGGTTGATGTAGTCAAACTTATTCTAGCTCTGACTGATCAAGTACAAAACGTACGACACCTCCGAGTTCTGCACACGTTCAATTCGGTGACGTCCCTCGCCTTCCTGATCTAGCAAGACGTCGAGGTAGTAGATGAGTTCCGTCAGCACAACAGCGTGGTGACGGTGATGGTGAAGTGATCCGTGCAGGGCTTCGCCTAAGCACTATGAAGATATGCTGGAGGCGTAAATTGTGGAGGGAGGTGCTGCACATGACTAAGATAATGCCTGGGCTATGTGTGGCGCCCCCATGTATATGTTGGGGATCGTAGCAAAAATTTAAAATTTTCTACGCATCACCAAGATCAATGTATGGAGTAATCTAGCAACGAGGGGAAGGCGAGTGCATCTACATACCCTTGTAGATCGCTAAGCGGAAGCGTTCAAGTGAACGGGGTTGATGGAGTCGTACTCGTCGTGATCCAAATCACCGATGATCCTAGTGCCGAACGGACGGCACCTCCGCGTTCAACACACATGCAGCCCGGTGACGTCTCCCATGCCTTGATCCAGCAAAGAGAGAGGGAGAGGTTGGGGAAGACTCCGTCCAGCAATAGCACGACAGCGTGGTGGTGGTGGAGGAGCGTGGCACTCCAGCAGGGCTTCGCCAAGCACCGCAAGAGACGAGGAGGGAGAGGGGTAGGGCTGCGCCAAGAGGGAGATCGAATCATGTGTTGGGCAGCCCCCAAACCTCAAGTATATATAGGAGGGGAGGATGGGCTGCGCCCTCACCTAGGGTTCCCTCCCTAGGGGTGGCGGCAGCCCCCAGATCCCATCTGGGTGGCGGCCAAGGGAGGAGAGAAGGGGGGCGCACCTATGGTGGGCCTTAGGGCCAATCTGGACCTAGGGTTTGCCCCCTCCCACTCTCCCTGCGCCTTGGGCCTTGGTGGGGGGTGCACCAGCCCACCTGGAGCTGGTCCCCTCCTCACTTGGCCCATGCAGCCTTCTGGGGCTAGTGGCCCCACCTGGTGGACCCCCGGGACCCTCCCGGTGGTCCCGGTATGTTACCGATAGCACCCGAAACTTTTCCGGTGACCAAAGCAGGACTTCCCATATATAAATCTTTACCTCCGGACCATTCGGGAACTCCTCGTGACGTCCGGGATCTCATACGGGACTCCGAACAACATTTGGTAACCACGTACATCTATTCCCTATAACCCTAGCGTCATCGATCCTTAAGTGTGTAGACTCTACGGGTTCGGGAGACACGTAGACATGACCGAGACAACTCTCTGGCCAATAACCAACAGCGGGATCTGCATACCCATGTTGGTTCCCACATGTTCCACGATGATCTAATCGGGTGAACCACGATGTCGAGGATTCAATCAATCCGTATTCAATTCCCTTTGGCTAGCGGTATAGTACTTGCCCGAGATTCGATCATCGGTATCCCGATACCTTGTTCAATCTCGTTACCGGCAAGTCTCTTTACTCGTTCCATAACACATCATCCCATGATCAACCCCTTGGTCACATTGTGCACATTATGATGATGTCCTACTGAGTGGGCCCAGAGATACCTCTCCGTCACACGGAGTGACAAATCCCAGTCTCGATTCGTGCCAACCCAACAGACACTTTGGGAGATACCCGTAGTGCACCTTTATAGCCACCTAGTTACGTTGTGACGTTTGGTACACCCAAAGCATTCCTACGGTATCCGGGAGTTGCACAATCTCATGGTCTAAGGAAATGATACTTGACATTAGAAAAGCTTTAGCATACGAACTACACGATCTTTGTGCTAGGCTTAGGATTTGGTCTTGTCCATCACATCATTCTCCTAATTATGTGATCCCGTTATCAGCGACATCCAATGTCTATGGTCAGGAAATCGTAACCATCTATTGATCAACGAGCTAGTCAACTAGAGGCTTACTAGGGACATGGTGTTGTCTATGTATCCACACATGTATCTGAGTTTCCTATCAATACAATTATAGCATGGATAATAAACGATTATCATGAACAAGGAAATATAATAATAATAACTAATTATTTATTGCCTCTAGGGCATATTTCCAACAGTCTCCCACTTGCACTAGAGTCAATAATCTAGTTCACATCGCCATGTGATTAACATTCACAGGTCACATCGCCATGTGACCAACATCCAAAGAGTTTACTAGTGTCACTAAACTAGTTCACATCATCATGTGATTAAGACTCAATGAGTTCTGGGGTTTGATCATGTTTTGCTTGTCAGAGAGGTTTTAGTCAACTGGTCTGCAACATTCAGATCCGTATGTACTTCGCAAATCTCTAGGTCATATTGTAAATGCTGCTTCCACGCTCCACTTGGAGCTATTCCAAATGGTTGCTCCACTATACGTATCCGGTTTGCTACTCAGAGTCATTCGGATAAGTGTTAAAGCTTGCATCGACGTAACCCTTTACGCCGAACTCTTTATCACCTCCATAATCGAGAAACATGTCCTTATTACTCCAAGGACAATTTTTGACTGCTATCTGGCGATCCACTCCTTGATCACCTTTGTACCCTCTTGTCAGACATGTGGCAAGGCACACATCAGGTGCGGTACACATCATAACATACTATGGAGCCTATGTCTAAGCATAGGGGACGACCTTCGTCCTTTCTCTCTATTCTTCCATGGTCGAGCTTTAAGTCTTAACTTCATACCTTACAACTCAGGCAAGAACTCCTTCTTTGACTGATTCATCTTGAACACCTTCAAGATCATGTCAAGGTATGTGCTCATTTGAAAGTACCATTAAGCGTTTTGATCTATCCTTATAGATCTTGATGCTCAATGTTCAAGCAGCTTAATCCAGGTTTTCCCTTGAAAAACTCCTTTCAAACAACCCTTTATGCTTTCCAGAAATTTTACATCATTTCGGATCAACAATATGCCATTCACATATACTTATCAGAAATGTTGTAGTGCTCCCACTCACTTTATTGTAAATACAAGTTTCTAACAAACTTTGTATAAACCCAAAAACTTTGATTATCTCATCAAAGCGTATATTCCAACTCCGAGATGCTTACTCCAGTCCTTAGAAGGATTGCTAGAGGTTTGCATACTTGTTAGCATCTTTTAGGATTGACAAAAACCTTCTGGTTGTATCACATGCAACCTTTCCTCAAGAATTATTTTGAGGAAACAATGTTTTGACATCCTATCTACAAGATTTAATAAATGATGCAGTAACTACTAATAAGATTCCAACAGACTCTTAGCATCACTACGAGTGAGACAGTCTCATCGTAGTCAACTCCTTGAACTTGTCGGAAACATCTTAGCGACAAGCTAAGCTTTCTCAATGGTGACACATACCATCATTGTCTGTCTTCCCTCTTAGAATCCATCTGTACCCAACATCCTTACGACCATTAAGTAGTTCTTCCAAAGTCTACACTTTGTTTTCATGCATGGATCCTCTCTCGGATTTTATGGCCTCGAGCCATTTGCCAGAATCCGGGCCCACCATCGCTTCTCCATAGCTCATAGGTTCATTGTTGTCTAGCAACATGACCTCCTAAGACAGGATTACGTACCACTCTAAAGTAGTACGCATCCTTGTCGACCCACGAGGTTTGGTAGTGACTTGATCCGAAGTTTCATGATCACCATCATAAGCTTCCATTTCAATTGGTGTAGGCGCCATAGGAACAACTTCATGTGCCCTGCTACACACTAGTTGAAGTGATGGTTCAATAACCTCATCAAGTCTCCACCATCCTCCCACTCAATTCTTTCGAGAGAAAATTTTCCTCGAGAAAGGACCCGATTATAGAAACGATCCCTTTTGCTTCCGGATCTAAGATAGGAGGTATACCCAACTGTTTTGGGTGTCCTATGAAGATGTATTTATCCGCTTTGGGTTCGAGCTTATCAGCCTGAAACCTTTTCACATAAGCGTCGCAGCCCCAAACTTTTAAGAAACGACAACTTAGGTTTCTCCAAACCATAGTTCATACGGTGTCGTCTCAACGGAATTACGTGGTGCCCTATTTAAAGTGAATGTGGTTATCTCTAATGCCTAACCCATGAACGATAGTGGTAATTCGATAAGAGACATCATGGTACGCACCATATCCAATAGGGTGCAACTATGATGTTCGGACATACCATTACACTATGGTGTTCCAGGCGGTATTAATTGTGAAACAATTTCCACAATGTCTTAATTGTGTGCCAAAACTCGTAACTCAGATACTCATCTCTATGATCATATCATAGACATTTTATCCTCTTGTCACGATGATCTTCAACTTTACTCTGAAATTACTTGAACCATTCAATAATTCAGACTTGTGTTTCATCAAGTAAATATACTCAGTATCTACTCAAATCATCCGTGAAGTAAGAACATAACGATATCCACTGCGTGCCTCAGCACTCATTGGACTGCACACATCAAAATGTATTACTTCCAACAAGTTGCTTTCTTGTTCCATTTTACTGAAAACGAGGCTTTCAGTCATCTTGCCCATGTGGTATGATTTGCATGTCTCAAGTGATTCAAAATCAAGTGAGTCCAAATGGTCCATTTGCATGGAGTTTCTTCATGCATATACACCAATAGACATGGTTCGCATGTCTCAAACTTTTCAAAAACGAGTGAGTCCAAAGATCCATCAACATGGAGCTTCTTCATGCGTTTTATACCAATATGACTTACATGGCAATGCCACAAGTAGGTGGTACTATCATTACTATCTTATATCTTTTGGCATGAACATGTGTATCACTATGATCGAGATTCAAGAAACCATTCATTTTGGGTGCAAGACCATTGAAGGTATTATTCAAATAAACAGAGTAACCATTATTCTCCTTAAATGAATAACCGTATTGCGATAGACATAATCCAATCATGTCTATGCTCAACGCAAACACCAATCTCGATGGTAGAGGGAGCGTGCGATGCTTGATCACATCAAGATTGGAAAACACTTCCAACACATATCGTCAGCTCACCTTTAGCTAGTCTCTGTTTATTCTGTAGCCTTTTATTTCGAGTTACTAACACTTAGCAACCGAACCGGTATCTAATACCCTGGTGCTACTAGGAGTACTAGTAAAGTACACACTAACATAATGTATATCCAATATACTTCTATCGACCTTGCCAGCCTTCTCATCTACCAAGTATCTAGGGAAATTCTGCTCCAGTGGCTGTTCCCCTTATTACAGAAGCACTTAGTCTCGGGTTTGGGTTCAACCTTGGGTTTCTTCACTAGAGCAGCAGCTGATTTGCCGTTTCATGAAATATCCCTTCTTGCCCTTGCCCTTCTTGAAACTAGTGGTTTCACCAACCATCAACAATTGATGCTCCTTCTTGATTTCTACTTTCGCGGTGTCAAACATCGCGAATATCTCAAGGATCATCATATCTATCCCTGATATGTTATAGTTCATCACGAAGCTCTAGCAGCTTGGTGGCAATGACTTTGGAGAAACATCACTATCTCATCTAGAAGATCAACTCCCACTCGATTCAAGTGATTGTTGTACTCAGACAATCTGAGCACAAGCTCAACGATTGAGATTTTCTCCCTTAGTTTGCAGGCTAAGAAAATGGTCGGAGGTCTTATACCTCTTGACGTGGGCACGAGCCTAAAATCCCAATTTCAGCCCTCGAAACATCTCATATGTTCTGCGACGTTTCGAAATCGTCTTTGGTGCCTCAACTCTAAACCGTTTAACTAAACTATCATGTAGTTATCAAAACGTGTATGTCAGATGTTCGCAACATCCACAAACGACGTTCGAGGTTCAGCACACTGAGCGGTGCATTAAGGACATAAGCCTTCTACGAAGCAACGAGGACAATCCTCAGTTTACGGACCTAGTCCGCATAATCGCTACTATCAACTTTCAACTGAATTTTCTCTAGGAACATATCTAAATAGTAGAACTAAAGCGCGAGCTTACGACATAATTTGCAAAGATCTTTTGACTATGTTCAGGATAATTAAATTCATCACATGAACTCCCACTCAGATAGACATCCCTCTAGTCATCTAAGTGATTACATGATCCGAGTCAACTAGGCCGTGTCCGATCATCACGTGAGACGGACTAGTCATCATTGGTGAACATCTTCATGTTGATCGTATCTACCATACGACTCATGCTCGACCTTTCGGTCTCTTGTGTTCCGAGGCCATGTCTGTACATGCTAGGCTCATCAAGTCAACCTAAGTGTTTCGCGTGTGTAAATCTGGCTTACACCCGTTGTATGTGAACGTTAGAATCTATCACACCTGATCATCATGTGGTGCTTCGAAACAACGAACTTTCGCAACGGTGCACAGTTAGGGGGAACACTTTCTTGAAATTTTAATGAGGGATCATCTTATTTACTACCGTCGTTCTAAGCAAATAAGATGCATAAACATGATAAACATCAAATGCAATCAAAAAGTGACATGATATGGCCAATATCATTTTGCTCCTTTTGATCTCCATCTTCGGGGCTCCATGATCATCATCGTCACCGACATGACACCACGATCTCCATCATCATGATATCCATCATTGTGTCTCCATGAAGTTGTCTCGCCAACTATTAGTTCTACTACTATGGCTAACGGCTTAGCAACAAAATAAAGTAATTACATGGCATTGTTCAATGACACGCAGGTCATACAATAAATTAAGACAACTCCTATGGCTCCTGCCGGTTGTCATACTCATCGACATGCAAGTCGTGATTCCTATTACAAGAACATGATCAATCTCATACATCACATATCATTCATCACATTGTTTTGGCCATATCACATCACCTAGCATACCCTGCAAAAACAAGTTAGACGTCCTCTAATTGTTGTTTGCATGTTTTACGTGGCTGCTATGGGTTTCTAGCAAGAACGTTTCTTACCTACGCAAAAGCCACAACGTGATATGTCAATTGCTATTTACCCTTCATAAGGACCCTTTTCATCGAATCCGATCCGACTAAAGTGGGAGAGACTGGCACCCGCTAGCCACCTTATGCAACAAGTGCATGTCAGTCGGTGGAACCTATCTCACGTAAGTGTACGTGTAAGGTCGGTCCGGGCCGCTTCATCCCACAATACCGTAGAAACAATATTGGACTAGTAACGGTAAGCATATTGAACAAAATCAACACCCACAACAACTTGTGTTCTACTCGTGCATAGAAAGTACGCATAGACCTAGCTCATGATGCCACTATTGGGGATCGTAGCAGAAATTTAAAATTTTCTACGCATCACCAAGATCAATCTATGGAGTAATATAGCAACGAGGGGAAGGGGAGTGCATCTACATACCCTTGTAGATCGCTAAGAGGAAGCGTTCAAGTGAACGGGGTTGATGGAGTCGTACTCGTCGTGATCCAAATCACCGATGATCCTAGTGCCGAACGGACGGCACCTCCGCGTTCAACACACATGCAGCCCGGTGACGTCTCCCATGCCTTGATCCAGCAAGGAGAGAGGCAGAGGTTGGGGAAGACTCCGTCCAGCAGCAGCATGACAGCGTGGTGGTGGTGGAGGAGCATGGCACTCCAGCAGGGCTTCGCCAAGCACCGCAAGAGACGAGGAGGGAGAGGGGTAGGGCTGCGCCAAGAGGGAGATCGAATCATGTGTTGGGCAGCCCCCAAACCTCAAGTATATAAAGGGGGAAAGGAGGGGCTGCGCCCCCACCTAGGGTTCCCTCCCTAGGGGTGGCGGAAGCCCCCAGATCCCATCTGGGTGGCGGCCAAGGGGGGAGAGAAGGGGGGCGCACCTAGGGTGGGCCTTAGGGCCCATCTGGACCTAGGGTTTGCCCCTCCCACTCTCCCTGCGCCTTGGGCCTTGGTGGGGGGGCGCACCAGCCCACCTGGAGCTGGTCCCCTCCCACACTTGGCCGATGCAGCCTTCTGGGGCTGGTGGCTCCAACTGGTGGACCCCCGGGACCCTCCCGGTGGTCCCGGTATGTTACCGATAGCACCCGAAACTTTTCCAGTGACCAAAGCAGGACTTCCCATATATAAATCTTTACCTTCGGACCATTCCGGAACTCCTCGTGACGTCCGGGATCTCATCCGGGACTCCTAACAACATTCGGTAACCACGTACATCTATTCCCTATAACCCTAGCGTCATCGAACCTTAAGTGTGTAGACCCTACGGGTTCGGGAGACACGTAGACATGACCGAGACAACTCTCTGGCCAATAACCAACATCGGGATCTGGTTACCCATGTTGGTTCCCACATGTTCCACGATGATCTCATCGGATGAACCACTATGTCGAGGATTCAATCAATCCCGTATTCAATTCCCTGTGTCTAGCGGTATAGTACTTGCCCGAGATTCGATCGTCGGTATCCCGATACCTTGTTCAATCTCGTTACCGGCAAGTCTCTTTACTCGTTCCGTAACACATTATCCCGTGATCAACCCCTTGGTCACATTGTGCACATTATGATGATGTCCTACCGAGTGGGCCCATAGATACCTCTTTGTTACACGGAGTGACAAATCCCAGTCTTGATTCGTGCCAACCCAACAGACACTTTCAGAGATACCCGTAGTGCACCTTTATAGCCACCTAGTTACGTTGTGACATTTGGTACACCCAAAGCATTCCTACGGTATCCGGGAGTTGCACAATCTCATGGTCTAAGGAAATGATACTTGACATTAGAAAAGCTTTAGCATACGAACTACACGATCTTTGTGCTAGGCTTAGGATTGGGTCTTGTCCATCACATCATTCTGCTAATGATGTGATCCCGTTATCAACGACATCCAATGTCCATGGTCAGGAAACCGTAACCATCTATTGATCAACGAGCTAGTCAACTAGAGACTTACTAGGGACATGGTGTTGTCTATGTATCCACACATGTATCTGAGTTTCCTATCAATACAATTATAGCATGGATAATAAACGATTATCATGAACAAGGAAATATAATAATAATAACTAATTATTTATTGCCTCTAGGGCATATTTCCAACAGTATATATAGGTGGGAGGGAGGGAGAAGCCACCCTAAGGGCGCCTCAAGTAGGAGGGATCCTACTTGGGATCCTGCCCTAGGCCGGTGCCCCCTTTCCTTCTTTTGGTGATGAGGGGAAGGGAGGAGGAGGTGCCCCCCCCCCCCCCCCCCGACTTTTCCTTTCTTCCACCAAGGGGGAAAGGCAGGAGGAGGTGGCGCCCCTGCTTTCCTTCCTCTAGGGCCTGTGGCCAGGCAAATGGGCGCACCACCCCCTTGTGGGCTGGTTTGTCCCTCCCTCAGCCCATTAAGCCCATATCTTTGCCAGGGTTGCCCGAAACTCCTTTCTGGTGACCCGATATGTATCCGGTACCTTCCGGAACACTTCTAGTGTCCGAATACTATCGTCCTATATATCAATCTTTACCCCTCAACCACTTCGAGACTCCTCATCATGTCCGTGATCTCACCCGGGACTCCGAACAACATTCGGTCGCCAAATCACATAACTCATATAATACAAAATCGTCATCAAACGTCAAGCGTGCGGACACTACGGGTTTGAGAACTATGTAGACATGACCAAGACACCTCCCCGGTCAATAACCAATAGCGGAACCTGGATTCTCATATTGGCTCCCACATATTCTACATAGATCTTTATTGATCAAACCGTTATGACAACATACATTATTCCCCTTGTCAACGATATGTTACTTGCCCGAGATTCGATCGTAGGTATCTTTATACCTAGTTCAATCTCATTATCAGCAAGTCTCTTTACTCGTTCCGTAGTACATCATCCTGCAACTAACTCATTAGTCACTTTGCTTGCAAGGCTTCTCATGATCTGTATTACCGAGAGGGCCCAAAGATACCTCTCTGTTACTCGGAGTGACAACTCCTAATCTCGATCTATGCCAACCCAACTAACACCTTCGGAGATACCTGTAGAGCATCTTTATAATCACCTAGTTACGTTGTGATGTTTGATAACACAAGGCATTCCTCCGCTATCCGGGAGTTGCATAATCTCATAGTAAAACTCAATGATCATAATGCTAAGCTAACGAATGGGTCTTGTCCATCACATCATTCTCCTAATGATGTGATCCCGTTTATCAAATGACAACACATGTCTATGGTTAGGAAACTTAACCATCTTTGATCAACGAGCTAGTCTAGTAGAGGCTTACTAAGGACACAATATTTTGTTTATGTATCCACACATGTATCAAGTTTCCGGTTAATACAATTCTAGCATGAATAATAAACATTTATCATGAAATAAAGAAATATAAAATAATAACTTTATTATTGCCTTTAGGGCATATTTCCTTCAGTAGTACCCCATGCGGTCTTGATCGTGCCGCCACCTATGCCACTCCACCCAACTGTGGACCCTCTGTCGCAACAGTGATGACCAAAACCAAAACATTCCGTGTTGAGACAACCTATTCACCCACGTCGCCTCGCCATGGAATGAGGGGAGATGGCCGCCGCATCATAAAATGCTCACTTCACCCAATTCCCTAGCTCGCTCGATAATCACATAGGTTGTTCGAGTAGCGTACCTCGAAGACTTGAGCAATGGCGCGACAAAAAAATGCTGACTCCAATGCTAGCAAGTGATGCTGCGTTTATTGCTAGTGAGATAGTGAGCAGCCTGGTGAATCACCAGAGAAGGCGGATAGCGAGAGGCGAAGAGGCAAGTGGCGCTAGTAGAAGAGAGGGTGACACGCAAGGGGGTTTGTGGGGCTCGTTCACACAGTTGCCATCACGAATGGATGGTTGCAAACGTAGATGTGGTGACGTGCCTCATACACCAAGATATGTGCCCCTCATCCAACGACCCATAGAGTGTTCACGTGAAAACGGCTGTGAACTGAGATCAGTTCAACAGAGTTTAAGTTCTGACAATATAAATGATCACGATTTTATATGCGATTTGTGGATGTATTAGGACTAAAGTAATAATCTATTTTATAAGTCATGGTTTTAATTAGTGGCCTAACTGGGTAGGCTTGTCCCATGGGCTAATTTTAGCAAAATCTTAGATAATTTGTGGATAAGTCGATTTGATGATCTTAGATAATCCACAAAATACATCATATAATCCACATCTGACGAATATTAGCAAAACCATATCCGTAGGATATCCTGTTCACCATCCATATCCACGTCCATATCCGATGGGATTATGTAAGTACATACCATATCAAAAACATATTTCAATATGAATTCAAAGCAAAAATTATACGTAACTTTTACACCCCTAGCCACCTCTCATGCAAACACACAAATCCCCACTCTCGCACCGCCGATCTGGCTGCGAGCATGATGAAGCTTGTATCCGAAGAAGACGGGGGCGGTAGAAGAGTGGTTTCTCTCTTGAGCGAGTCCCTGGTGTCCGACATTGGCTGCAGCAACCTAGTTCTCATTGAGCGTCTCTTTGTGAGATATAACTAAGACAATCATTATGCTTTAGCGGTGAAAAGATCTCTCTAAATCGTAATTTCCGAATGGTGGTAATTTGCTTCCAAACGTCGACTTTTTTCTCCAAAGCAGAAAAGCACCCTCAACTAGATAATTGTCCGCAAATATGCGGTTATGAATACACTTCCCATCCCTTGACAGATTGATGGTGGTCGATCCGAAACAATGTTACACTAGCTAATTGCTCGTGCATTGCAACAATGACATATATATTCTAATAGTCAACATCAATCTTGTCTGACATATGCCTTACACCAATCATATTATAGATTTTGGTAAGATTTCATTTGGTTTGAGTGTGGGTAGGAGAAGATGGAAATATTTTTTGATTTACTGAGGTTTGTTACAATTTGATTTGATTTGGCTACGGGTAAGGGAAGAGAAAGAAAGTTTTGCTTTATTTCATATATTGATAAGATTTGACGGAGTTAATATAGAATGTGGTTTTGGGGATTACCAATTTGGTTTATTATTCTAAATTACACTATCTACAATGGTTTTTAGTCTATGCAGCGTCAGTTGAGATTAAAAGAAAATAACGGAAAAACAAAGGAAAGAGAGGGATGTGGGGAGAATGGACCTGCTCCCTCCCGCTAGGGTTTGCGCCGCCGGCTCCGGCACCCTAGCCCCCTCCCGCCGCCGCCGGCCGCCGGCGCGCGCGCCTCGGCCCATCCCGCCCCCTCTTCCCCCTCCCGTTCCCGCCCCTGCGTCGCCTCCCCGGGAGGTGGCCGGGGCGGCGCGCCCCTCCCCTTCCTCTCGGCCCCCACCTCCGCTGGATCTCCCCCGCCGCCGCCGGCGGGTGCCCCCGGCGCTGGCCCAGGTGGTGCCGGCGGCGGCGGGACCTTCTATCCCCGTGCGCACGTCCCCTTCCAGTGGCAGGTGACGGCGGCGGTGCTGCTCGGCTGGGCGGCGGCCCGGCGACCCGGTGGCGGTCGCCGGCGGTGGGCAAGGTGACGTGCTGCCCTTGGCGGCAGGGCGGCGGCCCGACGACCCGGCGGCGGTCGTCGGCGGTGGGCGAGGTGGCGTGCTGCCCTTGGCGGCAGGGCGGCATGGTGACGTGTTGTGGCCGGCGGTGCGCCCCCGACCCAGATCTGGGCCCTCCCGGCCCCATCTGGGTCCTAGCGGGCTGGCCATTGGCGTGGCTTCAACGTCCTCTGCGTGGCGCCGAGCAGGAGCGGCTCAGACTCGAGGCGGTGGCACCGACGACGTGCCTTCTGCAGCATGACGGTGGGAGCTTTATGGGCATATGAGGACCCGACCGGACCTGTGGGCCCACAGGACAGGTATGCTCCTGCTCTCACGTCCGGTCGGTTACCGTCGTTGACAGTGGAGGTTGGGCCCTCCTGCGTGCCTACAATGCTACTGTCCCGAGTCCCGGCTCCTCTTCTTTGTTGAGCAGGCCCCTTTCACGGTGCCGTGGTGAGACGGCGCTGAAGCTTCAAGAACATTTTGGCACAGAGTGGTGGTTTGTTTGGTGGCGTGCTCCGGATCGCCCGAGGTGAAGGTTGGGATCGGGAGAAATCTCTGTCGGCCGAGCCGACTCCGACGCGGTGGTGTCTGAGGGTGCCGCCGAACCTTCCTGGAGGGCGTCAGAGGTACCTTCCTCTCTCTCCTCGTCGCGTACCGGAGGAAACCCTTGGCAGCAGCATCGTCATCGTCGCGTCCCTTCTTGGAGGTGTTGATTGGTACCAGCGCTTTGGAGTATAGGAGCTTAGTGGAGGATCCCCGGTGGGCACGGCGATCGCGAAGCTTCTTTGTTTTTGTTGATTTGCCGGTGTCGGCATTTGTTTTTTTTCTCTTTTTTTCGTTTCTTTTAAGCGTGTCTGTGCTGCTTCCGCCCTAGCACCTATCTGATTGTATTGGTGATGTTTGCTTTGTAATACAAAGGGGGGAAAACTCTATTTCGTTGATGTGGGGAGAATAAATAGGAAGAGAGTGAAAGGAACCTACCAACTAGACATGGAGTTTTTTAGCACGGGCACACATGCATTAGTTGCTACAGTAAAATCTCAAAAGAAATACTAAACAAATCTTTTTTTTGGCAAACGTTATTGTGCCTTTCACATGCGTGCAAAGTCTCGTGATGGAATGATATTCATGAAGGTCTGGGTGAAATCGATGCTTCAAAAGACTGTTTTTGAAGAATTTTCGACCATCGATTTTGTGTTTCTTGCCTAGACTTCAATGAATGTCATTCCATCTTGGAAGTTTGCATGCATGTGGAACATCAATGTTTGTTGTCAAATATTTCAGATTTATTTGAATTTTGTTTGTGTTTTTTCATGTTTTATTGTAGCAACAGGTGCGTGTGTGTTCGTGCTCACAAGAGCACTTTTGCCTACTAACTTTTCTTTAATATAATCCTCCTTTAATAATAGAGATACACATACAGCCAGAAAAAGAAAAAAGTCAAGCCCATAATAAGCCAGCCGCCTTAAGTAAGAAGAAGCTTGTTCGTCTTCAGACCATCGACGATGCAGTCCACCGAAGGCGCCAGTGCCCGAAACCGGTGACGAACGGCGCCACGGACGTGGGCAAGCACGCGGTCGCCCGATCGATAGCCTCCCCGTCGCACGCCATTGCCGCGCACCTTGTAGGCCGCGCACAGCTGCTGGATGTGCGCCGAGAAGAATAAGGCCGCGAACAGCAGCATGCACACCTTCAACGCCGCCATCTTTAATCCGCTAGACGACTAGAGCAGTACTCGCTCCGTTCCGAATTACTTGTCGCACGTATAAATGTATCTAGATGTATTTTAATTCTATATACATTCATTTCAGCGACGAGTAATTTGGAACGGAGGGAGTACGTGCTATCTTAGCGATACGTGCTTCGACCAAGGCAGCTAGAGGCGGTACGTACGAAGGGCAGCGCCGATGTCTACGTATATGTAGGGGTGAGTGAGTGAGTGGCAGAGCAGAAGCAAGGATGGAGTGGGTGACTGACCGACGGCGTGCTTTGTTTGATCGGGCCGGAAAAGTTGAGCGGCGGTGATGAATAATCTGTCAAATCTGTTTATCTAACGTACTACGTTGCTGGGCTTAGCTCGGCAGGATTGACTTGACTCGATCAACAGCGCTAACTTGTCAAACATTGCTCAACTTGGACATGTTAGAAAAACTGTAACATATACTCACTCAGTTGGGAATTACTTGTCACAAAAATAGATAAAAATAAATGTATCTACAACTAAAATACATCTAGATACATTATTTTTTGGACAAGTTATTCCGAACGGAGGGAGTAGTACGTGTACCAGTTAGTCATGCATAAATACGTACTATCACATATGCCCGTGCGTTGCAACATGAAAATTTGATGTTTTATGCAATCATAATATCACACAGCACCGGATTCACTATAAAGACAATGCTGCGATGCAACATTCTTCTACAAAATGAACATAAAAAATACGATGCAATTTAGCCGTGTTCATATTTTCTTTGCTAGGCATAATCTTCCCCTTATTCCATTTAAGTATAATCCTTCATTTAATTACCGAGACGTTCTCATCCGTTTTAGTCGGGAATCAAATCTTTATTTTTCTAATTTAATAGCCCAACACATTGAAGTCTACATATTCTTCGTTTTAATTATCCTACCTTTTTACCTCAAGCCCTTTCTTTAATTAGCCTCATCTATTTGAATATTTTATTTATCAAGACTACAATCTTTTTTTAATTATTCCACCGGTTTACCCATAATACTTTCTTTAATTAGCCACATCCGTTTAAATATTTTACTTAAGTCCACAATCCTTTCTTTAATTAGCTCATTCGCTTAATTAGCTCAGCCTAAACATTAGTACCGCCACTCGCTTAATTAGGTCATGTTTCAATTCCCACAATGTTGATTTATTTTGACCCATTACTTTTCGCTGTCTCTATGAAAGCTCATAAATAGTCGATCAACATACAAGTACCTGGCCTAGATCGCTTAGCCTATGTACGAGCCAATCGTATAAAATTTTAGCGTGCACTCAAACCAAACGAAACGAAAAGGACTGAACCAAACCAAGAACACCTATTCCCTTCAATAGTAGGTATAAACATGCCATGAGGCATCAGCCATTCGTTCGCCACTAAGGCTGGTACTAATGTATGATACTACTTCTGTAATGTGTAGTATCATAAGTTGTCTTATTAATTATCATGTGTGACACAGAGCAGTACAACATTTAATATGATATCATATCCTCTTTTTTCTTATTTAATTGTGTGCCCCATCATAAAAAGTCTAGTTATCATGCATGATATCACTTATAATACTACCATTATAACCAGTCTAATATGCATGCGATACATACCCGACTGATATTCATGAATAGACAAGGTGAAACTACAAACTGTGATTCACAACTTAATATTGAGCGTCCACTGATCTAGCTAGCTTGTCTCAAAAGTAGCACTGATATGATGTACGACAACATAAAGTATTTGATAATACCCACTCATCGTAAGCTGACAAACAGAGAATGGAAGAGCATCGATGACCGGTTTGAGAAGAAACTGAACTGCTAGAAGGGCAAACTCATGTCATATGAAGGCCGACTGATTCTTATTAATTCGGTGCTCACGGGTATGCCTATGTTTCTCTTATCTTTCTTCGAAGTCCTAGTTGGTGTTAGGAAAAGGCTGGACTTCTATCAATCCCAGTTCTTCTGGCAGAGTGATGAACTAAAGAGAAAATACTGACTCGCCAAATGGGATATCATATGTCGACCAAAGGACCAGGGGGGCCTTGGTATTGAGAATCTTGAAGTCAAGAACAGATGTCTTCTCAGTAAGTGGCTGTATAAACTTTCAGTTGAGACTGAGGCCACATGCGCGCAGATTCTCCGTAGTAAGTATCTGCAGTCCAAGATGTTGTCCCAGCCGACAATGAGACCGACAGTTTTGCCATTTTGTAAGTGGCTTATGAGAGTCAAAGCTGCCTTCTTTAACAGAACAAAGTTTATGTATCACCACTCGCTTTTGGCAGAAATGATTTGGCTTTTAACAGAACAACAAATATTCAAGGCAGAGTGGTAATGGAAACACCACTCGCTTTTGGGAGGATACCTGGCTTGGCGAAACGCCATTGGCGCTTCAGTATTCGTCCCTATATTGTATTGTTCAACGACGTGATGCTCTTGTTGCCACGATTATGTAGTCCATTCCCCTTAATATTCAGTTTAGGAGGGCGCTTGTGGGCGACCGGTGGGAAGCATGGCTTCATTTGGTGAGTAGACTGATGGAGGTTCAGCTATCTCATCAGCCGATCAGTTGTGTTGGAAGCTTACTAGGTCTGGAGAGTTCATAGTTAAGTCGATGTATATCGATGTCATTAACTCTAGTGTTATCCCTAGTTCCAAAGAGGTTTGGAAAGTCAAAGTTCCTTTGAAAATTAAAGTGTTTATGTGGTTTGTACGTAAAGAAGTCATTTTAACAAAGGATAATTTGATTAAGCGCAACTGGACAGGATCTACTAGGTGTAGTTTTTGTGATCGGGACGAATCTATCAAGCACCTCTTCTTTGACTGCCCGTTGGCAAGGGTTTTGTGGCACACGGTGCATATTACCTTTAACATTACCCCTCCGAATTCGGTTAGTACGTTATTTGGAACGTGACTTGTTGGGATAGAGTCCGAAACAGCTAGACACACTCGTGTAGGAGTATGTGCTTTGTTGTGGGCAATTTGAAATTGCAGAAATGATTTGGCTTTTAACAGAACAACAAATATTCATTTTTTACAGGTTTTATTCCGAGCTACTGCGTTGGTCCGTATGTGGTCGTTACTCACTCCGATGGAGGCCAGGGAGCGTTTGGTTACTGGATCTGTCCGGTGGGAGATGGTAGCGCGGGATATCTTCAACCGATTTGGATGTCGGTCATGTAATATGATAGGCAATTAGTTTACCTATTTTTGTTATGCCAGCCGGTTGTGGCTTTTGGCCCTTTTGTTTTTGGCATTGTGGTTCTTTGTGAGCTTGCCTTTTTTCTGTTTTTAGACTATACGACCTTGTTGAACATCTTTATTTATCTATAAATGTGTCTGCATGCATCGTTCTGATGCAAAGGCCGGGGAGTCCCTCCTTTTCAGTTTTTTTTGATAATACCCAAAAAAACTACATTTATATTAGTTCAAATTTAGGGTGTCTAGTGTATGGTTTATACTCTATATAAGGTTGTCACGCCTAACTTTAGTCATGCCACAATATATCTTGGGCATGTAATTGATTCATTGCCATAGCTGTGGCTTGCCACACTTTTCAAACTAAGTGGTCCACATGTTATAGGCTTGTTTTTTGACAAATCTTACTATGCTTGTGGCAGCCATTTTGTTCGGCACACTTTTTGTGTGAGTCAAAATTTTGCCTAAGGTTAGTTATGGTAAAGTTAGTGACTGATTTACATGGTACAAGTACCTTTTGGTGGAATTGCATGTTCAGAGGTAGGAATATCGTAAATATAGTTTCGTTGTATTCTTCCTCTTCATCATTAAATCGTTGAAACATGCATTAAACAAAAAAAAGATTTCTAGGCATAGTTTTGCAGCACGGTTTCATCAAAACCATATGAGACTGTTTTTCTAAACCTAGGCGTATTATATCCATTATCTGTATTGTCCAATGTTGCTTTCAAATACTCCCTCCATTCCTCTTTATAGTGTATATGCTTTCTAGCACTAAGACCATTGCATGACGTGGATTTTTGGTTTGTACCAAACTACCCCTGCATGTAGAGTTTGCCTGACACCCATGTGCGCGGGCAGCTGTTTCTCCCATAGTTGGAGTCGAGGGCTTATTCGCCTATACCAGCCTGGAGCTGCATGCACGCACTACAATTCGGAATTCTAGCACAAAGCTAATGCGCACTACAAAGAGGAACATAGGGAGTATGTGCTCACCAACTAACTTACAAATGAAACCACATATGGACTTCAAACTTTGCAGATTGACAAAACTTTAAAATTCAACGAATGAAACAAGTTTCAGGTTTTTTGTTCCAGAATAAATATACCAAATGGGATTTCTTATTGAAAATATTTTTTTGTAATTTTTATGATGATGTACGTAAAAATTTTAAAGTTCTTTTCACAGATTGTAGTTCTAATATTTGGTTGACCATAAAGTTTGAATTTTTTTTTGAAAGATCCAGGGATCCTGGCATTTCATTGATTTAGCAGAGAGCAGTGGAGAAAACGAAATATGGGAGGGGGACACGGGGGTCAAGGATTAAACTAAAAGAGAGAAATCTAAAGAAAAAATATCCAGAGTAGGCTGGGAAGATTTGGAGTTACATATATCCCGTTTGCTCCCCAAAAGGGGTCTCTAGGTACATTGCGTCGGCTGTACGTCACAGGTCAACTGATCTTATGATGGAGGCTGCAACCTCAGCAACAGAGGCTAACTTGTTTCTGAAAGTGCAGTTGTTTCTTTCGTTCCAAATTTTCCAAAGGCCCAGGAGGATGAGTGAGTTAACACCTTTCCTGAGGGTGGTTGTGCTATCATCAATCATCGTGGTGACAATTTGGGTGGAATTTGATAGCAGTTGCCATCTTGCCGGGTCGGTGGAGGAACATCCCGTCCATGCTGAGATCCTCTGCCACACAGACCGAGCGAAGTCACAATGCCAGAATAGATGAGCCATCGTTTCGAGATTTCTGAAACAGAATTAGCAAAAGTAACTGTTTGGCCACCCTCTTCTCTGCAGGCGATCGTTGCACCAGATTCTTCCTTGAAGCATTAGCCAACAAAAGATCTTAATCTTCCAAGGGGCCCAGTGATACGTCTCCAACGTATCTATAATTTATGAAGTATTCATGACATGTTTACAATAATTTTATATGGTTTTGGTATGATTTGCATGGAACTAACCCGGACTGATGCTGTTTTCAGCAGAACTACCGTGGTGTTGTATTTTGTGCAAAAATGAAAGTTCTCCAAACACCGCAAAACTTTTGGTGGATGTTTTATGGACCAGAAGAGAACCATTGGGCTAAAGCAGCACCTGGGGGTGCCTCGAGGGGGGCACAACCCACCAGGGCGCGCCTGGGCCCCCAGACGCGCCCTGGTGGGTTGTGCCCACCTCAGTGGCCTCCCATACCCCTTCTTCGCCCTATAAATTCTCAAATATTCCAAAAATCCTCGGGGAGACCCTAGATCGGAAGTTCCGCCACCGCAAGCCTCTGTAGCCATCGAAAACCAATCGGGAGCCCGTTCTGGCACCCTGCCGGAGGGGGAATCATCTCCGATGGCCATCTTCATCATCCCGACGGCCACCACGATGAGGAGGGAGTAGTCCATCCTCGGGGCTGAGGGTTTGTACCAGTAGCTATGTTTTTAATCTCTCTCATGCGCGATCTTGAGATGTCACGATCTTGATGTATCATGGGCTTTGTTAACATAGATGGATCATATGATGTTTCTCCCCTCTCTACACTTGTTGTGATGAATTGAGTCTTTACCCTTTGAAGTTTTGTCTTGTCAGATTGAATGTTCAGATCTGAGAACACATGATATATGTCTTGCATATGAATACCCGTGGTGACAATGGGGTATTATTTTGATTCACTTGATATATGTTATGGCACTCAACTTGCGGATTCCTGAGGTGACTTTGGGCTAATCTATGCATAGGAGTTGATGCACGTTTTTATTATCTTTTCTCCGATGAAAACTTTGGGGTCTCCTTATAGTTCTTTGTGTGGATTGAGTATTATGAATCTCAAATTGTTTGATAAATATTGTTTAATTAACTCATGGGTACTCGCGGTGACATTGGGATATGTGATACGTCTCCAACGTATCTATAATTTTTGATTGTTCCATGCTATATTACTATGTGTTTTGAATGATTATGGGCTTTATTATACACTTTTATATTACTTTTGGGACTAACCTATTAACCAAAGGCCCAACCCATATTGCTGTTTTATTGCCTGTTTCAGTATTTCGAAGAAAAGGAATATAAACGAAGTCCAAACGGAATGAAACCTTCGGCAACGTGATTTTTTGGAAGAATATCATCCTGGAGACGTGGAGTTCAAGTCAGAAGATACTCGAGGACTCCATGAGATAGGAGGCCCCCCCTGTAGGGCCCGCCCCCTGTCTCGTGGGCCCCTCGAGCACCTCCCGACCGACTTCTTTCGCCTATATAGTCCCACGTACCCTAAAAACATCCAGGGAGAAGATAGATCGGGAGTTCCGCCGCCGCAAGCCTCTGTAGCCACCAAAAACCTCTCGGGAGCCCTTCCCGGCACCCTGCCGGAGGGGGGGATCCTTCACCGATGGCCATCTTCATCATCCCGGCGCTCTCCATGACAAGGAGGGAGTAGTTCACCCTCGGGGCTGAGGGTATGTACCAGTAGCTATGTGTTTGATCTCTCTCTCTCTCGTGTTCCCTCTATGGCACGATCTTGATGTATCCCGAGCTTTGATATTGTAGTTGGATCTTATGATGTTTCTCCCCCTCTACTCTCTTGTGATGAATTGAGTTTCCCCTTTGAAGTTATCTTATTGGATTGAGTCTTTTATGAGAACACTTGATGTATGTCTTGGCGTGCTTATCTGCGGTGACAATGGGATATCATGTGCCTCTTGATGTATGTTTTGGTGACCAACTTGCGGGTTCCGCTCATGAACCTATGCATAGGGGTTGGCACACGTTCTTGACTCTCCGGTAGAAACTTTGGGGCACTCTTTGAAGTATTTTTATGTTGGTTGGATGAATCTGAGATTGTGTGATGCATATCGTATAATCATGCCCACGGATACTTGAGGTGACAATGGAGTATCTAGGCGACATTGGGGTTTTGGTTGATTTGTGTCTTAAGGTGTTATTCTAGTACGAACTCTTTTATAGATCGATTCGAAAGAATAACTTTGAGGTGGTTTCGTACCCTACCATAATCTCTACGTTTGTTCTCCGCTATTAGTGGCTTTGGAGTGACTCTTTGTTGCATGTTGAGGGCTTGTTATATGATCTATCTATGTTATTATTGTTGAGAGAACTTGCACTAGTGAAAGTATGAACCTTAGGCCTTGTTTCCTATCATTGCAGTACCATTTGTGCTCACTTTTACTACTTGTTACCTTGCTGTTTTATAATTTCAGATTACAAAAACCCATATCTACTATCCATATTGCACTTGTATCTTCATCTCTTCGCCGAACTAGTGCACCTATACAATTTACCATTGTATTAGGTGTGTTGGGGACACAAAAGACTCTTTGTTATTTGGTTGCAGGGTTGCTTGAGAGAGACCATCTTCATCCTACGCCTCCTACAGATTGATAAACCTTAGGTCATCCACTTGAGGGAAATTTGCTACTGTCCTACAAACCTGTGCACTTGCAGGCCCAACAACGTCTACAAGAAGAAGGTTGTGTAGTAGACATCAAGCTCTTTTCTGGCGCCGTTGCCGGGGAGGCTAGGTAAAGGGCACTCACTCACACCCCGTCAACTAAGCTCTTTTTTGGCGCCGTTGCCGGGGAGGTTAGCGCTTGAAGGTATATCTTTAGATCTTGCAATCGAATCTTTTTGTTTCTTGTTTTATCACTAGTTTAGTTTATAAAAGAAAACTACAAAAAAATGGAGTTGAGTTTGTCTCATACGCTTCGTCTTTTTAATATCTTTTGTGAGTATGATGGAAGGGAAAATTGTGCTCAAGTGCTAGAAGAAGAATGCCTTAAAATGTTTGGTACTATATATTTGTATGATGAGCATGATTGCAATGTTGTTAGTATGAATTCCTTGAATATCCATGATGCTAATGATATGCAAAGCCACAAGCTTGGGGAAGCTATGTTTGATGAAGATGATATTTTTAGTCCCCCAAGTTTTGATGAGAATATTTATTATGATGATAGCATGCCTCCTATTTATGATGATTATATTGATAAAAGGGGGTTTGGAAGAGTGTCAACTTTAGAAAGTAGTGATCCCACTATTTTGGAGGATGTTGAATCTTATTGTGATGAACATGAAAGTGGATTTGGAAGAGTGTCAACTTTATTTACTAATGATTCCACTATTTCGGAAGAGGTTCCAATTGATTATGAGAACAAAGTTGCTATATATGATGATTATTGTGATGACTTGTATGCTATTAAGAATAATGATAAGCATGAAACTTGTCATCATGATTTTAGTTTTCAATTGGATTATGCCTCACATGATAATTATTTTGTTGAGTTTGCTCCCACTATTATTCATGAGAAGAAATTTGCTTATGTGGAGAGTAGTAAATTTTCTATGCTTGTAGATCATGAAAAAATGCTTTAGGTGCTGGTTATATTGTTGAATTCATTCATGATGCTACTGAAAATTATTATGAGGGAGGAACATATGCTTGTAGGAGTTGCAATAATGTCAAGTTTCCTCTCTATGTGTTGAAAATTTTGAAGCTATGCTTGTTTCACCTTCCTATGCTTGTTGATTATTGTTCCCCTAAGTTGTTTGCTCAAAAAATCCCTATGCATAGGAAGTGGGTTAGGCTTAAATGTGCTAGTCATATGCTTCATGATGCTCCCGTTATGTTTCAATTCTTATCTTTTATGTGAGCATCATTGTCATCATCATGCCTAGCTAGAAAGGCATTAAAGAAAAGCTCTTGTTGGGAGACAACCCAATATTTATCCTTATTGTTTTTGTGTGTACACATGATTATGCTACTGTAGTAATCATGTTTTATAGCTTTGTTTCAATAAAGTGCCAAGTAGAACCTTTGGGAAGACTTGGGTGAAGTTTATGTGATCTTGTTGTAGAAAACAGAAACTTTTGCGCTCACGAGATCATCTGCCATTTTTTACTGGAGAGTGTTTTTAGGTTGATTCTTCTTGAAGATGATTAATAGACAAATTACTCAGGTTCATCAATTTATTTCTTAATTTTTGGGGTTCCAGAAGTATACGTTTGATATTGATTACTACAGACTGTTCTGTTTTTGACAGATTCTGTTTTCTATGTGTTCTTTGCTTATTTTGATGAATCTATGAGTAGTATCGGAGGGTATGAACCATAGATAAGTTAGAATACAGTATATATTACACCAACATGAATTTATAATGAGTTCATTACAGTACCTAAGTGGTGATTTGTTTTCTTATACTAACGGAGCTTACGAGTTTTGTGTTGAGTTTTGTGTGGTTGAAGTTTTCAAGTTTTGGGTAATGATTTGATGGAATATGGAATAAGGAGTGGCAAGAGCCTAATCTTGGGGATGCCCAAGGCACCCCAAGGTAATATTCAAGGACAACCAAGCAACTAAGCTTGGGGATGCCCCGGAAGGCATCCCCTCTTTCGTCTTCGTTCATCGGTAACTTTACTTGGAGCTATATTTTTATTTGCCACATGATATGTGTTTTGCTTGGAGCATCATTTTATTTTGTTAGTTTTTGCTTGATGTATTTAGAATAATGTTTTGCATCTTTTGTTTCAATAAAAAAGTCAAGGATAGCCTTTTCCATGCTTATTTTGCTAGTTTACATGTTGCTGTTTGAAAACAGAAAGTTTACCGCTGTTGCAAAAATTGCCTAGAAAAGTCAGAGAATGGTCTAACGTTGAATCTTTTTGCATATTGAGGTCTGATAAATTTATTACAGTGGGAATTTTAGTTCATAATTTTCGGAGTCAGGGAAGTATTGATACTCTTGCATTCTTTACAGACTGTACTGTTTTGACAGATTGCTGTTATGGTTGCATATGTTTGCTTGTTTAATGATTCTATTTAAGGATAGGAGTATTAAATATGCAGAGGCATTTAGTATGCAATGTTGAATAATTATTTAAGTGATTTTTTACAGTAGAAAATGATGAGGTTTTGCATTGGTTTATACTAACCTATCTCACGAGTTCTTGTTGAGTTTGTTGTGAATGAAGCTTTTGATAAAAAGAGAAACCATGATATGAGAGGAATTAAGGAGACATAAAAGCTCAAGCTTGGGGATGCCCAAGGCACCCCAAGATAATATTTCAAGAAGTCTCAAGCATCTAAGCTTGGGGATGCCCCGGTAGGCATCCCACCTTTCCTCTTCAAACAACTATCGGTTAGTATCGGTTGAACCTAAGTTTTTGCTTCTTCACATGAGTTGTGATATCCTTGCAATGTCATTTTATTTTGTTTTGCTTGCTGTTTTAATTTGATACCAAGTTCTGAAATCCTTTAATGAGAGAGAGCCTTCATTTAGTTGCATAATTATTTAGCTACTCATTGATCTTCACTTATATCTTGTTGGAGTAGTTTGTCGTTTGCTCTAGTGCTTCACTTATATCTTTTAGAGCACGACGGAGGTTATATTTTGTAGAAATTGCTAGTCTCTCATGCTTCACTTATATTATTTTGAGAGTCTTAAACAACATGGTAATTTGAACAAAAACTTTCATAGGAGGTGAATTGGATGCTATGATCAATTTGATACTTGATAATTATTTTGAGATATGGAGGTAGTGATATTAGAGTCATGCTAGTTGAGGTGATTATGAAAAATACTTGTGTTAAGGGTTGTGATTCCCGTAGCATGCACGTATGGTGAACCACTTTGTGATGAAGTTGGAGCACAATTTTATTTATTGATTGTCTTCCTTATGAGTGGTGGTCGGGGACGAGCGATGGTCTATTCCTACCAATCTATCCCCCTAGGAGCATGCGCGTAGTGTTTTGGTTTTTGATGACTTCTAGATTTTTGCAACAAGTACATGAGTTCTTTTTATTAATGTTGAGTCTATGGATTATACGCACCTCATCCTTCCATTATTACTAGCCTCTCTTGTGCCGCGCAACTTTCGCCGGTACCATACACCCACCATACTCCTTCCTCAAAACAGCCACCATACCTACCTATTATGGCATTTCCATAGCCATTCTGAGATATATTGCCATGCAACTTTCCACCGTTCCGTTCATGTGACACGCATTACTTTTGTCATATTGCTCTTTGCATGATCATGTAGTTGACATCGTATTTGTGGCAAGGCCACTTTCATAATTTTCATACATGTCGCTCTTGATTCATTGCATATCCCGGCACACCGCCGGAGGCATTCATATAGAGTCATATCTTGTTTTAACTTTGAGTTGTAAACCATAAAAGTGTGATGATTTTCATTATTAGAGCATTGTCCTAGTGAGGAAAGGATGATGAAGACTATGATTCCCCCACAAGTCGGGATGAGACATCGGACTTTACAAAAAGAAAAAAAAGAAGAAAGAAAAGAAAAAAGAGAAAGGCCAAAAAAAGGGAAAGGCAAAAAAGAAAAAAAGGAAAAGAAAAAGAAAAGAAAAAAAATAAAATGAGAGAAAAAGAGAGAAGGGACAATGCTACTATCTCTTTTTCCACACTTGTGCTTCAAAATAGCACCATGATCTTCATGATAGAGAGTCTCATATGTTGTCACTTTCATATACTAGTGGGAATTTTTCATTATAGAACTTGGCTTGTATATTCCAATGATGGGCTTCCTCAAAAGTACCCTAGGTCTTCGTGAGCAAGCAAGTTGGATGCACACCCACTTAGTTTCTTTTGTTGAGCTTTCATATATTTATAGCTCTAGTGCATCCGTTGCATGGCAATCCCTACTCACTCACATTGATATCTATTAATGGGCCTCTCCATAGCCCGTTGGTACGCTTAGTTGATGTGAGACTATCTTCTCCTTTTTGTCTTCTCCACAACCACCATTCTACTCCACATATAGTGCTATGTCCATGGCTCACGCTCATGTATTGCGTGAAAGTTGAAAGAGTTTGAGATTATTAAAGTATGAAACAATTGCTTGGCTTGTCATCGGGGTTGTGCATGATTAAATACTTTGTGTGATGAAGATAGAGCAACAGCGAGACTATATGATTTTGTAGGGATAACTTTCATTGGCCATGTTTTTTTGAGAAGACATGATTACTTTGATTAGTATGCTTGAAGTATTACTATTTCTTATGTCAATATGAACTTTTGTTTTGTATTCATTTGGATCTGAACATTCATGCCACAATGAAGAAAATTACATTATGAATTATGCTAGGTAGCATTCCACATCAAAAATTCTCTTTTTATCCTTTACCTACTCGAACACGAGCAGGAATTAAGCTTGGGGATGCTTGATACGTCTCCAACGTATCTATAATTTTTTATTATTCCATGCTATTTTACTATGTGTTTTGAATGATTATGGGCTTTATTATACACTTTTATATTACTTTTGGGACTAACCTATTAACCGGACGCCCAGCCCATATTGCTGTTTTATTGCCTGTTTCAGTATTTTGAAGAAAAGGAATATCAAACAGAGTCCAAATGGAATGAAACCTTCGGCAACGTGATTTTTTGGAAGAATATCATCCTGGAGACGTGGAGTTCAAGTCAGAGGATACTCGAGGACTCCACGAGATAGGAGGGCCCCCCCCTGTAGGGCGTGCCCCCTGTCTCGTGGGCCCCTCGAGCACCTCCCGACCGACTTCTTTTGCCTATATAGTCCCACGTACCCTAAAAACATCCAGGGAGAAGATAGATTGGGAGTTCCGCCGCCGCAAGCCTCTGTAGCCACCAAAAACCTCTCGGGAGCCCTTCCCGGCACCCTGCCGGAGGCACTACAAAAAAATACACTTCCGTGATGATACGTGTTTGTCACAGTAGGTTGCGTTTTTTGTCATGCATGTACATCCATGACAAATTTATGACAAAATCAAGATAGTCATACCTGTGCTATCGTAGAAGTGTTCCATGACATTACCAAAATTATCATCACGGAAGTGTCCACTTCCATGACGATAAATCGCGCGTCATAGAAGTGCTTTCGTCAAGGGTGACCGACACATGGCATCCACCGTAACGGAACGCCGTTAAGCTATCGGGTTAGGTTTTGGATCCGATAACCCGTTAACAGCCCCGACCAATGGGGATTTTCCACATGTAAAATCATCATTGGGTGGAGGAAACACATGTCGGCACACCGTTGGGACAGATGTCATCCGCTCATTGGACCGAAGGCGCCTATGATACGGCGACACATGGCACGGCCCAACAGAGGCCCATTCCTGTGAAAAGGCCGGCCCGTTTGACTTGGTCAAAAGGTGGCGGGCCGGCCCACGGAAAGCATGTTAACGGCCTGTTCGCATATAGCCCATTTACAGCCCGCTAACTCAGGGCCCATTACGCCCTATCCGAATTAGGCCCAGTAGCGTCATCTGGTCCGTCCAATATGATTCAGCCCGTTTTAACTTTCGGCCCATGTGTGGCCCATGACTTCTTTCGGCCCATATGAGTACCTTTGTAACTCTTGGCCCATTAACGACCTGTGGTGAAACTGGCCCGTAATGAACAGTGTATCACTTTATACCCATTAACGGCTCGTTATTGCATTGGGCCGTTTCCAGCCCAAGTTATATTTCAGCCTTCTCAGGGCCCATTGATTCTTGGGCTCACTTGCAGCATTCGGTTACATACGGCCCGTTACTGTCATTTTCTGCTTGTGGGCCAAATTCAGCCCATCATTACAGTCGGCCCGTTTACGGACCGTTAATATGTTGGGCAGTTTTCATGTCAAAAAAACCCGTTGGGTTGTTTTCATAGAGTTATCAAATACGGCCTATTAACGGCCCATTATGGTCCACAAATAGTACGACCCATGATTGGCAAAATGATCATACGCCCCGTCGAAGTGTAACATCCCAAATTTCCTATTTGGAATGTTTTACAATTATAGCTAAGCATCCTATGCATCCTGTTTGAATTGAATGCCATTTGAAGTTTCAGAGAATTTTGAGTTTTGAATTTGAATTTCAAACTTTGGCATGTGGGAAACATTTCAAAAAACTAAGCCTGATAAATACTTGATCAAAAGTATGAGAGGAGCAAACATGACACTCCAAAAACATCAGAGGAAACAATGCCAAAGGATTTGGATTCAAATCTGAATTTTATTTGAATTTGAAAAAAATGGATTTTTATAAAGTTTGGATTTTGCCTTTGGAAAAATGTTCAAATGAAAGGGAATATTCCCCTGATCATTTTGGTATATATATACCCTATATAAAATATTTATAGATAATGTTTTATTTTTGTTTTTGTTTTATTTAAAAAAATAAAGAAAAACCCCCGGGGCGCCAGCCAGGCCACCCCAGGCCCAGCCAGCGCCGCACCCCTCCCCTCCCCGCCTGGCCCAAGCCAGCCGGCCCACTCGGCCAACAGGCCAGCCGAGCCAGGCCAGCCCAGCTCCACCGACCCCTCGCCCCTCTCCCTCGCTGACCGTGGACCCGCCCGTCTTCCCAACCCCTCGCCCACGCCACGACCTCGCCGGAGATCGACCGGATCCCGAAGGATCCGGGGATCCCCCGATCGCCCCGATCCCCTTTCGAAGCTCACCGGACCCCCAGGCTATAAAGCCTAGCCCCTCCGCACCCCATTCCCCCCCCCCCTAGCCTCGCCGGACCCCCTCTCCCTCTCCCTCACGAGCTTGCCGGAAAAACCCGAGCCGCCGCCGCCGCCATTTTACTCGCTGCCGCCGCCATTAACCTCGTCGCCGTCGCCCTAGCCCTCCCCGAGCTCACCCAACTCCACCAGACCCACCCCCTCACCCGTCCGCACCCGCCGGAGCACTCCGCCGACGCCCCGACCACCGGAGACGCCGACGCACTCGCCGCCCGAGCTGCCGCCGCCGTCGATCTCCGGTAACTCGCCGGACTTCACCCCCCCGCGTCCGATCTCGTTTCTACGGTGTAGATTAGAACCTCCCGAAGGGGTACGGTCTATTTATAAGACCGGTTTATTTCCGGTTAGTTCCGGTCTAATTTTAAGTTAGGGTTTTTATTTAGATCGGCCCGATTCGTTTAACCCTAGGGCCCGTTTAGTTATATTACGCCTAGTGCACAGTATAGGCCCATTAGGCCTTTTTCGTTTTAGTTTGAATTTTCTGTTTTAGCCGAATAGTTTCTGTTTTCAAAAATGTATATCTTTTATTCTGTTTAATATTTTTTGATGATTCTTTTTTTGTTGGATTGCAAATTTTCTATAGTTTCTGTAGAATATATATTTAGCTATGTTAAAAATAATTAAAATGGCTTTATTTTAGTTTTAGTCAGAATAGTAAATCTGCTATAACTTTAGTTAGAAAAATTATTTTTGCATGATTCCTTTTGACCCAACTTTATTTTGTCATTGCCAAACCCTAGAAATTAACTTGGGTATTTTAGGATTAATAAATAATTAGTTTAAAGTAGAATCCTATTAATCCTAATTAATTAACTAGTTCCTGTTTTCCTATTAAATTAATTAGTAAATTAATTTATTTTTAACTTGTGATTAGTTATTCTAGGTTAGTTTCTGTCATCCTAATAGTTGAACTTTTATTTATAATTAATAAAAGTTTTTAAATTATTTTCTTAATAGAAATTGGATTAGACCTAAAATGAGTTTTATAATAGCTTTTTAATTAATTCTTTTTGCTCCTAGTTGCTTAGTGAAACCTTTTCTGTTAAGTTAACTTAAAAGCATGATTAGGTTATATTAAGGAATTTTTATTATATAAAAACTATTTTTTTTTGCTATGGTTGAAGTAGGGAAACTTTGAGTGATTTTTCTTTGAGTTTTCCTTTGGTTTGGTTTTGGTTGCTTTGTTGTGTTAGGTTACTTTTGTTATGTTGTGTTATGTGATCCTATTGTTTTGCTTATTGTGTTCATTGTTTGTCTCGGTAGAGTTTCCGGAGTGCGAAGCTTGCTACTACGACTCTTTAACTTACGAGGATCATCAGCAAGGCAAGTCTTGATCATGTTATTTCTATACCTATGTTTTTGTGCATTAGAATTGTCACCACCCCACCACGCATGCAGTAGTGAAATCTTGAAGTCATTAAACTTGAGTAGTATCATGTGGTAGGATGAACCAATCCCCTTGTTACCATGACCCCGGGACGAAGTAGTTTATTTTGCTATGCTCGTAGACGGGTTTTGGGTTGAGTGAAATTCATAAGCAAGATGTGAGAGTCAATGATGATGACAACCCCATGAACTACAATGATCAAGAAGGACTTCGGAAAATCACTACTGGGTGGAGGACGGTTGACGGGCACCCTGGAGCACCCAGTGGTGGCCGGGATGCATGGAGAAGCGCCATGACATCCTGCGGAAAGCTTCACCCAGCCACGAAGAGAAGGATGGATGCCCCATGACCGGAAGCTTACCTGTGCAGCCGCAAGCCATTATGGGCTCTGGCTGGGTTGACCCTAGTAGTGACGCTGGCTGGACGGTACTACGAGATGTAGAAGAACGGTAGGATTGGATGGGTACCGGCAGTAGCCAGAAGAACTCTTCGGAAGACCCTGTTTCATTCGTCCCGTCTTCAAACACCATGAAGTGCGAAGACTTTAAAAGGAGGGAATGATTCTTGCGGGGAAAGTGCGCAAACCTCTGCAGAGTTTAAAGATCTAATCGATTAGCCGTGTCCCCGGTTACGGACATTTGAGCCTCTGGAACTTGGAAGTATTCGGAATTCTCAACACTGAAACTAATGAATTAATTTGAGGGGTTTATGACTTAATAATTTGGGAACGAGATATTGGTTGGCGGAACCATCTCAATAACTACCAACAATTTGTAGTAATTTGCAAACAAGTCCACTGTAGTAGGATAAAATTGGCTTTACGCAAAATGATGAAACTTAGAGCTCCACAGCCAAAATGCATATAGTGTAGTAACTTTATTATTGTTATTCTTCATGACTTGCCAGCTTATTCCAAAAGCTGACCTACATGGCTGCAACGTCTTATGTTGCAGAGGTATATTCCGATCAGGAGTGAGGCTACGCTCCGCGCTTGGCGATTGCCCTTTGGAGTCGGATGGACTCGCTTTACCTTCGACGCTTCCGCAGCATTAGTAGTTTATTTCTCATGAGTTGGCCTTGAGCCGAATTTATTCCCTTGTAATAAAGACTCTATATGAGAATCGTGTAATAAAATTCAGGTGTGATTGAACTTTGATTACTTTATCGATGTACTGTGAGTACCAGCATGATCTTGGGATGGTACAGACACAGAGATTTGACCGATTTTGGGTCAGGTCGCTACAGAGATGGTATCAGAGCACACGCTGACCGTAGGATCGTAACCCCTAGGATCGGAAAGCCATTAGCAGAGACCATTTACTTTAAATCCTTTTCATTCCGTAAATTCTCCCCTGTTCTATTCTGACTCTTCTCCCCTTTGCAACATTCTAGATGGCCGCCGAGTTCACCCCAGTTTTGCTACCGGAGTTTTGCCAGCCCGATGAGACGATGCCCTTCGGCAGGAAGCTGGTCCAGATGGTAAAGAAGCTGAAGATAGCTCTGCCCTCGATCACCGGGAAGCCAACCAATGCACTTCCGACGGACACCCGCTACAGGATTGAAGTGCATATCCCAGGGAGAACCTTTGGAGGACACACGGAGCCTATCAACTTTGAGTTCACCGAGTTCAACTGGATCATCGGAAGGGACGTGGCGATCTATCGAGCACTTGGACATCTCCGAGAGGAGTACAGGGCCGAGCTCGATCACTCAGACCTCGCCATGGTTTCTCGCAGGGCAAGGAATGGAGATATCATCCGTACCATTGAGGACGATTCCACTCTCTCGTACATCCAGGACTTGGAGTGTCTTCTCAGGAAACGAGAGATTCAGACTCGCCGTAACTCGAAGACACACCGGAAGCTTTTGTTCCGCGAACTGGAACTGGAGGAGAAGGCACGCGCAGACTTCCTTGACCATGAGGAAGAAATCACGGACTTCATGGAGATAGTCGACGACCTGAAGATGAAGCTTGCCGCGATAGAGGAAAAGATGGACTTGGGAGAGGACCTTTATCCGAGTGGAGATGAAGGACCCCTCGTGAGCAATGATCAGGATTTTGAAGGGAGTACCACTGAAGGAAACCCCAAGAGGAGGCGCCACTGATGAAGACTTTTTAGTCGACCACCATGTTATCTTTTACTTTTTCGACGATCAGTTAGGCCGATGTTTTTCCTTCGATTAGTCATGAGCTTTTGTAATCGAGATTGAACCATGTTTGAATGGAATGAATAAATGATTGGTGTGTTATATGATTGTGCATTCATATGGGTAGTGTTATTCCTCATAGACCATTGTTCTATTCTAATTTCTCATCCACTCCAAAACACCAGATGCCTCCGAGACGTGACACTGGTTTCCCGCCGGAGCTCACCCAGCTGCTCCAGCAGCAGAATGCACTGATGCAGCTCCTTATTCAGAATCAGAACAACACCGCCAACAATCCACCGCCACCACCCACTGTGGACAACTTGACTCGATTTCTGAGGTTGAATCCGCCAGTGTTCTCTAGTAGCACTGAGCCAATTGTGGCTGATGATTGGCTCCGCAAAGTCGGAAGAGAGCTAGTCACCGTTGGATGCACTGATGCTGAGAAGGTGCGCTTTGCCGCACATCAACTTGATGGACCTGCAGCTTCTTGGTGGGAGAACTACACCGCCACTTATCCCATTGGTGCTATCACATGGGATCAGTTCCAGCAGGCCTTCCGCACTGCTCATGTCTCAGCTGGAGCCATGAGTCTGAAGAAGCGTGAGTTCCGCAACTTACGCCAGGGGAACCGTACTGTGGCACAGTACGTGGATGAATTCAGCAAGCTTGCTCGCTATGCCCCTGATGATGTGGCCACAGATGCCGCCAAGCAGGAGAAGTTCCTCGAGGGACTCAATGATGAACTGAGCATGCAGCTCATTGTGGCTACCTTCAACAACTACCAGGAGCTGGTAGACAAGGCCACCATTCTTGAAGGCAAGCAGCAGCAGATAGAAAGCCGCAAGCGGAAGTACAGCCAGGGGAAACACAACTCCGGAGCTCAGCAGAAGCCCCGTTATGCACCATACTCAGGAGGGCACACCCATCATAACCATGGAGGTCATAACCATGGAGGAAATGGGAACAACCGTCACCAGGACAACAAGTCAGGCAATGGCAATCAGCATCGTTCTGCCCCGGCTCCGAAGGATCTGAGCCACATCACCTGTTTCAAGTGCCAGAAGACAGGGCACTACGCCACCGACTGCCCGGAGGCCAAGCAGAGGAATGGAAATGGCAATGGAGGCTCAGCGAAGAAGCCCAATCCGTTCCCTCGTGCTCAGGTGAACCACATCGACGTGGAGGACGTCTATGATCAGCCAGACACTGTGGTTGGTAAGTTTTTATTGAATTCACGTTCAGTATTGGTACTCTTTGATTCTGGTGCAACGCATTCATTCATATCAAGGGTAGTTGTGGAAAAGTACGGGTTGCCCACTAAAACCCTTAGAAGCCCCCTTCGCGTCAGTTCTGCAGGAGGAGAAATGATGGCAGGCTTAGGCTGTCATGCAACCCTCAACATCGGGAACCATAAATTTCCCGCAGACCTCATAGTGTTGGAAACCCAGACCTTGGATGTAATCCTAGGCATGGATTGGTTGACGAAGTTTGAAGGGAACATAGACTGTGCCCGCAAGTCGATTCTGCTCACCACCCCGGAGCAGAAGAGGATCAAGTATGTAGCCAGGCATAGCCAGATGAAGAATCAGGTGCATTCCCTCACGGGAGTTGTTCAGGAGGAAGTGCCAGTAGTGCAAGACTTTCCCGATGTGTTTCCGGAGGAATTACCAGGAATGCCACCGGACAGGGACATTGAATTTCTGATTGAGTTGTTGCCCGGCACAGCCCCAATATCCAAGAGACCTTATCGGATGCCACCGAACGATTTGAAGGAGATCAAGAACCAAATTAATGAGCTGTTGGAGAAGGGATATATTCGGCCAAGCTCATCACCTTGGGGAGCCCCAGTTCTTTTGGTAGAGAAGAAGGATGGAACCTTGAGAATGGTTGTTGATTATCGTTCGTTGAACGACGTGACCATCAAGAACAAGTACCCTCTACCGATGATTAATGATCTATTTGATCAGCTAGTTGGAGCCAAGGTATTCTCCAAGATCGATCTTCGATCAGGGTATCATCAGTTGAAGATCCGTGAAAAGGATATACCCAAAACAGCATTCACTACCAGGTATGGTTTATATGAGTATACCGTCATGTCGTTTGGATTGACTAATGCTCCTGCATACTTCATGAATTTGATGAACAAGGTATTTATGGAATATCTGGACAAGTTTGTCGTGGTGTTCATCGATGATATACTGATTTTCTCCAAGAGCGAGGAAGAGCATAAGGAACATTTGCGTCTAGTTCTGGAGAAACTTCGAGAACATCAGTTGTATGCCAAGTTCAGTAAATGTGAATTCTGGCTGAAGGAAGTCGGATTCCTCGGACATGTTATTTCAGGAGAAGGAATAGCAGTTGACCCCACCAAGGTTGTATCAGTCACCGATTGGCAGTCACCCACCACAGTCAAGGAGATCCGCAGTTTTCTCGGACTCGCAGGATATTATCGGAGGTTTATTGAGAATTTCTCGAAGATTGCCAAGCCCATGACTGAGCTGTTGAAGAAGGAAGCCAAGTATGTTTGGACCGAGGCTTGTGAAGCCAGTTTTCAGGAATTGAAGAAACGTTTGGTTACAGCCCCAGTACTGATTTTGCCGGACATACACAAGGATTACCAGGTATATTGTGACGCTTCTCGTCAGGGACTCGGAGGAGTACTCATGCAGGAAGGAAAAGTTGTAGCTTATACCTCCAGACAGCTACGACCACACGAGCTGAATTATGCCACACATGATTTGGAGTTAGCAGCCGTAGTGCATGCACTCAAGACCTGGAGACATTTCCTCATCGGAAACCGTTGTGATGTTTACACAGATCACAAGAGCTTGAAGTATATTTTCACACAGAAGGAATTGAATCTCAGGCAGAGGAGATGGCTAGAATTGATAAAGGACTATGACATGAGATTGCATTACCACCCCGGTAAAGCTAATGTTGTAGCAGATGCTTTGAGTCGTAAGAGTTATGTGAATACTCTTACAGCAGGAGGATTACCCCAGGAGTTAGTCGATGACCTCAGAGATCTCCGACTGGAGATAGTTCCGAGAGGATTTGTGGCAACTCTGGAAGTACAGTCCACTTTGGCCGAAAGGATTCGTGAAGCCCAGAAGTCGGACAAGGGAATTGATGAGATAAAGCAAAAGATGGAGGAAGGAAAAGCTAAAGGATTCCGTAAGGATGAACACGGAACTATATGGTTTGAGGATCGTATTTATGTGCCCAATGATCCCGAACTCAGGAAGCTAATTCTTCAGGAGGCTCATGATTCACCGTACTCGATTCACCCCGGCAACACCAAGATGTACCTGGATTTGAAGCAAAGTTTCTGGTGGACAGGTATGAAGAAGGAAATTGCCGAGTATGTAGCCGTATGCGATGTTTGTCAACGAGTGAAGGCAGAACATCAGAAGCCAGCAGGGTTACTTCAACCTTTGCCGATTCCCGATTGGAAATGGGAGAAACTTGGTATGGATTTCATCACAGGATTACCCAGGACCCGTTCAGGTTATGATTCCATCTGGGTAGTGGTTGATCGTTTGACCAAGGTAGCTCACTTCATTCCCGTGAAGACTACCTATACCAGTGCTAAGTTGGCCAAGATATACATGACCAGGATCGTATGTCTGCATGGAGTTCCGAGGAAAATCGTGTCTGATAGAGGAACACAGTTTACCTCAAAGTTTTGGAAGCAGTTGCATGAAACTTTGGGTACAAGGCTGGAATTCAGTACAGCTTTTCATCCGCAGACAGATGGACAGACCGAGAGAGTCAACCAGATTCTGGAGGACATGTTGAGAGCTTGCGTGCTAGACTATGGGTCTAGCTGGGATGATAATTTGCCATACGCAGAGTTCTCGTACAACAACAGTTATCAATCCAGTTTGAAGATGGCCCCTTTCGAAGCTCTATACGGAAGGAGGTGCAGAACACCATTGCTGTGGGATAGTGTTGGAGATCGATCACTTTTCGGTTCCGACCTTATCAGGGATTCCGAAGAGAAAGTCAAGCTGATTCGAGACAGACTCAAGATAGCACAGTCGCGACAGAAGAGTTATGCCGACAGTAAGCGCAAGGAGGTAACTTACGAAGTCGGAGACCGAGCATATCTTCGTGTGTCTCCACTTCGTGGGATCAAGAGGTTTGGAGTCAAAGGAAAGTTAGCACCCCGATTCATTGGCCCATACAAAATCCTCGAACGTCGTGGAGAGGTTGCGTACAAGTTGGAATTGCCGGAAGGATTGTCCGGAGTTCATGATGTCTTCCATGTTTCTCAGCTGAAGAAGTGTCCTGCCGACATGGCCGATGTTCCGTTGAGAGACACAGTGCCCCTAGAGGCCATACAGCTTGATAGTGATCTGACTTACAAGGAGAAACCCGTCCGTATTCTCGAGACTGCAAGCAGAGTCACCCGCAGCAAGGTCATCAAGTTTTGCAAGGTGCTGTGGAGTCACCACACCGAGGAAGAAGCCACCTGGGAACGCGAAGAAGATCTTCGTCGAGACCATCCGCACCTATTTGCTAGCCAACCCGAATCTCGAGGGCGAGATTCATCTTAAGGTGGGTAGGTTTGTAACATCCCAAATTTCCTATTTGGAATGTTTTACAATTATAGCTAAGCATCCTATGCATCCTGTTTGAATTGAATGCCATTTGAAGTTTCAGAGAATTTTGAGTTTTGAATTTGAATTTCAAACTTTGGCATGTGGGAAACATTTCAAAAACTAAGCCTGATAAATACTTGATCAAAAGTATGAGAGGAGCAAACATGACACTCCAAAAACATCAGAGGAAACAATGCCAAAGGATTTGGATTCAAATCTGAATTTTATTTGAATTTGAAAAAAATGGATTTTTATAAAGTTTGGATTTTGCCTTTGGAAAAATGTTCAAATGAAAGGGAATATTCCCCTGATCATTTTGGTATATATATACCCTATATAAAATATTTATAGATAATGTTTTATTTTTGTTTTTGTTTTATTTAAAAAAATAAAGAAAAACCCCCCGGGGCGCCAGCCAGGCCACCCCAGGCCCAGCCAGCGCCGCACCCCTCCCCTCCCCGCCTGGCCCAAGCCAGCCGGCCCACTCGGCCAACAGGCCAGCCGAGCCAGGCCAGCCCAGCTCCACCCGACCCCTCGCCCCTCTCCCTCTCGCTGACCCGTGGGACCCGCCCGTCTTCCCCAACCCCTCGCCCACGCCACGACCTCGCCGGAGATCGACCGGATCCCGAAGGATCCGGGATCCCCCGATCGCCCCGATCCCCTTCCGAAGCTCGCCGGACCCCCAGGCTATAAAGCCTAGCCCCTCCGCACCCCATTCCCCCCCTAGCCTCGCCGGACCCCCTCTCCCTCTCCCTCACGAGCTCGCCGGAAAACCCGAGCCGCCGCCGCCGCCATTTTACTCGCCGCCGACGCCCTAGTCCTCCCCGACCACCCCCAACACCACCGAACCCCTCCCCGACCTCGTCCGCATCTCCCCGACGAGTCGCCGGAGCTCGCCGACGCCCGGACGCCCCGACGCACTCTCGCCGCCGCCGCCGCCGTCGCCGGAGTCCGGTAAGTCACCGGCATCGCCCTCCCCCGTCCGATCCTAGATCTAGGGCTAGGATTAGAAACCCCGAAGGGTTAGGTTTTATTCATAAAACCGGCCGGTTCCGATCGGTTTAGTTTTAGTTTAGGTTTCTATTTTTAGGCCGGTTCGTTTAGTTTAAACCTAGGCCCGTTTAGACTAAGTTACGCCTAGTGCACAGTATAGGCCCATTAGGCCTTTTTCTTTTTAGTTTGAATTTTCTGTTTTAGCCGAATAGTTTCTGTTTTCAAAAATGTATATCTTTTATTCTGTTTAATATTTTTAGATGATTCTTTTTTTGTTGGATTGCAAATTTTCTATAGTTTCTGTAGAATATATATTTAGCTATGTTAAAAATAATTAAAATGGCTTTATTTTAGTTTTAGTCAGAATAGTAAATCTGCTATAACTTTAGTTAGAAAAATTATTTTTGCATGATTCCTTTTGACCCAACTTTATTTTGTCATTGCCAAACCCTAGAAATTAACTTTGGTATTTTAGGATTAATAAATAATTAGTTTAAAGCAGAATCCTATTAATCCTAATTAATTAACTAGTTCCTGTTTTCCTATTAAATTAATTAGTAAATTAATTTATTTTTAACTTGTGATTAGTTATTCTAGGTTAGTTTCTGTCATCCTAATAGTTGAACTTTTATTTATAATTAATAAAAGTTTTTAAATTATTTTCTTAATAGAAATTGGATTAGACCTAAAATGAGTTTTATAATAGCTTTTTAATTAATTCTTTTTGCTCCTAGTTGCTTAGTGAAACCTTTTCTGTTAAGTTAACTTAAAACCATGATTAGGTTATATTAAGGAATTTTTATTATATAAAAACTATTTTTTTTTGCTATGGTTGAAGTAGGGAAACTTTGAGTGTTTTTTCTTTGAGTTTTCCTTTGGATTTGGTTTTGGTTGCTTTGTTGTGTTAGGTTACTTTTGTTATGTTGTGTGATCCTATTGTTTTGCTTATTGTGTTCATTGTTTGTCTCGGTAGAGTTTCCGGAGTGCGAAGCTTGCTACTACGACTCTTTAACTTACGAGGATCATCAGCAAGGCAAGTCTTGATCATGTTATTTCTATACCTATGTTTTTGTGCATTAGAATTGTCACCACCCCACCACGCATGCAGTAGTGAAATCTTGAAGTCATTAAACTTGAGTAGTATCATGTGGTAGGATGAACCAATCCCCTTGTTACCATGACCCCGGGACGAAGTAGTTTATTTTGCTATGCTCGTAGACGGGTTTTGGGTTGAGTGAAATTCATAAGCAAGATGTGAGAGTCAATGATGATGACAACCCCATGAACTACAATGATCAAGAAGGACTTCGGAAAATCACTACTGGGTGGAGGACGGTTGACGGGCACCCTGGAGCACCCAGTGGTGGCCGGGATGCATGGAGAAGCGCCATGACATCCTGCGGAAAGCTTCACCCAGCCACGAAGAGAAGGATGGATGCCCCATGACCGGAAGCTTACCTGTGCAGCCGCAAGCCATTATGGGCTCTGGCTGGGTTGACCCTAGTAGTGACGCTGGCTGGACGGTACTACGAGATGTAGAAGAACGGTAGGATTGGATGGGTACCGGCAGTAGCCAGAAGAACTCTTCGGAAGACCCTGTTTCATTCGTCCCGTCTTCAAACACCATGAAGTGCGAAGACTTTAAAAGGAGGGAATGATTCTTGCGGGGAAAGTGCGCAAACCTCTGCAGAGTTTAAAGATCTAATCGATTAGCCGTGTCCCCGGTTACGGACATTTGAGCCTCTGGAACTTGGAAGTATTCGGAATTCTCAACACTGAAACTAATGAATTAATTTGAGGGGTTTATGACTTAATAATTTGGGAACGAGATATTGGTTGGCGGAACCATCTCAATAACTACCAACAATTTGTAGTAATTTGCAAACAAGTCCACTGTAGTAGGATAAAATTGGCTTTACGCAAAATGATGAAACTTAGAGCTCCACAGCCAAAATGCATATAGTGTAGTAACTTTATTATTGTTATTCTTCATGACTTGCCAGCTTATTCCAAAAGCTGACCTACATGGCTGCAACGTCTTATGTTGCAGAGGTATATTCCGATCAGGAGTGAGGCTACGCTCCGCGCTTGGCGATTGCCCTTTGGAGTCGGATGGACTCGCTTTACCTTCGACGCTTCCGCAGCATTAGTAGTTTATTTCTCATGAGTTGGCCTTGAGCCGAATTTATTCCCTTGTAATAAAGACTCTATATGAGAATCGTGTAATAAAATTCAGGTGTGATTGAACTTTGATTACTTTATCGATGTACTGTGAGTACCAGCATGATCTTGGGATGGTACAGACACAGAGATTTGACCGATTTTGGGTCAGGTCGCTACAGAGATGGTATCAGAGCACACGCTGACCGTAGGATCGTAACCCCTAGGATCGGAAAGCCATTAGCAGAGACCATTTACTTTAAATCCTTTTCATTCCGTAAATTCTCCCCTGTTCTATTCTGACTCTTCTCCCCTTTGCAACATTCTAGATGGCCGCCGAGTTCACCCCAGTTTTGCTACCGGAGTTTTGCCAGCCCGATGAGACGATGCCCTTCGGCAGGAAGCTGGTCCAGATGGTAAAGAAGCTGAAGATAGCTCTGCCCTCGATCACCGGGAAGCCAACCAATGCACTTCCGACGGACACCCGCTACAGGATTGAAGTGCATATCCCAGGGAGAACCTTTGGAGGACACACGGAGCCTATCAACTTTGAGTTCACCGAGTTCAACTGGATCATCGGAAGGGACGTGGCGATCTATCGAGCACTTGGACATCTCCGAGAGGAGTACAGGGCCGAGCTCGATCACTCAGACCTCGCCATGGTTTCTCGCAGGGCAAGGAATGGAGATATCATCCGTACCATTGAGGACGATTCCACTCTCTCGTACATCCAGGACTTGGAGTGTCTTCTCAGGAAACGAGAGATTCAGACTCGCCGTAACTCGAAGACACACCGGAAGCTTTTGTTCCGCGAACTGGAACTGGAGGAGAAGGCACGCGCAGACTTCCTTGACCATGAGGAAGAAATCACGGACTTCATGGAGATAGTCGACGACCTGAAGATGAAGCTTGCCGCGATAGAGGAAAAGATGGACTTGGGAGAGGACCTTTATCCGAGTGGAGATGAAGGACCCCTCGTGAGCAATGATCGGGATTTTGAAGGGAGTACCACTGAAGGAAACCCCAAGAGGAGGCGCCACTGATGAAGACTTTTTAGTCGACCACCATGTTATCTTTTACTTTTTCGACGATCAGTTAGGCCGATGTTTTTCCTTCGATTAGTCATGAGCTTTTGTAATCGAGATTGAACCATGTTTGAATGGAATGAATAAATGATTGGTGTGTTATATGATTGTGCATTCATATGGGTAGTGTTATTCCTCATAGACCATTGTTCTATTCTAATTTCTCATCCACTCCAAAACACCAGATGCCTCCGAGACGTGACACTGGTTTCCCGCCGGAGCTCACCCAGCTGCTCCAGCAGCAGAATGCACTGATGCAGCTCCTTATTCAGAATCAGAACAACACCGCCAACAATCCACCGCCACCACCCACTGTGGACAACTTGACTCGATTTCTGAGGTTGAATCCGCCAGTGTTCTCTAGTAGCACTGAGCCAATTGTGGCTGATGATTGGCTCCGCAAAGTCGGAAGAGAGCTAGTCACCGTTGGATGCACTGATGCTGAGAAGGTGCGCTTTGCCGCACATCAACTTGATGGACCTGCAGCTTCTTGGTGGGAGAACTACACCGCCACTTATCCCATTGGTGCTATCACATGGGATCAGTTCCAGCAGGCCTTCCGCACTGCTCATGTCTCAGCTGGAGCCATGAGTCTGAAGAAGCGTGAGTTCCGCAACTTACGCCAGGGGAACCGTACTGTGGCACAGTACGTGGATGAATTCAGCAAGCTTGCTCGCTATGCCCCTGATGATGTGGCCACAGATGCCGCCAAGCAGGAGAAGTTCCTCGAGGGACTCAATGATGAACTGAGCATGCAGCTCATTGTGGCTACCTTCAACAACTACCAGGAGCTGGTAGACAAGGCCACCATTCTTGAAGGCAAGCAGCAGCAGATAGAAAGCCGCAAGCGGAAGTACAGCCAGGGGAAACACAACTCCGGAGCTCAGCAGAAGCCCCGTTATGCACCATACTCAGGAGGGCACACCCATCATAACCATGGAGGTCATAACCATGGAGGAAATGGGAACAACCGTCACCAGGACAACAAGTCAGGCAATGGCAATCAGCATCGTTCTGCCCCGGCTCCGAAGGATCTGAGCCACATCACCTGTTTCAAGTGCCAGAAGACAGGGCACTACGCCACCGACTGCCCGGAGGCCAAGCAGAGGAATGGAAATGGCAATGGAGGCTCAGCGAAGAAGCCCAATCCGTTCCCTCGTGCTCAGGTGAACCACATCGACGTGGAGGACGTCTATGATCAGCCAGACACTGTGGTTGGTAAGTTTTTATTGAATTCACGTTCAGTATTGGTACTCTTTGATTCTGGTGCAACGCATTCATTCATATCAAGGGTAGTTGTGGAAAAGTACGGGTTGCCCACTAAAACCCTTAGAAGCCCCCTTCGCGTCAGTTCTGCAGGAGGAGAAATGATGGCAGGCTTAGGCTGTCATGCAACCCTCAACATCGGGAACCATAAATTTCCCGCAGACCTCATAGTGTTGGAAACCCAGACCTTGGATGTAATCCTAGGCATGGATTGGTTGACGAAGTTTGAAGGGAACATAGACTGTGCCCGCAAGTCGATTCTGCTCACCACCCCGGAGCAGAAGAGGATCAAGTATGTAGCCAGGCATAGCCAGATGAAGAATCAGGTGCATTCCCTCACGGGAGTTGTTCAGGAGGAAGTGCCAGTAGTGCAAGACTTTCCCGATGTGTTTCCGGAGGAATTACCAGGAATGCCACCGGACAGGGACATTGAATTTCTGATTGAGTTGTTGCCCGGCACAGCCCCAATATCCAAGAGACCTTATCGGATGCCACCGAACGATTTGAAGGAGATCAAGAACCAAATTAATGAGCTGTTGGAGAAGGGATATATTCGGCCAAGCTCATCACCTTGGGGAGCCCCAGTTCTTTTGGTAGAGAAGAAGGATGGAACCTTGAGAATGGTTGTTGATTATCGTTCGTTGAACGACGTGACCATCAAGAACAAGTACCCTCTACCGATGATTAATGATCTATTTGATCAGCTAGTTGGAGCCAAGGTATTCTCCAAGATCGATCTTCGATCAGGGTATCATCAGTTGAAGATCCGTGAAAAGGATATACCCAAAACAGCATTCACTACCAGGTATGGTTTATATGAGTATACCGTCATGTCGTTTGGATTGACTAATGCTCCTGCATACTTCATGAATTTGATGAACAAGGTATTTATGGAATATCTGGACAAGTTTGTCGTGGTGTTCATCGATGATATACTGATTTTCTCCAAGAGCGAGGAAGAGCATAAGGAACATTTGCGTCTAGTTCTGGAGAAACTTCGAGAACATCAGTTGTATGCCAAGTTCAGTAAATGTGAATTCTGGCTGAAGGAAGTCGGATTCCTCGGACATGTTATTTTAGGAGAAGGAATAGCAGTTGACCCCACCAAGGTTGTATCAGTCACCGATTGGCAGTCACCCACCACAGTCAAGGAGATCCGCAGTTTTCTCGGACTCGCAGGATATTATCGGAGGTTTATTGAGAATTTCTCGAAGATTGCCAAGCCCATGACTGAGCTGTTGAAGAAGGAAGCCAAGTATGTTTGGACCGAGGCTTGTGAAGCCAGTTTTCAGGAATTGAAGAAACGTTTGGTTACAGCCCCAGTACTGATTTTGCCGGACATACACAAGGATTACCAGGTATATTGTGACGCTTCTTGTCAGGGACTCGGAGGAGTACTCATGCAGGAAGGAAAAGTTGTAGCTTATACCTCCAGACAGCTACGACCACACGAGCTGAATTATGCCACACATGATTTGGAGTTAGCAGCCGTAGTGCATGCACTCAAGACCTGGAGACATTTCCTCATCGGAAACCGTTGTGATGTTTACACAGATCACAAGAGCTTGAAGTATATTTTCACACAGAAGGAATTGAATCTCAGGCAGAGGAGATGGCTAGAATTGATAAAGGACTATGACATGAGATTGCATTACCACCCCGGTAAAGCTAATGTTGTAGCAGATGCTTTGAGTCGTAAGAGTTATGTGAATACTCTTACAGCAGGAGGATTACCCCAGGAGTTAGTCGATGACCTCAGAGATCTCCGACTGGAGATAGTTCCGAGAGGATTTGTGGCAACTCTGGAAGTACAGTCCACTTTGGCCGAAAGGATTCGTGAAGCCCAGAAGTCGGACAAGGGAATTGATGAGATAAAGCAAAAGATGGAGGAAGGAAAAGCTAAAGGATTCCGTAAGGATGAACACGGAACTATATGGTTTGAGGATCGTATTTATGTGCCCAATGATCCCGAACTCAGGAAGCTAATTCTTCAGGAGGCTCATGATTCACCGTACTCGATTCACCCCGGCAACACCAAGATGTACCTGGATTTGAAGCAAAGTTTCTGGTGGACAGGTATGAAGAAGGAAATTGCCGAGTATGTAGCCGTATGCGATGTTTGTCAACGAGTGAAGGCAGAACATCAGAAGCCAGCAGGGTTACTTCAACCTTTGCCGATTCCCGATTGGAAATGGGAGAAACTTGGTATGGATTTCATCACATGATTACCCAGGACCCGTTCAGGTTATGATTCCATCTGGGTAGTGGTTGATCGTTTGACCAAGGTAGCTCACTTCATTCCCGTGAAGACTACCTATACCAGTGCTAAGTTGGCCAAGATATACATGACCAGGATCGTATGTCTGCATGGAGTTCCGAGGAAAATCGTGTCTGATAGAGGAACACAGTTTACCTCAAAGTTTTGGAAGCAGTTGCATGAAACTTTGGGTACAAGGCTGGAATTCAGTACAGCTTTTCATCCGCACACAGATGGACAGACCGAGAGAGTCAACCAGATTCTGGAGGACATGTTGAGAGCTTGCGTGCTAGACTATGGGTCTAGCTGGGATGATAATTTGCCATACGCAGAGTTCTCGTACAACAACAGTTATCAATCCAGTTTGAAGATGGCCCCTTTCGAAGCTCTATACGGAAGGAGGTGCAGAACACCATTGCTGTGGGATAGTGTTGGAGATCGATCACTTTTCGATTCCGACCTTATCAGGGATTCCGAAGAGAAAGTCAAGCTGATTCGAGACAGACTCAAGATAGCACAGTCGCGATAGAAGAGTTATGCCGACAGTAAGCGCAAGGAGGTAACTTACGAAGTCGGAGACCGAGCATATCTTCGTGTGTCTCCACTTCGTGGGATCAAGAGGTTTGGAGTCAAAGGAAAGTTAGCACCCCGATTCATTGGCCCATACAAAATCCTCGAACGTCGTGGAGAGGTTGCGTACAAGTTGGAATTGCCGGAAGGATTGTCCGGAGTTCATGATGTCTTCCATGTTTCTCAGCTGAAGAAGTGTCCTGCCGACATGGCCGATGTTCCGTTGAGAGACACAGTGCCCCTAGAGGCCATACAGCTTGATAGTGATCTGACTTACAAGGAGAAACCCGTCCGTATTCTCGAGACTGCAAGCAGAGTCACCCGCAGCAAGGTCATCAAGTTTTGCAAGGTGCTGTGGAGTCACCACACCGAGGAAGAAGCCACCTGGGAACGTGAAGAAGATCTTCGTCGAGACCATCCGCACCTATTTGCTAGCCAACCCGAATCTCGAGGGCGAGATTCATCTTAAGGTGGGTAGGTTTGTAACATCCCAAATTTCCTATTTGGAATGTTTTACAATTATAGCTAAGCATCCTATGCATCCTGTTTGAATTGAATGCCATTTGAAGTTTCAGAGAATTTTGAGTTTTGAATTTGAATTTCAAACTTTGGCATGTGGGAAACATTTCAAAAAACTAAGCCTGATAAATACTTGATCAAAAGTATGAGAGGAGCAAACATGACACTCCAAAAACATCAGAGGAAACAATGCCAAAGGATTTGGATTCAAATCTGAATTTTATTTGAATTTGAAAAAAATGGATTTTTATAAAGTTTGGATTTTGCCTTTGGAAAAATGTTCAAATGAAAGGGAATATTCCCCTGATCATTTTGGTATATATATACCCTATATAAAATATTTATAGATAATGTTTTTTTTTGTTTTTTTTTATTTAAAAATATAAAGAAAAACCCCCCGGGGCGCCAGCCAGGACACCCCAGGCCCAGCCAGCGCCGCACCCCTCCCCTCCCCGCCTGGCCCAAGCCAGCCGGCCCACTCGGCCAACAGGCCAGCCGAGCCAGGCCAGCCCAGCTCCACCCGACCCCCTCGCCCCTCTCTCCCTCTCGCTGACCCGTGGGACCCGCCCCGTCTTCCCCAACCCCTCGCCCACGCCACGACCTCGCCGGAGATCGACCGGATCCCGAAGGATCCGGGATCCCCCGATCGCCCCGATCCCCTTCCGAAGCTCGCCGGACCCCCAGGCTATAAAGCCTAGCCCCTCCGCACCCTATTCCCCCCCTAGCCTCGCCGGACCCCCTCTCCCTCTCCCTCACGAGCTCGCCGGAAAACCCGAGCCGCCGCCGCCGCCATTTTACTCGCCGCCGACGCCCTAGTCCTCCCCGACCACCCCCAACACCACCGAACCCCTCCCCGACCTCGTCCGCATCTCCCCGACGAGTCGCCGGAGCTCGCCGACGCCTGGACGCCCCGACGCACTCTCGCCGCCGCCGCCGCCGTCGCCGGAGTCCGGTAAGTCACCGGCATCGCCCTCCCCCGTCCGATCCTAGATCTAGGGCTAGGATTAGAAGCCCCGAAGGGTTAGGTTTTATTCATAAAACCGGCCGGTTCCGATCGGTTTAGTTTTAGTTTAGGTTTCTATTTTTAGGCCGGTTCGTTTAGTTTAAACCTAGGCCCGTTTAGACTAAGTTACGCCTAGTGCACAGTATAGGCCCATTAGGCCTTTTTCTTTTTAGTTTGAATTTTCTGTTTTAGCCGAATAGTTTCTGTTTTCAAAAATGTATATCTTTTATTCTGTTTAATATTTTTTTGATGATTCTTTTTTTGTTGGATTGCGAATTTTCTATAGTTTCTGTAGAATATATATTTAGCTATGTTAAAAATAATTAAAATGGCTTTATTTTAGTTTTAGTCAGAATAGTAAATCTGCTATAACTTTAGTTAGAGAAATTATTTTTGCATGATTCCTTTTGACCCAACTTTATTTTGTCATTGCCAAACCCTAGAAATTAACTTGGATATTTTAGGATTAATAAATAATTAGTTTAAAGCAGAATCCTATTAATCCTAATTAATTAACTAGTTCCTGTTTTCCTATTAAATTAATTAGTAAATTAATTTATTTTTTAACTTGTGATTAGTTATTCTAGGTTAGTTTCTGTCATCCTAATAGTTGAACTTTTATTTATAATTAATAAAAGTTTTTAAATTATTTTCTTAATAGAAATTGGATTAGACCTAAAATGAGTTTTATAATAGCTTTTTAATTAATTCTTTTTGCTCCTAGTTGCTTAGTGAAACCTTTTCTGTTAAGTTAACTTAAAACCATGATTAGGTTATATTAAGGAATTTTTATTATATAAAAACTATTTTTTTTTGCTATGGTTGAAGTAGGGAAACTTTGAGTGATTTTTCTTTGAGTTTTCCTTTGGTTTTGGTTTTGGTTGCTTTGTTGTGTTAGGTTACTTTTGTTATGTTGTGTTATGTGATCCTATTGTTTTGCTTATTGTGTTCATTGTTTGTCTCGGTAGAGTTTCCGGAGTGCGAAGCTTGCTACTACGACTCTTTAACTTACGAGGATCATCAGCAAGGCAAGTCTTGATCATGTTATTTCTATACCTATGTTTTTGTGCATTAGAATTGTCACCACCCCACCACGCATGCAGTAGTGAAATCTTGAAGTCATTAAACTTGAGTAGTATCATGTGGTAGGATGAACCAATCCCCTTGTTACCATGACCCCGGGACGAAGTAGTTTATTTTTGCTATGCTCGTAGACGGGTTTTGGGTTGAGTGAAATTCATAAGCAAGATGTGAGAGTCAATGATGATGACAACCCCATGAACTACAATGATCAAGAAGGACTTCGGAAAATCACTACTGGGTGGAGGACGGTTGACGGGCACCCTGGAGCACCCAGTGGTGGCCGGGATGCATGGAGAAGCGCCATGACATCCTGCGGAAAGCTTCACCCAGCCACGAAGAGAAGGATGGATGCCCCATGACCGGAAGCTTACCTGTGCAGCCGCAAGCCATTATGGGCTCTGGCTGGGTTGACCCTAGTAGTGAAGCTGGCTGGACGGTACTACGAGATGTAGAAGAATGGTAGGATTGGATGGGTACCGGCAGTAGCCAGAAGAACTCTTCGGAAGACCCTGTTTCATTCGTCCCGTCTTCAAACACCATGAAGTGCGAAGACTTTAAAAGGAGGGAATGATTCTTGCGGGGAAAGTGCGCAAACCTCTGCAGAGTCTAAAGATCTAATCGATTAGCCGTGTCCCCGGTTACGGACATTTGAGCCTCTGGAACTTGGAAGTATTCGGAATTCTCAACACTGAAACTAATGAATTAATTTGAGGGGTTTATGACTTAATAATTTGGGAACGAGATATTGGTTGGCGGAACCATCTCAATAACTACCAACAATTTGTAGTAATTTGCAAACAAGTCCACTGTAGTAGGATAAAATTGGCTTTACGCAAAATGATGAAACTTAGAGCTCCACAGCCAAAATGCATATAGTGTAGTAACTTTATTATTGTTATTCTTCATGACTTGCCAGCTTATTCCAAAAGCTGACCTACATGGCTGCAACGTCTTATGTTGCAGAGGTATATTCCGATCAGGAGTGAGGCTACGCTCCGCGCTTGGCGATTGCCCTTTGGAGTCGGATGGACTCGCTTTACCTTCGACGCTTCCGCAGCATTAGTAGTTTATTTCTCATGAGTTGGCCTTGAGCCGAATTTATTCCCTTGTAATAAAGACTCTATATGAGAATCGTGTAATAAAATTCAGGTGTGATTGAACTTTGATTACTTTATCGATGTACTATGAGTACCAGCATGATCTTGGGATGGTACAGACACAGAGATTTGACCGATTTTGGGTCAGGTCGCTACACGAAGGCCCATGGATCCTACGGCCCGTATGAGGCCCATGGATAGTACGGCCCGTAGAGGGCCCATGGATCATATGGCCCGTAAAAGGCCCATGGAACCTACGGCCCGTAGAAGGCCCATTGATCCCTAAGGCCCGTATAGAAGAAGGCCGATGGATCCTACGACCCGTATAGAAGGCCAATGGTCCTACGGCCGAACGAAGGCCCATGGATCATACGGCCTGCAGGAGGCCCATCAGTCCGTGTGTTGCCATGACTATTTTGGCCTAGTTACCAAAAATAGGCTATTGTGGCCACTAGAAAAACACAGAAAAAGAACTGTAGTGACTACAAGGAAACAACTAAACAAGACAATACGGAAATAAATAAGCAAGCAATTAAGGCTAGCCTATTACCGCTATTACACATATTACATCCACTGGGCATCAAAGTTCGCCACCAGTGCAAATATAGGGAACAAAGCAGCATATTACATACACTGGCCGTCAAAATTGGCCACCAGTGCAAATAAACGCGGCAGCAAAACAAGAGCATAACTGAAACAACTTCAGAAGAGCTCAAGAAACGTTATCCTGGGTATCCACCATGATGGCAATAAGCTTAGCAAGCTTATTAGCTTTGTCCTGTTTGGCGCTAAAATTCTCCAACGCTTGCTGTTGCACCAGAAAGTATGCATCTGAATGCTCCAGGGACTTCCGCAGTCCTCCCGCTTCTTGTCGCAGCACAGCTGATCGATGTCTTTCAGCTTGTAGTTGAGACTCAAGAAACTGAACTGATTCAGACAGTGAGTTTGAATAGCTTGTGCAAGCGGTAGTGGCCAGTAACTCGAACACTAAACCGAGATAGGACTTTGGGGTTGTCTCGCTGTCTTCAAGATAGTCTTCCTTAGCTGTTTTATCAGCTTTGTTGGAGACTGACAAGGATGTGTCACTATCCTGAACCTTATTTGCATTACTTCCTTTACCATTGCTTAATAAGGCACTCTTCCCCAATATTCTGTCAGCATTCTAAAAGAAGAAACAAGCAAACACATAACAAGTTGAACATGTACTAGTATATGAAACTCATTTCGGTGAACCAGTTCATTAGTAAGGTGGACAGGATTAAACTACCAAGTCTTCTATTGCCAAGTACTAATACATAATAAAAGCATCAAACAAACATATATCTATGTCCTATGGTCACTGCATTGTCTTGCCAAATCGAAATAGAGACATGGTTCAAATCATATCAGTTCAAGACAAAGCAGAAGTGAAAGAATACAAAGCGTGGAAAACTACATGGCACAACAAGATTTCAGATGGGTACCACGGGTCTACATGTACAACAACACTATTGGCTCTGTTGTGATGTTAGTAATGTGCATGATATGAAACTCAACTATATACACAATTGAAATTGAAATCAAAAGAGCTATTGATAAGAGCAAACCTGTTAAAGAAACATGCGTGAACATACCTGCTGTGCCATTGGAGTTCCGATTGGATCCTTCAATTTAAAAATAAGTTTGTATCAGAAAATACAGTGATACAAGAGCAAAGCAATCATAGTTAAAAAAGGCGCGCCTAGGCTCTAGGCATTGGCAAAACGCATTGCGCATAACTACGCATAATCTGTGCATAACTGCGCATAAGCATGCGCTTTGGTCAGTAAAGTGCAAGGCGGTGGCAAAATGCACAATTAACGCCTAGCACTTTTTTGAACTATGATAGCAATGGAATCTTAAATTAGAACAGTTGTTCTTCAGGTTTAGGCACTTGTTCTACATGAACAGAGTACAGTAAGATGCAAGAATATAATACTTAAAAATAGAAAATGAGCTCATAGACCTTACCACATTCTTGGTTTGGGATCAGTACAGAACAAGGTGTTCCCAGTCATCGTCCAGTAAATGTGTCTCAGGAGAACGTAAGGGAATTTGATGATTTTCTTTGCCGGTGAAATACGTTTTCTTCAGGTAATTCCGATACTGCCACCAAGCATTCTTGAAGATAGCAGAGGTATTAGCACAGGTTACCTCATCCTGAGTTTCCAAATCGGTCCTTCACTACAGAGAAAAATGGGAAAACTTGCTGTATTATAACCATCATGGAGGTAGGATGTATGGGACGAAGCAAAGTAATTGCCATGAATAACATTAGTTACACATAACTCCTAGACAAACACCTGCAACTGGCATTTTCCTTCATCTTCAGTATAATATTTCCAAGATGGGAAGATACGCACATATGATTTAACAACATCAAATGCGATAGATGCTAAACTACGACTGGCTGGTTGTGCTTCCTCCACAAGAATAGGCGTACTAACTGGTGGAGTTGGGGTTCGCCATGATAGTACTAGCCCTTTGGGCACTGGAGCTGCCTTACTAACTACTCTTGTTTGGGAGATCTATGATGGAGATGGTGTTGTGTCAACAGGAACTGGGTTACTATCGGCTGGGGTTGGGGTTAGATTGGGTGAAGCTGGTTCTCTGTCCATCGCGGTAGGGGTACAATCTGCGAGAGTTTGGGTTATGTGTGGTAGGGCTGGTTCTTGTGCATGTACAACCGGGGTGCTATCTCCACCAAGAGGTAGCACTGTTTTATTTGAAGACCGTGTTTTTATTCTGCTAGATACTGGCATCACCCGCTCCAATTCAAATGGCTGATAAACAGGAAACATAGTTGAATGTACAGACATTGTATGAGAGACAGATGCAATAGATAGTGTGGAAAAAAGAGGGCATGAAATAGTTGACATATATATTGTTTAACTAAAACGGATAGCATGACATAATTTCACATATATGATGTGTATCTAAATTAGATAGCATAGCATAACATAATTCAAATATATGATGAATAACTAAACAGGATCGCATGACATAATTCACCTACATGTTATCTAAGTAATCAGGATCGCATCATTTAATTCACATATGTGATTTATATGCTAAATAGAGGGCATTCGATATGATGTCTGAACTAAGAACATGGTGTTGAATATTGTGTATATTATGTCTAAACTATGCAATGCAAGACACCGTATGCATGATATGAGCAGTATAACCGTGCCAAGTTAGAGCATACACCTCAGTAGGGGAATAGGACTGGTCATCTGTCTCTGAATCCATCTCTGAGGAGCTATCAGGACCCAACAAGAGATCTGCTTCGACAGGTAGCACTGTCTGCTCTGAAGGCCTTGTTTTCACTCCAGATTTTTCCATCTCCCACCCAAATGGCTGATTCACAGGAAGAGTAATTTAATGTACAAACATTGTCGACAAATGAAAATGTAATGAAGAAAATGATGGGCAAGATATCATTCAAATATATGATGCCTAGTTAAACAGGATGGCATTGCACATTTCACATATATTATGGCTAGCTAAAAGACATGAGACTGCATAATTCCCATATATGATATAGAAACTAAACATGTGGCATTACAGAACATGTCTAAACTAAGCAGATGACATATATGATGTCAAAAGTAGGCTCTGCAAGGCAACATATGCATGATATGACTAACATCATCATGCCAAGGTAGAGCAAACACCTTGGGGGGTAAATAGGAGTGGTCAGCGGCGTCTGAATCCGCCTCAGAACAGATATCTTCCTCTGGATTACAATCTAGAGAGGGGTGGGGAGGGATTGCCATTGAACCCACCATGGAGTGATGTCTGCATGACATTGTATTACCACGCAAAACTCTTCTCTTTTTCTCTACATGTTAAGCATGACTGTGTACAATATCTGACATGCATACAAAAAAATATGGTGAGATTATGTAAAGAGAGCATGCAGAAATTTAGAGTGATGGTAACAACCAGTGGATGGATCCAAAAATAATGATAGCAGGCTGATGATTGCTTTAAATTAATAAAAAGATAGATGATGATTGCTTTACTATTTGTTTCCCACCCAAGATGAACAACATAGGCATACCCTAGGTGAACCAGATATTAGAGAGACATACTATTCATTGCTGCCTCGATATGTGCCCCACAACTAATTTAGAACTCAAGTTTGAACATTAATTTGGACCTGAGTTGGGAGTCCAAGAGCTGAACAGGACGATAAAGTAGCAGGTAAGTTTAAGCAATGCATAACATAAGCAGAAACAAAACAGTGCAACCTCTCTTGTGGACCCATGTACTCCTTAGGTTCATCTGCTGAGTCGATGATGGTGATGCCGTTGGGGTGGGTGCCGGCGGCAGGGAAGGAGATCTGAGGTGGTGAAAGACGGTCAGGAGTTGTGATGTCTGGTTTGGTGGATGCTTCTGTCGATGGAGCAGCTCAGGTGAGGTGGACGATGTCGCTACAGGAGCAGGACAAACCACACAAAGTTCCCTTCAACACGTACATGTAACTGAAGTAATTCTGTAAGGGGTCATTTGGCTTGCATGATTCTTAAAACGCAGGGATAGGAAAAACACCGGAATAGGATAGGAAAATGCACATGGTAAACAGAGCATTTGTAAACACAGGATTTCTGTCAACTTGGGTGTTTGGTTTACAGGAATTGGAAGAGCAGAGGAATGCAAAGAAAAAACATGGCCAAAATAAAGAGAAACCATATGAAAGCGTGTACAGTTAGAATGTTATTCTGGCACTAATGCACTTGGTCTTGTTTTCATGCATAGGATTTTGAAAAGTAGGTCCAGGTGGATGTTTTGCTTCATTCCTTTCAACAAATGCATGAATAATTGAATAGTAGAGTGCCATTGGAAAATTCCCTATTGTTTTTTCGTTGAACCAAAATAGCCCTAATGGATCGATGTGAATGTATAGTAATAAGTGATGCAACAAGTGTACAACCTCTTTGCCGTAGCCGTGTCTACCTCAGCATCATTGGGTTGGTCGCTGAAGCAGTTGAGGCAGAGGTGGCTGTCGGAGGTGTGGAGGAAGATCCAAGGAATCTGTAGACGGCGTCCAGGGCACTACTCTGTTGTGATGGATCGTTCTGTCATTGGAGCAGCTCCGGTGAGCCGTAAGATGTCAAGGCTGAAGCAGCACAAGACCGACATCGTCAATCTCAAGTGGGATTCTAATAGCATCTCCAATAGATGATGTAAAATGGATGTAAAATTAACATCACCAAAAACCACCTGACTACAACAGATGAGGTAAAAACTGTTGACTCTGAACTTAACTGTCGAAACTGAAATTTACTGTGGAATCTGAATGCTACTGTCGAAACTGAACGCAATGGTAGCAGAGAGGCACTTGACATGTAGTTTAGGGAGGGCCTGCAGTTCATCTTTAACCTGCACCCCCCTGAGCCGCGAGCCACCACCGGTCGAACCGCCGGCCCCAGCGCCGCCTCGCCGCCCCGAAACAACTCGCCATCGCTGCCCCGGCCAGCCCTCTAGGCCTCCCGTCCCCCCACCCTGAACCCTAAGATATATAGTGGGGTACCTCTCCGGCGAGCCCCCGTCCCCGCTGCGGGTGGTTCTTCCTTAACTCCAGCGACTGATGGAGTCATGTACCTAGGGTAGGGTCACGGACCTGATCTAAGTATCCTGCCCAAGGACACCCTTAGAAGAGATCACCTTCCAATCGACCTACGAGGGACTCACTCGACTGACTTGAAGGACTCGACCACGAAGACTCACTCGACCACCGGAAGGTCAAGAGGCACTCTGCACTGCAACGGTCTGTAATTAAGTAGACTTTATGATAGTAAAGACACTTTATGTGGGGCGTTACCAGTAACGCCCTGGACTTAATGTACCTTAAACCCTTCATTACGTGGGTTGGCTGGGGTCCTGGCGCACTCTATATAAGCCACCCCCCTCCACAGGCAGAAGGGTTCGACACCTTGTAATCCATATACACATAATTCACTCGACCGCCTCCGGGCTCCGAGACGTAGGGCTTTTACTTCCTCCGAGAAGGGCCTGAACTCGTACATCTCTTGTGTTTACAACCTCTCCATAGCTAGGACCTTGCCTCTCCATACCTACCCCCCACTCTACTGTCAGACTTAGATCCACGACAGTTGGCGCCCACCGTGGGGCCGGTGTTTTAGCGATTTTGTGGAGAAGTTGCGATTCTTCCGAGTACTTTCATCATGGTAGCTGCTGGAGTTTTGGTCGAGGGTCGAGAGATTCGTCTCGGTGCTCTCACCTTCGTCGCCGACGACTCCGCCTGGCTCCAGGAGGCTCCACTCGACGTCGATGCGCTCCCCGTCCGCGGTGCGACGCATTTTCGCGCATGTGTCCGCGGCGTTCTGCTGCGGCAACCGTCGACCCCATATCGGTCGACTCCCCTATCGACCACCCTCCCGGTCTCCCGCCAGCGCAAGCGCTCGGGTCGGTCGAGGCTTCAGCGGTGGGTGAGACACGCGGTGGCTCGCCAGACGGCCACCACCCAAGTTGCGGCAATCGAGCCCGACGAATCTCTCTACGGCCTGTTCGATCTGTCGACTGGCTCCGTAGAGACTGCATCCGAATGCGATAGCAGTGATCCAGCGGCGGAAATCCTGATGGTCGACGGGCCTCGCAGCCCCCCTGGCTTCGCCCGTGATGGTGGGGCAGGCGACGGAGGCGACCCCGCACGAGACCACGAAGAGTACCAGCCCGAGCCACTCGACTCTCTGCAAAGAGAGGAACTTCGCCGCAGGAACATGGATGCCCTGCATACTCCCATCGCAGGAGAAACCCCCGAGGCTCGCGCCTTGGAGGAGGCACGTTTGGCCAATTTGGCCGAACGCGCTCGCCTGGAGAATCTTCAGCGAGCACTCGACGAGCGCGCGCGGCAACGAGTTCCCGACGCCAGTCGACGTCAACTCTTCCCGCCGACTCAGGTATATCGAACCCCAATCCAGAATTTAGCAGCTGCGACCCGTATAGCAGAGTCCATCCAGCCCTCTCAGTCGGAAGCTGGCAGAGGCTTGATGCAGATCAGGGATCTGCTCCGGGCAGCAGGAGATCAGAATTCAGCCGTGTCGCAGTCGCGCAACAGAATTCACAGTCGATCCGTCGCTGCGAATACGGTTCAGTCGGCTCACAGTCCCAGATCGCCTCCGCGGCGTGAAGGGCGCGAGAATCGGCGAGACCAATATGGAGACCGACACGACCGAGATGATAGGCGTCGAGTGCCCACTTCCCCTCCGAGGGGTGGGTCTTACGCTCCTCGGCAGCAAGATGACAGACGTCAGCTCAGTGCGGGGCGAAGAGTTCCAGTCGACCCCAGAGAACCAGGCTTCGACGCGCGATCCATTATCGTGCAAGGCTTGGTCGACCGGAACAGAGCCCATCGAGGTGGACTCGACAGAGATGCGCCCACGAGCAGTCGAGTGCACGTTTCTGGTCCGGAATGTTTCAGCAGAGCTATCAGAGCCGCAGTGATTCCTCCCAATTTCAGGTTGGCAACAGGAGTCAGCAAGTTCACCGGTGAGTCTAAGCCTGAAACTTGGCTTGAGGACTACCGAGTGGCAGTTCAGATTGGTGGTGGGAATGACGAGGTGGCCATGAAGCATTTGCCCCTCATGTTGGAAGGTTCTGCCAGAGCGTGGTTGAATCAGTTACCTCCTAGCAGCATTTACACTTGGGAAGATCTGTCCCGAGTGTTCGTCAGAACGTTTGAAGGAACTTGCAAGCGACCGGCTGGATTGACGGAGCTGCAAGTCTGCGTGCAGAAGACCAATGAGACTCTCAGGGAGTATATTCAGAGATGGATCACTTTGCACCATACTGTGGAGAATGTGTCTGATCATCAGGCAGTCTGCGCCTTCAAGGATGGTGTCAAGAACAGAGAATTGAGTTTGAAATTTGGTCGAACCGGAGACATGACCTTGAGTCGGATGATGGAAATTGCTACCAAGTACGCCAACGGTGAAGAAGAAGACCGACTCCGAAGCGGCAAGCACAAGCCGAGCCAGTCGGAGAAGGGAAACACCAGTCGGAAACAGAAGCGGAAGGCTGAACCGGCAGCTCCTGGAGAGGCTCTGGCCGTGGCTCATGGAAAGTTTAAAGGGAAACCAAAAGGATCCTGGAACCCTAAGAAGGTAAAGGATAAAGAAGGGAACGACGTGATGGATATGCCGTGTCACATCCACACGAAGAAAGACGAAGAGGGGAATATCATTTACCCAAAGCATACCACTCGCCAATGTCGACTCCTGATCCAGCAGTTTCAAGGAAAACAGTCTAAAGACAAGGAAAAGGAGTCGGACAAGGCCGAAGACAAGGAGGACAGTGAGGAAGGATATCCGCATGTCAACTCCACTCTGATGATCTTTGCAGATGTGGAAAGCAAGAGTCGATTGAAAGTCATTAACCGCGAGGTGAACATGGTTACCCCAGCAAAAGCAAATTATCTGAGATGGTCCCAAACACCCATCACATTCGACCAATCTGATCACCCGACTCATATTGCCACCCCTGGGAGGCAAGCTTTGGTGGTCGATCCAGTTGTCGAAGGCACTCGACTGACAAAAGTGCTGATGGACGGTGGTAGCGGGCTGAATTTGTTGTATGCAGACACACTGAAAGGAATGGGCATTCCGATGTCCCGACTGAGCACCAGTAACATGAGCTTTCATGGAGTTATACCAGGGAAGAAAGCCGAGTCACTCGGCCAAATAGCTCTGGACGTGGTGTTTGGTGATTCGAAACATTTTCGCAAAGAGAAGTTGACGTTTGAGGTCGTGGATTTTCAGAGTGCATATCATGCCATTTTGGGGAGACCAGCTTATGCACGGTTCATGGCTCGACCATGTTACGTGTACCTCAAATTGAAGATGCCCGGCCCCAAAGGAGTGATCACTGTCACCGGTGATCGGAAAAAGGCAGAAGAGTGCTTTCAGAAGGGCTCAAAGATTGCTGATTCCCAGGTGACAGCGGTCGAGTTTGAAGAATACAAGCAAAACGCAGATCCGAGTGATTTGCTGCGATCCAAGAAACCCGCCACAGAATCTGCATTTCAGTCGTCCGGTGAGACGAAGCCTGTTCACATTCACCCGACCGACCCCGATGCAGCTCCGACCCACATCTCCACAACACTCGACCCGAAATAGGAAGAAGCGCTCATCCAGTTCCTCCGTGAGAACTGGGACATTTTTGCATGGAAGCCCGCTGACATGCCAGGTGTTCCCAGGGGACTGGCTGAGCATCGCCTAAGAGTCGACTCATCAGCAAAACCAGTCAAAGAGCATCTTCGGCGGTCCGCCGTCCAGAAGAGAAAAGCCATTGGTGAGGAAGTGGCTCGACTGTTGGCGGCAGGATTTATCCGAGAGATATACCACTCCGAGTGGCTCGCTAATGTCGTCATGGTTCCTAAGAAGGACAAATCGCTCCGAATGTGCATTGATTTCAAGCACATCAACCGGGCCTGCCCGAAAGATCATTTTCCTCTCCCTCGCATAGATCAAATTGTTGACTCGACCGCGGGATGCGAGAGATTGTCTTTTCTAGACGCCTACTCCGGGTACCACCAGATCCGTCTGTACGGACCCGACGAGGTAAAAACAGCTTTCATCACTCCATTCGGGTGCTTCTGCTATATCACCATGCCATTCGGCCTCAAGAATGCCGGAGCCACATTTATGCGAATGATTCAGAAGTGTCTACTCACTCAAATCAGTCGGAATGTGGAAGCGTATATGGATGATATCGTCGTCAAGTCACGAAAAGGTTCCGACCTGCTCGCTGACCTCGCCGAAACATTTGCCAACCTCAGAAGGTATGATATCAAGCTCAATCCATCAAAGTGCACATTCGGAGTTCCTGGTGGCAAGTTACTCGGTTTTCTCGTTTCCGAGCGAGGGATCGACGCTAATCCAGAAAAGATCGGCACTATTCTCCGAATGAAACGCCCTGTGCGAGTGCACGATGTCCAGAAGCTTACTGGATGCTTGGCCGCATTAAGTCGATTCATCTCACGACTCGGTGAAAAGGCATTGCCTCTTTACCGACTGATGAAGAAGGCAGACAAGTTCGAGTGGACTCCAGAAGCTGATGCAGCGTTTGCCGAGCTAAAAGCTCTGCTCTCCACCCAGCCGGTGCTTGCTGCTCCAATCAGCAAAGAGCCTCTGTTGCTTTATATCGCAGCCACAGGACAAGTCGTCAGTACAGTGCTTACGGTCGAGCGGGAAGAAGAAGGAAAAGCTTTCAAAGTTCAGCGCCCAGTGTATTATTTGTCTGAAGTCTTGACTCCATCCAAGCAGAGATATCCTCATTATCAGAAGCTTGTGTATGGAATATACATGACCACAAAGAAGGTTGCTCATTATTTCTCTGATCATTCCATCACAGTCGTCAGCGACGCTCCACTATCAGAGATTTTGCACAACAGAGATGCAACTGGTCGAGTGGCGAAATGGGCGATTGAACTTCTTCCCCTTGATATCAAGTTTGAGGCAAAGAAAGCCATTAAGTCCCAGGCAATAGCAGATTTCCTCGCCGAGTGGATTGAACAGCAGCAGCCGACTGAAGTTCACTCGGAGCATTGGACCATGTTTTTTGATGGCTCTAAGATGTTGAATGGTTCCGGTGCTGGGGTTGTCCTGGTTTCCCCCAGAGGAGATAAGCTCAGATATGTGCTCCAGATTCACTTTGATTCCTCCAACAATGAGGCAGAGTATGAGGCCCTCTTATACGGATTGCGCATGGCCATTTCACTCGGCGTCCGTCGCCTGATGGTCTATGGCGATTCAGATTTAGTGGTCAACCAAGTGATGAAGGAGTGGGACGTGAGAAGCCCAGCCATGACTGGATACTGCAGTGCAGTGAGGAAGCTGGAAAAGAAGTTCGAGGGGTTGGAGCTCCATCATATACCCCGACTGAAAAATCAAGCAGCTGATGATCTAGCAAAGATAGGTTCCAAGAGAGGAGCCATTCCGAGTGGTGTGTTCTTGGAGCATATACACACTCCGTCAGTCAAAGAAGATCCTTTCACCGAAGAAGCTCCACAGCCCAAGAGTGCCACAGATCCGACTGAGGTTGAAGTCCCAGCAGTGGTCGACTTGGTCATGGAGGTCTTGGTGGTCATTCCCGACTGGACAGTTCCGTATATCGCGTATATCCTGAGAAAAGAGCTTCCGGAGGATGAGGAAGAGGCTCGACAGATCGTCCGTCGATCTAAAGCCTTTACCGTAATCAAAGGACAGTTATATAGAGAAAGCGCGACTGGAGTTGGTCAGAAGTGCATAACACCAGAAGAAGGTCGAATCATCCTTAATGATATCCACTCGGGAACCTGTGGTCATCATGCGTCCTCTCGGACCATCGTGGCCAAAGCATACCGAGCCGGATTTTACTGGCCAAAGGCGAATGAGATGGCAAAGGAAATAGTGGATAAGTGCGAGGGATGTCAGTTCTACTCGAATATGTCGCACAAGCCTGCATCAGCTCTGAAGACCATTCCACTCGTCTGGCCTTTCGCAGTATGGGGGTTGGACATGGTCGGTCCTTTGAGAACAGGGCGAAGTGGCTTCACGCATGTACTGGTGGCAGTCGACAAGTTCACCAAGTGGATTGAGGCTAAACCAATCAAGAACCTTGACGCCGGTGCTGCTGTTAGCTTCATCAGGGAACTGATATTCAGATATGGAGTCCCGCACAGCATCATTACGGATAATGGGTCGAACTTTGACTCGGAAGAATTCAGGGATTTCTGCAACTCTCAAGGCACACGAGTCGACTACGCTTCGGTCGCCCATCCGCAGACGAATGGACAAGCAGAGCGAGCCAATGGCCTGATTCTCAAGGGATTGAAACCCCGACTGATGCGTGATCTCAAGCATGCAGCTGGAGCTTGGGTCGACGAACTTCCCTCGGTGCTTTGGGGACTGCGGACCACACCTAATCGGTCGACCGGAAGAACTCCATTCTTCTTGGTCTACGGAGCTGAAGCAGTCTTGCCGAGTGATCTTCTCCACAATGCTCCTCGAGTTGAGATCTACAACGAAGCAGAAGCTGAACAAGCGCGGCAGGACGCAGTCGACCTTTTAGAGGAAGAAAGGGAGATGGCTCTGATCCGATCGACCATCTACCAACAAGATTTGCGTCGTTTCCACGCCAGAAATGTGAGGGGTCGAGCCTTCCAGGAAGGAGATTTAGTTCTCCGAGTGGATCAGAAGAAACATCACAAGCTTGCTCCTTCTTGGGAAGGACCCTTCATCGTCACCAAAGTTCTCCACAACGGGGCGTACCGTCTTTACAACGTCGAACATAATATCGACGAGCCCCGAGCTTGGAACGCGGAACTACTCCGCCCATTTTACACTTAAGTTTATCACTCGGATGAGTTGCAATAAAGTACTCCTGTAGTTCATGGATTTCAAAATAATAGTGTCATAGTTCCTCCATAATTTTTGTCACTTTTTATTTTGTCCAATAAAATTTTCCCCTCAGTGGGTGACTTAGCCGCGAATCCGTTTCGCCTAAGTTTGTAAAAATCCTTACCGAGTGGTGAGCCAGACTCCCACTCGGAGGCTTAGCTGCGAATCCGTTTCGCCTAAGATTAAATAAAATCCTACCGAGTGGTAAGCCAGACTTCCACTCGGAGGCTTAGCTGCAGTCCAAGTACTCGCCTAAGTTATCAAAATCCTACCGAGTGGTAAGCCAGACTTCCACTCGGAGGCTTAGCTGCAGTCCAAGTACTCGCCTAAGTTATCAAAATCCTACCGAGTGGTAAGCCAGACTTCCACTCGGAGGCTTAGCTGCAGTCCATGTACTCGCCTAAGTTATAAAAATCCTACCGAGTGGTAAGCCAGACTTCCACTCGGAGGCTTAGCTGCAGTCCAAGTACTCGCCTAAGTTATAAAAATCCTACCGAGTGGTAAGCCAGACTTCCACTCGGGGGCTTAGCTGCAGCCCGGTGCTCGCCTAAGATATAAAAATCCTACCGAGTGAAGAGCAAACCTCTCACTCGGGGCTTAGCTGCAGTCCAAGTACTCGCCTAAGTTATCAAAATCCTACCGAGTGGTAAGCCAGACTTCCACTCGAAGGCTTAGCTGCAGTCCAAGTACTTGCCTAAGTTATCAAAATCCTACCGAGTGGTAAGCCAGACTTCCACTCGGAGGCTTAGCTGCAGTCCAAGTACTCGCCTAAGTTATAAAAATCCTACCGAGTGGTAAGTCAGACTTCCACTCGGGGGCTTAGCTGCAGCCCGGTGCTCGCCTAAGATATAAAAATCCTACCGAGTGAAGAGCAAACCTCTCACTCAGGGGCTTAGCTGCAGTCCAGTGCTCGCCTAAGATATAAAAATCCTACCGAGTGAAGAGCAAACCTCTCACTCGGGGGCTTAGCTGCAGCCCAGTGCTCGCCTAAGATATAAAAATCCTACCGAGTGAAGAGCAAACCTCTCACTCGGGGGCTTAGCTGCAGCCCAGTGCTCGCCTAAGATATAAAAATCCTACCGAGTGAAGAGCAAACCTCTCACTCGGGGGCTTAGCTGCAGCCCAGTGCTCGCCTAAGATATAAAAATCCTACCGAGTGAAGAGCAAACCTCTCACTCGGGGGCTTAGCTGCAGCCCAGTGCTCGCCTAAGATATAAAAATCCTACCGAGTGAAGAGCAAACCTCTCACTCGGGGGCTTAGCTGCAGCCCAGTGCTCGCCTAAGTGGATTAAGGAATAAGTCGACTGCAGTGAGCGTCTTGCTTTGAACCTGCAAAAGACATTTCAAGCCAAAAGCAATCATATTCAAACATCAAATTCAAGTTCGGAACGATACCTAAAGGAACCGAAAGTGCTCAGGCGCTAAGCCTGTTAAGGTTTATCGGTTACAACTCCACTCGGCATACCGAGGCAAATTTAAAGCGTCGAGCTTAAAAGAAGTTTTTTACCCCTCCTGTGGAGGGCTGGAAGGTGCAACAAACTCATCAAGATCAATTCCATCTGCGATCCGAGTGGCAGCAGCAATGAAAGTTTCCATAAAGGACCTGAAGTCGTGTTTCTTGGTGTTGGCCACCCGGAGGGCCGCCAGCTTGTCTTCTCGCGCATCTTTGCAGTGGACTCGGGCCAGACACAGAGCAACATCTGCACCGCACCGAGCCGAGGACTTTTTCCACTCCTGCACTCGACCAGGGACCGTGTTCAAGCGAGCCATCAGCGACTCGAGGTCGTGCTGGAGTGTCTCCCTGGGCCAGAGCGTTGAGTCGATGCGAGATGTGGCGACCTTCAGCCTTGCAAGATAGTCCACGACAGCTGCAACACGGGACTCCAGTCGGAAAACATTCATGGCAACTTCGTCGTTCACCGGAGAATTGACGGGGTCAAGGTTTGGTTCCAGCCGGCTAGTCTCTTCTTCAAAGTCTTGACAAAATTCTGCAAGGGCGATCACCGAGTCAAGGCAATGGTCGAATGGAAAAATCACAGTTGAAAATGATTGTTGAGCATAAAGGTTTACCTTCAAGCATAAGGAACAGCTTCTTGGCAAGACCACTCAGGAAGGCCTCCAGATCATTTTTCTTCCCAAGAGCAGCTTTCAGATTGGTATTTTCTTGTTCAAGCTTGGTGACTGAAGCTAACTTCTCGTCAGCAAGCTTGATCCTCTCAGCTAGTTCAAGGTCTTTTTTCTGTTGGGCCTCCTTCACCTTACCTGCAAGTTACAGCAAGATCAGATTTTGAAACAAATAAAGGGAAAAAGCAGTCGTCGAGGTCTCACCAAACATACCTTTGGTCTCCTCCTTTGCCTTCGTCAGATTCTCCTGAGCCAGCTTCAAATCCAGCTCGAGCTGAATGTGCTTGTTTTCCAGCTCAGTGTAGCGAGCCGCAAGGTCACAGGATCTCTGGGAAGAATCAATCGACTAAATGTCAAAGATAATTCACTTCCGAGTGGAAAAGGAAAAATCATGCGTTTCTTAGACTACAGCCGAATACAAGCATTCGACCGTAGTCTCGGGGACTACACCCAGTGGGTGCACTCAGCGTGCCCCCACTAATCCTGTTGAAGACAGAGTCGACCAGTCGACCTCAAAAAAAACAAGATGTATTCTTTAAGACTGTAATCGACTGCAAGCAGTCGACCACAGTCTCGGGGACTACACCCAGTGGGTGCACTCAGCGTGCCCCCACCGGTTTGCGAAATCCAGTCGCCATAGTCGAATGACGGAAAGACTGAACTTATAAAGCCTAAGGCCGACTGCCAGCAGTCGACCTTAGCCTTGGGGACTACACCCAGTGGGTGCACTCAGCGTGCCCCCACCGGTTTGCGAAATCCATTCGCCATAGTCGAATGACGGAAAGACTGAACTTATAAAGCCTAAGGCCGACTGCCAGCAGTCGACCTTAGCCTTGGGGACTACACCCAGCGGGTGCACTCAGCGTGCCCCCGCTATCACGGAGTTTAAATCGACACACCCAGTGGGTGATTACTATAAATTCTGGAAAGAAAACAAGCGGTGGTCGACTGACCTGAACATTGCTTTGAAGGGCGGAACTGGCGTCGTAAGCTGCCTGGCTCGCATCCCGGATGGTCTTCAACTGCTCCATCATGATCCCTGCCTGGCGTATCGCCTCCTTCGCGGCGCCAGCTTGGTCCTCTGGGACGTGGTGCGTCGTGAAGAGGGAGGGCTGCAGAGCACTCGTCAGTGGATCTGCGAAGGACACAGTGTGTCGAGTGGTGTTCTCCTCCTCCGCGACCAGAGTCTCAGGCACCGTCACATCCTGGGACACCCTGCCGGCAGACGCTTTCCTACTCCTTCTGGGCTTCAGCGGTTCCTCATCTTCATCATCATCAGGGAGAGTGATAACAACATTGGATGGAGCTACAGAAAAGAATCAGAATTAGAGATCATGAGTCAGTCGACTAGAAACGGTGTTAAGAGTATAGTACCAGGTTTTGAGGTTGCTGCGTCCTCCATCTCATGGTCGTCAGCCCGGGCTGAGGTCTCAGAAGTAGCAGCACTGCAACTCCAAAGAATCAGTCGACTAACTCCAGCGCCAACCAGAGATAAAGTTCGCACAAAACAAGAAGACTTAAGCAGCATGATTACCCTGATATGGTGGGGATGGACACCTTCATCTTCGGCAGGAGCTTGGTCGGCTTTGACGGGGCCGCCCTGGGCTGCTTCGACGCCTTTTCAGTCGGCGCCGGAGAGGTGGTCCGAGGGCGCTTGGTCGACTGTGTAACAGTCGCAACCCCCTTGCCACGTTCAGTCGCAGGGTCATGGACAAGTTTCGACCGCCTTTCCGAGCGCGGTGGTGCGACCTCCTCCTCCTCCTCTTCCTCGTCCTCATCATCATCATCATCATCTCATCGTCATCTCATCATCATCATCCTCAGCGGCGTCCGAGTCCCACTCCTCCTCCTGGCTCTCGCCCCCGCTCGCTTCTCCCTCCTCAGTCGGAGCCTGTGCTCCATTGGGCATCGAGTACAGCTCAGTGAGGGCCTGATAGACATCAAGACAAAGATCAGTCGACCGATCGGCAGAGAAAACAGAAATAAATGTGACAAGAATACAATGGGAAGTGGAGCAGACATACCTTGTTTGGATCACTGTGGCAGTCGAGTGGAGGAATCCTTCTGGCTCCGCGAGGGTTATCCTTGTTCCCAGTAACAGCGGCCATCCACCTTTCCAGAGTGGCATCGTCGACTGCTTCTGGATTGACCCGAGTCACATCCTCAGTCCCGCAGTACAACCACATGCAATGGCTCCGGAACTGAAGAGGCTGGATACGACGCCTAAGAAAAACCTCCAGGAGATCCATACCCGTCACTCCCTCCCGAACCAACTGAACTACACGCTCCATCAGCATCTTCACGTCAGCTTTCTCCTCCGGAATCACCTTCAGAGAGGAGGGCTTGTTCACTCGGCCCATGGTGAACTGAGGGAGTCCACTCGACTGCCCCGGCGTCGACTGATCCTGGCAGTAGAACCAGGTCGACTGCCAGCCTCTGACTGACTCGGGAAATGTCATGGCTGGGAAGGTGCTCTTGTTCCTCACCTGGATCCCCAGACCCCCACACATTTGGACAACTCGGGTTTTTTCGTCGCCTGGGCTCGCCTTCTTCACGGTCTGAGAGCGACACGTGAATATGTGCTTGAACAAACCCCAATGCGGTCGACAACCCAGGAAACTCTCACACATGGACACAAACGCGGCAAGATAGGCGATAGAATTCGGGGTGAAGTGGTGGAGTTGCGCTCCAAAGAAGTTCAAGAAACCACGGAAGAAAATGCTCGGCGGCAAAGAAAATCCGCGGTCGACATGGGTAGCCAGAAGCACGCACTCACCCTCTTCCGGCTGGGGCTGCCACTCTTTCCCCGGAAGCCTCGCAGCTCCATGAGGGATCAGGCCCTCGTTGGCCATGTCGAGGAGATCCTTCTCCGTGATGGTCGACTGGATCCAATCTCCCTGGACCCAGCCTTTCGGCAGGCGAGATCTAGACGAAGACCCGCCACGACTGGTGGATCTCCCCTTCGCCTTCTCCGTCGCCGACGCCTTCTTCGCGCGTTCCAACGCCGCCGTCTTCTCCTTGACCATGGCTGCCGGCGGGACGCGCGAGGGGAAGTTGTGCGGAGGCGAGAGCGAGCGCGTTGGGCGGAGACGAAGGGAGCAGAGAGAGAATGCTGAGGCACTGTTCAAAAAACCCTCGCCGGGCGCATTTATAAGATCCCTTCCGAGTGGATGACAGGTGGGCCCGGTCGATCTAATCATATCCTGAACAGTTACGCGGACGCGATACGTGGCGAAAAAAGCGGCGCGGGGATCGAGGCGTCTATGCCCTGTCCCGTCCGAACACCGCGGTCCGCCCCGCTTCGCGCGCTTCCCCAAATTTCGCATCCCGCGGAATCCGCGAACGGCAGATCGGTCTGCCAAACGCGGGATTTCCTGCGATCCGTCGCTCGGAAATCGGCGAAGTCCAAAAGATCACTCGACGAAGGAAAAGAATGGATCGAGTCGACTGAAGAAAAGTTGCTCACTATCAACAAAGAGATTTTTTGGTTCAAAACAACGCACGACCAGTATGCGAAGGCTAATCGGAAACAACATCAACTCCTTCATCACTCAAGCCTCAATCCATTCGGGGGCTAATGATGGAGTCATGTACCTAGGGTAGGGTCACAGACCTGATCTAAGTACCCTGCCCAAGGACACCCTTAGAAGAGATCACCTTCCAGTCGACCTACGAGGGACTCACTCGACTGACTTGAAGGACTCGACCACGAAGACTCACTCGACCACCAGAAGGTCAAGAGGCACTCTGCACTGCAACGGTCTGTAATTAAGTAGACTTTATGATAGTAAAGACACTTTATGTGGGGCGTTAGACTTAATGTACCTTAAACCCTTCATTACGTGGGTTGGCTGGGGTCCTGGCGCACTCTATATAAGCCACCCCCCTCCACAGACAGAAGGGTTCGGCACCTTGTAATCCATATACACATAATCCACTCGACCGCCTCCGGGCTCCGAGACGTAGGGCTTTTACTTCCTCCGAGAAGGGCCTAAACTCGTACATCTCTTGTGTTTGCAACCTCTCCATATCTAGGACCTTGCCTCTCCATACCTACCCCCCACTCTATTGTCAGACTTAGATCCACGACAGCGACTCCCCCAAACCCCTGAAAATCAACTGACCCAAAAGTCGATTCAGTCGACTGAAGTGGGGCTTAATCGGATCAGAGCAGCAGCACGAGCGAGGGGGAGAGCAGCACCAGCAGCAGCTGGGTGAGTGAGCGATCAAGCGAGATCCAGAGCAGCAGCAGCAGTGCGAGCGAGCGAGCGAGAGCTGGAGCAGCAGCAGCATATCCGGCTGGTATGGGCGCTGCCGCCAAAGGGGCCTCGCACTGGGGGAGAGCCGCCGTGGAGATGTCGCCCACGGCGCCGGCTTCAAGGTAGCCGCTCCATGGGGGTGCGGGATGGAGCACCGTCGGCGCCGGGAGGTCGAGTTAAGGAGAAGATGCGATGTGATGAGTGTACAACCTCTTTGGCGGCGCCGAGTAGGCCTCAGCTTCGTCCGAGGAGTCGGTGAGGATGCTGCGGTTCCGGTGGAGTAGGTTAAGGCAGCGCTGTGGGGATGGAGCAGACGCGATAGACGAGGCGATCATCGGAGCAGCTCCTTGGAGGTGGAGGACAGGGCGGCTAAACCGGCTGGACGGCGAGATGGACGACGGATCCTCATCCGGGGAGGTGGACGAGGGACGTCAAGCTGTTGCGGTGGACGACGTCGTCGAGGAAGAGGCTCCGGCTGGGCAGCAATGACGTGGCGGACGGAGGAGGGTGGGGTTTCGTGGCTGGAGTGGAGAGGTTATGGTGGCCTGGGATTTCGAATGGCGAAAAGGGGGCGATGGGAGGGGGTGAAGCATGACTTAGGGACGCGCTTGTCCAAAATATAGGGTGTGTTACAAAAGTACCCCCCACCGATTTGAACTAGCGGCCCTTTCGGCTCAGGGTTAGAAGGGGGATTTCACGTGTCGGGATTTGGCAGCTGGAGGGAGTTTTTGCGCGCGTTGTAATTTCGGGATAGCAAGGCGCGGGTTGTGAAGGCGCCAGTTTTGGGAGCACGATATTTGAATTTTCGGGATATAACAAGACGCGGGTTGAATTTTAGGGACAAGCCTAACGTGTAGTAATATTGTACTTGTACGTACCAAATCAATTCGCACTTCCCTCAACCAAAAAGAAAACGAAAAAAATAAAACTATTCACACCACACAAAGAGAGAGTCTTGCCCCGTTTTACTATACAAATGCTATTCAAAGCTACTCCCTCCTTCCATCTATATAGGGCCTAATGCGTTTTTCGATGCTAACTTTGACCAAATATTAGAGCAATGATATATGACATGCAACTTACACAAAGCACACCGTTAACTTCGTCTATGAAAGGTTCTTTCAATGATATAATTTTCACATTGTGCATGTCATGTACTATTAATCTTGTCAATAGTCAAAGACGGTCTTAAAAATCTCATTACGCCCTATATAGATGGAAGGAGGGAGTACGAATCCATGTTATGTCCGATTAAATTTTTTCGCTTGCTGTATAATGCATGTAACCTACTCATACCAACATTTTAGTGCATTCCAAATGTCTATACTACCGCTGCAATTCGAACTAAATTTGAATTCGTTTCTCTATTTCAATAAGAATCTACAATCATGATTATTGCCAACTTCAACCATCGTTCGTGTATTACCTTAATAGCACACCACATGATTACTATAGAGATAGATATGAACTATGTGTACTACATGAACTCGAATTCTATTTTTTGAATACACTTGATGTTGATTCCAAATAATAGTACATTTGATGTACTAACTATATATTCATAATCTACACCATGTTCCATATGTACACCATGTTTATCACACAAAGTATAGTGCCCCGCCCCCTACATTATGACAAGTATTTAGACCTGAGTTGCAAAAGCCACACATTAGCCCAAATTATAATCAATGTTCTACATTATGATATCTTCTTCAAGTATCCGTATCCACCTTTTTATAATGAATTATGATCTTTGTTCGTCTTTTACACCTTCATGATCCTCTTCTATTTGTAGCTAGCTAGCGCTAACTTTCTATCGTGCATGCACACGCCCGCCCCCCTCACACACCCTTAGCGTCCCCTCCATCGCACACGTTCATTATTTCTCTTTAGGTCGTCCACCAATGGTGTGTGTAGGCCCCCGGCTCCTTCTTTCTGGCACACACCGGTTGATATACCTCTCTAGCCAAGTGTGCCTACAACAAACACATATATACTTCCCCTCTTCTCTTCTCACCATCCATGCACCCATATGTCCAATACGATTCCACGCAGGTGCACACTCCTGCCCCTCTTTTCATTAATCACATGCTCGCACACTCCTCCCCCCTCGACATGGTAGGCCTCTCGCACCACCTCCTAGCCACACCCTCTCCCCATGTCTGCCTCTCCGGACCTTATTTGCTTCTAACACATGCAGGCGTGTATATGAACTGATCTCCCTACATATAGCCAGGTCGACTATAATTCGTTTTCACCAAGCACCAATACACTTACCTCGCTAGTTATGTCTCTCCTTTTCTTGGACACACGATGGTTGATCTTCCTATGTAGTTACGCATGCTTACCACAACCATATCTTCTCCCCTCATCATCCTTGAATACCTCCCGACCCATCTCTCACACGCACGTGCATAGACAGACAGACATCCTGCCCTCTCTTATTGATATTGCACTCATACCCTCCGTTTGTCTAGCAGGCCTCTCCCACCATTTGTGAGACGCCACTCCACCACCAACCCTCCGACGCTCTACCTTTGTCTTTTTCCCAACCTTATTCCTCCGCTACACATATCCATGGATGTCGATCGATCTCCCTCAATACATAGCTAGGTCTCTCTCCTTCCCCACACATATACTAGTCGACCGGTCTCTCCCCCCCCCCCCCCACACACCGATAGTCGAACGTTTTAGGTAGGTATCCATGCCACGGAGAAGAACTGCACCTCTGCCCTCTCAAATTCCAGTAGGCCAGCTGCCCTGTATCTTTGACATGGGCAAACACAAATTTGATGGCACTCTTTATCGATCGCGCAGCCACACACTTAATCCCTGTTTTCAATTCTATCGACATCTCACGTCCATGACTCTGTTTCACACACATTGCATATGTTAGGTTTTTCTGATTGAGATATCATCAACACATTGCCTCTGTTTCGCACAAACCATTTCTCTCACACCCACCCACGTACGTACCTGCACCTAAAGAAGAAGTGCACGCAGGACGCACGTACTCGGGTCTCGTTCCCGACCACACCCGCGCGGGTACACGGTGGAGTTCGTTTCTGTACGAAAAGGCAGCCCACATGATAATTTGACGCGTGTAGCGGTTGTTTACTCGAAGGAGGGTCGGGTACCACGCCTAGAATATAAAACGATTGCCGTGGGGAAAATGGAAAAATGGGTTTGTCTCTCGTGAGTCTCGTCACACAAGGCCGCCGTGGCCTCTCACTCTCAGCGTTGGTCAGTAATCCGGCCGCATCCCGTCCGCCGGCGTAAAGGGAGGATGTGCATCGTCTCTCCGTTCGACGGCGTTGAGGCAGCTTGTACTAATCTGCGGTACCCGCCGTTCTCTTTGACCAAGCTCCGGTGCGGTAGGGCCTTCACCACTTGCTCGCTGCCGCAGTATGGGCAGATCCCGGCCACCGACGCCCTCCTAGTAACATCCCGATGACCCTCAGGTACATCTTCCTCCGGACTTGCTCCACTGCCCATCTTCCCATGTTGCTGCATGTGGATCTTCTTTAGTTGTTTGCTTAAATCGTATCTCGGCCGACGTACTTTCCATCTTGCAATCTTGTCCTCAAACCATTTTTGATAAACCACCATGTGCTATCTTTCCCTTTTTACATGGAACATGCTTCTTTTTTGTCGGCGTATGTTTCTTCAACTCATGTTATTGGGCAGTAATTGTTTCCTTTTGACCTCCTTTTGCAAACACGGCTATCCATTTTCACCTCGTTGCTATTGCGACCTTCTGGTGAACTGCACAAATCACTTTTCTGAAGAGTGTTTTGTGCAGTTCCGCCAAAATGTCACACGGGCAACGTTTTTACATTTCTGTGGGACTGCGGAAAGGGAGATTGGTTTTGCTATCCTCCTCATCCAACTCCGTGCCTAATCTTCTCCAACAAGAAGTTAGTCCTAAAGAGAGATCGTAGAGGTGATCGGCTTCCATTTATGTGTGTTATGTTTCATCATCCAGTTCCACTATTATTGTAATCACACTGACTGGATACTTTGCAAACAGGGATGGTCCGCCCGATTTTAGTGGAGCTGCACAAAATGATCGGATTGTGGTGTCCTTCATACACCTCTTTTTTGGCTACAGAGCTGGGTGAAACTAGCTGCCAAGCAATGAACACTGTGCCAAGGAAATGGAGCCATGCCTACGAACAACATCGATCAATTATATTTTTTTCTTTATTTGTACACCTTCTCACAACTTTGTCTTCAGTTGTGATGAATGTAGGTGCTGATATGCGAACCATTGAGATGCATTAGCCATGGTAGTTTCATTTGTATTTGATGGAATGTTGTAACGAGATAATCTTGAGGCAAGACACATGAATCCTAAGTTGAAACCTTTTTCCCTGCGGGAACCAGAGTTGAAACCTTCATAGCATCACAGTACAATTTCATCAAAATTATGCGTACATATAAACAAATCCTGAAGGATTGATAGAAATGCCAGAAACAATTCAACTTCGTTTCGCCGACATGTTGGACATCCTTCATCCGGCTCCACCTGCCATGCAGCAATATTGAGTGCACAACACAACTTCAGGGAAAGATTCACCCCGGTCGTTGCACCACAGTAGTAATGACTAGTGAGCAGTCAAATCACAGAGCCCCACCTTTGCCATAGTAAGTTGCTCAGACGAAGCAACCATCATTTCTCTGTTCCTTGAATCCGCTGGTACTCCCATATTCCCACAGTATAATAAGTTGCTCGGGCGAATCAACCATCACTATATCCTCTCACGTGTGATGACCACAGGAGCTATCCATTCGGATTGCATGTTAAAAAAAATAAAGGTCGATAACTAATGCGGCAAACTTTCAAAAAAAAAACTAATGCAGCACCTCGGGCCAACGCAGCCAGATCGCATTTTGCACGAGAAATTACACACCATGTTTTGTTGACATGTGGTCCCATTCCAACATATCAGTGAGACAATGGCGAGTAGTAGGAGTATTTCCGAACCGACGTGTAGGCCGGGGTGCCCCTTCGTGAACCGTGGCAAACTGGCAACCGCCCACCGACTCTTCGCCTTTCCCTCTTGATTTGGAACTGCTGTCACACGCTCTTCCTCTCCCTCCTCCATTTTCCTTCAGCCCTTCACCCTTTCTTCAGCCATTGTTCGACCATCTTCTCCATGGAGGGAACAGGACGGAAACGACCCCGTTATTCTTGCCCCGATCTAAAAGATGACGTGGTGGAGGAACTCATTGATCGGTGCGACGTCATCACCTCGGCTAGCATGGCAGGTTTGCTCAAGCCCATTCTTGACTCAACTAATAACATCATTACAAGGAACCCAAGAGTCAAGGAGCGGTTTGATCTCCCTTACCTTCTTCGTCGTGACACTGATGACTGGCGCCGTCATGACGGAGGCCTCGCCCTGTGCAAGTTAATGCCGCTTGATAATGATACATATGATGTTAAGATGCCATCGCTTGAGGGCAAGGCTTGGGCAGGCGCAAATGGAGATTGGGTTGTTTACATTGGGTCCAACTGCGAGTGGGAACTTGTGAATGTCTACACTCATGACCGGGTTCCACTTCCAAAAATCTCAGCAGACTGCCCAGAGGTTGAGCACACCAGTATTGTACGCACGTTCAAATACAATCATGGTGACTGTCTTCTATGGAAGATAGCAATTTCTCGAGTTCCCAACCGCTCTTGGAATTACAACAACTATGAAGTTATTGCTATCTTCGACAAGCTTGTTGCCGTCCTTGAGTATTTTGATGCAATTGAATACGAGGGCCTTGTGTTTACTACCACCACTCGTGGCACTGTTTTTGCATGGAGTCGTTGTTTCGGTACGTTTGTCTTCCACCGTAATTATAATTGTTTCATGCACATGCATGCGGGTTAGCAAGTTTCCCTTTACTAATTAACCTTCTTCTTGTGTTTCCAAGGTCCTGCGAACATTCCACCACCTATACTTGAAGATTTTTTAACCAAGGGGGAGATGACGATGGTGATGATCACGAGCATGAGGACGAGCAGCGCCCATATACTATTTGGCGCCTGGCAACTAATTCCGATGGATCACCTCTTCACGTGTGTATACAGCCCACTAATGATGTTACTGCTAAGGAAGCAGGTGTAGTCTCCCATGGTCGCACTCTACGGACCTATTCCAACACCCGTTGCATGGTATTCGGGATGGATACTAGTGTGCTAGTGCCAACTCCATGTCCCTGGTACAGAATTGATAGTCTTGGAGAAAACTCGCTCTTCTTGGACAAAACTATCCAATGATGGTGAAAGGCGATCCATCTGCTGTTGACACAATGTTACTACCATTTATGAGAAGCAACTGTGTCTATACCTCGGACATTTTGGTGGTTCCCTACCCTGGTACTGATATAGAAGGCCGCTTCAGCCTGGATGATCAGTCCTGCGTTGGTCTCCAGATCGACAATGGATGGCCCGTCCCAGAGAATCACTTTTGGTTCAAAGCAAGCATTTCCAACGCCGAGGAATGGTTGAGTTGAAGTTCATTTCATTGCTTGTTATTTGTTGTGTGGTGAAAACTTTAGTATTTATAATGTATCCTCGTTGTCGATGTGGGTTGATGACCTATTGTATGTAATAAAATGATTTGCCTGTGATAAACTTACTAAATTTATGAATGGCTTTTGAGTCGCTTCTGTGAGTGAGGGGTGCGACAAGGAAAAGAAATATTTTCCGAATACATAATTGTACGTGCATTGCAACAGGTTATCGGATGAGGCCAATCAACAATAGTAGTACACTATTTGTACTAGCTTCACATGCTTCACGCGTTGTGTGGGTGTTTTTACTGTAGCCATATTCTACTCTACTACGTAACCAGCACCTCGAATCCTCGATACTAGTAGCACTATATAGTAAGTAGTAGGAGTAGTAGGGTGGCATGGGCCAGAACAAGCATTCACGTCCAGGAGTACGGCACACGCCACCAGCACGACTTCCATCTGACACCATATTTCTTGGAGTCCATGCTAGAGCAATCTCTTCAACCTCATCATTTCTCTAACTCATCCATCGCGCGGCGGGCGAGGTGGGGGTTTGCCGATAGTTGGTTTCCTTAACTGCTTCCCACTTGTAAGGCCAACTGCAACACATGACCCCAAACGGACCTCCGTTTTGCATGAACTCTAACGATAATTTTGACTAGAAAAGCAAGACCAAAGAAAACAAGAACCACAAGAATACATTTTACTACTCCTGTAAGTTGGATTAGTGCCTTCTCAATGCATTCACTGTTGATCTGCGGAGGCTCGATCTTGCGTGCTTCTTTCTTCTTCGAGTGTAAAGAAGTAGACATTGCTTCCTCACATCTAGTCTCATGTCTAGCCTCTATTCTAGTACTCCCTCCGGTCCGTTTTTCTCTGCGTCTAAGCAGCAACACGCATACCAAGTAGGAGTATCAACAAGTGCACTAATCTCATCTATAGCCTCTGTGCTAGCTAAAAGTGATAGAACATCTACTAAATTGCGCTCTATCAATATATGGATGTACTCTTCTTCCCAATACAAAAACTTGCATCCATTCTACTCCCTCCGTTGCACAATACATGCCTTCTATTTGTCAAAATATATATGTATCTAGACATGTTTTAGTATATAGGTACATCCATTTTTGGACAAATGGAAGTCAAGTATTTTGGAACGGAGGGAGTACACAATAAATTTTTTAAGTTAGCACAACTAGTCTAATCCGAGAGCACAACCAAAGATTTGGTCGGGTTCTTCCTCCTTTTGCCGACACATGGGACATCCAACATCCAGGTCGTGTCATGAAAGAAAATAGAGTGGTAGTTGAAGCCATGAGATGTGCATCTTGGGTTAAACTGTAAACAGAATCTTACTACTCTTGAGTAACTCCAAAAGCAGCCACCAAAGATCTTTCTTGGATTTGTTTTTCATCACCAGCACGTCGAGGTGAAAGATGTGCAGGTTCAGTGGGTCCTCTTGCGTTTTCACTGACATGTGGGGCCGCATGTGAGCAAACAGACGATGGGCTCCACGCGTCCGCTGGCTGGCTGAGAAGAGAGATAGAGGAGGGCTGAGCACGGACTGCAGGAAATTTGTTCTACGTAACCAGCACCTTGATATTCGCGTGTGGTTGTTTCTAGAATAAAAAAAAGGAGGTACCTCTACTTTTGTTACTCCCACTATGCCTAGCCTAAGGTTAGTAGGTGACCTTGCGCTTGGCTCTTCGCCTCTTCCGGAAGTCGATGGTTCTACAGTAGTGCTTCTGGCAATCTGACACCAAATGAAGTACTGCACGTCCACCGCTTGTAAGCAAAAGTTTCTCCTTGTGCCGCGAGCCACCGCGCACGCGTTGGCGAGGGAGAAGGCGTAATCAAGCTTCTCATCATTCTGCGAGTTGACGGGACACATTAAAGTTATTTACTAGTAGTACGTACTCTCTCCAAAAAAGGGCTGACCATGTCATTGCTACCATCCCGTGCTCCGTCGTTGAGTACATGCACTATTCACGTGCCATTCACGTGCCATCGAGGAGAAAAAATATTGCGTAGGTGCCATCGAAGTGCACGACTCACTTACGGAAAAGGGTTTCCCCCCACTCCCCCCCCCCCCCCGCACGACTCACTTACACACTGCTTATCTGATTATCTCCATTTTCTTGCATGACACGTGCACCTTGATGCTAGATGTCTCATGTGTTGGGAAAAGGATGAACAAAGCTCACTTAAAAGAAAAAAGTTGAAGAACATAGATTCTCAACGACCAAGGAGGAGCAAGGAACCTTGCGGTGGAGCATCTGCAAGGAACCTTGCACGTTTTCCGCTGTTTTTTGCCGCCTGCCGACCTATAAACAACTAAGAGAACATGAACTTTTCGCTAACCACTAGAAACAGTACATCAGGATGCTAAGTTGAATATGTTTTATACTCCCTCCGTTCCCAAATATAAGTCTTTTTACATATTTCAATAAGGGACTACATACGAAACAAAATGAGTGAATCTACACTCTAAAATATGTACACAAGCCAACGCACTAACTCCATCCGATCCAACTCATGCACATACGCGCACAACATGGAGCACACAACGCACGTACACAAGACGTGCATGCACACATGCTCGGCTGCAGAATGCATGTGAATAACACATGCATGCGCACACACTCGGCTGCATGGAGGCGTGCACCATCCGCGGCGACATCTGGTTCATCGTGCTACGGCGAAGCTCGCACGCAACGGTGCATACTGATAACCCACAAGTATACGGGATCGCAACAGTTTTCGAGGGTAGAGTATTCAACCCAAATTTATTGATTCGACACAAGGGGAGCCAAAGAATATTCTCAAGTATTAGCGGCTGAGTTGTCAATTCAACCACACCTGGAAACTTAGTATCTGCAGCAAAGTGTTTAGTAGCAAAGTAATATGATAGTGGCGGTAACAGTAACAAAAGTAAAGACAGCAAAAGTAATGTTTTTGGTATTTTGTAGTGATTGTAACAGTAGCAACGGAAAAGTAAATAAGCAAGAACCAGTATATGGAAAACTCATAGGCACCGGATTAGCGATGGATAATTATGTCGGATGCGGTTCGTCATGTAACAGTCATAACATAGGGTGACACAAAACTACCTCCAGTTCATCAATGTAATGTAGGCATGTATTCCGTATATAGTCATACGTGCTTATGGAAAAGAACTTGCATGACATCTTTTGTCCTACCCTCCCGTGGTAGCGGGGTCCTATTGGAAACTAAGGGATATTAAGGCCTCCTTTTAATAGAGAACCGGAACAAAGCATTAGCACAAAGTGAATACATGAACTCGTCAAACTATGGTCATCACCGGGAGTGGTCCCGATTATTGTCACTTCGGGGTTGCCGGATCATAACACATAGTAGGTGACTATAGACTTGCAAGATAGGATTAAGAACACACATATATTCATGAAAACATAATAGGTTCAGATCTGAAATCATGGCACTCGGGCCCTAGTGACAAGCATTAAGCATAGCAAAGTCATAGCAACATCAATCTCAAAACATAATGGATACTAGCGATCAAACCCTACCAAAACTAACTCGATTACATGATAAATCTCATCCAACCCGTCACCGTCCAGCAAGCCTATGATGGAATTACTCACGCACGGCGGTGAACATCATGAAATTAGTGATGGAGGATGGTTGATGATGACGATGGCGACAAATCCCCCTCTTCGGAGCCCCGAACGGACTCTAGATCAGCCCTCTCGAGAGAGATTAGGGCTTGGCGGCGGCTCCGTATCGTAAAACGCGATGATTTCTTCTCTCTGATTTTTTTCTCCCCGAAAGCCAACATATAGAGTTGGAGTTGGCGTTAGAGGGCCACCAGGGGGCCCATGAGGTAGGGGGCGCACCCAAGGGGGGCGCGCCCCCCACCCTCGTGGACAGGGTGTGGGCCCCCTGGTCTTCATCTTTGGCGAGGATTTTTTATTGTTTTTTCTAAGGTGTTCCGTGGAGTTTCAGGTCATTTCAAGAACTTTTATTTTCTGCACATAAAACAACACCATGGCAATTCTGCTGAAAACAGCGTCAGTCCGGGTTAGTTCCATTCAAATCATACAAGTTAAAGTCCAAAACCAGGGCAAAAGTGTTTGGATAAGTAGATACGATGGAGACGTATCAACTCCCCCAAGCTTAAACCCTTGCTTGTCCTCAAGCAATTCAGTTGACAAACTGAAAGAGAAAAAGAAAAACTTTTACAAACTCTGTTTGCTCTTGTTGTTGTAAACATGAAAAGCCAGCATTCAAGTTTCAGCAATTATTATGAGCTAACCATACTCACAATAACACGTAGATCTCACAATTACTCATATCAATAGCATAATCAGCTAGCGAGCCATAATAATAAAACTCGGATGACAACACTTTCTCAAAATAATCATAACATGATATAACAAAATGGTATCTCGCTATCCCTTTCTGAGACCGCAAAACATAAATGCAGAGCACCTTTAAAGATCAAGGACTGACTAAACATTGTAATTCATGGTAAAAGATATCCAGTCAAGTCATACCCAATATAAACCAATAATAATGAATGCAAACGACAGTGTGCTCTCCAGAGGGTGCTTTTTTGATAAGAAGGATGATGACTCAACATAAAAGTAAATAGATAGGCCCTTTGCAGAGGGAAGCAGGGATTTGTAGAGGTGCCAGAGCTCGATTTTAAAATAGAGATTGAATAACATTTTGAGCGGCATACTTTTGCTGTCAACGCAACAACTATGAGATGATGATATCTTCCATGCTAAAACAATTATAGGCGGTTCCCAAACAGAATGGTAAAGTTTATACTCCCCATCCTCCACAAGCATCAATCCATGGCTTGCTCGAAACAATGAGTGCCTCCAACATTCAACGGGTCCCAGGGGGAGTTTTGTTTGCGATTATTTTGATTTAGTTTGCATAAAGCATGGGACTGGGCATCCCGGCTACCAGCCATTTTCTCGTGAATGAGGAGCGGAGTCCACTTCTCTTGAGAATAACCGCCTAACATGGAAGATAAGGGCAGCCCTAGTTGAAACATGAGTTGCTCGAGCATACAAAACAGAATTTCATTTGAAGGTTTGGAGTTTGGCACATACAAATTTACTTGGAACGGCAGGTAGATACCGCATATAGGAAGGTATAGTGGACTCATATGGAACAACTTTGGGGTTTAAGGAGTTTGGATGCACAAGCAGTATTCCCGCTTAGTACAGGTGAAGGCTAGCAAAATACTGGGAAGCGACCAACTGGGAGAGCGACAACAGTCGTAAACATGCATTAAAATTAATTTACACCGAATACAAGCATGAGTAGGGTATAATCTACCATGAACATAAATATCATGAAGGCTATGTTGATTTGATTCAACTACATGCGTGAACATGTGCCAAGTCTAGTCACTCAATTCATTTAAAGGAGGATACCATCCCATCATACCACATCATAATCATTCTAATAGCATGTTGGCATGCAAGGTAAACCATTATAACTCATAGCTAATCAAGCATGGCACAAGCAACTATAATCTCTAAATGTCATTGCAAATATGTTCTCTTCATAATAGCTGACTCAGGAACGATGAATCATCATATTTACAAAAACAAGAGAGGTTGAGTTCATACCAGCTTTTCTCATCCCAATAAGTCCATCATATATCATCATTATTGACTTTCACTTGCACGACCGAATGATGTGTATAATAATAAGAGTGCACGTGCATTGGACTAAGCTGGAATCTGCAAGCATTCAACTCAAAAGAGAAGACAAGTAATATGGGCTCTAAGTTAAATAAACAATCATGCATATAAGAGCCACTAAGCATTTTCAATATGGTCTTCTCGACCCCCAAAGAAAGGAAAAGAAATAAAAACTATTTACACGGGAAAGCTCCCAACAAGCAAAAGAAGAACGCGAAATATTTTTGGGTTTTCTTTTTGATTACTACAGCAAATAAATAAACTAGTACTAATTTTTTGGTTTTTTCTTCTTAAGGTTTATCAAACACACAAGAAGAAAGTAGGAAAAAGAAAATAAACTAGCATGGATATTACAGTGAAAGAGTATGAGCACCGACATCTAGCAATGAGTGTGTGTGAACATAAATGTAATGTCGGTGGGAAATACGTACTCCCCCAAGCTTAGGCTTTTGGCCTAAGTTGGTCTATTGCTAGGGATAGCCTGGCGGATACTCGTAGGTGAAGCTGGGGTCATACTATGACGAAGAAGGCTCCGGCTGCCACTGGCTAGCAACCTCCTCTGGATCCCAAGAATAGACATATAGTCGTGGAGGCTCATCTTGTGGTTCCGGTTCCGGGGCTGGTGCAGGATTCCGATAGGCTTGAATAGCGGACCACGGAACGATGTGAGGACCTGCAGATAAGTTAAACAAAGAAGGAGCAGGCAAAGTAATAGTCTCAGGGTGATGTTTATCAAAGTATAATTTGTATTTGAGCTCCCCTTCACGACTCTTAACAAGAAAGTCATGCGCTGTCATACTCTTATAATCTAAATAAGCACGGGGCAGTGCTATTTCTTCTTTCTCCTCATGCCTAATAGGTATTTCAAAATGTTCAGCTAGGCGTGAAGCATAAATGCCTCCAAAGATGGGGCCCTTAGTACGGTTCAGACTCAACCATCTAGCAACAATTCCACCCATACTAACAGAGTTATTGCGGTATAAACTATGGAACAAAATAATAATATCAGGAATACTAAGGTTCCCACAGTTTCCACGTCCAATCAAGCAACGACTAGCAAATAAGGCAAAGTAGCATAAAATAGGAAAATGTATGCTAGTGATCCTTGCATCAGAAACCTTCCTGGTTTCTCCCACAGTGATAGTGTTAATAAAAGCTTCTACTTCGTTACGGTGGGGTTCATCTAAGGTGCCCTCAAAGGGTATTCTGCAAACCTCGTAGAATTCAGCTAATGCCATCTCTTTAAAAATGTCATGTAAATGAAATTCTACTGTTGGAGGTGAATTCTTAGGGAAAAAGTAGAAGTTTTGCACAAAAGTATTTGTGAGTAAGAGATACTGATGACGTTGGTCACGGAGGAAGTCGGTGAGGCCGGCGTTCTCAATCAACAAATAGAAATCCTCATAAATCCCGGCTCTCCTCAAAAAGTCATCGGATGGCCATTCACACGGCCAGACCTCCGCGGTGTGAGGCAAATTAAATTTGGGCTTCTGCTCTTCTTCCTTTTGTTTTTCCTTCGAGCTTGGGCTCGACGAGCCCCTCAAAAGTCTCTTCATTATTTTCTGAAACAATCAGAAATTTTTAGTAACTTCAAATAAAAGTGAACCAACTTCAATAAAATTGATAGCAACAACTCCTACAAGTGCCTAGAGCCCGTATAAAGCATTGGAACTACTTGGAACCATATAAATTTGAAATGCAAGCTCAAGAACATGGTCACCTATGCAGCAAAAATTTGCAATGAATAAAGCACTAGAACAAAAACTAATTGGACCAATGGAGGAGTCACATACCAAGGAACAATCTCCCCAAGCAGTTTTGCGAGAGGTGCTTTGAGCAAGGAGATCGAAAATCACAGCAATGGGGGCTGGAACTCGTGCTTGAGTTGGTTTTTCGTGTTTGTGTGAGGCAGAGGAAGAAGATGGGTGCAGGAATAAGTGGAGGAGGTCCACCGTGGGCCCACGAGGCAGGGGGCGCGCCCAGGGGGGTAGGGCGCGCCCTCCACCCTCGTGGCCAGGTGGCAGCTCCCCCCGCGGTAATTTTTGCACAGTAAAACCTCAAATATTCCCGAAAAAATCATATTAAATTGTCATGGCATTCTAAGGACTTTTATTTTTGGGATATTTTTATATTGCACGAATAAATCAGGAGACAGACAGAAAAATACTATTTTACTTTATTTCTACTAAATAAAAAGGAAATATAAAGAGGGTACAAAAGGTTGTGCTTCTAGTTTCATCCATCCCATGCTCATCAAAAAGAATCCACTAACAAGGTTGATCAAGTCTTGTTCACAAACTCATTCCGATACTCATGGAACCGGAGAAATTTCAAATAACACTAAGTTACCTCAACGGGGATATGAAAATCCCCAACAATAAGAATATCATACTTTTTCTTAACAGTAGGGAGAGGAAATTCAAAACCTCCAAATATAATCGATCAAAATTTTCCAATAGAGTTGATACTATAAACTTGAGGTTGTTTCCTCGGAAAGTGTACCGTGTGCTCATTGCCATTAACATGAAAAGTGACATTGCCTTTGTTGCAATCAATAACAGCCCCTGCAGTATTAAGAAAAGGTCTTCCAAGAATAATAGACAAACTATCATCCTCGGGAATATCAAGAATAACAAAGTCCGTTAAAATAGTAACGTTTGCAACCACAACAGGCACGTCCTCACAAATACCGACATGTATAGCAGTTGATTTATCAGCCATTTGCAAAGATATTTCAGTAGGTGTCAACTTATTCAAGTCAAGTCTACGATATAAAGAGAGAGGCATAACACTAACACCGGCTCCAAGATCACATAAAGCAGTTTTAACATAATTTCTCTTAATGGAGCATGGTATAGTAGGTACTCCGGGATCTCCAAGTTTCTTTGGTATTCCACCCTTAAAAGTATAATTAGCAAGCATGGTGGAAATTTCAGCTTCAGGTATCTTTCTTTTATTAGTAATGATATCCTTCATATACTTAGCATAAGGATTTGTTTTGAGCACATCAGTTAATCGCATACGCAAAAAGATGGGTCTAATCATTTCAGCAAAGCGCTCAAAATCCTCATCATTCTTTTTCTTGGATGGTTTCGGAGGAAAAGGCATGGGTTTCTGAACCCATGGTTCCCTTTCTTTACCATGTTTCCTAGCAACGAAGTCTCTTTTATCATAACGTTGATTCTTTGATTGTGGGTTATCAAGATCAACAGCAGGTTCAACTTCTACATCATTATCATTACTAGGTTGAGCATCAACATGAACATTATCACTAACATTTTCACCTGGTTCATGTTCATCACCTGATTGTGTTTCAGCATCAGACATAGAGATATCATTTGGATTCTCAAGTGGTTCAGTAATAGGTTCACTAGAAGTTTGCAAAGTCCTATCATTTTTCTTTTTCTTCCTTTTAGAAGAACTAGGTACATCAATATTATTTCTCTGAGAATCTTGCTCGATTCTCTTAGGGTGGCCTTCAGGATACAAAGGTTCCTGAGTCATTCTACCAGTTCTAGTAGCCACTCTGACAACATAATCTTTTTTCTTACTATTCATTTCATCAAGCACTTCTTTCTGAGCTTTAAGTACTTGTTCTACTTGAGTGGTAACCATAGAAGCATGTTTGCTAACAAGTTTAAGTTCACCTCTAATATCAGCCATATAATCACCCAAGCGTTTAATCATAAAGGTATTTTGTTTTAATTGTCTACCAAAATAAGCATTAAAGTCATCTTGCTTAAACATAAAGTCATCAAACTCATCCAAGCACTGACTAGCAATTTTAGTAGGAGGGACTTCAACTTTATCATATCTATAAAGAGAATTTACCTTTACTACCTGTGTCGGGATATCGGGAGGTTCTTCAGTAAGTAAGTAATTGAGATCATATACTTCTTCAACAGGCGGTAAATTAAGACCATGTATTTCTTCAATAGGAGGTAAATTCTTAACATCTTCAGCTTTAATACCTTTTTCTTTCATAGATTTCTTTGCCTCTTGCATATCTTCGGGACTGAGAAATAGAACACCTCTCTTCTTCGGAGTTGGTTTAGGAATAGGCTCAGTAATTGGCTCAGGAGCTGGCTAAGGAGTGGCTCGGGAGGTGCCCAATTATTTTCATTTGTCAACATATTATTCAATAGAATTTCAGCTTCATCCGGTGTTCTTTCCCTGAAAAGAGAACCAGCACAACTATCCAGGTAATCTCTGGAAGCATCAGTTAGTCCATTATAAAAGATATCAAGTATTTCAGGTTTCTTAAGAGGATGATCAGGCAAAGCATTAAGTAACTTGAGAAGCCTCCCCCAAGCTTGTGGGAGACTCTCTTCTTCAATTTGCACGAAGTTGTATATTTCCCTCAAAGCAACTTGTTTCTTATGAGCAGGGAAATATTTAGCAGAGAAGTAATAAATCATATCCTGGGGACTTTGCACACAACCAGGATCAAGAGAATTAAACCATATCTTAGCATCACCCTTTAATGAGAAGGAAATATTTTGAGTAAATAAAGGTAGCGCGATCTCTCATCATTAGTAAACAGGGCGGCTATATCATTCAACTTAGTAAGATGTGCCACAACAGTTTCAGATTCATAGCCATAAAAAGGATCAGACTCAACCAAAATAATTATATCTGGATCAACAGAAAAATCATAATAATCCTTATTGGGAACACAGATAGGTGAAGTAGCAAAAGCAGGGTCGGGTCTCATTCTATCTCTAAAAGATTCTTTACTCCATTTAACTAGCAACCTCTTAAGTTCATATCTATCCTGGCAAGCAAAAATAGCTGTAGAAGATTCCGCATCAAAAAGATAACCCTCAGGAATAGCAGGCATATTTTCATCATCACTCTCATCATCGTATCCAGGTTCAATAATTTCTCTTTCTCTAGACCTAGCAATTTGCTCATCAAGAAATTCACCAAGGGGCACAATAGTATCAAGCATAGAAGTAGTTTCATCATAAGTATCATGCATAGTAGAAGTGGCATCATCAATAACATGCGACATATCAGAATTCATAGCAGTAGCAGGTTTAGGTGTCGCTAGCTTACTTATAACAGAAGGAGAGTCTAGTGCAAGGCTAGATGGCAGTTCCTTACCTCCCCTTGTAGTTGAGGGCAAAATAGTAGTTCGATCGTGTTTCAAGTTCTTCATAGTGTCCAGCAGATATAAATCCCAAGTGACTCAAAGAATAGAGCTATGCTCCCCGGCAACGGCACCAGAAAAAGGTCTTAATAACCCACAAGTATAGGGGATCACAACAGTTTTCAAGGGTAGAGTATTCAACCCAAATTTATTGATTCGACACAAGGGGAGCCAAAGAATATTCTCAAGTATTAGCAGCTGAGTTGTCAATTCAAGCACACCTGGAAACTTAGTATCTGCAGCAAAGTGTTTAGTAGCAAAGTAATATGATAGTGGTGGTAACGGTAACAAAAGTAAAGACAACAAAAGTAATGTTTTTGGTATTTTGTAGTGATTGTAACAGTAGCAACGGAAAAGTAAATAAGCGAGAACCAGTATATGGAAAACTCATAGGCACCGGATTAGCGATGGATAATTATGCCGGATGCGGTTCGTCATGTAACAGTCGTAACATAGGGTGACACAGAACTACCTCCAGTTCATCAATGTAATGTAGGCATGTATTCCGTATATAGTCATACGTGCTTATGGAAAAGAACTTGCATGACATATTTTGTCCTACCCTCCCGTGGTAGCGGGGTCCTATTGGAAACTAAGGGATATTAAGGCCTCCTTTTAATAGAGAACTGGAACAAAGCATTAGCACAAAGTGAATACATGAACTCGTCAAACTATGGTCATCACCGGGAGTGGTCCCGATTATTGTCACTTCGGGGTTGCCGAATCATAACACATAGTAGGTGACTATAGACTTGCAAGATAGGATCAAGAACACACATACATTCATGAAAACATAATAGGTTCAGACCTGAAATCATGGCACTCGGGCCCTAGTGACAAGCATTAAGCATAGCAAAGTCATAGCAACATCAATCTCAGAACATAATGGATACTAGGGATCAAACCCTAACAAAACTAACTCGACTACATGATAAATCTCATCCAACCCATCACCGTCCAGCAAGCCTACGATGGAATTACTCACGCACGACGGTGAGCATCATGAAATTGGTGATGGAGGATCGTTGATGATGACGACTGCGACGAATCCCCCTCTCCAGAGCCCCGAACGGACTCTAGATCAGCCCTCCCGAGAGAGATTAGGGCTTGGCGACGGCTCCATATCGTAAAACGCGATGATTTCTTCTCTCTGATTTTATTCTCCCCAAAAGCCAATATATAGAGTTGGAGTTGGCGTCGGGGGGCCACAAGGGGGCCCACGAGGTAGGGGGGCACGCCCAGGGGGTGTCCCCCACCCTCATGGACAGGGTGTGGGCCCCCTGGTCTTCATCTTTGGCGAGGATTTTTTATTGTTTTTCTAAGGTGTTCCGTGGAGTTTCAGGTCATTCCGAGAACTTTTATTTTCTGCACATAAAACAACACCATGGCAATTCTGCTGAAAACAGCGTCAGTCCGGGTTAGTTCCGTTCAAATCGTACAAGTTAGAGTCCAAAACAAGGGCAAAAGTGTTTGGAAAAGTAGATACAACGGAGACGTATCACATACGCATCTCTTGCAGCACCTCTTTGCCGTCGTTGCTCAACTACTAGTCGGAGACGAAGACGACCGCAGCCTCGGCCTTAGAGCTAGCACCGATGGAAAAACATGCACGCTGCACGCACACGAGCACATACGGAGTGCCCACGACGTGGTGGTGGTGCGTCCCCAGTTGCCTCTACTCCTTCTGCACACGTTGTCTATCAAGGCGGCTGCATGCTAATGATGATGTGGGTGAGATCTTCTAGGACTCAGATGATGACGAGGAAAATTATGAGACACAAGGTGACGTACACCGTCAAGGTCCACGGTCAAGGGGGTGCTAGCAAGTGCTTAGATGTGCTTAGAGCAAGTACAATAGAGCTGAGTCAGCGGGCTATAAGGAATAAACAGTAGTATATTTCTGCTTAGTTGGAGGAAAGAGAAGAGGAGAGAGAAGGTAAGCGGGCTCTTCGTGAAGATGGGCTGTAGGCTTATAGCCAGCAGCTGGCTATACTATTAATGCTCTTTAGATGAGGTGCTAAGTGCATTAAATGGCTTAGTAACTCAAGTTTTCAATGCATAGGTGCTTAGTTTATTGGTGCCACATCATATTTTATGCCTACATGACAGGCTTAGCAGCTATACATGGTGGATCACTGGGAGAGGCCAAGGCTGGTCATAGTGGGGAGTAACTTGTACTGTAAAATATTAATATGTTACTCTAAACATATCTATAAACCAGAAAGGAGGGAGTAGTAACATAGACTAGTGTCATATGCAAAGTATGGGAGCACATGATATTTCCCCGTCCGGACCGATCCCAAGTTGGCTTCTCACCTTCTTGGCCCAACAAAAACCCCTCCCCCCTCCCGCACGCGCTTCCCACCTGGCACCAGCTGAGCCCGCCGCTCCACATTGATGGCAAGTCAGGGCGACGCGACCTCTCACTACTTCCGCCGTTGAAGCGGCGCGCCGAACGAGGGCACCGCCCGCTGCACGCCCGGCATTTCAGACTACATAGTGGATAGTAACTTTTAGAGCAAGTACTATAATTAGATGACATAAGCAGGCTATAAAGGATTTAAATATAGTATTTGTGATTAGTTGAAGGAGAGAGAAGAGGAGAGAGAATAGAAGCGGATTGTAAACGTGTAGCCGGTTGTACTCCAACATACTCTACTTTGTGAGACAAAAGGTGGGGCCATTATTAATGATATTGTGTTTATACTAAAGGGACTAACGGACACCTTAATTACTCCGTTTTTTATACAAACCTTGGTGGGGCTATTATTGACTCTTTTTGAGCTATTATTGACTTGGACGTGGGGTTTGGGGGCCAAAGGCCTACTATTATACTCCGACCTCACATGCTCTACCCTAGCCGCTGCTGTATCATATGGTTTCACACCGTTCCAGATCTTAGCGCCGCCATGCAATTCTTCTCCAGCCCTCCTTCCGGCATGCACCGCGAGAAGGGAGAGCAGTCCTCCGAACCCCGCCTTTCGTGATCCTGTACAGGAGAGGGGCGATCAGGTTTTTGGGGAGCACACTCCTGTGACTGCTGGCAGCGATGACTTCCTCAACGATAGCCTTCTTCCCCGACCTTGGTAACCTCTTCATGAATGACATGAGTGACAACATCAACCACATCGGTTCTGCTCCCGCTGTACAGTATGTGATTCTGTCCTCCTAGTTTAGTCCGCATCATTACTTTGATGTTTGCAATTGTCGTCACGATCTATTTACTGCTGATTCGGATTAAATCTCATACTAAATTGCTCATATATTCAACAATCCAATCCAAAAACCTGATCACAGGCAATTTACTCCGAGTGGTTTGCTGCGCTTTTGAAGCCGCCTACTTTTAAGGGGGTGCAATATAAAAGGTGGCACACAAGAGCAGTATATTGGTTTCAGATCATGTACTGCTATGACGCCACTAAGGGTAAGCCTGAGGGCGATCTTAATCCTACACAGCAGGAAGCTTTTCAGAACATGGATACCCTCTTCAAAGCCGCCCTGCTGAGTGTTCTTGACGATTCCATTGTGGATTCATATATGTTGTTTGACAGTGGCAAAGACATGTGGGTTGCGCTCGAGGCCACGTTTGGGCCCTCGGGCGCTGGCAACGAGTTGTACATCATGGAGCAATTCTGTGACTACAAGATGACTGATGAGCGCTCTGTTGTTTAGCAGACTCATGAGATACAGTCACTCTCTAAGGAACTTGAGCACTTTAAGTGTGTGTTGCCGGACAAATTTGTTGCCGGGACCATCATTGGCAAGCTTCCACCTTCATGGAACGATTTTGCTACTTCTCTGAAAAACAAGAGACATGAGTTTTCTGTTTTGGATCTCATTAGCACTCTTGATTTTGAGGAGAAGGTGAGAGCAAAAGACACACGTGCTCGGGTCGCCCAGGGAGCTTCTAGTGCCCACATGGTGCACGAGAAGAACTTCCAGCCCAACCAGCCCCCAAACAACAAGAACAAATCTCAGGGGAAAGGCAAGTTTGATGCAAAGAACAAGCCGTCACATTCTACCAACTTCAAGAAGAATTCTCATAACGGGAAGGGATACAAACCTCAATTTTGGTAGCACCGCACAAAATTTATATGGCTGCATCTACCTGCTATCAGCTAACCTCATGGTGCTCCAGGTATTCCTACATTCGTAACTAGGCACAATATGGACCCAAGTTGAGTCATCTCTATTGCCTCATGTGTTTGCTGCAAATGTGTCAGCATCAATTGCAAGATGAGGCAGCTAGCTAGCTGTGGAGTTGCCAACATGCTCAAAGTGCTCGCAACATTGAGAAGAAACAAGCATGCCCAGGAAATTAATGCGTGCACAGGGAGGCCCTTTGCTTAGAGAAGCATCGACCAATTTTCTTTATTTCCACACCTTCTCACAGTTTTGTATATTGGTTATAGTATGGTGAATCATTGAGATGCATAGACATGCTGAACTTTTGTTCTTCTGAATGTTAGTTTAATGTGAGTGTCTGCATCCAGTACCACATCCTCTAATTTTGTGGATGCACACAGAGAAAATAAATCTCCTTAATTTACTCCATAACCACCCTATTAAATAGGCCTAGTAACAAACCAGGCGCATGCAGTGGCCGGCGGACACATGCATCCTGCATGCATGGCCAGTCATGCAGCAACGCAAAAGAAGAGAGCGGTTCTTGGGAAAAAGCGAGTAGTTAGTGCAGCGGGCCATATAAACATGAACAGCTCGCTCTCCCGCTTCCGTCTCCCCACCCAATCCCACCGCTCCCCAATCTTCCTCACTCATCCAGAAAACCCTGCTCACCTTCTTCCTCACTCGTACAGAAAATGCCTGCTCTTCTTCCACTCCTACAGAAATCCCCAGCCCTCCTTCTTCCCCACTCGCACTACCACTAGGCTCGTCTCTGGCTACTCTGCTCAAACCCGTGAGCTCGGCGCGACGCCCACAAGGAAAATGGAGTCGGCTGGCCCCAGCGCCAAGAAGATGAC